>NC_062530.1:17999839-18617339 GCF_022655615.1 Tachysurus fulvidraco | reverse complement strand
CTTTCACTGCTGTGAGGAAGATGGGGAACTCATTACAGCATTCCTTTCCTCTTTCCTTTGAAATATAGATCAGGAGCCATAGCACAGAGGGGAGAGATAGACGCGGAAAGCTTTAAAAAAATGCTCGGTTTAAGCACTTAAGGTGGAATTTCAGCCGCTTTTTTCCCCCTTGTTCTCATTTGTGCTTGAATGTGTGCTGTTTGCACTGACAGTGCTACTTAAAAATGTCCCAGTTGTATGAACCGGGTGTGAAGGTGATGTAGGTGTGTCAGGACGGCGCGCGTGAGGTGATGGTACGTCTCAGTGCAAAACTGCAATTGTAATTGATGTGTAAGCGGAAACGTGCCTAGAGCAGGTGATGTCCCTGTCTCTCTACTTCCTCTCACTCAGGAGTGTGAACCATAAACAGCTTGAATACAATCACACACACACACACCACACACACACACACACACACACACACACACACACACACACACACACACACACACACACACACACACACACCTGTTCTGTATAACACACAGTGAGAACGAGCTAGCAGGCCATGGCTGTCCTGTTGAAGCACAGTACGCCCAGAGCGTGCCCCTACATGTACACATGCCTTTCCTGACAAACATTTATTAACCATGTGCAGTGACAGTGTAGTGATCGTCTTAACAGGAGAGTTGTTAATATATCATCAGAGTTGCTTTATTTATACATTTATTATTTATTTAATTAAACATAGTGGTGGCTTGATGTTTGAATTCTATACTGACACCAGAATTATGTACTGAGACTTCAGCACTGCTGGACTGGTGTGTGTCTGGTCTTTGTGGATATTTAATTAAGTCATTTTTTTTAAACTTATGTAAATACAAAATTGTTTTAAAGGGACTCTTTGGGACATCACCATTGAACATGGCAGTCACTGTTGCTAGGCCACTAACTGAGGCGTTTGCTAAATGATGGTTTCAGAGGGGTGTGTGAGTGAGTACAAAGCGCCTGATTCTGCTCCTGATTTGCTGTATGCAAATGACAACAATCCCAGGAAATGCCGCGGCCTCCGCACAAAGTTAATTGCTACGGCAATAACAAAGGCCTGCTTTCATGCAGGAGGCAAATTAAACATTAGTTTAGAATTTTCATAGAGGCTGGTGGGATGCTTTCATTATGCCAAATGAGCACGTCAGCATTTTAAACCGGCGCCACACACACAAACACACACTTCAGTTGAACCACAAGTGCAACAGACGCAACAGTCGGTGGGGAAGAGTGCTCATGTGTGGGTAAGTATTTGTGTCCATTTTTCAAGGCTGAAAAGAGGATCCTGATGGAGGGACCCATTGTGGGTATTAACGCATTGACCCCGGTTCTAAAGCTGACCTCGACGCCTCTATTAGCATAAAGGTCACAGCGAGCACGGACTCTTTTTCTTCAAAACGCACACTGCCATGGAAACTCCTAATCAGGAGGAAAGGAGGGGTGTTTTCCTTTAGCTGTCCTCTCATAGGTTCACCCCTTTAGGCTCAGGCTCCTACAGCCTCTGGATTACTGCCATGTGCCATGTGTAGGAGTGTACAGGCAAGCAGATATTACATTTTTAAATGGTGACACTTTCCTGTTTACTACTAACCTTTTCAAACTTCCATGGCCACTTTTGTCCCATGAACTGACTCATGGGAATGCCTTCTCTTCCAGAAGTGGAAGAGTATTTCATTCAACTTAAAGGCACGGTGCAGTCATTTATGCACTTCCAAGGCCATTAGCAATTATGGCAAGCGGCCTAAACAAAGCCAATTGTGCCAAAACTTTAATCTTAGTGTAAACCGAGGGAATCAGTACAAACTTTTTCAGAGGACTTGCAATAAAAAACACAAGCGTTCAAAAAAATCAATCATTCAGATGATGGTTATTTAGTTTCTATAGCCCGAATAGAACAGAAAGTCATTAGAGATTTGACAAACATTTACTGGAGCATTAAAAAAAAATCCAGCATTTAGATGACAGACTATTACCTTATATTATATAATATACCTAATATATAATAGGGTTGCCTTATAAATAGAAAATATGCCATTATGCCCGATTAAAAAAAAAACTTTAATTGGAGTAAATAAAAAAAACGAAAGAAAAGAAAGTAAGAAAAGTAAACAAATACACAAACAGACAAATAAGTAATGTTAATTATTAAATGAACCTAACTTACTTTGCCATGCTGATACTGATTTTGCTTGTGCTTTGTTATTAACAATGTTGGTACTAATTTTGATACATCCATGATAACAATCTGAAGCATGCTGAATCTCACCAGATCTATTCACTGTCTACTTCTGATTGGTCAGATGGTGTGTATTTATTTTCTATAACAGCGGCTCTCACAGCTATAATTACAATCACAGTCATATTAATGCATCATCATCAGAACGCATTTCTATCCGATTCTAATTCAGCTAAAACACAGGGCCTTGTACGGCGGATGCTCTATATAACCAAAGCCTAGTAATAAACCTATTTAAAAATGTGTTATTTAACCAAGAAAAGCATATAATCACTGAGCTGGTAAAGCTTTCTCTAATGTTAATGTTTATTGAACGTTTACGGTCGTTTTCTCTAGGGGAAAGTCTTCTATGCACTTTCCGCTTCCTTAGTAACATGACAAGCTGCATTTTGTTTTTGTCTTATTAACTTCAAGAGAGAGGAAAAAAGCAAGAAGCAAAGCTGGTGAGAAAACAAGGCTTTATAATAGCATTAATATAAGTGATAACAGGAACTAACTTGTCTCACAGATGTTCCACAAGATTAGATGTGACTATAAACAGTTCAAATGTATGATGTGTCATGTAACAATTAATGGCAAATTGTGATGTTTGGCAAGCTGATGTGGTATAAATTTGGGATGTGTTGTTACAGGAAAATAATTAACTTCAGGGTGGTAGCAGTAACTCCACGTCTGGACACATGACACCAGTCATTGTCTGTATTCCTACAATAGCCTACTGTACTTCCTAGTGTTTCCTTCCTTATATATGTTATAATCTATCAGCACTTCATGTTTATAGTGAAGCAAACAGGGGAAGTTACAAGTAGTTACAAGTGACAATGAATTAAATTTACAAGTTTGCAGAAAATCCAAATGCACAATCATGCCTCATGTACACACACACACACACACACACACACACACACACTATGCCATTTTAATAGAAACACCTGCTTATTTGAGCATGAAATGCTTTTCTGCACAGCACAGTTACAAAGAGTGATTATTTAAGTGATTACATCCATTTTCCTCTTATTAAGGTGTTTCCACTAATAGATCTTTTTTCTTTTTCAGACCTTTGTGTGTGAAAATGGCAGATGATCAGCAGGTTCTGAAATACTCAAAACTCTCAGACATGTTTGAAGTGAACATTATCTGAAGCTGTTGATCTGTGAGTGAATGATCATTACTGTGCTGTTACATGATTGGCAGATTAGCTAACCACATGAAAGCGCCTATTAAAATGGATGGTGAGTGTATATAAACTGCTCTGCTCAGCTGGACATGACTCCTTGCCTGTAGCCAAGGCGTGTCGGTGTGTACCTGTGTGTGTTTGCGTGATTCTACAGTATGTGAGCTTAATCCAGTCCCCACGCCCTACAGATCTGGGTGTGTGGAGTAACACATGCAAACACACAAACAGTCACAAACACAATACCACACTTGGAAAGAATAGTTATTTTCTACAGGCTCACTACCTCTGATTGACATTCGGAGCTCATTTGGTTGAAATTCATGGTAGAAAGCCATGAAGGCAAAAAACTGTGCACACTAAATGAATGTCACTTCTGCGGCTGCTGCACAGTTACACCGTGCCAGTGGTACAGTATCTCCCTTCCACACACACAGTTACACTATTCCACTTAAGAACCAAAGAAGATCTTTATTTTCAGGAAAGCAAGGCAGCTGCCTAACATTTGCATCCTTCATTTCGAGTAAAAGCTGATTAGCAACGGCTGCAAAAAGCCTGTCAGTGCACTAAGTTATTGGCTACATTATTCAAACAGACTCCCAATCATTTATTTCTCACAATAGCAGCGCTTTTGCTTATGTAGATAGGACAGTTTGTTGAACTGTAGTCAGAGTTATGTGTATACGTACAGTATATACAGCAGATGTGTAACTTAATTATAGTGTCGAGTTCACCGTAGTGAAGGAAATGAACGCTCGTGTTCTTTCCAGAAACAGTAACATCGCTAAGTATATAAATCATATAGTAACTGCTGCCAACTAGAAAGCTCTTAACAGGGGTCAGTCGTCTGTGTGTGTGTTTGAGTGTCTGTGTGTGAGAATGAGAGAGAGAGACAGAGTGTGTGTGTGTGTGTGTGTGAGAGAGAGACAGAGTGTGTTTGTGAGAGAGAGAGAGAGAGAGAGAGAGAGAGAGAGAGAGAGAGAGAGAGAGAGAGAGAGAGAGAGACGAATGAAGAAAGCATTATTGATAGAAATGCTGAAGTTGGATTACATCACCCTTTTCTATGAGTTATATGAAGTCCCTGTCAGGGGACATAGAGCTCCCTAGGAGGACAGGCACTGAGCGGAAACATCGAGTCTGTGCCAATGTGTCCCAGTCCTGTTTAACATTCAGTCCTCCATCTAGACAAAACTCCCATATGGATCCTTTTAGAAACATGGTATGTGTCAGACTCTGTTTCAGAATCGCTTATACAGAAAATGAGCTCTTTTAAACGAAGAGATATTTCAGTCAGCTTAACAGAAACCATCCGTGATTCTGTGATCAGAGCAAAACATCCAGACAGTGCGTCCTGTCTTTAATCATTTCTCCAGAGAGGTGGGATAATATTATACAAGATGAGTGAACAGCCGTTTTGTAAATATATGATGTCTATAGTAGTTCGTAAAAGGGGGAATAGTGTCTGCTCTGTTTGTTATGAGAACCCCAGGCAACCACACGGTCCTTCCTCTGAGCATCGGAGACGAGCTCAGAACACACGTCCTCACTGTTATTACTGATGGCTCTGTATGTTGCCAGCTCATGTGAAAATAAGCCTCAGCCTCCTCTATCAGTCTAGATAACTCTCACAAGGTCTTTAATATGAAAGAAATTCTTGAGATTTTTTAAACTACGGAATGAAGGAAATGGGTGAAAATACAGGTTGGATAACAGAAATAAAAACTCAGCATATTTAACACACAGATGGAATACAATACGCAGATTAGATGAGATGAAAAATTGGTAGGAGTGTTTCAGCACATTGTCTGATGATCTGATTTAGTCACGCTGCGTATATACCTCTACATCATTCCTTCACTTTCAATATCCATACACCGACAGGATGTTTTTCTCTATTTTTCCATCCATTCAGGACTACCGCTTTAGGTACCCTTCCCATAATGCACCATTCATCAGGTGCACAGCTCACACAATTAGCCAGGCTCTGCGCTATAAATCACCCAATGAAAAATGTATGGGGTGAAAACAAAAGCAGGAAACTTCCCTGAAGTCGTCGTCGAGCTGGAACGGAGAAAGGCCAGCAATGGCACCGAATTTCATTTGGAATGCAACACACTTGTTTTCGCCTCAGCAGAAATACAAACGCAAAAAACAGCAAGGCAGACGTTCACCCGAGCCGGTCGATAAGCAGCAGGAAGAAGAGGTGAGGAGTTTATGATTGACAGCTGTCACGGTACAAACCTACAGCTTCTATCAGGCTGAAAAAGAGGAAGTGACTCGGTCCCACAGGCACAGAACTGTGGTCTGAGATCGTTTAACATCTTCATCTTATAATGCGGAAAACAGAATTGACCAATAAATGACTAAATGACTATATGACACAGAGAAGATAAATCATTTCTATAGTATTTATAGTACAGCTTTTGATCATGACACAATGTGACAATGTGAATAGGACAACAGACGTACTATTCTTTATGCCATCTAATGACATTTTATACATCACACCTGATTTTTTCCCCAGTTTATATGTGTTTACATGTGAAATGGCAAAAAACTCAAACTTCCAAATTCAAAAATGACTCAAACGTTTTATATTAAATAGTGAAGCCAAGACCAAATCGACACAGTCACAGATCAGATAATTAAAATTTGCTGGGCTCAGTGGCTCAGTGGTTAATATGTTTGCCTCACACCTCCAGGGTCAGGGGTTTGGTTGTAAGCCCTCGAGGCCCAGAGGTTTTCTTCCTGGCACTCCAGGTTTCCTCCCCCAGTCTGAAGCCAGTCATTGTAGGCTGTTCTCTAAATATCCATAATTTATGAGTGTGTGAGATTGTTCCCTGGGAAGTGTTGGCACCCCTTATCCAGGATGTCCCCCACCTTGTCTCCTGAGATTTGCTCCTTGTTCCATGTGTAAGATAATCTCTACAGTAAATGGATGGAAATTTTGCTTTAATTAATTTCACTCATTTTTATCCAGGTACAAATAAATCAGAAGCTTCTTAAATCACCATAAGCTGATAATGTCATGCTGTTCATCAGCACACACCATCCTATATACAGTAGCCTTGATTACACAGTTAGTTTCGGTCTGTGCAGCGTGCAAGAGATGCTGGTAGTAAAGAG
Organism: Tachysurus fulvidraco; assembly: GCF_022655615.1. Classification (NCBI taxonomy): domain Eukaryota; kingdom Metazoa; phylum Chordata; class Actinopteri; order Siluriformes; family Bagridae; genus Tachysurus; species Tachysurus fulvidraco. Next base: position 18,610,776 of record NC_062530.1, on the reverse strand, counting down.
TAGTACAGAAATAGGAAGTTTGCACTGACGTTTACTGAGGATGTCAAGTAAATAAGCAGCATGATCCTAAGCAAAAAAAGTACTTTAAAGTGTATTATTTACTCATATGTTTTAAGAAACAAAATTATCGAATTGGCATTTTCATATACTTGGACTACTTCTGGTGATGTTAAGTGTTTTTTTTTCTTTCGGTTGTCTGTTTTTTCACCACTGTGCATGCTCCATTTACCCAGGCAACATGTCGTGTCAAGAAAGCATTATTCCTTGTTCATTTTGTCTGTAGGCTGGTCGATGGGCATTTCTGTTTAGGTTAGACGCAGTTGAGCAAACACACACACACACACACACACACACACACACACACACACACACACACACACACACACACACACACACACACACTCTCACTTTAATGGGGTTATTGTGGTTGTTTATTGGTTTTCTGGGCTCCTCATATTCTCAGTAGCACAGGCTTCTATCACTATAGGGTTGTGAAGTTTGTTTCAGCCAAACAATCCTCAATGTAATCTTTATAGCCCCATCAGGCATCACTGCAACTCAGGACAGCAAAACATTCCTTTTTTAAACACCACATTTTGAATGTAAATAAAAAAGCCCCATTGTGACCCATTGACCCATTTACCATGCTGTCTTTAAACAATCGAAGCAGTCCTGACCAACAAAATAGCATTTCATACACATCTCCAAAGGACACTTAGCGGGACGTCTGATTTTGTCCTTCCCTGCACATGAGAGGATAATAAAGGAGAGAGAGTCTGAGGTCAGGAGTGTGTAGTGGCAGGAATAAGAGGGCATTCGTTTTGGACATAAGAACAGACTGTTCCCTCTCACTGTCATCCACAGAATCTGAAACAAGGTCCTCAACCCTTCATCATCTAGCACTAGCCTGATACACAGCCTCTCCTATCTATGACACCCCCTCTACTCCTCTTAGGGCTGTCTCTTTGTGTTCATGTTGCCATGGAGACCCCCATGAATGATGCAGACTGATTGGGACATTGAGAGGTCTTTTTAAGAGTGCAGGGAGGACTGCACCTATCCACATGGAGAGCCTGGCACAGGCAGACAGGAAAGAGAGAGAGGCATTTTCCCCCCAAATGTTCAACTAAGGGGCCATGAGGTGTGTGGTTATGTGTGTGTGTGTGTGTGTGTGTGTGTGTGTGTGTGTGTGTGTGTGTGTGTGTGTGTGTGTGTGTGTGTGTGTGTGTGTGTGTGTGTGTGTTATCTGCTAGCATGGGTGATGGCTGAAAAAAAAAATACTCCAGATTTAGAGATATTTAAAGCTGATGAGAGACAAAGAGTGAGAGAGAGAGAGAGAGAGAGAGAGAGAGAGAGAGAGAGAGAGAGTGGGAAAGACACAAAAACAGAGAAAGAGGGACACTGACAGACCAAGAGTGATCAGGTGAGAGAGACAAAGTCAAAATAGAGAGGGAGGGAAAGAAATAGTGATAGACACTGACAAAGAGACACACTGAGTGAGGGAGACATTGAAAGAGAGACACATTGAGTGAGGGAGACATTGAAAGAGAGACAGACACATAGATAGAGAAAGGGAAGTGCTGAGACAGACAGATGTAGACACAGACTGAGATAAGGAGAGACCAATTGACAAAGAGAGACACAGACAGAGAAAAAGACAGAAAAATTGAGAGACAGACAGAGAGAAAATAAGGCTGAAAGAAACAGTATGTAAGAGTGTGTAAGAGAGAAAGCGAGAGAGATTACTGATAAAAAAAACTTCAGCAGTTTCACCAGAACGCTTTTAACTGGAAACAAACTGCTCCAGCTGCTGTGCAAATATTACTATTATACTCCCTCCATCTTTTTATAAAGTAGTAGAACACTCAGCCATCGAATAAGAGAGATCTTTAGGAGACCCCAATGCAAACATTTATTTCTGATTTCATCAGTCCCACAAGGCCTTTACACTGTAATGAATCTAAAGCACTTAGCGAGGCCGGTGCTGATTTGCATAGGCAGAGAAATGTAGGCAGTGAAGAGAGGGTTTGGCTCTATTCTTCTGCATCACAGCTCTGACAATTCACCAACACTGAATAGAAAAGTGTTCAGAACAAGGAAGACCATTAGCATTTAAATTGTGTAGAACCCTTCTTATACGGATATCCTTACATAAGTCCGATACTGACACCAACAGCAACTATGATACAGTATGTGCTCATCAACAATCTGCCCATCAATCAAAGCACGATTTGATCAAAAACTTTCACTAATAATAAATAAATGATCTTGAAGGTCTCTATGCTCAATAGGAAGGCAGAGGAACACAAGTACTTTGAGACTATGCAAACATTTATAACCTGAAACACAAGAGATTAACATTCACGCCAGTGAAGCGAAACACTTCCTTCGCCTGCAGTCGGCCGCTCCGGGCCCTTGTGTCGCTCAAAAGCGAGTTTTTTAACGTCAAACTGAAGTGCACGTGTTTTGGATCTGAGTCCCTGAGAAACACATTTTCACATTTCAACGTCTTCACGTTTTTAGAGGTCGTTTTTGTAAAAGCTATAAAAGCATATTAAAAAAGCAAAAATGAAATCGATGAAAGCAAAAGACGTGCAGAGGCAAATACTTAAAAGTGTCATCTACTGTAAGATGTCTAAAGAGGAAGATATTTAGTGTTTTAAATCCTTTTGGGGGAGAAGATAGGTTTGTGCATCGTCTCAACAACAGAGCCAGGCTCCTTTGTGTGTCAGAAAGATACCAGACAAACTGTAGAAGGATCTTCAGTGCCATTAAAGCAAGTGCCCTTAAAGTCAGGAGCTGCTGAAACATCAAGAAGTATCACACGCTTATATGAATGTAATCTAATATGTTGTTGTTTTTTTAGTATCAGCTAATTTACAGGAATTTCCAGATAATTAAATAGCAATAATGAACATTTAAAAAATGTGTTGGTATTTTACAAAATTTATAATAGAATCTAAAAATCTAAAAGTTTTAAAAACATTGACACAGGGACTTTTATTAGAACGAGTCTAAGAGGCAAAGTTTTCCTCTATGGGAACTTTATGCTTTCTGGTGATAACAGAAGCGAACTTCTTGGACGTTCCACAACGTTAAACATCACTATAAACGGATACCAGAAAGACATGACATTGTTTAATAGAATAGAAAATAAAAAAAAAATCACTGCCAATTGCTGTGGTATTGCAAATTGCTGTGGTGAGAATAAATCACTTCTGGACATGCTTCCTCAGACCACCCCACCGCTTTCTCATAACATCATGCTGTAGTGTTTTATTCCTTAAGTAATACAGTACAACTGTGAATATGATGAAGACGATAAAGAACATGATGAATTGAGACTGTTCTATGTCAGAGGCAGGTTTCCATGTGTTAGAGTTGTAGCAGAAATAATATAGAAAAAGCAAAGAAAAAACATTTGTGCTATGCAGGCTGACCAGATCAGTTAGCGTAACAGCCATGAGAAGTACTCAGTCTCAACAAGTGCCATCTGTTTGCTGATAGACTTACCAAACATAGGCTAATTAAAGTACAAATGCATGTGTGTAAGTCTTTTCATTCCCCATGTTACCCCACTACAGCTTAATGAGGATAATGTTGTGTAGAGAGACGCCTGGATGATGATCACACGTGGAGCAATGTTCCTTTAGTTATTGATGATCTCAGCTTGTCTAACGCTTAATATATTCTCTTTGCGGGATAATCACCTTCACTGGGCAAGATTATTCAGAAATGCTTTTTCATATTTCCAAGCTCTGCAGCCATCAAAATTATTAGCTTGATGTCATTAGTATATCAGAGAGTTCTTTAGTATCTTAACCCACAAGCAAATACAGCAGAGACAAGACCTATAACGCGGACAGCCGAGACCTCGATTTAGCCTCAATCCCAGCTCTATACATATATTCTTTCCCATCTATTCTCTCTCATAATAGTCCTGAGGTCCTTCAGGCACTGAAGACTCTATTCGCTGCACTGATAACAGCATGCAGCTGTGGTGGATGGTATTTGTCCGCACACTGACCCCAAAACCAGTGCAGAAAACAGCAACAGTATCTGCACACATGAAGCCTTTACGGTTGACATGTTCCTTTAAGTTTTCCGATGAAAGGAGCTTGGATTTGGTTTAATGAGAAAGACTTTGTCCACCAGGCTCGGGCCACCGTAATGGGCCTGTCCACAGATAAGCAGGCATTCCAGGCAAGGCTCATTGCATGCAGCACATTTCAAATGCTAACCACTTTAATTATTAACAAGGATTCAATGCATGGGTAATTATTTTTCCAAACAAAGTGTGCCCTAAGCCCAAACTGCTGCAATTTGATCTATGGTGATACAATTCAGCACTACAGAGCTTTTAATCAGCTTATATTATTTATTAACCTGGGTGGAATAAGACTCATGGCCGCTCAGTTTATGATAATAACAGCAGCATAAAGATCTTGCAAGTGATGTGGTCCTGTCATAAATCTTGGTGGAACTGGCCAGAGGGAGACTTGGAAAATCTAGTAGTATTAAAAAAAAAAAACTATTGTATGGCATATTAATTATAAGCATTGATGATTGACAGCACTGATGTCCCTAGTGTGTGGTCAACTGAAAAGAACAGTAAAGGGCAGGGTTAGTAAGAACAAACTGAAGCATGGTAGAGAGAAGGGCAACCCAGGCCAGACTCAGAAGTGACCTCAGAAGGGCCTCAGCTGGCACAAGTAGCTGGGTCTGGTGTAAATTAGCCAAACTATTTACCCTTGTACGCACATTAGCAAATTCTTCCAATTGAGAAAACAAATGCATCTGCTTTGTTCAGTGGGGTTCATGGGAAACTTCACGGCTGCCTGAGAGCCAGACATTTGCTATGACCATGGCCGAGAGGAGTGGTGAGGAAAGAGGCCTGTTGACTTGTTTGTAACTTAAGAGAACAGCTTCCTGAAGAATCCGGTGAAACCATGTCGAATAGCACATCATAATTGATGCAGTAGAAATAAATCTGCAGCAAACAACTTTACTCCTAGCAAAAAAAAAAAAAAAAGAAATAATAAATTCTAAAGTTTACGTGTGGTCTGGAGAATTTTCATGGTTTATTTTGTCGTGTGAAAAGCTAAAATGACAAAAACAACAAATTTCTGCTGCTGCCAATCTGTCAACTTGAGATGTGAAAACAAATTTAAAAGGCAAACCACAAAAGGCATTGAAAATGCTGTAAAGGGCAAACAAGCTCCTGGTTTGCCCTTCTGGCTGAGCTGGCACCAAACAAGACTGTGAACATAATTACCATGGGGATGAAGTGAAACCTTTGCCTGAAGTCCAGTTAAATAATCCTGCACAAACAAAGGAAACAGTGAAAGAAAGCATATGAATTGCTAATACCGTTCCACATAATCAGAATTTATTAAACCATATTTCCAGACGCTGTTCTGCTTCTCCGTGTACTGAGAGTAATGACGTGATATCAATGCCTGGAAAATGACTTAGTAATCAGCTGAGTGTTCATATACTCGACTAACTGGAGTTAATTAGCTACTTGTCTCGTGCTCCAATGGTGAAGCGAGTAGCCCACAGCCAAATTAGATGAGCTCTTGGTTATTACATTCCTGTCAATCATTTTCACAAGAGGTTGAGTGTCATCAAACATATTCTTGACAGAACCAGAAAGAAAACATCTAGTTGTTACTCCAGCTGCCTGGGCAATTCCTGTACAACACCTCATATGCCCAGAAATTGATAAAATGTCACCGGTGAGAAAAATTAATTAACGTAATATTATAAGACTTTAAAAATGTAGAACAATATGTTTTTAATTTGGCAAATGCAGTAAGCCAAACTAACCCAGAACCATTCTGTTGCAAAACTGGGTTATGGGTAATGATTCTGTCCAGGTAAACAGCACATGTGCTTGCCAAAAGCAGACCCTCATTCTCAGATTCAAATTTGGCTGTGAGTAACAGGATCCTGCCGTTCTCGCACCACCGAATAAAAAGACACCTTGCGCACGCTTGAGAGAACAGTAACTAGTGGCAACCTCATTCATTAGCGTGCTCTGCCACAGATCTGCAATAAATGTCCTGAAACGGCAGTTCATTTATAAACACAAGATAGAAGTGTTCAAATTTGTGAACATCAGGGCTTACTGTTATGGGAAAGAAAGGATCAGGTTCTCTGTCAAATACTCCATCTAGCTATATGCATGAGGGGTAGGGGTTTTTCAGTTACACGTTATGCCATTTGGACTACATGGTATGCCATTAATCTCTTACAAGGATAGATCCTAATCTAGTCGAGGGCGATGCAGTGTTGTCCGTAAGGCTCAAGATTTTGTTAAGTGCTGCAGAGGTCCACGGCCCTCTGGGTAAGAATCATGCCCATTAAGAGGACAAGGAATGCACTTTGTGATGTTTCTTCCTGAGGACATCCCCAGGGCTGGGCACTGCTGCTCTCAATCTTTCAGCCAGTGTATCTCACACACACACAAGTACACACACACAAACTCCACCAATGCATCTTGTGAACCCTCGTATTATTGTACCACACTTTTTGGCCAACATTAGCATTTTGACTGACAGGAGACAATGTATAGATCCCTAGCTAGAACCCTTCTGTTAACTAGTAAAAATCATTAGTGCTTTGTTATCCATAAGGCAGCAAGGTCACAAGCAACTAATGCATCTTTGAGCAGAATTTCAGCCACTGCTAAGGAAAAGTGCAGGACATGCCTTCTCCTATTCCTATATTAAGGCTCTGACGTCTACAAGGTATTGACTGACATGCTGAGAGGCCATACTGTATTTTCCTCTGTGACCTCCGGCTGCCGTGACTCATACTCCTGAACCGAGCAGGACCCACAGTTTGTGTGTATTACTGCTGAGAAATGACGACAGCAGGGGTAATAAGAGACACGGTGACAGAGACAGTGAACGTACAGACATGCTAGAGTTATCAGCCTCCTTTAATCCAACCACAACCATGTAAATGTTGCAACATGGCTGACAGCAGCAATTTCACAAAAACCTCAAAATTTAATTAAAGCATACTGTGCACTTAAGTCCCTAATTTTTTCAATTACAGATAAATAGGGTAAGGAAGATTAACAGGGACCTGGTAATAATCCTCTTTTTTTTCTGGTCTTGAGTAATGCAACCAGCTTTACCTGTTACATCATTAGCTAGTGGACATGGCTGTGAGGGAAGAGGGAGTTCAGCTGATGTAACCCGAACAAGCAGGACTCCGGCGTGAAGTTCTGGAAAGCTCAAAAAAAAAAAAAAAAGAAAAGAAAGAAAAGGCCCAGAAAGTTGTAAAAGTGCAACAGCTTGCAAATATGGCATTAGAAATATGACATAGTGTGCATTAACACATTCATGGAATGTTCAGTAAAGGCTTTATCCTGGTCAGAGTCATGAAAGACCTCAGTCGATCATGGGAACACCATGCAGTTTATACTCAGGATGAGACAGTACGCGCACACACCTACAGACACGCATTTAAAAATGTGTAGACAAAAAAGTTTGTTTTGTTGATGGATGAGTGGAAGCCAGAGCACCTAAAAGAAACCCATGCAGACACGGGTACAACACATGGACCAGCAAACAGACGGAAACCTGATCTCAGGATTAAATCAATGACCATGAAGCTGTGTGGACGCCATGCTAGCCACTCAAGATACAGCACATACAGTATCTTTGCAAAATTATTATATGTTACATGTCCATCCTAAATCACACACACACACACACACACACACACACACACACACACACACACACACACACACACACACACACATATATATATATATATATATATATATATATATATATATATATATATATATATATATATATATGCAGCTTGGTATCAGTGTGCTTACTTTGATTATTATTGCTCAGTTTACTTGTGTCAATATACCCCAGATGAAAAATCTATACTTGAAATGTAGCTACAGTCTCCTGATGTAAGCTCTTAAATCCAATACAGCACAAACGCTCATGTCCAATAGATCAAATTGCATCAGAACAGACAGACTGAGAACTCACAGTAAGTAGAGCCTGTAAAGATATGAAGATCAGCTGATTGAGTCGGAGCTGCCAGTGCCAGCAGTCATTTACACAGAGAGGCGAACAGCAAGTAGGAAAGAAATCTTGACTCAAACTCAGAACTACTACGTTATATACGTTATACTACTTTTATAATCACATTTACAACTGACAGCATATTTTAAAAGAAAATTTTTGAAAAGCAGGAGAAATAATATGCAAACAGGGGACATCCTGTCATATCAGAGGGCATGGGTAATGCCCGACGGATTTAAAAGTGAGGGCAGAATAAATGACTGGAAGACGCAGAATGAGCAAAGCAGGAATAAGCATGCGTTATGTAATCGTAAAGGCACTGAATGTTCACAAATTAACCCCCTTCTCTGAAATTTACTCTCCTCCCACCCCCTTTTTTTTTTTGCTGATTATATACAATTTACAAATCAATATAGATTTACAAGGCTGAGACAGACTGAAAGAAATAGGAAAGCTGGTTTCTGATCCGGAGAGCCTTTACAGTACATTATTTCTCTCTTGTGGTCTCCTTGTGTGCCAAATCAGCAGGGAGACTCACTGACTATCAGTTCTCAAATCTGATCTGAGATAGGAAATCAGTCATGTATTCTCAAGGAGCTTCAACAGTGGCAGCAATTTATCACAGTATTTGCAGCAGATTCTTCCAAAGACCCAGCCTTTCTGTTGCTCACCAACCTGAGCACTTACAATATGAGAGAGACAAAGAGAGAAAGAGAGACAGAGTTCCCATTTTAGCTGAATAAGACCTCTATTGAACAGACAGTATGTGCCAGAAACTGTGATCTTTCCCTGAGGAGGTGAAACCTGTAGGAGGCTGCTTCACTTGGGTCACTGCTGGAGCTGAAGAGCTGTGTGCAATTGTATGAACATGTACATGTGCATGTAGCTCTTAGAAGAGGCAAAATCCCATGGATCTGAGGAGCGGAGTTAACATGGATTACGTTCTAAGTGAGGGCTGATCTCATTCTCTGATTTTTATCTCTTATCCCTTTGAGCTGCAATATTGACGGACTGTATAAGATCGTATATTCTTGAAAAAACAAACAGACATACACGAGGCTGGTAAGTGGTAACTAATAAAAGTCTGCTCAGTGTCAGATGTAGTTTGCCGCTTCATTCCTGCCAAGAAGAAATTAAGGGGATCATCCTTTTCGTGCACTCCCACACAGGACAAGACTCACGGCTGCTGGTAATTACACTTCACAGCCCACTCTTTGCACATAACTGACCTCGTTCACCCACGTCTCGCTATAACGCAACACATGCATGCATGCCCAATATCATGATATTCCGAGAGGTCCGTACAGTACGTAAAGAATGTTTTGGCTCTGTACTGTAGCACATTAGGTGTAAGATGACATGACTACAAATGTAAAGTACACACTGTCAGATTTAATTTCAGGGTTTGTACCAGGAGTGTAATCCAGTCTGAAGCAGAGTGTACTATGTCTAGTCCCCTTTTGAATGACCCTATCTGAATGTATGTCATCTTTTTTTTCTTCTTCTTTTTTTAAAGAACAATGCAATATATGTAAAATCATTATAGAGAATGCCAGTAAACAGCACTATTATCTGCTGCAGGCATAAATCCTGATGTTTTCTGAAATACAGAAATGCAAACATGTCAAGCTAAACTGCTCTGCAATTATCCATCATACTAATTATGTGAAAACCAAAAATTACATTTAGTTATTTATTCATTCATTTATTCATCTTGAGTAACCACTATATCCTGATCAGGGTGGCTGCAGATCTGTAAGCATGTCACAGGAACACATCCTGGTATAAATCCTGGATGGATGCAGAGCCCAGACACACATAAACACAAAAAAAATGTAAAAATGTAGCTGTTCTAACTAGAAGCATGAGTAGTGGTGGCTGAAGTGGTAAAAGCTCTGGGTTCTTGATTGGAAGATTAAGTTTCAAGCCCCAGCATTTCCAAGCTGTCACTGTTGGGCCCTTGAGCAAGGCCCTTAGCCCTCTTTGCTCCAGGTCATGCTGTATCTTGGTTGACCCTGCACTCTGACACTAACTACCAAATTTGGGATATGTGAAGAAAGAATTTCACAATGCTTTAAAGGCTTTTATTCTATGCCTTTGGGAGATGGACAGAAACCAGAGACCCAGAGAAAGCTCACATTGAGAAAACCACACAAACAGGGAATGAACTAAAGAACCTAGAGCTTTGAGGTGGCAACAGTACACTCTATACCAGCATGGCACAGATATATATCTCTACAGAAGTGGTATAGAGGAAAAATTGTTAAATCTCTGGATTGTTCATCTGAAGGTTGGGGTTCAAGCCCCAGCACTGCCAAGCTGTCTATAAGTAAGGCCCTTAACCCTCTCTGCTCCAGGGGCATTGAATCATATCTGACCTTAACCTCCTAACAAGTTGGGATATGTGAAGAAAATCCTTTCACTCTGCCATAATGTATTGTGACAAAAATTTAAAGACTGATCTGTATTCAAAGAAACATAACCAAATTATTTTAAAAAAGTTATTAAGTGATTGTTGCTTTATAATATCTACCGGATATTCTGAAAATCCATAATATCAGTTTAAACTGACAGAATTATCCAATCAAAACCCAATCAATTTGTGCTTTCAACTCAATTCAGTTTTATATTCAATATATATATATATTCAGTTTTAACAATGGGAATTGTCACAAAGCAGTTGTAAATATTAAATTCAGGATATAATTATTACATTTAGACATTTATCCATAATCAGCAAGCAAGTGGTGACAGAAAAAATCCTGAGGCAATATCAGCAAGAAACATCTCATCTCTTATCTCATCTCAAAAGAAAACCCATCCTCGTCGAGCTGACATCTGATAGTGTGATTATAAATCATTTTCATTCTGTAACAGTGCATTGTATGGTCAAAAATATTTCAAAGGTATAACCAGGAAATTTACTCTAGTTTTAACATGAAGTCTGTGGATATGTTCACTGATGGAGAAAAAAAGTATAAAACTGTTCATGGTAATTGCAGTCCTAAAGCTATCATAGCAATTGTAGTCGTAAGCCATCGTAGCAAAAGTGTTTGTATCAATTGCAGTCTAAAAGCCATCTTCATGGTTTCTAAGTGGTACCATCCACAGTACTCTCATGCATCTCTAGTCTGTCCATGTGAGGCCATCTTCAGCAACAGAGAGTGGTCAATTTTGTGACCTTGTTTCATTCTCTCTTCCTTGTTATTAATTTAAACAGGATTTGATACAGCACAAAATTTTGGCTGTTCATTGAGTATTTGTGGGATATTGAGACACATTTTTTATGTATAAGTATCTCCTTTTCAAATAACCAAAAGTAAATCTAATGCTTGGTTATTTTTTTCATAACCAACTATTTGTTCAAACCAAAACAAGCACATTTTCAAAATAACAAAACATAGTATTTCACTAAGCAAATTCTCAGAGGCTACACTGAATCTTTACAGATGACAACACTGCACTGCACCCAAAATTCTTTTTACTGATAATAAATCTATGTGTATCATTGAAAGATCTTAACTAAACGAGGACAGAACATTTAATTAAATACTCATTTGCAGTGACCCAGTTTTTTTTTTATAGCTTTTGATTTTCACTCCCATACATTCTCCAAACTAGAGCTTGTTGCAAAGCTAAATATTTCTACAGGCTTGATGCAAGTTTTTCTGTTGTTTTTTTTCTCACTCACCTCCACACACATCCCCAAACAAGACATTTGCCATGTTAGGTTTGTGACCTCATTAACGTTAATTAGTAACACTGGTCCTTGCATTCTCAAGGCAACACTTCCAAAAACAAGATGCACATCTGGCGGCACTCAGACTGACCTCCTCAGAGGTTTTCTTGCATGGTCTTGTAATTTTCATACACTTAGGCTCTGATCTAAAGTGGCTCATTCAAACCCAAACAATGCAGGCTTCTGTTTAAACAGTCCTGATTCCTGACGAAATCCTCACCTCTCCATTAAAACCTAAACATAGCTAGATTGAAATGAAAACTATGAGTAAAGAAAATGTAAGCTTTCAAGCAAGTCATCTGTTTCTAATGTTGATGTTCTGGTGTGGATTACAATGAGGCTTTACTGCAGAACTCGGTCTGACCCCATGTCCTACAACCCTGAGGGGAAACAATTTGCAATGACGTTAGGGTCAGGTGAAGAAAGCGGCATGTCCCTAAATGCAACAAGCCCAATTGTTAAAGGCTTGATTTCAAGGCCCAATTTCTCTAGGTGGTTTTTCTAATGCATAAATCACATATCCAATGTCCAAGTATGAAAAACAAGACACTGACAAAAATGCATATAATATGTTGTAGAAGTCAAACAGACCATCATTAACCTTGAACGTTTCACTTAGCAATCCAGATAACTTGCTCATTTTAGCACACTAAGCTTAATAAGAAGCTGAATTCTCAGTGAGTCTGTATGTATTTTCTCTGTCTCACCGTCTAAATGAAACTTTGAAATAAAATAACCAGAAAAGTACAAAAATTACCCAAGAAATTAACAAATAATTCACTCAAGATATATGAGATATTAACGCACAGTGAAAACGATTTGCTAAATCTAAAACATGAGCTGTCTTACCTGTAGTATCTGGACTGGAGGTAAGTGGAGCACACAGCTTTGGACACATGACTTGCAGAGCCAAAGTCAATGACTTTGACTCTGTAGGGTTGCCGAGCAGGATCCACCAGCATGATGTTCTCAGGCTTCAGGTCGGCATGAATCAACCCCAGACTCTTCAGCTTCATCAGCGCCGTAGCCACTTGCTGCAAAATGGGCCGGATATACTTGAGGGGCAGTGGGCTGAACTTGTTCTGCTTGAGGAAGTCGTACAGGTTCTGTTCCAACATCTCAAAGACCAGGCACGTGTGGTTCTTATGCTGAAAGCACTCGTACGCCCGCACAAAGTTGTAGTCATCCGCACTCTCTGTGCTAAGGCGTGCCAGGATGCTGACCTCAATCTGGCCCTGGCGCGCGTATGATGGGTGGTTCTTCAGGATCTTGATGGCCACAATCTCACTTGTACCACGCTTCCAGCACTTCACCACCTGCCCAAAGGTCCCTCGGCCTAAGAACTCCAGCACCTCATATGTGTTGGTCATGGAGCACAGAACTTCATGCTGCAGGAGCTGATAGTCCCCCTCACTGTTGGCGCCACTGGTCTTGGATGTGGCTGTTGTGGAGGCAGTGGCCACGGTGCCTGTTGGGCCACTCTGGCCATTGTTCTGGAGCATTGGTGCTGCTGGAGGCTGCTGCAGCTCTTCCACCACGTGCACGCTGCTTCCGCTGCCGTTGTTGTTGTCTAACTCCTCACTCTTGCGCTTAAGCCCGCATCGCTGGTATGTATCCAGCAAGCTCACAGTGCTGCGGCGCGTCAGGTTGTGCCCTCCACTGCCACTGCCACTACTGCAACCTGTGCTACCCAGAAGCTGGCCGGCCACCCCAGACGTGCTACTCGCCGAGGCTACTACAATGTGGCCAGAGCTGGCAGGGAAAAGTAGAGCCTGCTCGTATGGTAGGGAGGAGTTGGAGACCTGGAGAGAGGTGGCGTTAAGGGCCACTGGGGCAGCAGACACGCTCTGCTTGCTGTTCTGACTGTAGACCTTGCTGTGCGTGCCGTACCCTGTCATATCCCAGTTGCAACTTTGCTCCACCTTCAGTTTCTTCACGCTAAAGAAGGCACTTGACTGGAGAGTGTGGGGGGAAAAGACTTGCACTTGCGAGGCCATACCTAAAGAACGACAGAAGGAAGAGTGAATATGAGCCTGGCTCGAAGCTTGAGTTCAAAGCTTTAAATAAAAGCAGTACATGCCATGGCAGGCCAGTGTAAGAGTCCTGATGCTATGTTATTGCACAGATTCTTTGCCTTTCATATTTCAGTTCATCTCCAGCCAATAATGAGGTTAGAATCTAATGGTACAACTGTCTGCTTCAGGGCAACGGCTGGTCAAGAATACCTCAAGATTAGTTTAAACCCAATAAACAGACCTCCACAAAGTAAACCACAAAATGTGCGGTTGCTCTCTGCTAATCGCTCTAAATCCCTTGTTCATGGGCTTATGCGAGAAAAAACTAAGAAAAATATACTGTTTTTAAAGAGAATACATGCACTAATGTGTGTGTGCCTGAAGAAGTTGATGGATTAATGTAAAAATATTGTAAGATATGATATTTCTTTATACGGGAGAAGGCTAGGGGAATGTGTGCTACTGATATATGTAGAGGAAATACCATTTCTATACTGCTCCCATTGGGAATTCTGTAAACAGCCTGATGTTCCATCATGTCAGGTCTTATCAAATCCAAGGCCTCAGAAAGGAGCAAGAGTCTAAAGGTATGACTGCAATTTCCTCTAAAAGGACGATTGCTCGGCCCATCCATGAGACACGGAACACTATTTACTTAAGGGCCAAACACACAGCATTTATGCACATTTCAAGAAAAACAACCAAGGCACATTTGAACTGTAGCTTCACCTCAAATCTGGAATGAAAACAAACAACAAAAGCAGAGTACTGGAGCTCCTGGGAACTCTCAGCTTCGGAATAAGCAGCGCTTCTTCAAGCAAACAACCACCCAAATATAGCCCTCTCAAACTGCACTGTTTGTAGCACTAAAATAATGATTACAGCACAAGTAGGATTACACAAAGGGGATGCAGCACTGCTCTACTTACAGATGCTACAATGTGGACCAAATTAGTGGTCTGACAAATCAAAGATACCTCCTGCAGATACCGTGAGTCATGCACACAACTCTCACACACATGGAGGAACAGCTAACTGACACAGGAGGCTGCAGTACACAGTAAAAACACACACACACACACACACACAGACACAGCAGGAAGAATTCATATTGCATTAAGCAGCCCTTTTTTTTCTTTTTCTGTTTTCTTGTGCCAGCAAGTCTGAATTATGCTAATCTATTACCTGCATGAATTGAATTAATTCATATTTCTGTGAGATGAATATACAAGTGATGCTCTAAAGCCTGCTCCCTCGTCTCCTGTAACTATAAACTATTCCACATCAGCACTGACTCTGTGGCATAAAGACATGCTGATGAATTAAACACACGCCCGTGCGGTAGTTTGTGCGTCCTGATTCTGACACGTGCAAACATTACACTTTTGTAAAATCGGGTTAAACATTTTTGTGAGTTTGTGAATATGATGAGGCAGCTCCATTTTCTCCGACTTGAATGCATCAACACATTAAGCTTTTTCAGAGCAGAATTCAGCCGTACACCGGATATTTCAAACAATACATTCTCTATATAATGGCTGGCCATGAAAAGAACCACTTTCCCATTGCGGCTTATGAGAACATAAGGAATCTTACTTGGATGGAGGAATTCCTGGATGCAAGGACATTCCCAGGGCAGAAAACAGAGGGAGGATGCTTAGCAGGGTCACTTTGTCATTATTGTGCATTTCTGAATTGTGCTGATAGCTAAAGTTTCAAAACCAGCCTCCCGTTCGGGCACTCCCCCCGCTTTAATCGCACATCTCTTCTCTCCTGCTTGTTCCTGCAGATGAGCGGTGTCAGTTCTGACAGGCTAACAGATACTCCAGTCCTGTGCTCTTAAATCCTAAATGCCCGAGGATATTTCTGTTGCTTTTAAATTTGCACTCTATGTTGCATGCTTCTGCCTATATAGGCACTGAGATCTAAGTTAGCATGCTGATGAAGCAAGTAAAGGAGCGCCTCTGCTAGAGCTATTAGGAGCCTGGCCCTATATTAATCTCATAAACCACTGGGCTAGATGTCACTCATTGGATTATATTTTTCTCTGACAAGACTACTCTAAAAATAAGTTGGATGTGACTGGTGGTGGTGGACGGCTATAAGGACATCTTTGTGTGTTAGAAAGCCAGACTGTGGGGCATTAAGTCCATAGCCCAGGGGTCATCATCTGGTGAATTGTGTTCCGCATGAAGACCTAGAGCTGAATTATTTCAGAAGTGAACCGAGTACCTGAAAATATGCTTCTGCAGAACCAATAAACATGTGAAACAAAACTGACTGTAACTCATTGACTCCATTTTTTAAAGCAAAACATGAAACCTACATGGTTTCTGTACCAGATTTACATTTCTGGCATTTAGCAGACTCTTTATCCAGAGTGACTTACTTTTTATTTTTATACAAATACTAATTTATACAACTGAGCAATTGAGGGTTAAGGGCCTTGCTTAAGGGCCCATCAGTGGCCAGCTTGGTGGACCTGTGATTTGAACCCATTACCTTCCGGTCAGTAGACCTAGGTTAGGGTCACCTTAACCACTGAGCTACCACATCTCAGATCCTCTCTTGTGGTCATCTAATCACATGCATTGTGGTAAATTATTTAGCTGCCAGCAAATTGTTTTTAAAAAAAGCTGTGGATGAAAGCAACATGTAAAGACAACTAAACGGAGAAGCATGCTTTAATTCTGCACTTCGAGTACAAAAATCAGATGTCTCCTTTGTCAAAAGCGGTAATATGAAGCACCAGAACAAAATAAAACATAATCACTTATGTGTTTCCTTTTTTATAGCCATAAACTAATTATCAACGTTTTACCATTATAAGCTAACAGTCAGTCACGATAGTAGTTCGTCCGGACTTTGTGTACATAATTCATTTGATGTAACTGGACCTTTCTTTAGTTAAATACCCCTGCTGTAGCTGGTTACAGAGAAAATCCATGGAATTTGCACCAGTTGGCCAGTCTGGCAATCTGCTCCTCAATGCATGTCACTTAGATTAACAGTGTTTGACAAAACAAGCCTCATTGGTTTTCCACTTTCCATCTTCAGCAATTACTTGAAAAAGACTGTTTAGTAAAACTTGTCCACAATTCCGGTCATCTGAAAGGAACCGGAGTTCATTTCCTCTATCGACATGGGGAGTACACATTTAAGACTTGCTTGTTACTCCAACACGTCCTGTGAAAAACGCTAAGTCATTTCAAGTACAAATTGAGAGTTCACATAGCAAGAATCTTATCTCTTAACAGCATGCATCCGCAACAATGCGACTGGTCCCATTTGACTTCAGGCTCTCAACGGTTGGTTATTCATAAGTGTTTATGGTTTGGACTACGACCACGTGCCCTCTGTTGACGCCGGGTTCTTTTTCACAGCCTGCATTGTATTACAAGTTTAAAACACAGCCAGTGAAGTTTATATGAATTTTTGAACTTTGTGGCAGGTATAAATCTGTTATGGTCTATTGTTTAAGCATACTGGAATGCAGGCATTTATCATACCTGACAAGAAATGCACTGTTTTAAGGCGCTGCCTCTGAGCATATTAAAGTACTATTTTCCTGCTGAAATACTAATCGTCAGTGGTTTTAAGTTAGTTAATTTTTCAGTCAAGGACAGGTTAGTCTGTCTTTTTTAGTGGGCTAGGGATCAGAAAGTCCATGTCTGACAGGAGAAGTAGAATACAGGACAGGGCTTTATATGTTCCTGGTCTTTATGAGGCTCCATTATTGGCTCCTGTAACAACCTGAAGATAAACAGTTCTATAAAAGTGCTATGAAAAAATAACATATCAGAAACTTCTAAAATCACTCTGCAGTTTTTCATGCCGCTCTCTGAAGAAAAACCAGACAGCTACAAAGCGAGACCTTGATTTTGTCTGATATTCAGAGGCAGGTTATGTTCATTATATAATAGCAGTGATCGGTTTCGAATACCTCATCTATGTTAAACAGGATTCTGAGCAGTGACCATGAAACCATGGACCAGTGACCGTGGACCAACTACAGCTCACAGCATAAACAAGGACAGAGAGAAAAGTCGTATGTTTGGATGAATGTATTAAGGAAGATTGGGCAGAAAAGAAAACTACTGGTTAATAAATTGACCTGGACGTGTCTAGACAAAGAATAATCCCCTGTGGTTCAGCAAGATGGACACCGTACTGTGCTAAGTAAAGGGAAGTCACTCTACAAAAGAGCTGTCTTTTTCTCTGTGGTCATCTCTATTCTTCAGAACTACCTTTTCTCAGAATAATCTCCTCTGTTTTCTCTTGCTGTGCGCTCAACCTCATGAATCTATGAATTTATTAATCATCATCCACATTAAAGTAGAACCCCAGAGAGATTTTTATATTTTTTACAGAAGCAGAAACGTCTAACTGGTGAAGTACCGCAACAGATTTAAATGTGTTATTGACAAAAATCTGTAGTATAACTGATAATATATCAAATAAAAAAGCCTGGCCGTAGTTTTAAAAAAGCCTCTGCAGTTTATCTGGTCACATGAATTTTAATTTACTTAACTGAATTTACTTAGCTCAGCAAGAGGAGGGTTTTTCACAGACTTTCAGAGATCATTACATTTACCATCTGGCCTGATGAACTAACTGATGACAAAACATATAAATGGATGAAGTTATGTGTTCATTGTCAATTTGATGAATCCATGGCACTAGTTAAATTTGAAGCAATACTAGGAAATAAACCATAACTACATGACATAAGCGAATAATAGTTAAACATTAAAAAAGTACTCATGACCTTTCAGTCAAGTTATGTAAGCAATACATTTGGTGTCTGGATAAAGTGAATTAGCAGCGACTTTTAACAGTGCATTCTTCATCCTTGAAGCTCACCCCACCCACATTTATTTACTTTTCCCTCTCTCTCTCTCTCTCTCTCTCTCTCTCTCTCTCTCTCTCTCTCTCTCTCTCTCTCTCTCTCCCTCTCTCTCTCTATCCCTTCAACCTCCCTTTCATGCCATCCTGCACAATCGTCACCTCTTCAACACTTTGCCCTTGCCCTTTTGTTCTTGCCTCTCCTCTCATCTCCTTTTCTATACCAGCGACCCCGTCCTGCTCTCCTCTTTCTGGTGCCCCATACACACCCCCTACCCCCTCCTCCTCTTTTCTCATCAAATGAAACTCTATAATTCCTGGGAGAACAGAGGCAGGGAATGTCTGCTCTTTGTCTCTCCCCATAAGAGTGCACATCTCTCGTCTTTGTGCAGTGAATGGACCGAGATTACACAAAGAAAGATTTAAGAGAGACTTACTAGGCTGCCCTGTTTGAGTGCTGACCTTTGTTCTTGTCCTTATCCAGCAGGCTGGTTTTGACCTCAGAGTTAATCATATTTAGAGATCACATACCAGCATATTATAGGCTCTCTGCATCTCTTGCTTTCTCCGAACCCCAACTGTGCCAACAAGATCCATGAATTGGTTAAGAGCTTCCCGTAATGATATGTGGCCACTATCTGATTGTGCTATCTGAACCGAAAGGAGGCAAGCAGGCTGAGCAGCTGTGGCTGAAGAAGCAAAAGCCACTGACATGTGTTCCACTGGCCCCTGAGAAAGGAAAACAAACACGGCACTGTCACACGGAGCAGTGCCCTCTGTGCAGCCTGTTACTGACGGCTTTATCAGTCCTGTGTGTGCATAAAAGAGGGAGGGGCCGTGCATCTGTGCGTGCAACTGACTTTCAGACATGGATGGGAAAGAATGTGATAGAGCAAACGTATGAGGGTCCAGCATGACAAATTTTCCATAACTCAAAACCTCCTCGGTTCACAAGGTACAGCAATCCTGATGAGCAGGAGTCTATTGAGCCAAAGATGGCTTTTAAGGGCTGTTTTTCAGATCCGGAAGCTGCTTAAAATATTTGTGTAATCCCGCCTGCTCAGTACACCATTTACACCTGTCCATAATATTAAATTAATTTATAAGAATACAATGTAGTCAGTTAAGCATTCAGTAGTACAGGACAGAAAGCTGTAAATGCTCTCTTGTTAATGACTGTGCTCTTTCATCATCTTGTGAGCTTCATATCTGACTGCCTGCTCACACACATGCAAGAAATAAACTGCCTGCAACATTTTGTTGATCCCACAGGATCCCGATCTGGCCATTACTACATACTGCTATAAGGATACCACACTGACTGAGATCTCAAATATATTTTCAGGTTTCTACATCTCACTGATTTAAACTCTCCACTGCTTTATTTAACCTGGAAATCTTTAGTTTTTACAATACTGCACATATGTTTGTGTAAATTACTGCCATCACTTATCACTTCTCTGTGTATCTTTCTGATACATCCAGTTCAGTCCTGTGTACTTTCTGAAAGTGCACACCGTTAAACATCCTTTATTCAATAGCTCCAGAAAGACGTTCTAAAAACGGAGACAGTCTAAGTTTCGCTCTATTCACGCTGTTAGTTTCTCAATGTGGTATTTATAAATAAACATGTCAAGACATTTCTCTTTCTGAGAACTCGAACGTTTTTGTCACCCGGTGATATCATCATATTATAATACCATCAGATTATTTACAGAAAACTACAAGCATGATATGATGATATGCAAATAATAAAGTTAGGCTTTATACCGTTTTTTTGCCGTTGTTTTTGGATTAAAACAATCCGTTGCTTGCAGGATTATTCTGTCTGGTTCAATTTTCTTTTTCTTTATGACAGACTCAAAAGCATCCATCATTCTGTAAAAGGTCTGGTTTGAAATTGTGTTTAAAATGCAAATCTTTCTTGTCCTGCTACTACAAAAATACTTCTGTTTTTGTATTTATGGCTGTTTACTGTCAACTGTTTATAATCTATTTACATCCCGTGATGTCCTATAAAGTTTGTGTGTGTATGTGTGTGTGTTTGAAGAGAGAGAAAGAGAGAGAAAGAGAGAGAGAGAGAGAGAGAGAGAGAGAGAGAGAGAGAGAGAGAGTGTGTGTGTGTGTGTGTGTGTGTGTGTGTGTGTGTGTGTGTGTGTGTGTGTGTGTGAGAGAGAGAGAGAGAGAGAGTTGTGTGTTTTGCAGGTTTTTGCTGTGCAGGTTGGCACTTCAAAGAGAATAAACTGAGCAGCTTGCCAGACTCTAACCACAGAGCCGCAGCACCAGAGCCAAGCCAGGGCAGAGATGAAATGAGAATAAGGCAATCTTACCACACACACACACACACACACACACACACACACACACACACACACACACACACACACACACACACACACACACACACACACAGTTAGGCAGAACTACACAAATGCAAACTATGCCCTGCAGCAACAAGATGGGCATGATATGGCCCAAATTCACACTAACTCACTAAATCACATTACAATACATTCTATCACATTAGCACAAGGTTATAAAGTCTCATGGACAGAGATAATATCATGTTTAGGGCATCTGTGCTAAACAAAAGAAATTCTCTAAAAAACAGTAAATAAATTCATTTCCTTCTTGCCTTAACTTCATTATAGCAGTCTTCTGGTCGAGACAACGTTTCCTGTGTAGCGTAATCTTTACACTGAGCCTGTCCCGGAGAATACCACAAAGATAAACAGACATGGAGAAATGCAGCCTTAACAAAAGCTGGTTCTTCATGATACAGATTGTATCAAAACAACTTTAGGCACATGCTTATATTTGAATGTGTGTGTGTGTGTGTGTGTGTGTGTGTGTGTGTGTGTGTGTGTGTGTGTGTGTGTGTGCATGTATTTGTCCATGAGTTCAAAGGTTCATGGAAAAAACAGGCATCTTCACTTTCAGCCATGCATAATGCTTCAGTGAGCTCGACTCCCAGGAACAGCAATCCCACAAGCCCAATAAAGCTCCAGTCCCTCATGGAACACACACACACACACACACAAACACTCCACAAATAAATATATGCACATATTTATTATACATCCTCACATAAAATTAATGTTAAAATGTTAACTAAAAAGTCTAAATTGAGCATGCAGGTGCTATACTTACACCAGTTCTCCTCCAGCCACTAAGTACAAGAAAGAATCTCTGCTTGTTGACTGCTATAATGCTATTTATCTGTAATTTAAAAGCCCATTTTCCTTATGTAGTCCTTTAATAAGACATTTTACAACTTCATGATCAAAACAACAAAACAAACAATTCAGTCTACAATACCACTGTCCAATAAAAACCAAAGGGCAATGTGATTTGTGGATATACTGACATTTTCTTAGGAGGCAAAAAAGAATTACGGCCCTAGGAAAAACATACCACACACACACACACACACACACACACACACACACACACACACACACACACACACACACCAAAACAAAGGATTCAAAAAATGTATCAGCGACTCCATCAGAGCCTGTGTGCAGGAATTAATTGGTTTGGCAAAAAGCTGATGAATGACTTTGTGTGCGGTTTGTAAATTTTTATTCCCTTTATAAAAAAGCAAATTGGATAACAAAAGATGTCGTATTTTAAATGAGCACTACATGTTTTTTTTTTTGCTTTAATCGTCGTCAAAAGGAATAAGAAGTTGTAAGGCCGTGACCTTTAGAGATACTAGTGGGAGAACTGCACTGGCTGTTACGAGGCTACTTTTCAAAGTAATACAAGCTAGCTCTTCTAAAGGAGCCAATTCTCAGTGTCCTGTTCCAGTGTATGTGGTATAAAGCCTCTCACTATGGTATTTGTGTACACCGCACATCTCTACACAGGCTGTAGACCTAACCTCTAATCCAGTACCAGATACGCCCTTGTTGACAGAACATGTATTGCCTGATAGCTTAGCTGGTACCACATGTGGCTCTGAGGACAATCACACCCAAATGACAGATCTGGTACTAATCCACGTAATCATAAGCATAGAAAAATGCTGCAGTAACCAGATGAGATCTGTCAAATAAATACCTGTTCCTTCACATTCATGAATAGACACCGTGCGAAAGCATGAATCACTTCACATAATAGTTTTTTGATATTACAAATTTAATTCAGGTTATTGCCTTGAATGTATTTAGCTGTGTGATCCAATGTCATTAATTCGGCACTTGAGCAAACACCTTCGCTTCGTGAAGGTTAGAAGCAGAAATAAAGCATGGTAGGTTGATTGGCCTCTCTGGAAAATTGTCCGTAGTGTGTGACTGAATGAGTGAATGAGAGTGTGTGTGTGTGCCCTGCGATGGGTTGGCACTCCATCCAGGGTGTATCCTGCCTTGATGCCCATTGACGCCTGAGACCCGTGACCAGAGAAGTTCGAATAAGCGGTAGAAAATGAATGAATGAATGAATATAATAACGTGATTGGCACCTTGGAAAACTCACATGGTGATATTTTAATATATATTTTATTCTTTTTGGTTTGGAACTGAAGACTGGAAAATGTTTTACTGTTCGGTTTCAATGAGACTTAAATGAACTGAAATGAACTTTGTATGCATTCTGAGATGCTTTTCTGCTCATCATAGTTATACAGTCTGGTCATTTAACATACAATGGCCATTCTTTCAGTTCAAACCTGTGTGGAAATTTTCCTCAGACCTCTTGCAAGTCTTTCCTAATGTAGAAATAATGTTTTTTTTCTTTGCACCATTCTGTGCAATCTTTATTGACTGTTGCACTTGAAATTCCCAGGATAATAGAAGTCCCTGAAATATTTAAACCAGCTCTTTTAGCAACAATAGCAACATTCATGCCATGATCAAAATCACTGAATAAAGCTTGAGTAAGTGACTGGTGTATGTCATAACACCTGATTATTTCATCATTTTATGCCCAGAAATGAGCCAGATTGTACAAAATATTCTTAAAATCAACCTCAGTGGTCACTGGGTAGAACAGCAATATGGTGAACAGACACAGAGACCAAAATTGTGGAGAAGAAGTGCACAGTAGTGTATGTTCATTTATTGTTTTGTTTTATACGATGATTACAGTGAGCAGGATGTATCTAAATCAGCATGAATCAAAAATTCATAACAACTGTCTCACTGGGTAAAAACTGCCAGGATCTGGTGGTTTGGAGAGCAAATGCTTTTATATATCCTGATTCCAGGGGGTTCATTTATTTTACGGCAACTTTATGGCACCAGACCAAGAAGATCCTGCAGTCTGCTGTGGGTCACAATCACTGCTCTGTATGGTGCCTTGGTGTTCTCACAAAAACTTTGCTCAGCTCATCAGCTCATGATTTTCATGGCTGTATGGTGCTACTTGCTAAATAAGAAACATTTGAAACACAATCTTATTCTATATGTAGTTATTTTCATAGATTTTTATCTATGTAAATGTAAGCTATTATGAAATTATGTAGGTTTATGTTTGTTGATGAATAATAAATGGTTGTGGATGAGAACTATTATACTATTATGTAAAAGTATACTACAGAATTATATTATATAATTATAATTATATTACAAGTGTAGATAGTGGACATACAGGACAAGAGAGTTAATGCCCACATCAAACATAATGAGGAAAGTGTCATCTTGGTGACTGAGAATTCTGAAACTGCTGGGACTTTCATACATTATGATCAAGAAGTGAACAAAAAGT
Organism: Tachysurus fulvidraco; assembly: GCF_022655615.1. Classification (NCBI taxonomy): domain Eukaryota; kingdom Metazoa; phylum Chordata; class Actinopteri; order Siluriformes; family Bagridae; genus Tachysurus; species Tachysurus fulvidraco. The sequence goes on along the minus strand of NC_062530.1, from coordinate 18,586,402 downwards.
GTGCAGCAGTAGGTAAGGCAGCAGGTCTGTACCTTTGTACAACAGCGGTGAGCTGAAAAGCAGCTCGTATTGGACAAGATATGAGCAAAGCTTAAGCTGTACTGATAATTCAATTCAATTTATTTGTATAGAGCTTTTAACAAATCACAATGTCTCAAATCAGTTTTACATAAGTATAGAAAAATACATAATAAAAAAAATAAGTTCAAAGTTTGAAATTAAGTTACTATATATCGCTAACATTTATCCCTAATGAGCAAGCCAGGGGCGACGGAAAATCAAGCAAAATCTCCCTGAAATGATATGAGGAGAAACCTTGAGAGGAACCAGACACAGAAGGGAACCTCATCCTCATTCAGGTGTAATGTATGTAAATATTGTAAATGTAAATAATGTATACAGTTTATAACAATTTGTAGCTGAGTGGAATTAAGCAACCAAGAGCTCCTGAGGAACTAATTTTCGAGTTCACCACAGACCCAACACTAATTCCTTCCTGCTGAAGTATTAAAATGATCGATGATGAAGACCCGAGCACAAAGCTGACTGACACAACAAACAGCACAAGACAACAATGTGATAACAGCTCAGGACCAAATCGGGTTCCTCTCCCATCAGCTAAAGAATAGGGATCTGAGGCTATCACAGGCACTGAAACTAGACACTTATTAAAATACATATCTTCTTTTCTTCTCAAAACTGTCCAGCTTCGGTGAGTCTGTGCCCACAGAAGTCTCAGATCCTCTTGTTTTGTCATGACAGGCCTTCTGAAAAAGTTACTAACTAATTACTGTCAACCGATGACATTTATGACTCAACTGCAGATTTGAACAACTTTCTGTCCTTTTGCCACTAACCTTTTTAATCTGTCAGAAAACGAATCTGCACCAAAGCAGCTTTAATCTCTAACAGCTACTGACTGCTCTATCCACAGTCTAGACAAGAGTGCAAACCTCTAAAAATCTGGTGCTGTATCTGAAGTGTAAATCTATTCAGCGTGAAAGTTCAGTGGTCGAAAAGCCGACCGGCCTGAACTGCTCACTCAAATCTCACTTCACACACTAGCCATATTTCTGAACCTAAGGAAATATGGACCTATTCCTGACGTGCTTTTTGTGTTGCTGTCTGACTGAACATCTTTTCACATAAGCGCAATACACCATGACTACTCACAATAACACACAGACGCTCTGTAAAATTGATCACACAACATCAGGAAAGTCTGAAGTGCTGCAAAACCTGTTGGATTCGATCTGTCACCTGCCGAGCCAATTACAAAGCATATGGCACTTCTGTTTCTGAAAACATGTTTACATTTGAACACTGACAAAACTTCTGCAGTGCTGAGGACACAGAGGTGAAGCTCATACACACACACACACACACACACACACACACACACACACACACCCACACCCACACACACACACACACACACAAATAAAACAGGCCACAAACGGTCAATATGTATACTTGTGATTAAGGTAGTCACTCTACACTTATACCCTGACACCATAGCGTTTGGTGTATTACCGGTGTTAACTGTTAATCTGCTGTAAACATTGAAACCAAACAGAATCTAGCACAAAGGCAGCCATGCATGGTGTTTGCCACCAGACTGACAAACTGCCCGTTATGCAGCTCTCATTTTCACACCCATAAAGAGCATCAAACCTGCAGCTTGAAAAGTGCAACATATTCTCAGTTCTCAGTTGCACCGCTGCCTTAAATCATCTTCGAACTGCATGCGCGTGTACAGTATGTGTGTGTGTTTTGTACATGTATGTACATGAAATGTGTCTAAAAATAATCCAGGATGTGAACACCTCGATCTTTCCCTTCATGTTCTCTTATTTCTACACTTCACACGGTGTCAGTGTGAGCTCTGGTCTCTCACTGGACATGGCAGCAAGTCTCTGTCACACACTCGTATCATGCGAATCTCACTTCCACCAGTATGAAGCCACAGAGAGTTCAAATTTACATTATTAATGGCAGCCGTCTGGGGTTTTAAGCTTCACTTCTGATGTTGAAGCAGCAGTGTGTCAGATGATAGAGAAGGGTGTAGAAGTGTATAAATAATCAGATTTCACTTTAAAGCATTATTTTGGGCTTCTTAGATTATTAAAATAATTATTCATTATTTTAGGCTTGCTTATTTAAACATAAAGACTGCAACCTCAGTGAGCCGAGCATTTACCCCTGCAGTTATGCTGACGTGATGCAGCCCTTGTGTTATCAGAGTTGATTATTTTCCAATCACAGCATATCCTAGTGTTATCTTTCACTTATAACACAACCCAGCACAACTACACATCTGTTTCTAGTTGCATTTAATGTTGTGGGTCATCCACAAAACACAAGTTCGTTCCTGGTATCACTTACATTGTAGCAGCATGAATCTAGTCATTACCTCAGCATTCTCTTCTTTAATAAGACAATAACAATAACACTTGTCATATTAAGAAAGTCTTCTGTCCTGCAGACTTGCTCATGGTGGAAAACATACAGACTCTAACAAAAACCTGCAGCTATAAATGTTAAATAAATTTCCTCAGCCTTAAAAAAACCAACAGCTTCTGACCAATCAGAATTAATTAATGCTGTGATGTAATCGGAATGAACTGATAGTGAGCTTAACGCATATTAAAGCTCCTATTTAGAATTTTACCTCTTAATTTGGTCACAAACAGTGCTATTTATATTGTTTTAAAAAATGTACCTTATATAGGTTTTTTCACTGTGTATTTTTTTTACTTTTGTATTGTATTTGACTGATGTTCTAATTAATTTTTTTATATGGTTTGAGTGTATTTCAGCATTTAAAAGATCCAGACTAATGTAATTTCATTCAGAATCAACCCAGGGCTTTAATGTGCTGAGACCTACAGTATGAAAGAGAAGCCTGATTTCACTCTCAATTGATTGAATGTAATAAATATAACTAACACACATTCATAGTCTTTTGTGTTCATACATTTTGTTTCTTTGCAGCGTAATCATAATTAGCAGTTCGGTTATTATCCTGCATCACAGTATCATATCAAACGGTGAAGGCAATTTAACCCAAGCACCTTTTATGTGGGTGATGATACTGTGTGATTTTATCATTTAACAGTGCCACTTCTTTCTCTCTCTTTGATTTCTCACAGCTATGCGTATCTTATCAACACACAGGAAGAAGAGCGCAGGTGACAAATAAACTTCAGTCACACTAAACTAAACCTTCAACCTCTGGCTCTCACGCTCTCTCTGGCTCTCGCTCCTGAAGTTTGCAAGGCAAAGACAACATTCCCTGGGACAGCAAAGGGCACGCTTTTGTAATAAAAGGTCAGCACATGCCCTTTTTCCAAGGCAGCTACTCCGAGAGAGATAGATAGAGAGAGAGAGAGAGAGAGAGAGAGAGAGAGAGAGAGAGAGAGAGAGAGAGAGAGAGAGACACACACACACACACACACACACACACACACACAGAAAGATTGTTGGCTGGGTTTAGTGTGCCTACAGCTGCCATGGCACATCAACTTAGATGGAGGAGAGACGAGATGGGTCAGGGCCTTCCATTCAAACCAAACACACACCACAAGGATATGTTCTTTCTAAAGTGCATTTTTGTGTACTCAAGGATACGTGAAATAACATAAACAGAAGGAATAACACATGCATATACAATTCACCTTGACCAGAGAAAGCTTGAAGGCTCGTGTCAAATCACAAGAACATAACTATACACTAAAAAATACTGTTTGAACAGCTTGAAGAACCCGGTATTTTTTCTACAACAAATTTTTTAGAAGTTGACCCTGAAAATTGGCTCCTGAAGCAGATCCTGTGTTGTAGATTAATCCGATCACATACACTGTATTTATTTGTAGTGAATTAGCTGAAGATTAATTATGTATAAAGGATTTTTTCTGATGATGAACACAGAATGTTTAAAGATTTAATGACTGAACAGAGAAGTTCAAATGTGTCTCATGTGTTTAGAGTTCGTGTGCTAGTCAAAAAAGGTCATGTGAAGCCCCTGTTTGGAACAAAACATCAAATCTTCAACTTGATGACTTATTTGAAGCAACATTAAGGGTTAAGCATTACTAAAGTAACTGTTGCTGGCATTCAGTCATGCTTGTTGCTTATTTGTCTAACTGTACTGTAACTCCACAAATGAAGAACACACACTAGAACACACATTGTATGTAAATGGTTCTGCAATTTCTGGAGCTCGCTCCCAAGAATTTCACTCACCAAGGCACATGTGCCGTGGTGATGTGACAATAAAGGTGACTTGACTTGACTTGAGACAAATAAGAAATAGGAATAAGTAGCCCTCCTCTTACTAATTTCAGTCTCTCAGTCATGCCTGTTAAATGATGGATCAGATCTGTGTGTGGCCAGAGAATGTTTGCCAGAGGCATCGGAGCAGAGAGTGAAGCTTGCCCTACTGCATTAGCAGAGACGGTCATATTTTCCCAAAACCATCATTCATTAAGACGCCGAATGCACTATGATATTTTCTAGTGCACTATTTCTAAACTGCAAACTTGAATATGGTTTAGGTTTCATCTAGCCTCAATTCAAAGGTTGTACACAGTGAATATAAATTGATGAGATCTGTGTGTGTGTGTGTGTGTGTGTGTGTGTGTGTGTGTGTGTGTGTGTGTGTGTGTGTGTGTGTGTGTGTGTGAGTGAGTACATTTGGGCAAACTGAGCAGTGATTATTGAGGTGTTTGCTCTTCATGCATGTCCAATTCTTTGAACACTCCAGTCAATTGAAACTCTCTCTCTCTCTCTCTTTCACCCTTCCCTCCTGGCTCACACCAGAAATGGGGCAGACCGTTCGCTCTGCTCATCTCCATCCGTCTGGGGCTTTGAAGTCCTTTGGTTATCGGCCAAGCATGTCACGTGTACAGCAACCATCAGTGAAGAGGCTGCACTTACCAAAATCTGGCTGATGGAGAGGAAAGAAACCCCCTACAGTCAGTGTGTGTGTGTGTGTGTGTGTGTGTGTGTGTGTGTGTGTGTGTGTGTGTGTGTGTGTGTGGGGACCTTCTACAGTCTGCTACTCTCTCACATACACATAAGAAATCTATCTAACAACCACACACAGTATTATTGACAGGTTTATTTGTTTAAAAAAGAAAAGCGTGATGTATGTGATGAAGGATATCACTATGCGGTTGTGTAAAAGTTGGTCTGCGTGGAGTACCATAAGTATCTGTGTAAAAAGTTAATATGTGGAACGTTCTTGATATTCCAGCAAGTACATTTTTACAGCTTCACAAGAACCACACACCAAGGTTTAAATTTAAAAATAAACTTTAAATTACGACGCCTGAGATAGGCACAGGCTCCCCGTGACCCGAGACATTCGGATAAGCGGTAGAAAATGAATGAATGAACATTAAATTACATTTTTTATGGAAATTCTGAGACAATAATAAAGTTTAAGTACTAGTCAAAGGCAGACAGGAGCATATTACACTGAAAGATCAATAACTGTTTGGGTTTATATTTTATCTAGCTACATACAGCAATTGAATCAAACAAGAAAAAACTAACAGTGAGTCAAAAGGCTTGATAACGACTGGCACAAAAACACACAGGGGGTGTGTGTGTGTGTGTGTGTGTGTGTGTGTGTGTGTGTGTGTGTGTGTGTGTGTGTGTGTGTGTGTGTGTGTGTGTGTGTGTGTGTGTGTGTGTGTGTGTGTGTGTGTGTGTGTTCATAGTTCTTAAACAGTGAAAGGGTGCATGAAGGTGATTGAGTCCAGGTGTGTAATCAGTAATCTTGTGAATGTGAATGTGAGAGAGTCTTGGGTGAATGCCAAGTTTGTGGGGTGCACAGCATTCTGGGAAGTGTAGTTGACCGCTGATTCTGGAGTCAACATGACAACCTTGAGAACTTCATGACTCATTTGACTCAGTAACTGATTAGTATTTCAAATATTTTTTTTCGTTTCTCATTTCCGTTATGATTGTTAAGTCATTTATTTGGTAGATATTAATTTAAAACATGACTGACTGTGAGGAAGTTTTTTTTTTTTTTTACAAACTAAACATCATTATTGTGGAAATTCTATATTCATATGTTCCGTGATATATTTCTGCCCTTATAGCCCAGTGGTGAAATATCTGGCTCTAAACTGTCCTTGATTTATTTATGCTTTTTTATTGAAACGAGTACAAAGGAAATCTAGAATAAACCAAGTCAAACTTTTTAAATAAATCTCAAGTAAGTAAATGTGCATTATCCATAATTGAATGTTACATTAAACAAAACTTGTGCAGAAGTGTAATATTTAGGAACACTTGACCGTTAGTTTAGAACTAAGGAAACATACAATGATCATATTTTCCATTTTAGCAGATTGCAGATTTCCTGCTCACACAAGTAACCATATAGTTTATATACTCTCCCCAATGCACTCCTACTCACAAGAGCATAGCATGAAACTCTCTCTCTCTCTCTCTCTCTCTCTCTCACACACACACACACACACACACACACACACACACACACACACACACACACACACACACACACACACACACACTTTCTCTTTATCTCTATCTTTGAGCATGCAGTATTTTGAAGGCTGCATTCTGTCTTTTTTTTTTCCTTTTTGCTGCACTTTCAGTTTAACATCCTTCCTTCAGTACAATATAGGTGAAGCTTAAGGATGTTTCAGTGCAGCACATGCATAAAGCTAATCTGCCACGTCTTGTCCTGATATTAAATTATGTTCCAATAAAGCAGCACGGCTGTTCTGCCAGGCCCGGCCATGCTGAAAGCCCTAAGCCAAGGGATATTGTGCAAAACAATAGGATTTAGGGCATGATGATGTGCCTGCAACAAGCTGGCATGGTATGGGGAAAAGAGGGGAGGATCTGCTGAAAGAGCAACAAAAGCACTGTGAGCCATCTTGGCCTGCCATTTCTATCCCATCTCTCTCACTCACACACACACACACACACACACACACACACACACACACACACCATCCCTGGGCTCAAAATCTGCACATCAAGCTGTCTGTAAATAAATGGGCCAAATCTTTGCTGACCAGCTATATCAGTGCTCATAAACAGGTCAATGTTTGAAGAACTGGAACGCAGCAGACTCCTAAGTTTCAACTTGTAATATTTATAACAGCAGTCTAAAAATAACAGCCTGAAGAATCTTTACATTTCTACTACTGTACCGTTAACAGCAGGGCTTTTGTACGACACAGGAATTGTGTGTTGCTGTTTACATTTTCGTCAGTCAGTGGCTGGTGATATGAGTCGTGGTGGCAGTAACTATAGGTGTGAAGGCACAGTGAATGGCGCCCTTCACGAAGGAGTAATTGCCATGTGATTATAGCCCAACAAATCCGGCTGCAGCAAAACCCCCTTTCATTTCCCTTGGCTAGCGGAACAATGAGGCACAGAGAGACCCCGGCATGAACCCATCTTCTCATATCTGATCAAAGAGAACATGCCAGTATGGACCCTGAAATAAAAAAAAAGCACAGCCACCTGACCAGGATGGCTTGAGCTAAGAAAGGGGCTATTTGTAATCACCTTAAAAGATCACTTTCATGCATGCTTTCTCTTCCTTCCTTCCTTTTGCTGCAATCTTACCACATCAGGAAGCACTGTATGGCTAAGCAGAAAGCCTTCGATTAAAGACATTCACAATCACACGTAGGAAAGCTGTGTGTGCTGCCATGCCTGCAAATGCTGCATCATGGGTATTGGCCTTTAACTCAAAAACAAACAGTAGCCTGGCTTGAGGTTGGCTCGATCCTTTTGTCTTTCTGGATGACTGCAGAGAGCTGCTGAACTCATACCCCGTCAGCCTACAAAGATCGAGACGTAAGACATCAAACATTCATCAGGAGATCCGAAGATGAACCGGTCGTCTTCTGCTGGGGTTTCTTTTCACCGATACTAGTGAACCAGTTCTCAACTGGGGCTGGGACATGAATTCTGGAAAGTGTTTGTCTAGAAATGTATAATCTGGGGTAGACAAATTAATGGCCACTTAAGACAAGCACATTTCATGTCAAGGCTAACGTTTGTTTTATTCACAGCTGCAAGGGATAAGTAAGTTCTACAACAATGAACATTACGCAAAATGTGTTCGAGGGAAATCATTCGTGTTGCTCAACTGATTGCTACATGCAGCCAAAATGCAGTTTAAACAATGTGAGAGAAAATAAATAGTTATAATCTCTAGTGAACAATGACGTGCTGACTTTTTGTCAAGCTTGAATACATGATGTGCAGAACCTCAGTCTTTACTCAGAGTGTATATTAATGTGCTAACTAGCCTATTCAGTTTCCTGGGACAACCAAAAACATAGTATTGGGCAGCACCTTGGAGCTTCTACTTGTCAAGTAATTTTAATATCCACCACGGATACTATATAAATGCACATTTAATGCTACTACTAGGATATTCATATTCTTGCGTATTCTAAGGCAAAGGTGCAGGTTGAGTCTTTTCCCCCTCAGGTTTGAGGTGTGTGTCAGTAGCACGTAACCCCCATCTCTGTAACATAACAGCACCAGTGCACACCTGTGAGCCATTTCCCTTCAAATATCTAAAGGCTCAGATATCCCTGCCTTCAAAGGGCCATAAGTGAGACATCGACAGGCTAATCACACTCAACTATGGCCAGAGTGTCCATTTACAAAAATGGAGGAAAGAAAATGCCCAAAGAAACTGCAACTCTGAAAGACAACCTGCTGCAGCGTAGTTAGTTTTAGAACAGTGATGTGGACAGTATGAAAAACTGTCTGCAGTGCTTTCATACGTCTTAACGTTTCCTTGTAATCACTACATGACTACAATATAAATGTGTGGTCATGACCTTGAAATGTGGGGATTTTCCTGCGCCCACGAATGGAAGACTTTTAAACAGTAAACGTTGGCTCGTGTCAGCTAGCCTAAAACAGCTTTTTTTTTTTTTTTTAAATCTGTACAGCAAAATAAAAATCCCAGTGTAGAATGAACAGGAACAATGATGAATTAACTCGCGCTGCACAGCTTGACTCATATCAACACAATCATATCTTTGTGTTAATTCAAATTACTGTCAGGGATTTCTGTGTAAAACAAAGGCGCAAACAGTGCAGCTGTAACATACCACGCATGATCGGTGAAGTCTGAGCAAACTGCAAATCACAACATTGCAGAAGATTGAACCTACAAAATTCTCTGCCCCATACAGCCCTGTCTGCTTGACCTAGTTGTATGCTATGTATTACCTTTTCTAAAGCTTAAGACAAGTCATCCTGTTCCTCTCCACAGGCATTTATCAACATGTCACTATGGGTTATGAGGCCAGGCTCCTGGGCTTCTATGGAGCCAGATTACTCTTCCGTCTGGACACTGAGATCCAGGGTCTGAACCAACATGAAAACCTCACACTGATGGAAAGCAACACTATTGACCAGTGCGGCAAACATTCTGACTGATGGCTTTGAGACCAAAGCAATTAAGCCACAGCTGTCTTAAAATAACAAGAAGGTGTGAAACACACTAAAAAGGCACAAAGAGCAGAAGCGCTTCTAAAAAAAACAAAAAAAAACTCAAGCAGGCAGCAACCAACCAAAGAAAAAAGAACCTCTCCTAATCACAATTACAATCAAAGAACCTCTTGTTTGACTTTTAATTGCCCTGCAAAAACATTCACACATGAACGCCACAAATTCTACCAATTACACTACTTTTTACACACCAATTAAGGTTCCAACTAAGCACATTTTGGGGGGAATCTAAAGGAGCTCTATTTTATTGATCTTTATAAGTCAGATTCTCACTTCAGATAAGCTTCATTAGGCAAGTTGTTTCAGGTGTAATACATCTGAAACTCTGTTTAAGAAAACCAATAACCAGAGATATATGCAAAATTCCAGATGCGATTATAGCATTTTGAAATCCAATCAAATTCCCTATATATCAACATCAACCACTATATCAAACATTCTGTGTCTGAAAAAAACATCATTCATTTGTTCAATCATTCATCTTCAGTACACGCTTCATGCAGTAGATTTCAAAAACAATGGGTGCAAGGAAAGAATATACCATGAATGGAAAGCCAGTACATCACAAGACACCACACACGTTCAAAGGTATAGAAAGAAATCCACGCAGACATGGTAAGAACATAATCCTCAGTCAGCACTGTATACTTCAAAAGTGCTTCATACAGCATCTCCATCTAGCATTCTAGTCCTTTGGTTTGTCCATTTGTAGAAACTTCTAAAACATGGGTGACCTATCAGTCTGATCAGTCACATCAATCGTAGGTGCAGGTTTTTATTCTAAACAATTCCACCTAATTTTGGCTTTCAAAAAACTATGTGTCACTTCTTTTAGGGTTGGAATGAAAACCTGCATCCACACTGGCCTTTTCTGGAAACCCCTGCCCTAAAGGGTTGTATATCAAAGCCAATGACAGAGTCTCTCCCAATAAGAGAGGGTGCAGGGATCAAGAAAATAAATTATACACTTTTATAAGGAAAGTCACTGGAATGGTTTTTAAACATCTAAGAGAATCTGCCACAGTTCTTCAGACCTTTTAACGATTGCACTTGCTTCTGATTTGCAGCTGATCCCTAGCAGCCAGCATTCATTCTTCTGTCTGAAACGTTTTCTATTACATAATATTGTATGTTCAATATTGATTCATTTTATTTATGTTAGAAAAGTAATGTTTGGAAATCTGAATTTTTTTTTTAAACGAACCCGTTAATGTACAAGTCACATAAAAATAGCATCGAAGCCATAATGATTCATTAAGACTTTGTGTACATACTGGATTACTGGGTTATGCTGTCAGATTTCCTGCATTGTCTCTTTTAACCATTTACGTCATTAAGTTCAGTAGAGACCTTCATTTCCCTCTCTTGTAACTACATCACTTTCCAATTTCTTTCACTGTAGTTCTATTAAATAATACATTGCTGAGTAAAATCTTCGAAGATGAATAAAAGTATAGTAACTATACTCTTATTAGATTGTCCATTTTCAATTGAAATGTTAGATTTATGTTCAAATATCTGCACAGTTTTGTGGTTTTCAAGAAGCTCCAACATTCATTTGCAAGACATGCATTGAGCCTGCATTTACAATATTCAGACAGAGTTAAATCTTTATAAGTATCGATTGAGTGTAAACACAGCTGAGCCAGACGAAAACAGACTGTGGCAAATATTTAAGTGCCAGTAGGCCACATACTGACAAGTAAAATGTGTACTTTTAAAACAGATTCTGTTCATATCTATGATTTACATACTAATTATTATTATTATTACCATTATTATTATTATTATTATTATTAGTAGTAGTAGTAGTAGTAGTAGTAGTAGTAGTAGTAGTAGTAGTAATAGTAGTAATAATAGTAGTATTGTTATGTATATTGTTATGGACTATTTGTTCACTAAATTATAAGAACTGACATCTAATTTTCTGTTCTGTGTTTAGTTTCATGAGTATTTTCAGTTTTACTTCACCCCCCCTGCAATATCTGCAAAAGCTCCAGTTGTTCATACAGATCAATGTGACATGGTGTGTGTTCACTGGCTCCTGCAGTACTGTAAACATGCAGTATGTTCACAGACGGGTGTGATGAGGGTCAGAAGGTGAGGGGCTCCATGGCCTGCATACTGTCTTCAAACTCAAAGCAGTGGCTTTAATCTAAGCCATGATCATGCTGTACCAGACTTTCCATATCCAATACACTTGCACCCAACAATGCAGCTTTGATTTAATCATATCTCATGGGTGTGTCTGAGAGAGTCAATATCCTTAAATCACAATCAACGGGTTCAGTTCCTAGAAATGGAGTTTTATGACAAGAAGCATAATGTTAAAAGAGACGCTGTAAACCGTGTTACTTTTTCACATGGTAGCAATTAAACTGAGGGAATCAATTTAAGGAAGCTAAAGGCAAAGGAAACGTCCTCATCATGTGAAGCATCTTGAACTGGTTCACCTCCTACAGCTTCAGAAGCACTTGGCTTACACATATGATGAAGGACTACAGCCAACGAAGTCAGTTCTATAGCAGAATATATCCAACCTGTATATCTGTCTACTGTTCTTTCTATAAATCTACCTGTATGACTGTTTGAAACAAAATGATGTGCTCTAAACAGCTTCAGATGTGGGGTCGGGATTCACCTCCTACAGCTTCAGAAGCACATCACAGTTTTTTCTGGACTTCTGTAAAAAACATTCCCGAAGAAAAATAACTTGAGACACATGAATGCCATATTGAGTATCGGAATCTGGGCTGATTCTTGCCTGAAACACTGGACGACTATCAAATTGGCTTCGACATATTTTGGAATCTGATCCGCCGAGCTATTTTATGAGGGGAAAAGGTGTGGTGGTGACTGACACAATACAGATCATACATGTGAATGCAGGGCATTAATTATATCAGAGCCTTTTCCATTGAACCTGTAATATTTCACATAGCTTAGCAACAGGATCTCAAGGAGACTCGGCTCAGTTACTGTGATTGGTGTCAGATATCAGCTGACACTCAGCTCTCATCTCAATATTTTACTGAAAATGAAAAGATAACATGCCTGGAAGTTCTACTGAATGTTGCTATCTATCTTTCTTTATATCATTCTAAAATAATCTAAAATATTCTCTACTAAATTTAACTTAAATATCTATCTATCTATCTATCTATCTATCTATCTATCTATCTATCTATCTATCTATCTATCTATCTATCTATCTATATTTTTAAATGCATTTTAATGCATAATTATCAGCTAAAATACATTTTTACTGATGCAGCAGATTTAACTTTCTTTCTTTCTTTCTTTCTTTCTTTCTAAAATAATCTTAATCTCTACTCAAATTAAATATCTTTACAAAGCTCTCTCTCTCTATCTATCTATCTATCTATCTATCTATCTATCTATCTATCTATCTATCTATCTGTCTGTCTGTCTGTGTGTCTGTCTGTCTGTCTGTCTGTCTGTCTGTCTGTCCTCTTTCACCCCAGCCGGTTTCACCCTACACCAGTGTTGGTCTAACTTGATGTGCTTCAGATAAGAGTCAAGGGAAATGAAAGGGAAAAGCATATGTGTGTAATGTTCATTTAAAGCGTGTGATATCTCTCTCCACCAGGGGGAGTGTGTCTAATCAATTACAGCTCCTATCCCGTACTGACAACAAAAATCACCACTTTCCAGTATATCCGGATATCATTACAAATGAGTGTCCAAACCGTCTCAGTCGTTCACGTCTTTAACGCGTTATAAGGTGTGAACAACTGAATGGTGCATACTAAGGACACCAAGAGCATGTTGCCCATCAGATGTGTTCATTCTGCTGTGTATCGAACCATCACTAAAAGTTTATTTTATGTCTTCAAAACAGTATGAATCGACCATGATGGATTTTCCTGCTCTTTCTGAAATCAAGGTGCTGTCACTTCAAAACAAGACACTGATGATGGTGAAGCTCGAGCCGAGTTTTTAGGCTGGATTAACAGATAGCTAATCGGATTAACAGATCAGATCAACATGAAGCATGCATTTAACTAATAGGCCTGTAGGTTATAGGAGGCGTGATTTGCTCTGAAAACCTAGTGTGCCATTTTGCACCCGGGTTAATCACCAGGTGCTTAAATTCAGGACATTAAATATGCCAATACTTTTGACTGACACACCAACCATAAGGCGTGTAACATGTAACTTTACATCATACACAGGCTACAAATTCATTTCCGAACCGTGCATAAATAATAAAGATTTATTAATAGTAACCAAGCCGCTGCGCGCGTCACTGACCGGGATCCACTTCGGGATCTCTTTTTTTAATCTCCGTCTGTTTTGCTTTCTAACTGATCACCCGGGTCATCTCATTTTAACCGCATCGTATAAACAGCAGTTTGGTTTAACCAGCTTTGATATCAGTGTCTTTGAAACATTTAAACTCAAAGACAAACGCACACGAACAGAGAGAGAGAGGGAGAAAGAGAGAGAGAGACGCAGCAGTGCGCGCGGATCGGACACTACAGGCACGTACAGAGATCAACACTGTCCATGGACAATGTTTAACAATAATTCATCAGTAAAAGAAGAAACAAGAGACAAACATCCGAATCTAACCATCTACATAAAGTCCACTCATCATGAGAATGATTTATTCTCACTGATACCCAAAGAGGAAAAAGCCCCGTGTTTGGACAGAGGCGAATACACACACTGGCACAAATCATCCGCATGTTTTCTCTCCAAGATCAGATCATTATTGCTGTGTCTTACCTTCGTATACAGGGGCCATCGGTGCAAGGGTTTCTGCTATTCATGGCAAAAATGTGAAGAGATGCTTCAGTTCAGAACTCAGTAAAAAATCTGCCATCTTGAGCCGCTGACAGAATCGCCGTCTCCAACATTACTGAGCCAGTTCATCGGGGAAAAGAAAAGAACAGAGAGAGAGAGAGAGAGAGAGAGAGAGAGAGAGAGAGAGAGAGAGAGAGAGAGAGAGAGAGAGGATATATCACATCCACAACTGCAATTGTGTAGCCGGATTTCTGAAGAATGGGTCCGTGCAACTTGGCCTGATACGGATGAGATGTGAGCAGTCGGTGAGGCTCCGAGACTGAGCCGGATTGCAGGTTGCGGCTTCAGTGTGCACTGGGCATGTCTGCGGAGCGCCTGCAAAAGTTGCAATGGTGAGAGAATCGGAGCGAAACGAGTTGAGCCGAGCCTGAGAGCTAATCAAACACCTATGCAATCGATCTGAGGGCCTCCTGCCTCCTGCCTCCTAAAACAGCTGTTTTACCTCCTAAAACACATGTTGCATGCAGAAATCTCTTAACACATCCAACACTATTTGCATGTCCATTAACCCTTTATCCAAAAAATGCTACATCCTCAGTTATTTATTTTAAAGCATATTGTTCACTAGTCTAATTATTAAATCAATACATTCTCCAAGCAGATTGATGTAAAATGATAACAAAAACAGCAGAAATAATAGAATAATGATAGAATAATAGATATGTTACCAATAAAACAGCAAGCCAAAAGATCTCTTCTAAAAAACAACAACAACAAAACACTGACACTGTGGGTGTTGAATAACAAATTATTCTTGCAAAACATTTTATAATCAATCATGAAAAGTTTGGTTAAGGATCTACATACTTTAAATCTGTTTATTATTAGTGATAGATTTTGTTACTATAGACTGCACCAACTAATAATAAATATAAAACAATTAAAATATTATACTACTTTAATTGCTGTATAATAATAATAATAATACAAAATATATACAACAATTAAAATATTAACATACTAGTTTAATGGCTTTTGCTATAATAATAACAATAATATTATATTATTATTATTATTATTATTATTAGTAGTAGTAGTAGTAGTAGTAGTAGTAGTAGTAGTAGTATTACTATTATTAGTATCATCATCATCATCATCATCATCATCATCATCATTATTATTATTATTATTATTATTATTATTATACTTGTCCGTTTTTGCCTACATTTTTTAACTTAAACAATGTGATTTATATTTTTATTTCATATCAACAAACTACTTTTTACATGATATACTGTTAAAGGAAACATCATAAACTGTTGTTGTGTTACAATACAAGTACAAAGCTTCGTAACTGTAGACTTTTGTCTTACATCCACAAAAACAACATTACCCAGAAGCACCTTGTCGTCAACAAACACTAATGGGCGTTGTTAAAGACAGAGGTAAGCGTTCTGCAGCCTTAGTCCTATGAACTGCTGTCATTTATCCTTATATAGGGTAATAATTTATAATGTAATCCTTAACTTTACTTTAGAGAAACACTAATTATTCAACAGTAAAGTCTTTCTTCCGGTAATAGTCTCCCGAGACCTTTACATACACGTGCGCATGTCAGATTGGGAAGTTTTCATTTGTAGGCATTTGTTTTTATACAGAATAAATACTGCTTTAAATCCTACAAGTGCACTTTATAGACCACAACCACAGGCTTCCGTCACACAACCCAGGTCTTTAGTAGGCTATTCTTATTACAGTCCATTACCTATAGGGTGTAGAAATAGTTGTGTGTTCATTAGGAGTTTTATTCTATAGTTGTGTATTCATTAGTGAGTGTTATTCTGTAGTTGTGTATTCATTAGTGAGTGTTATTCTATAGTTGTGTATTCATTAGTGAGTGTTATTCTATAGTTGTGTATTCATTAGTGAGTGTTATTCTATAGTTGTGTATTCATTAGTGAGTATTATTCTGTAGTTGTGTATTCATTAGTGAGTGTTATTCTATAGTTGTGTATTCATTAGTGAGTGTTATTCTATAGTTGTGTATTCATTAGTGAGTGTTATTCTATAGTTGTGTATTCATTAGTGAGTGTTATTCTATAGTTGTGTATTCATTAGTGAGTATTATTCTGTAGTTGTGTATTCATTAGTGAGTGTTATTCTATAGTTGTGTATTCATTAGTGAGTGTTATTCTATAGTTGTGTATTCATTAGTGAGTGTTATTCTATAGTTGTGTATTCATTAGTGAGTGTTATTCTATAGTTGTGTATTCATTAGTGAGTGTTATTCTATAGTTGTGTATTCATTAGTGAGTGTTATTCTATAGTTGTGTATTCATTAGTGAGTATTATTCTGTAGTTGTGTATTCATTAGTGAGTGTTATTCTATAGTTGTGTATTCATTAGTGAGTGTTATTCTATAGTTGTGTATTCATTAGTGAGTGTTATTCTATAGTTGTGTATTCATTAGTGAGTGTTATTCTATAGTTGTGTATTCATTAGTGAGTATTATTCTGTAGTTGTGTATTCATTAGTGAGTGTTATTCTGTAGTTGTGTATTCATTAGTGAGTGTTATTCTATAGTTGTGTATTCATTAGTGAGTGTTATTCTATAGTTGTGTATTCATTAGTGAGTGTTATTCTATAGTTGTGTATTCATTAGTGAGTATTATTCTGTAGTTGTGTATTCATTAGTGAGTGTTATTCTATAGTTGTGTATTCATTAGTGAGTGTTATTCTATAGTTGTGTATTCATTAGTGAGTGTTATTCTATAGTTGTGTATTCATTAGTGAGTGTTATTCTATAGTTGTGTATTCATTCGGAGTTTTATTCTATAGTTGTGTATTCATTAGTGAGTATTATCCTATAGTTGTGTATTCATTAGTGAGTATTATTCTATAGTTGTGTATTCATTAGGAGTTTTATTCTATAGTTGTGTATTCATTAGTGAGTGTTATTCTGTAGTTGTGTATTCATTAGGAGTATTATATATATATATATGTATATAGTTGTGTGTTCTCTCTCACGCTCTCATTTTCTACCCCTTATCCAAACTTCTCAGGCGTCATCGGGCATCAAGGCAGGATACACCCTGGACGGAGTGCCAATCCATCGCAGGGCACACACACACACACACACACACACACACACACACACACACACACACACACACACACACACACACACACACACAGGAGGCGGGAATCGAACCGACCCTGGAGGTGTGAGGCGAACATGCTAACCACTAAGCCACCGTGCCCCCAGTTGTGTGTTCATTAGTGAGTTTTATTCTGTAGTTGTGTATTCATTAGGAGTTTCATTCTATAGTTGTGTATTCATTAGGAGTTTTATTCTATAGTTGTGTATTCATTATTTAGTTTTATTCTATAGTTGTGTATTCATTAGTTAGTTTTATTCTATAGTTGTGTATTCATTAGGAGTTTTATTCTATAGTTGTGTATTCATTAGGAGTTTCATTCTATAGTTGTGTATTCATTAGGAGTTTTATTCTATAGTTGTGTATTCACTAGTTAGTTTTATTCTATAGTTGTGTATTCACTAGTTAGTTTTATTCTATAGTTGTGTATTCACTAGTTAGTTTTATTCTATAGTTGTGTATTCACTAGTTAGTTTTATTCTATAGGCTGCAGAACGCTTACCTCTGTCTTTACCAGCGCCTAGTAGTGTTTGTTGATGACAAGGTGCTTCTGGGTAATGTAGTTTTGGTGGATCTAAGACAAAAGTAGCTTTGTACTTGTATTGTAACACAACAACAGTTTATGATGTTTCCTTTAACAGTATGTCATGTAAAAAGTAGTTTGTTGATATGAAATAAAAATATAAATCCCACTGTTTAAGTTAAAATGTGTAGACAAAAACGGAAAAGTATAAAAATAACTTTATACTTGTTTTATATTTATTATTATAATTATTATGATTATCATTTAATTAATTAATTAATTAACGAACTAATTAATATTTTATTATTATTATTATTATTATTATTATTATTATTATTGCTACTATACTGTTGTTCAGTTTCTCAGTTCCGATTTTTATTATCAAAATACTAATCCCTAATGTAGGTAAATTGAAAGAATAGAAAAGTGCTTACTTTTTAAAAAAGAGTACTTGTAATAACTTTTGTATTGTTTCTTCCTTCCTTCCTTTAGACAGTATATAAGTTAGCTATAGTCACAAATATTCTCACACTGTGGCCGCATGTTTGGTCGATATGTTTTTATTTATTAATTTATTTTATTTTATTGATTTTTTTTGGTCAGAGATATAACCAGAGAATTTTACATTAGATGCAACAAGACGACATTGTTGCTCTTTATTTACCAATTTGTTAGCAGACAGAGATGTAATTAAACATATCGTTTTAGTAATGAAGTGTCAATGAGAGATGATGCACATCTGTAATCTGATTCCTCTCTCGGTCATTCTGTGAAAATCCAGCGGCGTCATTGGCGCTCATGATCCAGACATGACTTATAGAAAGCAGATTAATCCAACTGGGCATGTACTGTACTGTCTTTACTCCACGGGAGCTTGTATTGACCAGAGAACGGCACATGTGGATTCAGGACAGCACTATTTAGCTGATAGACTTGTTTTTGTAAACTAAAGATTCGAGTTTCACAGACAGCATCTAATTTGATACTGTTGGCTTTCAGACTTCCAAATGTAGTTTGTCTCTAAATCCCAGACAAACACAGAAGTTACTCACAAAGAGCTTGATAAGATGATCACTTTAATAAGACATATAGACAGTAGTAGTAAGTGGGACATAAGCATTAATATTAACAATTAGCACTGATCATGGGCTTCCTGTTTCAAAAAAGTTCATTCAACTAAATTTATGATGGAAACACAAAAATCCATCTATGATAAAATTCTTCAAAGAATCTTGTGCGTTATCTTCGTACACAATAATTTATACCTCATTGATCAGTAGTTGCTGATTAAATTTCTATATCTGTAGTCTATAGTATTTTATTTCAGTTACTAAAGCAACCTGTAGGTATTTATACGTAAACATATTACTTAATTACTTTAATTAATGTTGTAATAAAATCCATTCAGAACACAGTATTAGGCTAAATAACACCTAATCAATAATCCCTGAATAAAACTCCTAATGAATACACAACTATAGAATAAAACTCCTAATAAATACACAACTATAGAATAATACTCCTAATAAATACACAACTATAGAATAAAACTCAATAATGAATACACAACTATAGAATAAAACTCCTAATGAATACACAACTATAGAATAAAACTCCTAATAAATACACAACTATAGAATAATAGTCTCTAATGAATACACAACTATAGAATAAAACTCCCTAATAAATACACAACTATAGAATAATAGTCACTAATGAATACACAACTATAGAATAAAACTCCTTAGTGTTTGTGACTATTATTCTATAGGTGTGTATTCATTAGGGAGATTTATTCTATATACAGTGCAATATTATTATGGCATAAGTTAATGCTTTGTAGGATTCAGCACTGAAGTGCTCTATACTGCAGCTGTTCAGTGTTTTGACTGGATTTCATTACTACTACTGCGATTTCACTGCATGAATGAAAGTGACATGTTTATAAACGCCTATAGGTTGAATTAGTAAACTCTGAAATTATTTTAACCAAAATGCAGCTAGTCTCTTTGTCTTTGTTTACAACCTCGCTTGGATGGAACAAATAAAATAACAGTGCTATGAAAATGGATTAAACAAATCACAGTCCGCTGGGTGTAATTTCATTGGTACACCGTGAAATTATTTCCAGACGTTTTGCAGATGTCAGAAGTGCTGAAACGTCAACATTATTACCAGTCTAGTCTTAGTGGAGACAGATCTACTCCAAACTGCTTTAAAAGTGACAGAGACACGCAACACATCAGTCCTTGATTGAAATAAATAAATTAAAAAAATATTAATAATAGGCTGTAATTTTTGCTAGTAAATACATAACGCGCTAAAAATCCGGGCCTATCAGAGTCTTACACAGACGCTTAGATAGCGTTATGATTTATCAATAGGATTTATTGTAGATTAGCTACATGAACGTAAAATCCGACCAGAAAATTCTGTAAAATAAAGCCTTTTTAAATGCACCAACTCCAACTGAAAAGAATATGTGTGACGTGTAATAGAAATAAACTTTAATACGATATTTTTTTTAGCTAAACTAGCTACGGCACCCACTTCCCTTTTACAGTGCATTAGCTGAAGTGTGGAAGTCGTCACATTTTTTCCTGTCTACTGCACGTGTGTAGGGAACTGCAGTTTATTTGGTCTGACGATCACGTTTATTACGATGCAGAAACATGCATGCCCAGATTTGGGTGCACCTATCATATACAGTTCATTTAAAGTCAATGGTCTGAGCAAACTGCTGTGGGAGCTCAGTGGTTAAGTTAGTGTTGGGCTACTGATTGGAAGGTCATGGGTTCGAATCCCAGGTCCACCAAGCTAACACTGCTGGGCCTTAATCCTCAGTTGTAATAATTGAAATAAATTGTATGTCACTCTGGAAAAGGGTGTCTCCTAAATACCAGAAATGTAAATGAATATATATTTGAAATAGTGTTAAATACATATTTGTATAGATAGATATTTGTTCATAGGACAGTATATAAAATATATTTAATGCCAATTCATAAATGCATGAATGTAAATGTATGAATCTAAATGTATTTTTTAATGTGTAGTTTTTACTTAATAAAAATAAATTCCATTCTAAAACTAAAAGATCAGTGAGGAGAACAGCTCATTTCATAAAGCTGGTTGAGATGATGTCAAGAATTGTCAGGGCTTCACTGGGAACACTGCGATGTTCAAGTTTAAAATAGGTTAGTTTTCTTCAACACTTTTCTTGGACATGGCCATATGTGCTATTTCCTACTGTTAATGTCTGTATTATTATTCCAAAAGGAAGAAATAGCTTCTTTGAGCAGACGTGTGACAGGTAGTTCAGTTCACTTTGTAACTACAGTTATTACTGCAATCTGTCTGGTGCTATGATTTAATAATTGCCTGTGCACAGTTTGTTAATCCGGTAGCCTTCTAACCTTTCATCATTGTCGGGGTCAGTTTCTAATCACAGCACCACTGTTAGCTGGATCTTTCTGGGTGGCAGGTTGTTTCTCAACCCAACAGTGCCACTAAGGTGATTAAAAACCCCAGCAACACTGATAAAGATGATAATGATGTGAATATCATAGCATACATTCATCACAGTCACTAGATCTGAACCCAAATTAAGTATATAATTATATAAATACAGTCCTTAGTTAAAATACTAAGGGAATGCCGTTCATTTTTCCAATAGAGTTCCAGAGACTGTTATAATCTGAGCCAAGGAGCAAGGACACTGTTCTGGAAACTTGCTGTGCCCGACCACCTAGCTAAGACACTTAATGCTGTTTTTTTCTTTAATTAGTCTCTCATCTGTATGTATCTGTAAGTAGTTTCCTATATCCGGGGTGTGGTGTGTGTGGTGTCTGTAAAACCAAGCTAGATGTGTTGTGCTAAAGTATTATGCTATTATTAAAACACACATACTTCATCCAGATGTTTCTTTGAAGTGGCGTTCGTTTAATAATTCTTTACTGTGCAACACCATCCCTTAGCTTGCTGTGAAAAATCTAATTAAACCATAAAACTACACTTTTATCTCCGCTCTCAAAATTGTGCTTCTTGAGATTGTTGAGGTTGTCTGTGTACTGTGTACAGCCATATAAAGTGTAAAACTTCAGAATGGATTCATGAAGACTGAAATCAGATGGAGCTCTTGCATGATAGTATTTTAAGGCATTCTCTTATCAGTAAGCACTACACCCTCATGCATGGGCGTAAATTTCATTTAATAGTAAGGGGGGACAATAAATATAAAATTTCTCATGAGCAATTTTTGAAGGGGGACACAAATAATACAGTTTAATTGTACTTATAAGACATTTCCCCACAGTGCTTTTATCATTATTATTGTAGCATGGAGACTGCGTCATTATGGTTATTTTCAAAGTTTTTCTCGATGGCTTTGGCATTAATTAGTTGCAGTGCACTATGCAACAAGCTATTGTAAACAAGCTAACGTTAAATACATAAGTAATATTTTAATCGCTAATACAGTAATCCCTCGCCACTTCGCGGTTCAAGTTTCGCGGCCTCAGTGCATCGCTGATTTTTCAAAAATATTAATCGAAAAGTATAAATAAAAACAGTTTCCCAGGATGCCAGAAGTGAGAAACTCTCTCAGAGGCTTTGTGAATACCCACGGTCACTCAGACAGGGCACATGATTGGTTCCCGGCGCGAGATCTGAGCTGATTGGCTGCGCATTATCGCATCCTCTCTCAGCTTCTTCCCTTGTTGTATTTCACCACTCTTGTTCACGCTGTCAACTGTGTCTCGCGTATTGTGTTAGAAATTAACTTTTCGTTAAGCCCTTACAATGCCTCCTAAGCGCCGTGCCCCTGCGAAAGATTCCAGTAGTGAGCCGAAGAGGAAGATGATGACCATCAGTGAAAAGGTCAAATTTAGGGCCAATCCTACTTCGCGGATTTTCAACTATCGTGAGGGGTCCCCATTAACCGCGTTAAACGAGGGATCACTGTATAGCAGATTCATGGAAAATTACATCGGTAATCAGCATTTTTGCCGCAACTAATTTATGAATGAGTCTGCATCAACTACATTAAAGAGAATCGCTTTATTTAAAGTGAATAAAATCCCCTACTTAATGGAGTTAAACATTAACTGAGCCGCAGCCACACACCTGACTCGTGTGTGCAGAGTAGGTGAGATGACCTGGGAAAGCAGGCAGTGGGTCAAAATACTTTCTACTTTCACAATTATTTAGGTATACATACATATATTTTTCACAATAGAGAGTATTTAGGAGACAATATTTTTCCAATTTATTTGTTTGTTTGTTTGTTTGTTTGTTTGTTTATTGGGGGGGGGGAGACAATCCTGGCGTGGGGTGTGTGTGTCCCCTCCGTCCCTGCCAGGATTTACGCCCATGCCCCCATGAGAACTTGGGTCATCATAGGAGAACATTGTTACAGCCTGCAATAGCCCAGTGCTACAAGATACAGATATCAAATTTAAAGAAGAAAAAACACCCAACAGCAGAGTGTATATCTAAGGAGGATAAGAACAAGCTGAAGAAGTGCCAGGAACCATAATTTACTTATGCAACTTGGTAACCACAACACTCTCCTTCAGTAATATTATATACTGTATTATTCTGATGGAGGTTTACATGTTGAATACTTTCTTTGTACTGAGGCATGTGTTCATGCAGGTTTATTATAATGATACTTTATAGGTTTATTTCCGTCATCATAAGTTTATTTATGGATGTGTTGCTGAACTTGTTTAACCTCAGTTCATGATTCTGGGGCTAATAGCTTACTCTGCTTTCTCAAATCTAAACATTTCCAAATTTGCTCAGTAATCAGTGTGAAATCTGTTTGTCTTTCTATTTTAATGGTGCTATAACTATTCCAGACGTTAGAAACTTCTCCAAATTATGTGTCTTAGAATGTGGGTTGTTTACAGTAGATTCATGTATGGTGCTTGTGGATATTGAGTGAATTTATTACATTAATAAGTGGGAATGCAACAAATGTCAACAATATCTCTGATTGCTTAATATCTCTGTTTCACTATACGCAAAGTTTTTTGGATTGGACGGATGGAATGGATTACTGTGGATTAATTATGTTATATTTAAACGGAGAACTTTACACATTACACATAAGATTCCATACCTGTATATCGGTAAGTTTCCATTCACAGATGATACCTACCGTTTCCGGGTTGTCTGAATTGTCGTTGTGTTTTCAGATTTGTTGATGTGTTTTTTGATTTGTTCATTTGTTTTCAGATCTGTTAATGTGTTTTGCACTTCTCGGCCACCGTAGGGTTGTGTATTAAACATGTTTATGTATTTGGCCACAGATATGCTGACAATGTTTGGAGCTGAGCCATGTGGATTCTCTGTGTCTGTCTGCCTTTTCCTTCTCTTCTTGGTTCTTCTGTACTGGTGAGTTAAGTTACTCACACAATTATAGTAACACTAAATTTCCATTTAATTTCCAATTGTAACTTGTTTGAAGTTTAAATTTATAGTTTAGTTAACTCCATCAGAGAGTTACCTGGTTTTTCACTCACAAGTAGCAGGTTTCTAAAGGCCCTAAAGATCTTCTTATGTGTAGTGCTACGAGGTTTGCTGATGGTTCACACTGAATATGAATACAGGCTTCACTCACTGAAACCTGTTTTAACCTGTTCATGCATAAATGATAAAACTTTTTATTAAAATTAATTATTTACCTTGATGTAGAAAAAATGATTACAGATACCATTTCTCCTGCATTAATTATGATGCTTAGGTCTAAATTTATATATTATATAATAAGTTGCTATAACTTATGATTTCATTTGTATAATCAATCTATAATCTTTTAATTTTGATTAGACTTTTTTGTTTTAGACATTTTAGGTAGATATCCCTGAGTTGTGCTGTATGTCACCATAACCATTTTGGATTGAGAGGAGCAACACTTGTATAATAAAAATGAAGACAATCAGTGTATAGACTAATATTAAATTGTAGTGGCTGGGAGGTGATTTATATGTTCCAAAAACAGTCATGAACTAATGGCGTATGAGTCTGGGCAGCATTTCCGAAGGGGTTATGGTTACAGTGATGCATGGATGCTGCAGTGGGAAATGATTTCAGTAAACTTCTAGAGCTGCCCAATAAGCTATGCATTTATCTTAGGCATAATTTCAACTTCAGTAATGAGCTTGTAATAGTCTGCCATATAGTAAAACTGACCAGCAGGCTCTCTAGAAGCGAGAGCTTCCCACTGTGTTGTTCTGTATGACTGTCCTGTGCCAAAGGTATTAAAATAATTGTAAGATTCATAAACAAATAATTATAGCTTGCAAATGCAAACAAAGTGAATAAAATGAGACTTATTGGGAGGAAAATAATTTTCTATAATCTTAGTAGATTTTAAGACTTAATTCACTTCGAACCAATTTTGCAATTTGAGTTATTACTTTTGGTTCATATGTTACACACCAAAGATGTTGCTGTAGTGCAGAGTTAATGGAATGGAATCATTTGAAATCAAGATTTAATCATTTTGGTCTGGTGCATGTTGTGACTAGTTTCAGCTTGTTTCACTGCTAGTTTAGTGCTCATTTTACACAAATCTGAAGGACAGCCTATCGATCTTTAGAGAATAAAATGTCATTTTGAGCCTTTCAATAATTAACTACATGCCTAAAAGGCCACTGTGAGTACAACAATTTGGCATTTCTTTAATTTTATCTGCCCTGGAAGTTAATATATACTTTTTTCTATTAGAGGTTTGAAAAACACTACTTTCTTTTGTAATTGAAGTGTGTCAAATAGTGTGTCATCTCCTGAATGTCTGTGTCAGAAACGTCTTACATTTAAGAGTTTTATGAGTGTTCTTGGAGCTTTGTAGTATGTTTTTATGCAGTTCAGCTCTTTATTACGGGCTTCAGATGTTTCTGTTCCAGCATTTTGCATCCCTGCACCCATTCGGTCATTCAGAACAAGTAAATTCCTGTCTGCTGGCAAAAGCACAGCTACTATTCACATTGGACTAAAGGAGGTTAGTTATGTAAAGGCCTGTTATGCTGTCATCTTACAAATGAAGATTTATATCAGTGGATGAAACCCTCCTGCATGAGGACATCCATGACTCTGAGGTTAAAAAATAGACAGTATTTAGGATAGGCAGTGTTGATGGGCTTTTCTGGCACGCCTCCAGAGCAGAAATAAGCCACATTAGAGGATTAGTCTCTGGATTTGAAACTTTGTGGCACTGTAAAATCAGAGCCTGGTGTCATTGAAACTGTTCTTGTCAAACATGCCATGCACTTCTAAACTACAAACCACACGGGCTAATGAAATGGATGAAAACGTTCTGAGTGGAAAAGGAGCTGGAACGGCTCCATGACGGAATGAAGCAACCGCAAGCTCCCTTTATGTCTGCAGTGATCAAATGAGTTGATTTTACCACTGATGTAGGTTGCTTTTGTGGTTCATGTTAGAAGTAGCACAGACAGGACCAATCTCCCTAATCATATGTGAATTTAATATGTGTGAAACAGGGATGAGCCTCAGCTGAACCGTCTCCAGTTACTGGCTAGTAAAATGGTGTAGGTGTTATAATTTCATGTCTATGCACATACAACCAACATCCTTCTTGTGTGTGTGTGTGTGTGTGTGTGTGTGTGTGTGTGTGTGTGTGTGTGTGTGTGTGTGTGTGTGTGTGTGTGTGTGTGTGTGTGTGTGTGTGTGTGTGTGTGTGTGTGTGTGTGTGTGTTTTATTGCAGTTGTCACACCAGATGAGATAATGAAGCTTTTGCATTCTCAGAAGGAAAAAAAAATCATCTTCTTCCTGTTGCTTGAGCAATGACACATTTTTTTACCTGTAAGGGGGAAATAGCACACCTTTAAAATGATTTAAGGTACATAATTTAAAGTAAAAATCCACCAGACATCCTGTATATACAAACGGCTTAATCGTCATGGCACCCAGGATTTATTTTGCAATTATATTTTACCTTCTTTCATCATGTTTTCTCTTTAGTTATCAGTTTCTTACAATGCCATGCGACTACCTGCTGATAGTGTTGCCAGTAGGAATCAGCCCATGCTTCATTTCTGTTTAAACAGAACAAAGCATCAGCATTTATTTAATCTTTTAGTGTGTCCAGATCTCTATCTGTACATTCTGTTCAAACAGAAATTGTTTAAAACATTCATGCTAATAAGTTGTCATGCTTTTGAAATGACGAGCAATGTCATTGTGCATATTACCTGTTTGATGGTTAACTAGGTGAGCTGAGTGTTTGCTATTACTATAGTTTAGTATAAGCATACTGTATTTATTGTGTTTAAGGGTGGAGTTCTCCCGTATGCACAACTGTTCAACCTATAAATACCTCTATAATGACACTTTAAAGGTGCAACACATACACCTGCCTGAGTAAAAGACAGATGCTATACACACTATAGGTTGAGCAATTGTACCTTTTGAGAGAAAGAAAAAATTACAGTAGCGATTAATATTCTATTTAAGAATGATGCATGGCTGGAGGAACAGAATCTATGTAAGAACATATGGTCTATTTTTATTTTTTTTAAAAAGCTCTAAAATATCATCAACTCATCCGAAGCGCTGATATGATAAGATATAATTTAGTTGATTTGGCTCGGCTGAGGAATGTGCTTTAAAGCCAACTGGGCTAAATGTGGGTTAATATGAGGCAATCAGACAGCACTCATGCTGGATCTCTGTATAATCTTGGCTGTGTCGTTTCCTGTGTTGCTCACTAGTTTCCATGCTGCTGTGGTTGTTTTAAGAGGTTCAAAGTAGAGCGTATTCTTCTTGCAGTTAAGGACTACTTTCCAGTGAGATGTGAGAAGTAGGTATAGTTTAATAAGCAAGATAAGGTTCCTTAATTTCTAAGTGGATTTGCAGTGATATGGCAGAGAGGATGACTTCACACAGATCTGTTAATAAAATGTGAGAATGTGACACTGAGCCCATCTGTTTGTCTAATCAGCTGTTTCAACAGCTCGTGATGCTACCAAAGGCCACAAACTCTCTATGTATTTTTCATTCTTTTCCACCATGTCTCAGTATTTCTCCTGTTCTTCAATCGGTTCAGGTTAAGTTACATTCCTCGTTGGTTTGCGATGCGTCCTGTCTCCTGAGATGAAATCTTTCCTCCATTGTGTTTAGGATCGTCAATCATTAAGACATTATTCACGTAGTGATGCAGATATACACCCAACCTACAGGACTATAGTATTCACAGCCATGTTAACTGTGAATACTAAAGTTTCACTGTCCTCCTGTGTGCTAACACGTACTGCCACGACACGCCAGGACTCCACATCAGTCTGTGAACAGCTGACACTGCAGCCCAGCAGTTATGTGGCCAGATTGACTTTCTTTGTCTTTGGAGCTGTTATTGCTTAATTGAGGCCTCTTGGACAGCACATCCATCACAGATGTTAATCATATGAAGGGCTCACACCTCCCTGAGAAACCTGCTACATTCAGCCCTTTCCGTAGCAATAGTCTGATAATAGAACTAATATTGTAATCTACTCTAATTTATCCGAGATCCACCCTGCACTGTAAATGAGCTCCCAGCTGGATGTGCCAGGTTTATACTGCAGACAGCACTGTTAATGGGGACTGGAGTGCCATCATACAGCAAAAAGCCCAGTTGTCTTCACACCTCCTGTGCTGCTGATGAGCTCAATTTGAACATGCTGTTGACTGAATCTCAAATTGCAAGTAGAAAATGCAGCAGGTGAAAATCAGCATTACTGGGTGACCCGCTTTGGCAAGATTGAAAGCAGATTGTATCCTGTTCAGCATTGAGGACATTTTTACTTACTGTATTTTGATCATATTTGATGGAAAAAATAACTCCATCATGACAGCTAGGATGGGAAAATGAAAAAAAAAAAAAAGCCGCCACAAAAGTATAACACATTCCTGACACGTAATTGAATGGGGATTTATTCTAGTCATTTTTGTGATGATTGTGTTTTGTGATTTCTACACTATTATCTACAAGCTATTTAGGATTTTAAAATTTGATTTGCTACATTTGAGAATTTCAGTCAATTACCTTACGTAAAATGTTATAATGATATCGGTTTGACCTTTTGTCTAAAACCATTAAAGCTTGTTTATACACTCACCGGCCATTTATTAGGAACACCTCCTAGAATCAAATCATGTGACACTAGAAGAAGTAACTAAATACATGGAAATAGAGGTCAAGATCTGTTAATATTCAAAATATGATTTCATTGGCTTTGACCTTGGCATGGTTGTTGGTGCCAGGTTGGCTGGTTGGAGTATTTACAAACTGCTGATCTCCTGGGATTTTCATACACAACAGTCTCTAGAGTTTACACAGAAACAAAAACATCCAGTGAGCAGCAGTGCTGCAGGTGGGAACACCTTGTTTATAGGAAAGGTCAGAGGAGGATGGTCAGATTGGTTGGAGCTGACAGTTAGGATACAGTAACTCAAGTAACTCGCTCTGAGGTGAGCAGAATAGCATGTATGAATGCACCACATGTTAAAGACCACAATGGACTGCAGGAAATTGGAGCCACAGTCTGCACACTTTTACCAAAATTGGACAGATAAAGATCAGAAAATCTTTGGCTGGTCTTTTGTATTCAGATAATCTCAAATAAATGTAATATTCAATATATTATTTGCAGTATTATAGAAAGTTCCTCTTACATTCTTTAGCTTTCTGTCTTCCATGGAAATTATGACAAGCTAAAAAGTCATCTATACAGTACCTATGTCCTCTGTGTTACAAAGCTCGAGCTATACTGTATATCTACCAATCTCTGGTGAGTCCTTGCAGAGGGATGGAAATAGAAGAATGTTATTGCTGTGGTACATGCCCATGAGAGCAGGCCTGGGATTTGCAGAAGTGTGATGGAACTACAGGGACTTGATTGACTAACGTAAACTGCAGGGATGTCGCAGTAGGGCCACTCACGTGTCTGTTCCACCTCTATTTTTGGTCATTGTTATCTTACAGCATGCACCTGCATGATCAGTGCACTGTAGCTGCTGAGAGAGTACATAAGAGAGCATACAGTAATCCTCCACAGAAGACTGCTTCTGTGCATTATTTCTTTGTTGTGCATTCAGAAGATGGAAATATAAAGGGCTGCTTTAAAGTTTTCTAGACATTTATTAAAGAACTGTCATTTAACTCTGCTGCATTGTGGGAGCTTTATGCCAAGGTCTAATTTTATGACTAGTTTTATAACATATCATGAAACGCTGTAGGTTTCCCTGTTTAATTACGGTTTAAGTGAGACTGCTGAATCTACTGATTACTGATGTCCCAATGGGGGATATCACAGCATAATGTCATATTCTACCTCAATCATCTTCTACACTTCAGATTCAGATATGTCTTGGTGGACATTGGTGTAAAAAAGAGGGAAAAACACAAAATCTGTAGAGGCTTTGTCCTTCCATTTTGATGCCAATGTGGAGTTAAATATTATTAATTAAATGCAAATATACTAAATATTGTTTTCAGTTAAATAGTGCATTTCATTTGTATTCTCTATGTGCATGGGTTTCATCTGAGTTCTCGTTATCTCCAAAATTTGAGAAACATGGGAGGTATGCATATATATATATATATATATATATATATATATATATATATATATATATATATATATATATATATATATATTTTTGTGTGTGTGTGTGTGTGTGTGTGTGTGTGTGTGTGTGTGTGTGTGTGAGAGAGAGAGAGAGAGAGAGAGAGAAACACACAGAATGAGATATAATATAATATAGTAATATAAATATGGTAATATTTAATTTATTATTCATATAATTTATAATTTATTATCTTCAAGAAAAAACCCAGGAACGCAGTGTGTGAGGCAGGACAGGACAGTGTGTGAAGCACACACATTCATTCACACCCAGGGGCAATTTAGTGTAGCCAGTTCTTCAGCAGGTCTTTTGGATTGTGGGAAGAAACCAGAGAACTCAGAGGAAACCCAGACAGGGGAAACATATATGTAGTGCATTTCTTATAAAACTACACAACACAAAAGAAAAAGGGAGGTAAAAAAAGGTCAGTTGAGTCTTCTGAAAGCTGTAGTAGTGCCTCATATTGACATGCTTTCAGCAGTCACATCCTTTTTGATGTCAAAATTCGCCATCACACAATCAAGTCTTGTGCATCGAGACCCATACTGTGAAGTTGAGGGACCTGACTGCCTCACCCAAAAACAAACAAACAAACAAAAAAAAACCCCAGAAAAACTGTACTCTATATAAAAATGACACTATTTAGATGTTGTGACAGATTAAAGGAATCAAAATAAGAAGGTTGTTTTGTACAACCTTTCAGGCCAGTTCAGATATGCATCGGAGCTGTTCTGGTAGTTCATGATGCCCCAAAATCTTCCTTTTTTTTTTTTTTAAAGAAAAAAACTATAAAACAAATAATTATACAATATATAATAACTATAAGTCAGAATTATGGGTCATGGGGTTAAGTACTGTTTTTACTCAGTGTTCTCACTCACTCTCTAAAACGAATTAAAAACTAATAACAAAGATGGTGACTATTTTGTTGTTTCCCCGCTCTAAAACACCTGATCAAACAAATCAGTTAAGTACCTCACACTTAACACAGATGTGCTAGATGAGAGAAAAGACTCAGGACCACCAGGATATGTTACCTATGTGCTAATTGAATATGTAAATTCAGAAGGGGTTTTCATGATGCATTGTATGTAAAATGTGTTCTTTATGTATCATTGAGTCATGAAAATTCAATTATTTATCAATACCTATAAATAGATTTTATGTACAGTGTAAAAAGGTGCTAACATGTACATTTTTAATTAACACACAGCGTTGCATGTCTTCTCTTACAGATTAACAGTAATATTTACATTGACTACAGTCTTCGGTATCATTAAATATTCATCTCTTTTGGCTTGTTGTGGCATGAAATACTGAATTACAACTGCCAATAATTTTTATAGACCATGGTCCACATCAAACTCCTGGGGTGTGGGGTATGTTGCCACCAGCTTTTTTGAACATTGTTATTGCTGCACATATGGTGTGCGTTGCCCTGAGAGGCCGTTGTTTAATCAAGACTAATATTAATGGCAGAGGAAGCGCAGGCTTCGGCTCGCAGCGCTGGGGCCGTGAGCTTTCGCATGCTGTGAAGATGATTGATAATGTGATCATACCGAATGGCAGTAATGTGTAGCTACTAGCATTCTTTAGGCTTCCTGTGTGCACGGCTTCTCAGTGACACTACCATTTGCGCTACTCACTCGGATTATGGGGCAGATTCGAGTGGGATGTTAAGCACTTCTCTTATCCGCTGAGATTATGCATGAACACGAATGTGGATGGTGCTCAGGAATAGAGGTTAAATACATCACATGGTTGATGCGATTTGCTTCTGTCTATTGATTCCTTTTACTGTAGTGTACTATTAGATTTTTGTTTAATTCAGGCAGAATGACATGCAATGAAAGAAATACGGATGCATAATTTTAATGTTTTTTGATTAAAAAGAAAGTGCGGCATTTATTGTTAATAAAATATTGGTGGTACATTAAATCATAAGCTTGCATTCATATGTTTCAAATATTACTTGGCTCTATCTATCTGTCTGTCTGTCTACCTGTTTTGCCTTGTCTCCTCCTGTTTATATTAAGCATTTGAGAGATTGAGAATCTACATGAATTGCTTTTATTAATCTTCATGTAAATACTTAATGAATCAGGGATTACAGCTTGCTTTGTGCTATTCGAAACAAACAAAATAATACAAAGGTTCAAAGAAGCAGCTCATATGAAAGTTAGTAAATAATGATTAGAATATCGTATGGTTTTAATCTTCAGACGGTGTAGTGGATGTTGTGCTAGTCGCTTTGTAACAGTCCAATGTAAACTCCCAGTTGTTTACTTCTCTCCGCTAATCTTGTGGTTCCAGGTTACATTACTTGGCATGATGTTGGACTGTGATCTTTTCTCTCACACAGACTTCTCCCTCCAATAAGAACCAATCTTAAACCGAAAAAGCACATCATTCCACCGGTAGTTTACCAGCAACAATCAGCTGACTGAGAAAGCCCTCTATGAGCCAGCTCTCTGTGGGGTGTGTACTGTACGTGTGAGTCTATATGGTTGAGGGGAAAGTCTTTCTGTAGAGCCGGATGAACAGGTACTAACAGGAATATGTACTGTATAGTTAGTTTGCCAAGAATCTGTAGGTTTTTATTCAAACTTGTTTGAGTGCATGTGATTTCTTGGTTGTACTAAAATCTGTCAGACTAATCCTGTGTGAATCAGTGTGCCATCATTGATTTCCATTTTTATTAGGCACTTAACAGTAGAAAAGACCTAAAACATGTCACAGATGATAAACAGAGGCACTAAAAGGACCTATGAACAATTAAAGCTGCTGAGATCAATAGGAATGACTCAGTGCTTGAGGAGATGTTTGCAGATGTGTGCAGTCTTGCTGTCTGAGAAATATAACATTATTGCTTTTTTTAGCTATATTTTGGTCAATGTCATTGTAGACAATTATGGTACAAAGTGTGTTTGTGTATATGTGTGTGGGGGTGGGTGGGTGGGAGGTGTTTTATTTGGACGTGTATGTTTTCATGTCTTGTTGAGGACCAAACGACCTACAAAGCTCAGAATATTGAACAGTTTTATAAGGACCTAAAAGAAATTCCTTTCGATTACTGAGATTAAGGTTAAAGGGAATATTTAGGGTTAGCTGCATTAATGATTATGTCAGGGGCTATGTCAGTGTATATGTGCATGCGTGTATGTGTCTGTGTGTACGTGTTTGTGTTTGTGTGTGTATTTGTGTGTATCATTCTCCTACAGGCAGATATGAAGCTTGTAGAAAAAGACGATGGCCACATTGAGTGGCTCTAGGCAACACATTCACTGAATTCTTTCCTGATCTTCAGTATATACGTTACACTGGTCATAACTGAGTGAATTCATTTCGCATCTTAACTAAGTAAGTTAATTAATATTGCATTTAAGAACAAAAGAAAATGGAACTGCTTTAGGGGACAGGATTGGCCAAGACAGTCTACAGGTTTGGCTAGAACTAATACAGGAATGATTGAGATTAAAAAACCAAAAGTCTTACTCACACCTCTGTCTGCGAGCCCCTAAGTGTATGTTGGAAAAGTATTCTCAAGGCAGTGGAAGAATTTAAAAACAGCAAACAC
Source organism: Tachysurus fulvidraco (assembly GCF_022655615.1). NCBI lineage: Eukaryota > Metazoa > Chordata > Actinopteri > Siluriformes > Bagridae > Tachysurus > Tachysurus fulvidraco. The sequence continues at coordinate 18,552,203 of NC_062530.1, read as the reverse complement.
TTCTGACTAATGGCCTTCACACTTGAAGCATCTGCATATAATGCTGTTAATCATTAAGCAGTGTGTCTACCCTTTTTAGCCCCCTTATCAGAATTTTCCATGTGCTGTATCTCTATTAGGAGTGCAGTTATTTCCTCACTGGTACCCTTTAAAATTGGATTTCCACAACACACCGGGGCTGTTTACGTTTACTCGTAGTGAAACCAATGCTGGTATTCTTTTTAATCCTACCGAGAGATCAGTGTGTGTGTATAAAATGCTCTTACTGCTGCTCTTATTATTCTGCACTGTCACTAATACAGACTGTCCTGACATCCACAGGAGTCATGTTGACTGTCTGTAAAGCACAATCTCTTTCACTTGTTCTTTTTCTTTTCCTTTCATTATCTTGCTCTCTCTTTCCTTCTTGTCAGTCAGTCTGTCAGTCTGTCTCCATGTCTATTAAATACAAAAAAACCTCTATAGTGCTGGCTTTTGTCTTTCCTCTTACTTACTTTTGGTGTTTTCTTCCTTTTCTCTCTCTCTTCTGAGCTAAACAAAGCAGCTTCCACTGGGGTATAATGTCGCTCGACTCTAATGCTGCTTTTTACCTACCAATTACACCTCACCCCAAAAGACTTCTCTCTCTCTCTCTCAAACACACACACATGTGCGCACACACACACACACACACACACACACACACACACACACACACACACACACACACACACACACACACACACACACACTCAAACTCAATATACTCACTTTTTCTCCCCAACTCATTTGTACCCTCATTATCCTCCCCCTCTTTCTCTCTCTCTCTATATCTCTCTCTTCATTTCTCTCTCTCTCTCTCTCTCTCTCTCTCTCTCTCTCTCTCTCTCTCTCTCTCTCTCTCTCTCTCTCTCTCACGTCTACTACCCACCATTTGTCCACAGGCCTAATAAGAACACTGGCTGACCCGTGTTTTTCTGCTCTCTGGAAAAACACCCCCATGACTCAGAGTCTGTCAGTTGGTCAGAAGTGTTGCTCCCATTCGCATTTTCTCTCTCTCAGCGCAGCTCCAGCTCTGAAAGTCACACAGTTCACAGATCATTCAGTGAGGTCACCCTGAAAGTAAAGTCTCCTGACATGTTCACATCAAACTGGAAAAGCAAAGTTCAGGCGAGCTCATGAGCATGGACAGGACATTTGGACCTCATGTGTGTTTGGACTGGAGACATCCCAAGAGTGTAACATTGCTGTGTTCTGTTGCTACTGCAAACTTTTCAGACCTCTTTACTTCACTTGTGTATGCTAGATTCTTCACAATTGAGGATGTTATACTTTTTCTGGGGGTGTTTATTTACATAGTATACACAGTTGAGGGCAAAGGATAGCATCCCTCATGGTTTGTGAATAGAGACGCTCTGTGTTGATGATGGAAATTGCATTTCTTTATTCCACAGCACTGTTAAATACTTTATACAGTAGGCCACAAGATGTTGATTAATTTTCTATTCTCTACAGCAGCTCTGAAGTTAAGTTTTATATTATTGAGCCCAACATAATCCAAGTACAATCTTTTCTTTTAGTTTTGTTTCATTTTTGGAAGGAGGTGAAGATAACTTTATGTTTGATGGCACTAAAGCTTCAGTTGCAGTTTCATGGTAAGATAAGAGGCAAAAAAACAAAAAACTGATAAGATAACCAATAACACAAACAAACAAACAACTTCTGGATTTTCTCAACACTAAATGTGTGGAACTATAACAATCTTTAATACACTGGGGGAAACACTTAGTAGGTGTACAAATTTGTATCTCAGGTCAACATGAATTGAGTAACATTAACACATCAAAAATTCTTCAAAGCCCTGAGTAGATTCGAACCCATGGCATTTGTGTTTTGCAAGAGACACATTAAGGTTGTTCTACTATGCATATGCATTACATTTACATTTACAGCATTTGGCAGACGCCCTTATCCAGAGCGACATACAAAAGTGCTTAAGTCTCTATCATTGAATACATTAATGCTGGTTCACTAGGTTACAGACTTAAGATACCATGAGTCTAAAACACTGTTCACTGTTATTTATTTATTTGTTTGTTTGTTTGTTTTTAAATACATACATACAACAAACAGGGAAGAAAGTGTCTCATGAATAAGTTTGAAAATAGCCAGTGACAGCTGTCCGGACACCTTGAGGAAGTTTATTCCACCACCTTGGTGGCAGAACAGAAAAGATTCTTGTGGTATACTTGCATGTTTAAATTCCCTAAATTTGATACTGTAGTTCTATGTAATTTTTATTTTAATGTGAATACTATGTACATGTACAGTGATCACCATCACTCGACATCTAATCACTCAAGTCTAGTGATTAGACACTTTAAAATAAATTTAGTATAAGTAATAAAAATGAGAGACTCAATACTCAACTTTTTCTTTTTCTTTTTTCTTTTTCTTTTTTTTTGTGTAAAGACACAATACTGTTGAAATGAAATAAAATTAGGGGCTTAGAAGCTCTAATTATCGCCACATATACATTACAGCACAGTGGAATTCTGTTCTTTGGATATCCTAACTGAGGACGTTTGGGGACGGAGCGCAGCTATGATACAGCACCCCTGGAGCAGCTAGGGGTTAAGGGCCTTGCTCAGTTGCCCAAAAGTGTCAGCTTGACAATCAGATCAACAACCCAGAGCCTTAACCACTTGAGCTATCACTGCCCCATATGCCCCTGTTGCGTAAGAAGACTAAAATACCCAGTTATTTGAACATAATACTGGTGTGGTAGCATTAATGAAGCTTTGTGTTGGACATCATCATCACACTGCCTTGTTGCTGATTATTTTCCCATCACAATACACCCCCAATTCACCTACTCTTACTTACTTGTCTTCATCATTTTATCTTAAGTGTATGCAAACTTTAAAATTAAATCTATTTAGTGCTTGGACCCCAGACATCACCAAATTGCCTGATCAGTTGCCCAAATCTCAAATTAACTGCACTTCATTACTCAAATGTAAAAATTTTATGTGATTTCTTAATTCATTAGTATGCAAATGACCTATTTTAGGCTGAATATATAAAAGAAGGAAGATGAGTGTCTGTATTTAATATTAGTTTATTAATATTTGAGATTTATTCTTATCTGTACACTTTTACTTTAGGACTGTGTGCATAAAAAGTGGTTCAGGATCTAAGTGTGTCGGAGCCACGTGGATGATCTCCGCTCTCATGTGTGCATTTTCACACTGATACCTGATATTAAAAGATAATTTTCTGTTATGGACTCATCGTATAATTTACAACACTGTCATTTTGCAACTCCAACCGAAGAGCGTGCCATTATTCGAAGTGACAGGATAGTGCAGAGTAAGCAGCAAAGTGTTTTACTTTCACCATTACACGCAGCTGTGCGTTCGTAGCCCACCTGCTGCTCCAGACTATGCCATAGTTCAGACAATTATGTGGCACAGTGTGCCATCTATAAATGCCTACTAACTCCAACGATCCCTAAGGAGAAATTTAATAGAGTCATGTTTTCCAAAAAATTCAAACCCCAAACCTTTATGCTTGCCTGCAATGTCCTCTCGTCTCTAGTGCATCTCATCCGACGGCTTGTCAAACTCTAGTCATACACACCTCTGATTCTCAGAAATCCTGCGTTAGCCCCAAAGTAATTACAAGCTGAATGGATCGGGACTCTGTCTGTCTTTATGTCTGTCTGTCTGTGAGATATCTGGTGATGTCTGGGACAATCTATCTGTGAAGATGGGTCCAAACATAGGCAGCGCGAACCTGTGATTTATCCCGATTCGTTAGCGGGGTAGTCTGTTATGATGCCTTGTGCCGCAGAGTAATTAACGAGGTGTCATACTGTAAAATGAGCTACTGTTTCAGCTTTTCTACAGCACAGATAAAACCTTCTCAGCCAAATCTGGCAATTAAAATGGTAATGAACTCATGTGGAGGTGGAGATTGAGAGAGAGATGGATCGAATTTTTTTTTTTGGTTACAATAAAAATTTGGTGCTTGTGTGAACAACAAGGCTTCGATGTATTTCTGTAGTTTCTTTAGTCATTAAATGATTTCATTTTTCTAGAGCACTGTAAGTACTGCTGTGCTATATTTGAAGTTAACTTGGCTAATTTGTTTAATGAAGACTCATTTGGAGCTTGACTTGTCGTCTCCTTTATCTATAAAAATGTTGAAATCCCATGTTGAGCGGTTCTGTTAGCAGAGGCAGTGTTCATGCATGAAGCACTCTTTCTGTTCACATAGAGTAAATGCAGCCCTCTTCTGTGCTCACAGACCCTTTATGTGTCATTATGATGCTAAAGTGTTTTAAAACAGAACATCTATGCAATTAAGGTCTGTTATATCTGCTGTAACGTTGATTCATCGCTCTAATTTGGCTTGTGGTGCACAAATAAAGCAAGCTTGTTTTTCTCAATTAGATTGCTTTTTTCATACTGTTCCTCTCTTTTTTATTTATTTCGTTGTTTCTTTGCTCTGGCTTCAGTTCTTCATATTTTCCTCATAGTGTCTTTCTTCATCTTGGTCTCTTTTGCACTTTATATCTAACTAACGTACAGCGCATTTCACTTTGTGTCTGTTACAGGTATTCCACCTTCCCATATTCGGTCTTGCAGCGATGTGGCATCCGACACCCCAAACCGACTCCGTTCATCGGGAACTTGATGCTGTTTCGACATGTAAGTCTGCTTACTCTGTCATATGTTTTGCAGAGGGAAGTTAGCATGTGACAGCTGAGCACCGCATCTTTTTAGTGATCCACACTGTAAAAATGCCTTTTGTCTTAATGAGGCATAAGACATTATAATGAAAATGGTGTCTATTAAGAGTTCGAGTGTGTTTTGTCGGCACCCTGCTGTTTTTGTTTTGATTTTTTTCCCCCCTCTTTTCTCCTGCCTTAAAACAGTCGGCGGCCAAAAAAGCCTAATAATTCCACATTTCTTGGACAGTTTAATTACACTACTAACCTATTAATTATAAAAATAAAGTGAAAGATTTATTTTTTTTTTGTGAGTTGTCTATGTTTACATTTTTTTCTAAGATTTTTTATTCTGAGTTTTCTTTAGCTGTGCTGGCGATCACGTTGATTGAAGAGTGCTTTGGATAAAAGCGTCTTGAGCCAAGCTGACAGATTGCAAGCTCCATCGAATTTCAAGAAGCTCACGTTCATTTCTGTGATCACAAAATTGCAAAATCATGGATGGCCTCATCTAAATTGAGGTTGCTTCATAAAAGTCATACAGCCAATGTTCTTACCAAACCATACTACTACTTTGTACATACAAGCAGATTGAGGAAGAGTAAGGGATTTAGTTTGAACCAGCCTCAGTGGGGCTGAATCCTGATGAAAAATAGTAGTGTCAAAAGACACAGCGTTGCAGACAGAAGTGCATTTCGAAATCCTGTTTGCAGTCGGGAATTTTTCGAACTCGCAGTGACCCACAACAGTCCAAATCCAGTCATCACTAAACATAATAACTGCATTTGTGTATCTGCGATGCCAACTGGGGCATGCTAAAAAAGAAATCTGTCTGGAAAGCAGCTGTTAGAAATTCATTACAATAGCATTCTGAATTGAATCAATCTCTTCCTTCGTAATTCTGAAATTATTCCACTGCCTATTTGCAGTGTCACACAGCGCTTGGACCCCAGACCCAAAGATCATCAAATTGCCTGATTAGTTGCTCAAATCTTCATTACTCAAATGTAATGATTTTGAGTGTAATGTGATTCCTAAATTCATTACTATGCAAATGACCTATTTTAGGCTGAATATATATAAGAAGGAAGATGAGTGTCTGTATTTAATAGTAGTTTATTAATATTTGAGATTTATTCTCTTCTGTACACTTTTACTCCTGGGCTGTGTGCATAAAAATTTGATTCAGGGTTTAAGTGTGTCGAAGTCACGTGGATGATCTCCGCTGTCATGTGTGCATTTTCACACTGATACCTGATATTAAAAGATGATGAATTAAATAATATAAGAGGAGAAGGCTTCAGTACTTTCTGCTCTTATGATGCAAGACATCTCCATGCAGATGTAAGCTAGATTCATGGCTGTAATAAAACTTGAACATAAATATCTTGAAAATGTTTCCAAATGAGCTAATGTTTCTTTCTTTAACGCCCTGGTTATGTAGTTTGGACATTTTCAGCTAATTGTACAAGAGCAGTCAAATCTTATACAGCTTTCGAACAGTTTGGACTACGTTGATGTGCAGGAAAACAGGAGTTATGGATGAATCTCTCTCTGCTCTCCCTGATTACATTCACACATCAATATTTTCCTGTCAGGGAGCCACGCTGGACTGGATGACCTGTCATTTATGGCACCATTCTATCTCTCTGTTTTTGAAAAGACTGTCTCTTCTTTCTGCAATTTACTCTTCCTAAAATCTTTCAGTTGATTCTAAGAAGAGTTCTGTTGAAGGTGCTATTTAGAATAATGTCTCTTTGTGGATGGGTAAAAATAATTGACTAATTGTGACTCCCTAAAGCCATAAATAAAATCTGATTCAGTGTGAATTCTCAGTGTTATTTATTATCTATTATTACTGAATATATAATCAGACTGGTCTGTTTGCCTGTTTGTATCTTTAAATAAGTCCATCCCTGATTCCTCCTGTCACTTTCACTTCATGTTTCTCTAACTTTTGTTTTTACAAACCAGATTTCTCAAGGTAAAGCAAGAAATGAATATGCAAGGACTGGGTATGTGTGTGTATGTGTGTGTGTGTGTGTGTGTGTGTGTGTGTGTGTGTGTGTGTGTGTGTGTGTGTGTGTGTGTGTGTGTGTGTGTGTGTGTGTGTGTGTGTGTGTGTGTGTGTGTGTGGTACGACCACAAAAATCTTTTACCCAGTGTCATTATAGCAGAATCCTTTGACCTAGTTCTACAGGCTTCTTTTAAGCCAAATCTAGCATATGCAAAAAGGAAGGTGTGTGTGTGTGTGTGTGTGTGTGTGTGTGTGTGTGTGTGTGTGTGTGTGTGTGTGTGTGTGTGTGTGTGTGTGTGTGTGTGTGTGTGTGTGTTTTAAGTATCAACAGTGAGCTAGAGCACAAACTAACCCTGAGTATCAAGTCATGATACTTCAGGGAGCAAAAAATGAAAAAAGAAAAAAAAGGCAGAGAGTAATAACTTTCATTTTCTTTTTCATCCAATTAATTTTCATATACATGCTTTGTATAGCTATAGACATTCTCACAAAACTGGATGTCGATTTAGATTCCTAATGTACAGCCCAGACTTGACAGTGACGAGAAACAATATTAAAAATCGATGGTGTTAAAGCTCGTATGTACAAACAATGTACCTTTTTGTACAAAATTAAAGTCACACTGCACTGATGGGAAGAGCTTCATATGTATCGGCTTTCTACAAGATGAAGTTCATGGCACATGGGGATGGAGTCAGTTGAATGTAGGGTAAAGCAATTAAAGTATCAGTATATTTAATATCAGTGAAATAAAAATATTTTGTATATATAGAAATAAAACACACAAAATATAAGGTTGCAACCTGTAAAAACTCTTCATGTATTTAATACTAAATATGTGTATATGCTGGTTTGTATTTATAGATAAATAGATACATCCAAGTAAATTTGGTTATTTTTGTATAATTTCCAGCCACATCCGATAGGGCTTTAAAAAGCCACCTCTTTATTTGAGGTTATTATACTCTTGAGCTCAGATTTTCTATCTCTGTAATAAGCACATCTTTAATATTTTGCACAGTGTGCTCGGTCGAGCTTTGTCTAATAATTAGTGTTAAAAAATAAGTAAGATATTACTTCATCTGCTTAAAGGTGTGAAGTGTTTGTTAGCAACGGACACATTCTTTGCACAAACACCACAGTCACTGAGGGTTTTGTGCTTCTTTAAACTGATTATTTGTTACGCTCGGGCACAACACATGGAACCGTTGCTGGCATGAATGACACTCGATCCAATAAGATGTTGGACCACCTCCTGGGGTTTTTAGTAGCACACATAGAACAGCAGTGAGCTGTCCTGAATACTAAAGATGTTGGAATTTGTTCTTTTTTGGTGGATAGTCCATTTGTGTCGCAGAAGGGCTTGTGTTCAGTTGAGAGGGTATCCTAGGGAAAATCTCAGCTGTGTCTTTTTGCTATTTACACGCCACATTCCTCTGGTTCTTCTGGTTACCTGTGTTGGTGGAATGAGTGCTGAGCAACATAGCTGTAGATTTATTCATTTCTAATTTGAAATATTTTCACAAATTGGATTTGAACTGTGGACTGATGTCTATGGCCTTTATAAGTATTCGGTGTGAATTGTTCTTAAAACCTTCAGTGAAAGTAATACAGCTTGTAAAAGAAGCATTATGCAAAGCTTATTTTAGGAAATGATAATTCCTGCTATTGTAGAGAGAGATTCAATCTCAGAAGGAAACTTTGTGATTTAGATAAAAATGAATCATTCTTTTTCAAATAACTGAGTGTCAGTGAAAGTGAAAACAGATTTGTGTGAAACAAACAGAGATAGTGTGAGAAGAAAACAGAGGGGAAAATAGTTATTGACATGTCTTTCATTTTCATTTTAGAACGATTCCTTTCTCTCTTTTTTCTTGCACACACACACACACACACACACACAGACACACACACATTAGCAAAATGCGCTCCATTATGAAATATAACACTCATGAAGGTGATATTAGGTCCATTTAAAGCACTAAACATCATCCATTCTCTCTCTCCCTCTCTCTCTCTTTCTCCCCTCTCTCTCTCTCTTTCTCCTCTCTCTCTCTCTCTCTCTCTCTCTCTCTCTCTCTCTCTCTCTCTCTCTCTCTCTCACACACACACACACACAACATACACTGCACATCCACATTACTACCACTACAACGCACTTACTTTTGCGTTCCAGGATTAATTGAGGTCTTTGCACAGGAGCTGTCACAGTACTCACCGTGTGCCACTTAGACACGTGAGAAGCTATAACTGAGACAAAAATATGAGAAAACCTTTTACTTTTTCTTTTTCTTAAAAGATCAAGGACAAACAGTTGTGCCAGCAAAACAAGTGAACGTGGCTAATCTTTTTGGATTAAGAAAATTCCGATAGGACCAACTTTCCAACGTGGCCTGTCTGCTTCAGTCAGGCCGGCTTTATTGATCTTACCCATCTGTGATGAATCCTCAATTAGGCCTTTGGCAGACTGCAGCGAGCGAGCCATTCATTTGAGTTTAGCCATGCTGCACAGTCTTCTGTTCTGTGTCTAGCTCCCACACACAAACATACTTGCATGTATATGCCTACAAACATATGCACATGCACATTTTTGCACATGCGCATCAGACACCCAGGGACATATAAACAGATGCACAGATCCTTGTCTCTTCCGAATGATGGAACAGTAATAAAAGCCTTGTAGAGGCGAGATCAGGACAAAAGGGCACACCCCACTGCTTAATGCTCACTGAGGAATGGACTCACACACACATCACTGCCTAATGCCCACCAGGGAATGGCACTGGCTAGCATCTCTGGGTAGAAAAGGGGAGGGCAGAGGGCACGGAGCCAGCGCTGTTCGGTTCCTTCATTAGCTCGGAGATGGCAGAGTCACAAGCTGCCATGCATACAAAATCAGGACTGTATGTGAATCTGTGTGCATTTGTTTTACTCTTTCTTTCTTTCTTTCTTTTTTTCTTTCTTTCTTTCTTTACTTCTTTTTTTTTATAATTGAATTGCTATTTTTAATTGATTTTATTTCTTGTCTAAAATTTATCCTCAAATGAACACTCTCTCAGAATAGCTATAGAAGTGAATATTTACAATTCTACTGAGGGACTGCTTTATTATTTCAGAGGAAGGAAATGCCAAGATGTGTCACTGCTGCACTCTTGGTTTATCCCTCACCACAAATCAGCTGCAGCTGAGCTACAAGACCCTCTCTGTCTGTACTGTCCCCTAGTGGCTGAACCAAGCTCTTCCTTTCCAGCCTCTGATCAGCTTTATTCACAATCCTCTGCATCAGATGGCCCAGCTAATGCCTGTCATATCCATTTAGGACACACGACCCTTAATGTGGCTTTATAGATGTTTAAATAGCCTAGACATTTTGCAGCGTCAGGTGTTGTTAGCTTTATAGTTTCACCCTTGAGGCTGAGAGCATGTATAAATAGGAATGAAGCATGTTTTAAGGGGTCATATAACAGATCATCATTTCCATTTAGAGAAATTAGTATCACATGCTTCGTATTAGGATCGCGCTTTACCGAGATATATCATGATGTCAGGTGACAGCACATTTCCAGGTTCTATTTATTGCATTTCCAATAAGATTTGTCAGTAATTTAAACTGATTGGAAGCCTCTGATTTCAAGATACAATTTTGTACATGAAAGTTGTGCAGAATTTTGTTGAAGAATATTAACGTTTTTTTATATTTCAAATATGAAAATAAAATACATTTTGTATTTATTATATGAAGTTTTACTGAATCCCCACAAACCTGAAACGTTATGAAATTATATTATATATTGTGTGTTGTAGAAATGTAAAGAAGTTAGCCAAATGAAGTAGGAGTGTAATATACTGTACATATATATTTCATTTTTTTTTTATTCTGATTAAAAAAAAAAAAAAAAAAAAACCTACTTCATTCGGCTTGCTGTTTTTCCAACAAGCCTTCATGCCATGAAGAAATCTGCACATTGACCTTGGTGGAGAAAAGTAAACGATGTCAGTCATGTCGTGACAGGCAATTAATAGAAGCAGACAAAACGACATGGCAACATGAGAGACGTACATGAATCTGAATGCACTTTTTTCTCCTCGCAAAAGTGGCCACCCACTGAGAACCGAGAACAAAAGGAGTTCATGTTCAACGCTGTCTCTTTATCTCACTCTCTTTTCCTCTCCTTTTTCATGTGGTCTTTCTTTCTCTTCGCTTTTTTTCCAACTTCTCATTTGTTTTCCTCTGTTCTCTCACTATACTCACAAGCTCTGTGCATTTATATTGCTAAATGAACATCACTAACTGTTACCACACTATGGTGCAAACCACCAATAAAATGGTGGATGGTTGGATCTCTTATTATTACATATTAAGCATTATACATACTGTATAATGTAAGTATTCATATTGTGTCTTAAACAGAATCTTTTGTTTACAAGCAGCACAAAAAGTCAGAAGGTGACTGAGGACACACTCACACAAACACACACAGTGAACTTGATTTTTTTTAAGGGGTTTGATGTTAGATTTATTAAACTGTCAGTCAACTGTCATACTCGTGTAAAAATGGTGCCGAGTTGGATTCAAAACAACACACAGACACTAACAGAGCACAAAGCTTCATCAGTCCTAATGCATTTCTTTTTTGTGATTGTACGTGATCAAATAACACTTCTTACATTTTTGTGACGTGTGTGTTTTTAGCAACTTACACACTGTATCTGACATCTTTCCCATTCTTGCTTGTAGGATTGTTTCAAAGCTCAGAAGGACCTGATCAACCAGTATGGACGAGTATGTGGGTATGTCAAATACAAGTAATTTATACTTCTTCTTCTTCTTCTTCTTCTTCTTCTTCTTCTTGAAATCATAATGATTTGATAATAAGGTTCAAAAGAGTGGCTTTTTAATGCTTTCAGATTACAGTTAAAATTTATAGTTTCGTAACTAAATGACCGCTAACATCTTAAAAAACGTGTATCAATCAATCCTAACTGTGCTATTTTGTGTTTTGTGTCTTTTGCACCCAGTATAAATGATTATTCTGTCCTGCTTTTCTTACAGAAATCTAATGCTACAATAACCAACAAACTTAGCTTTAGGCAAGTGGCCCATTTTCTCCCAACTGCTCCCTTTCTTTGAGCTTTAAAGCCACAGCAGCACTTTTTCTCTAAAGCTTCAGGCTGCCGAGCAGAATGTGGCACTGCGTTTCATACGGATGGCCTCACTTTTACTTCCATGCCTTCTCTTCTACAGTATCTGTCCTATCTTTACATAGACCTTCGTTCATTATTAACTGTCCTCTTTCTCTAGTATTATTAGTTAACATATTTACTTGTCCGGATTTGAAAGAAGGGCAGGTACACCGGCTTAACTTTACACAAACAGGTACAGTACGTGCCTGTGTGTAACACACGTCCCTTTATGTCCCCTGCTGGACTCTTTCATAATGAAGAAGTGAGTGCAGCTCACAGGGCTTTTAGCATGTTTTGATTTAGTTCAGTGCAGTGAGATGGGCAGCGAGATTAGTGTGTGTTTGATACCACCGCCTGCTCCGAAGAGATCAAAGAAGAGAAGGAGGCACCAGGCTTCCTGTGTTCAGTGTGAGCCGTGTGGAGGAACTGAGAGGGGGGTTGTGGGGGGATGCGGGGTGGATTTAGATTTAGTGCTCGGGGCAGAAAACAGGGCGCTGTGTCTGAAACGCAGGGATATATGTCGGGAGACATTACTATAGCCTTCAGTCAGATTAATCCAACAGCCTGAGAGTGTTTTTCAAAATCAAACAGTCTGCAATATATATCACAGTAATGCCCTCTCACATATGTGAGGCTCACTCCCATTAATGTTCAGAAATGCTGAAGTTAATAAACACACTTCTGCATCGTTTAGAAAATTCAACACTTCAGCAGAACAACTCATCTCATGCTGAATGAAGGTTTTCATTTTCTAGACATTTTCATGTTTAAGTGTCTGGCTGCATACCAGAGACTACACATATTTTTTTTCCTGCCCCAGAGTGAAGGAAAGGATTGCCACAAATTACATGGTTAAAGGGATTACTGCCATGGCCTATACACTGGACATCTGGGCTCCCAGAAAGGCATCTCTGAAGCTGCGGGTCTCAAAATGGGGTCCGGGAACTCTCAGGAGCCTGTGAAACTGATCGAGGGGTCGTGGTTGTTTATTTTGTGGTTGTAAAAATTTTTAACGTGGTAAAAATCACAAACAAGTATTTTTGGGTTTAATCCAAGCCTCGATAATTAAAGAAAACAAGTAGGCTTATAAATAATGTCAACCTTTATTCAAACACAAACTCAAACTCTGTGGTGCTAATATTTTAGAAATGTTCATGAAGGAATAAATTGATAATAAGGAGGTCCATGAAATGTATTTTAGAATGTGTTCTCAAAAGACAATCCAGCATACTTGTACAGCTGCCTGTACACACCTGCCACTTTAAAAGGAACACTTGTAATCATTCATGTAAATATCCAATTGACCAGTCATGAGTCAGCAGCACAGTACACAATATTCAGCAGATACAGCTCAATAACTTTAATGCTTTTAAACTCACCATGTTTGTAACAAGTGCTACGTGTAGCCCCGCCCCCAAAGTAAGAGAAATCAAAAAGTTAGCACAACATAGACATGTCATATATCAAAACACTCAGCCTGATGACGGGAACTGCCTCACGTGTGTTTTGGTCACGTCAGGTGACGTCACGTAGCCCCGCCCCCAAAATATGCGAAATCATAAATTTTGCACAACATGGACGTGTCATATATCAAAACACTCAGCACGATGAGGGGATTTTTTCACATTTTCTTCAGGAAATGTACCGTTCTAGTTTAAGTCACTATAGCCTTTTAGTTTTAGTTTAAACCAGTTTTCACCACTGACTTCTCTTATTAACAAGATGTTTCTGCTCCAGAATTGCACTCACTCTTGGATCTTTTTTGTTTTTTGCACCATCCGGTGTCAAATCCAAAGTCTGATTTCTGAAATGTGAAGTGAAGTGACATACGGCTAAGCAGTGTTCTATAAAGTACTAGAAAGCAATACTTGAGTAAAAGTAGAAGTATCGTACTAGAAAAAGACTTTGGTAGAAGTGAAAGTCACCTTTTAGAATATTACTCAAGTAAAAGTCTTAAAGTATCTGATATATACTGTACTTGAGTATCAAAGTCATTTTCTGATATTTAATGTACTTAAGTATTTGAAGTAAAAGTAAAAAGTGAAATTTCAGTGATTTTCAGTAGGCATAAGAGCAGGGGGGTTCTAGGGTTTCATCTTTAGGGGTTTGAGACCTCAGTGAGAATTTAAAACAAGAAGAGTTTTATATTATATATTATATGACTACATACTAAGCCAAAAGTTATGGTATTATTAAATGGCAAAAGTGGACACCAAAATTTTATGCATGATGTAATGATGCCAGTCTTGAATCAAATCAGTTCATGTATGTGTGCATTCTCTACAAACAGTGTTTCCAATGAATGCAGTCATTAATAATTAAAATATTCACAAGACAAAGACCAAATCAATAAATGTTATTTTTATTTAGTATTGATATTGCATTAATATTTTGTTTGTGCTATAAACTCTGGTAATAAGAATAGTGACATTTCACTGCTTTTGGTTGCTTTTGGTTGCCGCCGTTATAGATAAACGCCTCCAGCTCTGAGTGCGCGTGCAGGCTGCGCGTACCTGTGCTTCTCCGTAGAGCGTGCGAAGCTGCGTAATGCAATATAGGAGCAGTGATTCACCAAACCTCCCTTATTGCAGTCTCACACATTTCTTCTGATTTTATTTTGTAGTAACGAGTAACGAAGATGCTTAGTGGAAATATAACGGAGTAAAAATATACATTTTATCTAGGAAATGTAGTGGAGTAAAAGTGAAAGTTTACATAAATTTAAATAGCGAAGTAAAGTACAGATACGTAACATTTTTACTTAAGTTCAGTAACGAAGTATCTTTACTCCGTTACATTACAACACTGCAGCTAAGTACGGTGACCCATACTCAGAATTCGTTCTCTGCATTTAACCCATCCAAAGTGCACACACAGTAGTGAACACACACACACCGTGAACACACACCCGGAGCAGTGGGCAGCCATTTATGCTGCGGCGCCCAGGGAGCAGTTGGGGGGTTCGGTGCCTTGCTCAAGGGCACCTCAGTCATGGCCGGCCCGAGACTCGAACCCACAACCCTAAGGTTGTGGGTTGATCAGGTGATCAGGGTGTTCCTACTGAGGTGGTTGGTGAGAGCATGTGTGATTAATCCAGACAAAAACTTTACGAAAAAGCTGACAAATATGCATATAATGGAAATCCAAGGGCAGTTTCCATGGCAGTTAATAAAGGTTTATGCAAACACATCCTTTAGTCAAAGTTGTTTGCAAATTAGGCTCTACATCCAGACTGGTTTGAAACACGGAGCCTTTCAAAGATAGAGCTACTTTTTAATGTGAAAAATGTGTTGAATGTGTTGTTATGTATGTACAGGGACTCTTTGGATTGCTTCAGTGGAAATCGTCTGAACACTACAGATCTAGAAGATAAAAGCGCTGGAATATTTCTTTAATAAGTGAAATAAATGTCTGTTTGCTAATGGTATAATCCATAGCCTCCTCCTCCTGCTCCTCCTACAACATGGGAAATCTCTGGACTAGAGCATTTAATTGTTTTAGTTTTTTCTTGTAAAAGTTTTGTTTCCAACACATCAGTGAAACTGATTCGTGTTTGGGGAGGAAAGAAAATCCCAGAGCATGCCTATGCATGCCAACGTAAATGCATGCTTTATTACAGCATAATCAATAAAAATAAGGCATAAATAAGGGGTGTGTGCGGGACATGTCTGAAATCATTACTGGCCTGTCTCAGTAATGGGAGAGAAGGAGTGTGTGTGTGTTTCAGAAATGAATGTGAGGCTAGGCTTGTTGTATTTCTGTGATTGTCATGAACAGTACCCTGTTTGTTATTAGTTTATTTATTTTGTGTGTGTGTGTGTGTGTGTGTGTGTGTGTGTGTGTGTGTGTGTGTGTGTGTGTGTGTGTGTGTGTGTGTGTGTGTGTGTGTGTATTTTTGCTCTGTTTCTAGTTATTATCTGGCCAGACTTCCAGTGGTGGTGATAGCTGACCCAGACATGCTCAGACAGGTTATGGTGAAGGAGTTTCATAACTTCCTAAACAGAGTGGTGAGCGTGACATACTTACCGATGGCATATTTACACACACACACATGCATGCACTCATGCACACACACACACACACGCACGCACGCACGCATGCACGCACGCATGCACACACACACACACACACACACACACATTCATGTACAATTACGAATCCTGGGTACAAAGAGATACCAATGCTAGGCCCCTGAGCAAGGCCCTTAATTGCTCAGATGTATAAAATGAAATAAAAATGTAAGTCGCTCTGGATGAGAGTGGACCAAATGTAGTAAATGTAAAATGTAGATAAGGAACATACTGTTGGTGAAACTGCTGAGGTGGAAAAAAAAATGAGCTAAAAAGAGAGTACATTTTAGTTATGTCTGTCAAATTAGTTTCAACAACTAGCTTAATGACGGTATGTTGAATCAAATTGTGTCTTATGAGCTTCATGAAGTTTGTTGCAATCCCAGATCAAGATTAATTGTTAAATAAAACGGAAAGTTAATAGTAAATTCTGCTTTAGCTATGTTATGATTGTGTGTGTGTGTGTATATGTGTGTGTGTGTGTGTGTGTGTGTGTGTGTGTGTGTGTGTGTGTGTGTGTGTGTTTCTCAGAGGTAGAATCAATAAGCGTATGTACACAGTGAAGCGTCAGTGTGAGCAAAGCCGGCACTGCTGCACTTTCGACTCCACGATGTGACTTTGGTCATCACTAATGATCACATGACTTATTTATCAAAACAAAAGGTCATGTTTAAGCTAGCTAAAGTCTGGGAGCAGAGCATCCTGGGTAATGTAAAGATGACAGCAGGAGCCGATCAGTACTGAGACTGTTTGCCTTGCCATGTATAAATCCCCAGTAGTATATAAACACTGTATCTTTATATCTTCATATCATATCTCAGGCTGTGACCTGCAGTGCACTGTGGTGTGGGACGTTCGGTCAATCTGCTAGAAGTGTGTGTGTGTGAGTTTTACTAAGAAGCTCATGATATACACACCATCTGTGACAGACAGCGGGAGAAAACTCATAAAGTGGATCACCATGGCAGCCCAGAAACAAACATAATGTGTTGGCTTCTGTGTGCACAAATAAATACTCAACATTCCCCTACCAGATACACACCCACATTTAAAAATATGTACTCAATACTCCATAGAGCTCAGCCTACTCTCGATTATCTTTATTCTCACAGTGTAAACATGACACGGACTAACAGATGGACAATTGCTGTAATTAACCGTATTAAATCAGGCTGTGTAACCACAGCAGGCAAAGTTCAATTTTAATAAAAACAAAAAGAACAAGCTTTAGACAAACCAGCTTCAGGAGAATGCTTTTAGAGCCCAAAATGTTTTCTGTAAAGTACTGAGAGCATGAAACGTGTGCATTTATTTATTTATTTATTTATTTATTTATTTATTTATTTATTTATTTATTTATTTATTTGGTGGATTCTTTTATATAAATAAATCAACCTTCTAAGACGAATATTTTATTTCAATTCTTCAAGTAGTTTAACGTCCTAATCTCTAGCCACTGTTTCTCTAGCGTATGAGTGTATGAGCGATGACCACAAACAGAACATCCTTGTGCTTAGAGAAGAAAAGTCTGTTTACTCAAAAAACTTACTTATAATGGATGGTTGAGGACAGATATTTGTCTTTTATATCAATACAACGATTGTCAGACTGTATATTGTGTGACCCATATGAGGATAAGGTTCCCCTTTGAGTCTGGTTCTTCTCAAGGTTTCTCCTTGTCCTGCTGCCTGAGTCACCTGAGGGATAAATACAAACACATTTAAATATATCTAATATTGATCTTGAATTTTGTATTATATTAACCTTTATATTATTCTTTATAATAACCTTTTGTTTTATGTTTATATTCTGTAAAGCTGCTTTGTGACAATGTCAATTGTAAAAAGTGCTATACAAATAGATATTGAAAAAAAAGTCAAACTGTTTTTCATTTCAATATTTAAAATCTCATAACTTAAAATCTCATTAATGAAATCCTCTTTGATTTTCTAATGATTTAGATGTTTAGGACGGCTAGAAAGCCACTGTCGGACAGTCTGGTCATGCTGAGGGATGAACCCTGGAAGCGAGTGCGCAGCATCTTAACGCCATCACTCAGCGCAGCCAAGATGAAAGAGGTAAGCTCTCGCACCCACATGTTCTCTCTATTTTGATTATTGAAATCTGTGATATGTAAATACTAAATCAATCACTGGCTAGTGGATTGACAATCACTGGCTAGTGGACATGCTGCTTCAAGGGACAGTAATGTTCTCATTTAAACAACATGTATTGCAGTAAACCCACTTAGATCAGCTCACATTAGGACTTAAGTCAGAGAGAGGACACCAAATGGGATCTTATGTAAAGCTTTACATATTCCACATGTTTTAGAGGTTCGTCCGTGTTCTATGATTTCCTCACAGCTTCCAAAATCATGCTGGTAGGGAGGACTGGTGACTCCAGGTAGGAATGAGTGTGTGAATATGATCCCAGTGTTCCCAGTATAGGGTTCTGAACCACTGCCAACCTGATCAGGATAAAATGATTACTAAAGATTACTGAATTAAACATTATGCATGTTCTTAATTAACCTCGGTAATAGCAATAGAGCATATACGTGCCACCAGTTCAGCAAGAATAAGAAGGACAGAGGCATAAAAAATAAAACAGAACAGAAATAGAGCAACACAAACATTGTCTCTGCTACACTAAAGCCACTGATACCCAACATCAAAGAAATACCTAAGGAAAGATAAAGCTATTGGCTTTGGCCTGTGTTCCTGAATCAAGTCCTGGAAGGTTTGAGTCTAGCGCAGTTTGTGATTTCCTTGCTGTAACACACCCACTAAACCTGGTAATTATCTGGTGAATTGAATCCGTGTTTTTTTTTTTTTTTTAAGCTGGGGAAGAACAGAACTGGTTTCAAACACCCCAGTAATTCCTGGCATAAGCAAAAGCAGGAAGGTTTAGAGTGAAATCTGTGTGATTTTTGGTTTCATGTGACCAAAACACTTGAGGTTCATTAGCTATTCTCAAACGAATTAACTCTTAGTTCACTTGCTCGCTTTCTCGTACTGTATGAAGAGACTTTTATCACTAAAATTCTTAGACTACACTGTTTTAGTTTATAGAAAGAGCTCACTGATGATTCTGCTTCCCGTAATGAGAACAGATTTTAATTAAAAAAAATATTGCTTTCCTAATGCACATGAAATGGCAAACATGGTGACTTGTGATCTATAGTAGGAAAGTGACATCAGATAAGGTCACATTAGAATTCGGTGACATCAAGAGAGAGAAGACCACAAGCTTCAGACTTGGTGTGGAATAGCATGGGAGAGTGAAAACCTGGCCACAGTGTAGCAATGTCCTAAATATTTAATGACCTCATAAACATCTTTACTGTCAACACCAAACCCAAGTCCGGGCATGCAGGCCATGTTTGTTAACTTAATTACACCACACAGAATATTATTTTCTTTCTCCTGCTGCTTTCAGCCCTGACGTGAAACCAGAGCTGACGTATTAAAGTGTGTAATGACAAAAAAGCATTTTAAATCATGGATATTAAAGTATGTAAGAATCTGAAGCTTGTTTAAATCCTTGCTTGTGATGTAGAATCAACTTCATACTCACAGTATTGAGCTTTTGTACAAGAGATCATAAAACAGTTTATTATCATTTCAAACAGCAAAAGAATAATAAAGTATTTCATGTTTTTTATTTATTATTATTAAAATAGTTACACGCAGGACACTGATGCTGCCAAACACCTTCAGAGACCCCTTTTATTCAGACTCTAGATAGTACCTAAAAAGTGATGTGCTATTTTTATACACAATACATGCCTGCATTTTTAATGTTAAACCTTGAGGACTTGCGTATTCAAACATGTCCTACATCCTGTATTGATTTTCATTAGTTGTCTTGCAGTCGCAGGAAGAGACAGAGGACGTTGCTCTTGTCATCCTCTATCAGTTTCTGTAGTCTTCTTCATTTGCCTTCAAGCCCATCACTGATTTGATCTGATGTATGCATCCTGTTACAACACACGAGCGTACACAGAGCCACAGCAAAAACAGAAGCAATGAATAGGAATTATTTTCCAGTTATTATTTTAATTAGGAATCTGTTTTGAATTAATGACAAATATAGAAATCTGCCTCAAGGAATGATGTCTCTGAGTACACACCATGGAACAAACAGGTCATCTCTTCACACAACTGTGTGTTGCAGATGGGATCTCATTAAACACCTCAGAGCTATGTCGGAGTGACTCCATGGAGTATTTAAAACACCCAACATACTGTTATATTTCACAAGTACGGCCACATTCACTCTGCTCACATTCATCATCTTGTTGTAAGTAATATAACAGTAAACCTGTAATTAAAGGGAAAAAAAACCTTTCACTAATTACCAGGAAGATGGATTGTTGGAGTCAGTAATTAGATCAAACAACCGTAACATTAGAGTTAAATAGTTCAAAAGGTGTTTTTGTGGCCCACTTTCAAAACTCCTTCCTGAGCACATAAACGCTGTCAGACTGTTTTGTGTGTATGTCTACTGATTATCTGTAATATGAAGGGGGACTGTGTGTGGGGGAAATAAGTATTTGGATGTTTGACAGGGTGTCAACTCATCACAGGGCACAATCACACACAGTTTAGAGATGCCAATCAGTCTACAGCACATGTCTACAACATGCCACTGTGGTCCAATTTACATGCAAATTTAATTTAAAATGTCTTTTGTAATTACAAAAAAAAAAAAAGGATGTATGAGCACACACATACACACATACATACACACACACACACACACACACACACACACACACACACACACACACACACACACACACACACACACACACACACACACACACTATTAAAATTTTATGAACTGCGCCTTCAACGTAATGATCCTCCATGGTCATTATGTATGGTCTACAATTGTTTATTCTTTATTGCTTAATACATATAACAGTTTATTACATCTTACCATAGATGGCCAAAAATGTCTTTGCAAGAGTCCCTATCTTTTATGTTTCTTAAACATATTTTGTCAAAAGGCATTATGTGTGTATATTTTAAGTTAATTAATATAG
Organism: Tachysurus fulvidraco; assembly: GCF_022655615.1. Lineage (NCBI taxonomy): Eukaryota > Metazoa > Chordata > Actinopteri > Siluriformes > Bagridae > Tachysurus > Tachysurus fulvidraco. The sequence continues at coordinate 18,531,165 of NC_062530.1, read as the reverse complement.
TGGGAGTATATTGTATAACAAAAAGTGTGTAAATATTATTTTCCCTCTCTATATGTCTCTGAATTAAATTAGTGGCTTTTCTTAATCTGTTTTTTTTTCTCTTGTCAGGTTATTACATACATATTTATACATTATATAGTATTGGCTTATGCAGTGCTCGCCCTAAGGGGTGTGACCTTGGGCTTATGGTCATAAGATACAGCATTCATTATATTACATATTTAACATTTAGAAAAAGAAAATTTCTATTTGTTTCTGTTATTTATTTACTTTTTTAATAATCAGGAGAGGATAGATCTTCAGCCTAAGGTAAATAAAGCTTCCTAGCTGATATGCACAGTGAGAGACATGATGTTGTGAGATAAGGTTTCAAGTAAAGATTAGGATTAGGACAAAGAAAAATCACATAGCAAAAGTTTTACATCATTTCTGTGATGCACAATATGCAGCACAATACATAAGATTCCTAACAAATAACAATTGTGCTGCATCTAAAAAAAAAGGACTTTTACATTTACAGCATTTGGCAGAAGCCCTTATCAAGAGCGACGTACAAAAGTACATTTAAGTCTCTATCGTTGAATACATTAACTCTGGTTTGCTAGGTCACAGACTTAAGATACCATGAGCCTAAAACATTTTTTTTAAATACACAATTAATTTATCATAATTTATTACACTCTCTATATCATATATTCAAATGGCCCAGGTCTAGTTAGGATATTAGTGTGACTCTGGTCAGTCTGCACTTTTTCCACTCAGCTCACTCAGATTTGTCAGCTGGTCTTGCTTCACTGCTTTATAAAATCTCTGCTTCTCTTTCCTTTGCTCATTTTTTTCTTTTTCTTTTGTCATTGCTGCTTCCACCCTCATCTCTCTTCTTGAGTAAGCAGGATCAATAGGCAGGTCTGGTGTAAGATGGAGGCTTATCACAGTGTCAGTCACTGGCATCTGAGAGAGAGAGAGAGAGAGAGAGAGAGAGAGAGAGAGAGAGAGAGAGAGAGAGAGAGAGAGAGAGAGAGAGAGAGAGAGAGAGAGAGAGAGAGGGAGAGAGGGGGTGATGGTGAGTGGAAGAGATCACCAGTATTCCTGTTCAGAGTAGTGTAACCTGATTCTAGTGCACTGTCACAGATTTAAAGTGCTTTGCATAAGTATTCACCTCCTTGAACTTTTCCACATAGTGTAGTGTTACAACCTGGAGCTGAAATCTACTTAATTTGGATTTATTAATCTATACCTACACAAAATGGCTAATGAGCAAATGATATTGTAGCTGGAGGGGGATTCATCTAAGTTGCCAAATTGTTTACATTTTTATATATATTTAAAAAAAAAAAGAAAAGAAAAGTCGAGTTTGCAATATATATGCAACCCCATTGCTATTGCTCGCAAACAAGTCCATGACTTCATGAATTAGAGACTAGAGAAAAAAAATGTTTCTAAATTTAAACATCCCACAGAGCACCTTTTAAATCCTTTCATTTTACAAATCTACAAGTATATATATATATATATATATATATATATATATATATATATATATATATATATATATATATATATATATATCCATAGTAGGGCCATATACTTGTGTGTGTGTATATATATATATATATATATATATATATATATATATATAAATATAATGACTTAATTAGCTGTGCTTTGTGGTTTGATCCATTATTATCGTGGAGTTTTTGCCCTTGGTGATGACCTGCTAAATTAAATAGGATTTTAATTGATTCATCACTTTGCTGTAACCTCGCCCACACTCTTCTAACAAGTAGTTTTCTTCATGATTGTCTTTCTTACATCACTCTCAATTTTATCTTGGGTTCATCTTTTACTGTGCTTAATTATTTTAAAATTTGAACATGTGTAATAAAACTTTTAAAATATGTGAATTCAGATTTTGTATGTTTTGGCACAGATGGTCCCTCTTATCCATGAAGCTACAGAAACATTACTGAAGAACCTGAAGAATTATGCAGAGACTGGAGAGAGCTTTGACATCCACAGGTATGACTGTGTGTTGTTGTTTTTTTTTATCTTGTGTGTTATGCTTTTTATCTTGTATGTTAAAAGGTAACGTATTAATATTTTCCTGCAGGTGTTTTGGTTGCTTCACTATGGATGTAATAGCAAGTGTGGCATTTGGCATGCATGTGGACTCCCAGAACAACCCCAAAGACCCATTTGTGCACTACGCCTCCAAGTTCTTTGCCTTCTCTGTTTTCAGTCCAGTCATGTTCATCTTCAGTATGTAACACTGTAACATTTAGCCATTCATCTAATACAAAACATCCTTCAGTGGCCATTATTTCCCCTTTAATTATTCAACAGCTGAGGTCACATCACATAGGGAGCTCCATAAACGACTATTTGATATGAACTTTAATGAAGGCAATATAAAGATATAGCACATTTATTGCAGGCTTGAGAACGAGGTCTCATTTAAAATGCCTTTGTCCTTGTGTTTATGACTAAAGAATATTGGGAAATGGCCTTGTGGTTGTCCTTTGTGCTCTTAGTGACTTTCCCGTTCCTGATTGGGCCGCTTCATGGTTTGATGAAAGATACAGATAGAAGTGAGGCGAACAAGTTCTTCACCAGCTGTATTCAGAAACTTATAAAACAGAGGGATGAGTTGCCACCCAGCCAGGTACAGAAAATAATATTTCATTAATATAAAATAAAAAAAAATCTGTTAGTGTAAATATAGTTGTATACCCTATGAAAAGGCAATATTGTAATATTGTACTCAATATTACAATCAAATTAACAAAAACACAGGATGAGGATGGAGGCACGATAAAAGCAAACAGTGGGCATAGAAAGGCGTAGAGAATATTTGTATTTTATCCAATATTATTTGTCCTATGGCTTTGATAGAGGCGGAGAGACTTCCTACAGATGATGCTGGATGTGAGGAGCAGTAAGGAGTGTGTGTCCCTCGATCACTTTGACGTCGTCAATCAAGCAGACGAGGAAGTTGTGCTTGACGGAAAGACAGAAAGCGGCCACAAGTCAAAAAGAATAATGACGGAGGATGAGATCATAGGCCAGGCCTTCCTCTTCCTTATCGCTGGCCATGAAACGAGCAGTAACACGCTCTCATTCATTTGCTACCTGCTGGCCATCCACCAGGACTGTCAGAAGAAAGTACACAGAGAGGTGGACGACTTCTTCAGCAGACACGTGAGTAAAAAAAAAAAAACGACAGTAGCCTTTAACCCCACAACACAGTAAATGTTGCTTAAGCTGCCACCCAGTCAGGTGTAGTACAGCCTTTAAGGAATGAAAAATATCTCATCATTTCATTCATTCATTCATTTTCTACCGCTTATCCGAACTTCTCGGGTCACGAGGAGTCTGTGCCTATCTCAGGCGTCATCGGACATCAAGGCAGGGTACACCCTGGATGGAGTGCCAACCCATCGCAGGGCACACACACTCTCATTCACTCACACACTACGGACAATTTTCCAGAGATGCCAATCAACCTACCATGCATGTCTTTGGACCGGCGGAGAAAACTGGAGTACCCGGAGGAAACCCCCGAGGCACGGGGAGAACATGCAAACTCCACACACACAGGCGGAGGCGGGAATCGAACCCCCAACCCTGGAGGTGTGAGGCGAACATGCTAACCACTAAGCCACCGTGCCCCATCTCATCATTTAATCCTTAAATATGTTTATATCGAAATATCTGTGACATGTTCAGTCATTGTAGTGCTAATTTGTTGGTTGGTGCTGTATTGTCATTATTACGTGAGACCTTAATGGATGTGTACCTTGCTAATGACACCGTGAAAGTTTGAAAAAATCATAAATTCTGGATGCTAATGATGATCACTGAGGATGTTAAAGATGTAAAGGTTAATATGCACAATTGTTGTTTCTAACATATGTTTATGCAGTTTATTGGCCAGTTCAGTAATCTCAGTTCAATTTTAATCACTTCTTTATTTCTAAGTGTTTTGTAGTTTGCAGTAATGTCTCTATTTACTGTGCATTCTGTTGTTTCCAGGGCAAATACCATGCCAGACCAAGATATAAAAATGTCAGCGCAACCACTGCATTGGAAAGCAAGCTGTGTTTGGTATAGCCTCAACAATGTGGACACTGTCTGTGTGAATGCTGAACGTTCTCCTGCATTCTTCCTTTTTCCCATACAAGCACTCAGAGCAATGAAACACACAGACCCACTCATAAATATAGCACAGGTTTGCAATAATGGTGGCACTTCGGTTTCTTGGGCATGTGTGTGTGTGTGTGTGTGGAATAGAGTGCAAGAAATGGTAAGAGACGATTCCTAGCTGAAACCTGCAATCTGTGTGCAGAGAGAGGAAGGATGTTGGTGGGAATGGAGCAGAAGTGGCTGAGCAGGTCTGTTTAGTGTGTGCTGTTAAAGGAAATAAAGGTCTCTGGCGGCTTTTTTTTAGTCATCTTCACTACACTGTGAAGCTATTTTACCCTGCAAAGTAGCATTCCAAAATTTGGGCTTTGAATAAATAAAAAATTGTTTCATGCAATATTTTATGAAATCCGTGATTAGGAAAGACTCGGGGGCATGACGGCTTGACACCGAACTCAGATAAACAGCTCATGGATTAAAATCAGAGAGTGGTTGAGTACATGAAGTGTTTTACTCTGACTACACAAGAGCTCTGGCTGTGCTGTTCAGCTCCTTGTCCTCTTTTCTCATAATGCCACCGTAATAGCTGACACATAAACCCGGCCTTGTTAAGCATGCGCCTGCATCTGCTGAATCTTAATACCTGGAGCCAAGGCCAGGCAGCCGCTCGGATCAAACGCAGCACTAGTCCATCTCAATGACTCCCTTTCTCCACTTTCATCCTACACTTACTCCCATTGACTCTCGCATGCTCCATTTAGTCCGGCTCAGGAAGTCTGGGTCTTTTTAACTTGATTTTTTTTTTCACCGTTTTTTTGAAATGTAAATCTTAGCTGCAGCTCTTTGGGCATCATTTGTTACCCATAGCATCTTGTGCATGACACCTTTTTCTTCAGTCATGCTTTTTATGAGATGAGTTTTATTACAGTTTATGTTTACTTGCTCAAAAGGAAGATTTTTATTAGTCAGTCAGATGATGTTGGATTTCTTCACTTATCCTTAATTTTTCTGTAGTACTTATCCTACATGGGGTTGCAGGGAACCTGGAGTCTATCTCAGGAGACTTGCGGTACAAGGCTGGGGCCAATCTGGACAAGGGTACCCATTGAAGTGCACTATCACACACACACACACACACACACACACACACACACGCACACACACACACAGAAGAACTTAGAGATACCAATCAGCAACAATGCCTGTCTTTGGACTGGGTTGAGGAAAATGGAGTACCTGGAAGGAAACACCTGAAGAATTATTTTTATTTCATGATCACATTGCTAAAAACGTTGCTTAAAACTTAAAACACTTGCAGTTTAACTCAATGTATTTTTTAAGTATAATATAATAGGGCTCCTTCATAAACATGATATTTTTGTGCTCGTACAGTTTGAGAAGTTAGTAATACAGTAGTAGTACAGTAAGTTATCTCACAGCTCTTGCAGCTCTCACAGATTTGAGTTGTGCAGTTTTGTACGGTGTCCATAGGACTTGAATTCTGTTGGTGGGTTTAGCAGACGTGACCGTACACCCAGCAATAGCTGTGCTCTTTAAGTTTTACATGAAGCAGCTGGGCATCAGTCCACAGCAAGCCATCTGACCATAGTGGATATGAAGGTCAGTGCGTCCCCCCGGCTGAGGGCTGCACTGCCTGGCACGACTTTTGAATTTAGCTCACTGAGGAGCAAAGGGCCTTTCAGTTTATTTTGTAAATGCATCTCGCTGTGCTCAAACTGAATGCTCCTCGGCACTGAAAGCTTTTGAAATGTCACTCTCCTGCTCAAGCAGCACAGAGCACTGAGTTGGTACCACAGCACCGATGTACACAGATGAAGTTAATACACTTTAGTGTCTACCTTTTTTTATGTATTTATTGACCTAATACGTACTTATCTTGCTATTTGAATGTCTAATGGTCTTGTGCTAGTGATCTATTTATACTACATGCATGTTCAAGTTGTGTGAGTTGAACCAAAAAAAATTATCACTTGCTCTTAGATCTAATGGTTCACTTGTTATTATAACAATTGTAGTCATTATCTTTCTTAGTTGTAGGTGTCATCATTGGGTGTCATACATGTCATAGGTGTCATCATTGGGTGTCATACATGTCATAGGTGTCATCATTGGGTGTCATACATGTCATAGGTGTCATCATTGGGTGTCATACATGTCATAGGTGTCATCATTGGGTGTCATACTTGTCACAGGTGTCATCATTGGGTGTCATACATGTCATAGGTGTCATCATTGGGTGTCATACAGTACATGTCTTCTTCTACACGGCAGTATAGAATTGAGATTACCCACACCAAAAAGTAATGTTTGATAGAAAGGTCAGGAATTAATACATTGAAAGGTCACAAAATAAGGCCACATGTCTTAAGGTCAATTAAATAGGTATCTCATGGTAACTAGTTCAAATCACCATTGTGGTCAACATAACCTAAGCATGGACATGACTAATAATATTATACTTTACTCTTTGTTTAGCATTAACCTTATTTGTATAGCTTATATGTATATATTGTCTCAAAGCAGCTTTACAGAACATAAACATAGAACAAAAGGTTAATATAACGAATAATATAAAGATTAATAGAATACAAAATTCAAGATTAATATTAGATATATTTAGTTCATAATGTGTATGTATTTATCCCCAATTAGCAAGTCTGAGGTGACTTATTGGAGGTGTTAAGGTTAAGTATGATATTCCCATAACGGTCGTGGGCTCAAGTTGCACAATTTATGGCCACAGCTTTAGTACCTCATCATCGCAACATAATAATTCCATGAGATATCCTCAATATATTAATTTGTGGTCATGCCTTATCCAAAAATAACCACAATGTCACTTCAGAGGTTTTGATCACTACCTGGAAAATACAGTAAATTTATTTGTTCAGCAGTCTGTCTCATGCTGTAGAAACTGAATTAGTAGACAGAAAGGAATGGGATGTTTTTTATATACACTGTATCATTGACACAGAGCTCCAACACGCAGCAGTTTTTAATCAACCATAGGGTAGTTTAAGAGGTAAAAAGGCGAATTCCTTGCTGCCGATCAGATTGTGTGTGGCACACATTGTGTCTAGGCTCTCATTTTCTCTTCCTGCTTTGTGTGGTGGCTCCCCAGGGTGCCCCTCATTAATTTGCCCTTTTTTTATCTGCATAAATAGCAGAGTGAGATGAAGCAGAGCGTCACCTAATGAGTCAGCCAGAGGTGGTAGACGAGGGCAGGAAGGCGAGCCGTGTAGCAAAATTACACATTTACAGCCTCAGCTATTCCTTCTTTCTGAAACAAAAAGCTTTGGATAACAAAAAAACGAATTTCATGTTTGAATTTCTTGTTTGTCATATAGTGCAGTATTCAGGTGTACACTATTTGGTACTTCCACAACAAGCACTTCGATTTCCTTTCGTTTGAAATGTACTTTCAGGAGACTTCATGTATAAACTTTAACAGACAATGCACATCTAAAGCCAACGTAGGTACATGGTGGTGAATTTAATTTTTATTCATATGTTCAGGGATAATTGTTGTGTTGTTGCCTTGACACATTTTTGGAACACGTTTGTCTCTCTTAATATGCAACTGATCCAGTGTTTTGTGTAGAACTGTCTGTGTAGTAAATTAGCAAGTGAAGGAGTAAAGCATTTCAGATAAAGCAAATGATTTCCATATTAAAGTGTCTAACAGTCAGAATTTGATTTGGCTTTTGTTCAAAGTGTGTTAAATTCAGTCATTTACATAGTTATGTATTTTCCACCACTAGCACTCCGAGTTCTGAACATACTGCCGAAGTGCATAGTTGGACTTTCTAATTCAGACTGATGATCTAGTGAAGTTAAGAACAGGCTGTTACCTAATGCACAGTGTAGGGGTCATGAAGGAACACTAAGCTAAAAGCTATGAGCTGATGTTACTCATGCGTTGAGTAGATTAATATTAATAAAGCTTGATATTTTATCAAAAAGAGTGGCCATTGACATTTAACCTTCACTCAGTCAACTTCAGAGCTTTCAAAATGTTTTTCATTGAAAGGAAATCTTTGTAAACATTATCCTGAGTCATAGACTAACAGGGCTTTTTCATTTTAAGTAAATAAAGGAATATAAAATAGGAAATATATCATAATCTGAAAGAGGTTTGTGGTTTTAACCGGGTAATTACTAGAGTAATTATACAGTACCTCATTTCTATATTTGAATATTACTATGGTGTATTTATACTTTAAGTATTATTGAAACTGACCGTGTTGTACTCTTACTTATAAATGTATCTATTACTCCTAACATCTGTATTTATTTTTATTAATTGTTATAAGTAATGAAGGTCTGTTCTGATCCAGACAATGACTGTCACTAGCTATCAGTTTAATCGACTCAGTTAAGCATCCAATTGTTTTATCAGAGAAAACTATGAAGAATCATGGCACTCGGTCATCTTTGGTGACCTTCTCATGCTACTCAAAGAAGTTGATGCAATAGCTGTCTGAAATATTTAAAGCTGCTGAAGTGAGCAAGGACAGATCAAATGTAGCATCATTTTAGCGACCCTGGAAAGCATGAACTCCATACAATTAAAAAAAAAAGTATATTGAGGTGTTCTAATGGGCTAATATTTATGTTTTTCTTTGTTAATATCTGCTTAGATTACAAATGATTTCATAAGAGCACAAAAATTGGCTAGACAGCTGGTCAAATTCTTGCTAATAAAAAGTCTAAAAATAAAAGGTTCTCTTCCTGAGCAAGCCATTAGCAAAACATAGCATAAGTCACGCAAACAACCAATAAAGTTACAGAGACTGAATGATTTTTTTTATGCATAAAAGCAAATTTTACTTTTTACAAAACAAATGAGCTTTTTCCTTGAAAACACAACCAACATAATTTCATCAGTTAAAACATTTCCTTTTTACTTTGACCTGAATACATTTTTAGTTTTGACTTTTGAATACATGCACATAGGAACATTCTCTGTTTACTAACCATGAAAAATTTAATTCATGGTAAATTTGACATATCGTAATTTTAAAAAGGAATCAAATGATTTAGAGGGTCAAATGATTTAGAGTATTGTGGCCATTACAGCTTATACATGACGACTGATAATATTGCACCTTACTCTTTATTTTAATCTTAATAATTCCCAATGTGTATTGGTTGTAACTCAATATCAGCTTAAGTGAATTCCCAAAAGGTATAGATTTTTTTTGCTATCAAATATTTAACTGGAGGCCTTGTGTTAAGTATGATGTTCCCACAATATTTTAAGTCATAAGCTCAAGTTACATAATTTGTGGCTACAGCTTTAGTATCTCATTACCATTACATAATAATTGTATGAGATATCCTTAAAATATTAACTCATAATCTCAATGTATAAAAAATGGTATGTGGTAGCTTAGTGGTTAAGGCATTGGACTGCTGACAACTGATGGTGGTGAGTTCAAATCCCATGTCAATCAAGTGTCCACTGCTGGGCCCTTGAACAAAGCCCCTTAACCCTCAATTGCTCAGTTGTATATAGATGAAATAAAAATGTAAGTCGCTCTGCATAAAGGTGTCTGCTAAATGCTGTGAGTGTATTAATTTGTGGTCATGCCTTATGAAATATAACTACCATGTCACCAGTAACAGATTTCTGATACTTCCTTGGTTTTGGATACTAAAAGCTAAATTAGTAGACAGATACAGGTGGATCGTATTTAATATTCAGAATGTCACTCTTATTCATCCTCTTTTATTTTTTTTTTACATAAGCAGTATCATTGAACTCCAGCATGCAGTAGTTTTAAAACGGCATTTTTAAAAGGTAAAAAGGCAAATTCCTTGCTGCCTACCTGAGTGAAAATTATAAAAGTTTTACATAAGTAATAAAGGTTGCTTTTCACATTTTAGCATAAAATTAGCATAATTTCATCAACAAAACATTTATTTTTTTACTGTAAATTGAACACATTTGTGACTGTATACTTTCACTTTTAACTGAGAACAATTTTGACACATTATCTCTATACTTTCAATTAAATATAATTTGGTAGTCATTTTCCCCCCGGCTCTAAAACACAGAATAACTAAGTGAATATATACCGATCATGGCAGCTCTATAGTGAAGACAAAAGGCAAGGGCAAGGTTAGACAGCTATACATAAAGAGGGTGAAACTGTGAACATGACACAGAGCTTCAGGAAGGTGTGAAACAGATAGCATGAGCAGAAGCAAAGAAAGGGTTGAAAGAAACAAAGACAGGAAGTAATGGTGACTGGTGGGAGGTGGGAGTGAGCGAGAGAGAGAGAGAGAGAGAGAGAGAGAGAGAGAGAGAGAGAGAGAGAGGAGGAGGACAGTCTGGCTTTTCTGTGTGTGAATAATTCAGTCGTGCTGTGCCTGTGAGGCTGAATCTCCAGGAGGCTTTTTCCTTCACTCATCACCCTTCACTCATATCACTCACCTCCAAATAAAGACCATTCATCTCCACTGCTAAATTCAATAACACAGCCCTTGATCCACCACACACCATGGCACTACAGCTGTCAGTTTCTAATGAAAGTGTTATTATTTGTCGTATAGCTTTTCTTGTGAGCCTTTGAAGGAGAAATTATTCTCAACACGTTCTGATTGTGAATGATTCTTTGTTTTCTTAAAGGAAATTTCAAGAGCTTGGTAATTCCAGAGAGCAAGAAAAAGGACAAGACTGCAAGACTCAGAATTGCATCACTGTCTTATTCTGTTCTCCCTCTTCATGTGTCTCTAAGTGGATCTTTCTCTCTCTCACTAGCTGAGATGAAGGCTGTCTGGTACCTGAGTATCCCCACATCCCTGGGGTCAGAACTGCAAAGCTTGGACACTTTGATTAGGAGAGCTGAAGCTCAGCAGGTGAAAGACACCGAAGCACACTCGCAGCTAACTCACACGCAGCATCTCATCAAACTCTGACACAGGAGAGTTTATTTAGTGTAAGATAAAATGATTAGAGAAGCAGAGAGAAGGAAAATGATGAAGTTATGCCATAAGTTAATACAGTAGATGGCTTTTTTTTTTAGATGGCCGTACCCGCTGATCCTCAAACAGATGAAAGGATTTGTAGCACCTTTTTTCCATTCTCAGTCATTCTTGTCACACTCTGATGTGGAGAGAATGCACAAGAGATGGATGTGCATTTGGTGGAAACAGTGAAAGGCAGAACGTTGTGTAGAGAGCTGAGGCCCATGATCTTGAAGAGAAGGTTCAGTGACTGATTCTCTCTCTCTCTAAGTCAAAGTAATAAGAGCATAATAATGGAAAATTGAGATTTTCAAGGAAAAGCACAATGGATCAGACGTTAGCATTTCTGCTATACAGCGCCATCATACATACTGTCTGTACCAATCACACTATTTCTCCCTATGTCGTCATAGGTTTTCTGGTTTCCTCCTACTTTCCAAAAACATACACAAAGCACACAAATGACAAAGTGGATTGCCTATTGGTAATTTTCCCCTAGGAGTGAATGTGTGTGTGATGCAATGGATTGGCATTATGAGTGTACAGCCACCTTGCACCCACTTCCCATGACAGGTTCTGGATACCTGATCAGAATAAGACAATAGCATGAAGATATGTTTTGTACTTCCATGACAATATGTTTATCCATCATAAAATCATCAAAATCTTTTGCATGGATTTTGTCAGAATGCATACAGGAGCATCTGAGCTGCTAATAAGAACTGTTTTATAGCCTTGTTGATTTGATGTGTAGTTACAGCTTGTTTTATGTTAATTCTTGCTGGCCAATAATGGCAGTTTAATTTAAGTTAATTGTTAATTCTGTCCATATTAGTCTATGTAATAATATGTAATGCGTGTTGTTATTGTATTATGTAGTAATGTGTCTAATCATTGTAGCAAAATTGAGCAAATGAGCACTTAACCCATTCACTGAAAAAGAAATCATGCAGCTACATACGCTGTAATCACCACCTACACACAATATACACTTAAATCACAGTTATATGTATCTACAATAGCTGTCTGTTTTTATCAATTCCAATATTGCAGTCCAGCTGTTGCTTTGTACTGGGGTATTTAAAAACCTGTATTTGCCAGTATCCAAAAAAAATCTCTGCTCAGCGGTAGTCCAGTGCTGCTCTCTTTACACTGATGGATCGGATAAAAGAGGCATGACAAATTATGCATGGATCAGTGCCAGTAATTGAACTGACTCCTTCATAGTGACCTGTGTATATATATTGCTATTGAGGCTAGTGAGTGCCTACTGTGTGATGCTAAATACTACAACTAGCAGCTCACAATATCCGGATTGTTCATTTAACATTTATTTTGCTTGATGTCTATAAATGTTAATGAAGACAGCACTTTGTGAAGATCTCAATTTTGGGTGGGTTTGATATCAGTTGCTCTGCAGTAGCTTGCACTAGTTGGGTTTAGGTCTCCTCAGTTAGTAAATGAAGTCTCCTTAGCCATATAGTAGATGCACTTTGTTTGTATAAAATAATTGACTGATGATGCAGTGAGTGCATCAAGCATGAGAATGCTTGGAACAGTTCAGAAAAATAACAATCCTGTGCATGAACAAAGAAACAGACTTTCTCTAATAAAGTGGCAAGAAAGCATACTTATTGTTTCAAAACAATCTTGTCAGTCTCACTCCTGCACTAAGAATACTCCATCGCCTAAGAAGATTTAAGACTAATAGTAGTTTTATGGTTGTCTGTTTCTACTGTTAGACAGATCCCTAAAAACATGACCTATGTGGTAGATGTTCCTAATACAATGGCCAAACGACGGTACAATGATCCGGCAGTTCAGCATATTATGCATAATATCCCAAAGCTGTACTTTTGGTAAGGGTTAACACTGTGTTCATCTGTATTTCTCACAAATATTCTTACTTCTTTTTTTTAGTTACAGACTAGTGGGCTAAGCAACACTACTTTTGACCCTGGATGTCATTATATGAATCATTCCTATGTCCAAGAGATAAAAAGGAAAAGTTTTCTCTAGTGCAGATGCTATAGCTTTCCTCTTACGATGTTGATATTGCAGGACCTCAAATACGACTCCCCTGTATGTTGTTTGGTGTTTTTTTACTTTGGCTATTTAAGTTTACTTGGCTGCACTAATGGGTTTTAGCAGATGGAGTCATCAAAATGCTGCTGCCACAGTGGAAGGCCCCATGAAAATGCTCAGGCCCTGGGAGAGAGGGCGGTCCTGTAACTTAAACAGCCATAAACATGTGCTCTGTAATTCAGTCATACCTTCCTGTCTGATGGATCCCGAACGTCAACAGCTGTCAGACGTCAGCCATTGTTAACCCCCAACACAGGCCTTGTGCTCTCTCCTGGGGGTACATACTGTATATTAGCCTATTTATTTCTGCTGTCTCAAGGGTGGGTGCTGTATATGTCTCTGAAATGTGCTATATTATTATTTACCTTTTTTGTGTGTTTTATCAGATGAAGGCTAACACCATGGTTCTGTGGATTTATGTTTTATTTTTTTGTTAAAGTGGTAACAATCCATTATTCTAACCTGGGCTTAATCTAATCTATGTCTACTTGAATTGTAGTGCATTTTGTAAATTGATGTTTGTGCCTGTGACTGAGAGACAGATCTTTTTATGTAAAATCTGTTTTAATGGGTGAAGGTTAAAACATTACAAGATGTGATTGTGCTATCATCTGGAGATTGCAATTCCGAATCTGTATGATGCCATCTATCATCAGGTGTCAAAGAGGATAATTAACGCTGGTCTTTGGGTGTGAAACACCGCTTTCCTTACCTCCCTGTTGATCAAAATGGCTCTAATAATCTTTGGATCTCAGCTATACATATTTATAAAAGCAGCAGTTTTAAAAGATGTCGCACATTCCTCATAGGAATCACGTGATAGATCTCATCCTCCCTGGTGGGTAGCTGTCATGCAGCAGGGGAGAACTAAATAGTGGGATGGAATGGGAATTGCCAATATGGTGAACTGCAAATTCTGAAGCAGATGGGGGTAATTATCCCTGAGGAATTACAACGAAAAAATGGTACAGTATGACATTTGAAACAAATGGTTGATTGATTGCAGTTATTAAACAAGGTAATATTTTCTTAGGTTGCGTATATCAGGGTTTTTCAACTGGTGAACTGTGGTGCATGTGCAGACCCAGCAAAGTATCTAAACAGGTTGATTGATGCACTTATAAAAATCCTGTAACCACAATTGATCAGTATATGAGAAAAGACTGGCCTCAATCCAGACTTTAAACATTTATAAACATCTGCTATTCAGATTTTCACTGAAGTTACTGTATTTACTGCATGTAAGCAATACATGTACTGTATTAATGTACTCGTTATGTAAATTATACCTTATTGAGAATTTAGATATATTTTTAGATTTTTTTTATTTACTCTTTCTTGTCTTATTAATGAAGTGATGGCATCAGAGGTTTAAATTTTTTTTTTTTTTAGAAAAAGATGTTTTGGTGTTTTATCCTTTATCACTTTATCTTTTACAGTCTGCATGCTAGTCAACATTGCTAATATGAAGTACTATTGTGTAAGAAAACATAACTTTAAAAGACTTTTTTCACCATTCAATGATGTTAGTTGTTTATTCAGAAGATTGTAATCAAGGAATTTTATCTTTCTGGGCTTGATTTGAATATATCTGGTATGTCCTGTCACAGGAAAACACAGGTTTTGAAACCTTATTGTTTATCACAGCTCTGTAATGTTTTTTTAACTAAAGGCAAGCAGTTTTATTAGAAGCCTTGCAAATGTTAGCTGCCCTGACTGTAATAGCAATTTTCATAGTGTTCACCAGCAGTATGTTATTATCATTATGGCAAAGCCTGCATACTTGCTTTGACTACGGGGAGCCTTATGACCTGTCATTTGAATTTCCATTACAGCTCTATTCTCAGGCACATCAAACTAAATTGAATAAAAGGTGCTCACAGTAGCAGTAAGTGCTAAATGCAGAGCCTGTGCTAGCTGCTTTAATGGCTCTATCCCTGACGCACAGAGGGTCCATGTGAAGACCATAATGAGACTCAGACACAGTGGAGGAGTAGAAACTGGCCAAAGCTAGACACAGGACTACAGAGAACAGAGTGATTTCCGGAAGGGTTATAGTTGATGAGTCTCAAGATGGTGTGGAGCATGGGAATTGGTTCAAGAAGAGCTCTTCTTCCACCATCTCTGAGTTCATACATTTTAATATAAACCTGTCTTAATCTTCTCTAAACATGCAGCTAAATAAACCAAAGCAAACCACGTGATACACCATTTTTTCTTTTCTTTTCTTCTTTTTTTTAAACAAGTAAACCCCTCTCTCTCTTCTAGGTTTGACTTACTGATTCCCAGAAGTGTTTTTTGCAGTGTTATTGCAAAAATTATGCTATATTCGTGACCATCCCTTGTGCTTATGTTATATTGTTTTGTTTTGTTTTGCTTTACCCTCTGTTGTTTTGTAAAAATAAACACATGCTTATTTCCTCATGCATGAAGGCAATCTCAGAGGCTGAATCATAAGCTATGTGATTGAAAAGCACTGTTTGCAACGCAACCACTTCCTGGCAGGTGGACAGTATGTGTGTATACGTGCACATTCCTCAGTGTGATTGAAACTGTAATTTTCAGCGCTGCAGACATGCCGTATGTCTAGCCCATGATTTTTAACTCTTATTAAGACCGAACCTTATTAGACGATAATGTAATCCTTACCTAGAGATCTTCTTATAAGCTTGCTGAACTCAGAAGTTGAAAAAGAATTATAGTTCTGCTTTATTGATCTAACTGCATAATGCACACAAACTGATGTCTCTCTCTCATCACTTACTCAAACAGATTTAATTCTCAAAATTCTCCATTCTGATTGTTCAGGAGCTGCTGATTCATTTCTACATGTATTCACTCCTATAACATCAGCATCGACAGGTGTTTTTATTCATTTGCATGTTCTTCTAATATGCCATCATTTCTAGAATAATTTAGCAGGGCATTTTTATAGCATATGGCATAAATGTATTTTAAATGTGTAATCATCTGCATACTAAAGTTTTCTGTGTTTTGAGCACTTGAGACAGAAGTAACGCTGTACCTTTAAGGCTTCACACAGGAAAGAACAGAACAGAGGGCTTTGTGGTTTCTTTTTAATGTGACAAGCTGCCTTTTTTGGCTTGTTAACTTCAAAAGAGAGAGATAAAACGAAAGGCTGGTGAGGGAATGACGTTTATAGCTGCCATAATGTAAGCGACAATGGGAACTTGTTTTGTGGACGTGAACATAGATAAAAATGGACAGCATATTGAAACCGCTGTTGTGTACGAGAACTAAAGCACCTTGGGTGTGATTTTATTGTTTTTGTCATTTAAGATCACACCTGATCATGTTTTATTCCTTACTTTACATCTGTTCTGTCACCGCTTCATGCTGTGCCCGTACAGATGTTTGCCATTTCTGTATGTGGTTTATGTTCAGATCTCACATCCTTTAGCCATTCTTTCTGTCTTCACCTCTCAGAAAATGTTTGCTTTTTCCATTATTATCATCTTGAAAAGAGTTAGCATGATTGCTATTGTGTTTGCAATTCAAACTAAATGAACAGTGATTGTCTTGCCATGGGATTTTAATTAGCAATTTTTAATTATGTTTCTTTTATTGTTCATCATTTTGGCCTTGTCTGGCTTGAGCTTGGGCCAGAGTTGTATCAGTCATCCAGCTAGCTGTCAGTCTTTGGACCCGGGCTGTCTCTCCTCGATAAGGATACAGTCAAAGACGTTGATATTCATTCCAATGAAGCTTGCTAATTAGCATTTTGGCCGTGGAAACACAGGCACCGAGGAGACTAATGAGAGCCAAGGGCATGGTTTTAAGCGTTAAGGTGTCTCCACGTGACTGGTATATTTTTGGAGACTCTCATTTGATTGCATTGTTCTGAAGTGAAATATCATGACATATTTCACAATCTAACTCTATTATAGTACTGATTGTTCTTTCTCCTTGCACGCATTTGAAAAGGGTCTGCAGGATGTGTGGCCAGTTAATCAGTGATGACACACATGTCTCTCATGGCTGTGCTGACTTTCTCCAGAGTCCTTTTTCTCAGTTCGAAAGGCAAAAAAAGCCTCGCTGCTTCCTGTGGTGTTAGGAAACAATGCACATTGACACTGACTGCATTTGTGCTTTAACAGCACCCTTGAGGCTTGTCTTGTTTGTGCACATATGCCTCCATCACTATCAATAACCATAAATAACAGTTTCTATGGAAACCCTATGGCATGTAGGTGATCAGGAAGGGCACCTGCTGGCAGCCTGGCACTCTGCTAGCTGTTTTCAATAACACTTAATGGTCTGTATTTAAATGTGAGAATACAGTATAAATATGCAGGCAAGGCTAATGATGGAATAGTGAATGAAGGTTTCGTGTCAAATACACTGTAGTCACCCAATCTGACAAGGTTGCTCACTCCCACACAAGCACAGGATGATGAGGTTACACCTCCAGAAAAGGAATCAAGGAATAATTGGATGTTTGTCTGTTGTCCCTGATGGGCCATGATGTGAATGAATGGCTAGGCATAAATAAGAAAGGCAGGCAGATGTGAGAAGGCAGGCTGCTGATAAGGGCCTCTGCTCTATGCCCAGCTTATACCTCACACACAGGCAGAATAAATTTCATTTGCTGAAAGGAGTCTGACATTATTAATATCAAGGGGCTCAGAAATATGCAAAGAAAATGAGCTATTTTTGCAGGGAGCCCCTTTGAACATGGCAAAGCCTTTACTTTTTCTCTCTAGCAACAGTTTTGAAGCCGATATGCATAAGCTATTTCAGCTCGCCACATTCCTGATGAGGTTTTGTGCTACGCTGGAAAGCCCTTTGTCCTAGTGATTGTATGTTATGACTTTTAAAAGAGACCCCACGGAAGTGTTGTGTAAATGTGTTACTTTTTTACTTTATGAAACTGTATGATTTAGGAATCTGGAAAAGCACAGTCTGTAGCTATGATTACTCTTACGCCAAAAATGTCAGACCTTGTAAACATTTATTGCTTAGTAGAAACCTTTTTATATCCTAGATCTGATTCCTGCAGTGAATTTTTTGTTATGTAAAGAGAAGAATCAGTGAAACCCTCTTGAGATGCAGGACTACAGAAATATGATATCAGTCCCCAGATCCCATGAGTGCATCAATATCCTTTTATATAAATACAGCAACGTAAATATCTCAGTTAATAAAAAAAAAAAAAAACCCAGCTATGAATAGTCAAACTTGTATAATTTTGTCAAGCCATAGTCCTGTAGTGCCTCACGGTTCAGTGATGTGCAGCCTCCAGCCTCACTGGGTCCTCCATTAGCAGCTTAGTGCCAGTTCACAAACTTCTGTTATTCTGCTGTAGCTTCACCCCGAGCAGGGATGTAATTCCAAACAGAGCCGAGCTCATTTATTAGACCGAAAACATTTCTGCTTTACCCTGTGTTATATATGCAGCCGAGTGTCTTTCTGTCTGTTTTATGTTTGGCATTGTGTCAAGCTTTGAGCGCATGCCCAGTGTCACCAGGGGAAATTTAGTGCATATACACTCATCTGACACTTTATTAGGAACACATGTATTACATCTGCTCACTCATGCAATTTTTCAGTCAGGCAATCATGTAGCATAAAATCATACAGATCACAGGTCACAAGCTTCAGTTAATGTTCAAATCGAACGTTAAAATCGGGGTTGGGGGAGTTGGGGTTAGTGATCTCACTGAATATAACTTTGGCATAGAGCCACACAGGGCTGATTTGAGTGTTTCAGAACCTAGGGTTTTCACATACAACAGTCACTTGAGTTTATACAGAATGGTGAAAAAAAAAAGAACATCAGTTAAGCAGAAGGAAACGCATTGTTGATGAGACAGGTCAAAGGAGAATGGCAGAAATGACTCTGACTCCTACAGTATAACAATCTCTCAACAATCCTAGTGAGCAGAAATGTGTCTTCTAACATACCACCAAACACTAAATGGACAGTTTCTAAAGCAGAAGGCCACACTGGAGGCTACAATAGGAACATGCTTAATGAAACTGGAGAGCTGAAGGCTGAAAAGATGTCATCTGTTTTTTTCCTATCATGTGTCCTAGTCTTGGCAGCAGAGTGACACTGCTTGTAGTGTTACTGCCTCATTGCTCCAGGGTCCTGAGTTCAGTCCTGAGCTCAGGTTACTGTCTCTGTGGTGTTTCTCATGTTGTCCCCATGTCTGTATGGGGACTGAAAGTGTGTTAATATGGGTGTGTATGATGGCAGGAGTTGGACTGGCATCACACCCAGTGTGAACTGTTCATTGTGGAAGGTGCCGATAATTTTGAAACCAGCAAATTCAAAAAAATTGTCCAACACTGAAAACTTCATATGTGCAAGTATAGAACCGGATAGGGTCCCTGTGTGTTTATGGTGGAAAATGTCACTCATTGCATGTGCTAATCATTGTATAAAGAATATTAAATTTTGCTTGTTGTCATGAAGGGGCCAATAATTCTGGAGCTGATAAAACTGAGTATAGCATATGCTAAGACATCTAGTTTTAATGGTGCTTAACAAGAGTGTGTTTGTCTGTGTGTGTGTTTGTCTGTGTGTGTGAATAAAACAGCTAGAGAGAGATGAGGATATGAAAATTGTTATTTGGTGCATCTGCATGCCCTGTATTATTCTTTATGTGATCGTATCTATAGGCTTTGTACATGCACAAAGAGAGATACATAGCATCTATTTATTTTAATTGACACCTCTCTCTCACTGAACTTTGAGACTTCTTTGATGAATGTACCAGATGGAAAGATTATTATTATTATTGATGTTTATTTGACAGGGACAAATGCATAAAACATTGCTTTATAAAATACAAAGTAGATGCCATGGTTTATACCCATGACTAATTTGCAACCCCTGTCCCTGATTAGGCTTGTAAAGTTAAAACAGAAATTACAGAATATTAAATCAAAATTTTATAGCTATTAAAATACATACAATAAATACATTCCGTCCATAAGCTAAAATGGGCTTTAATAAATATAGCAATCACTATAAAACAGAGTCTAGACATATTTAACAATACAAAACACAAAAGTATGCATATGTCTGTGCATGCTGAAATATGCAACCTTATGTTTGCATACAGTACAGACCAAAAGTTTGGACACACCTTCCAAAAGTTTGGACACACCAACTTTTCAACAGGACAATGACCCCAAACACACCTCCAGGCTGTGTAAGGGCTATTTGACCATGAAGGAGAGTGATGGGGTGCTGCACCAGATGACCTGGCCTCCACAGTCAGGGCCAACAAGTGCTAAGCATCTCTGGGAACTCCTTCAAGACTGTTGGAAGACCATTTCAGGTGACTACCTCTTGAAGCTCATCAAGAGAATGCAAGAGTGTGCAAAGCAGTAATCAAAGCAAAAGGTGGCTACTTTGAAGAACCTAGAATATGACATATTTTCAGTTGTTTCACACTTTTTTGTTATGTACGTATATAATTCCACGTGTTAATTCATAGTTTTGATGCCTTCAGTGTGAATCTACAATTTTCATAGTCATGACAATAAAGAAAACTCTTTGAATGAGAAGGTGTGTCTAAACTTTTGGTCTGTACTGTACATTGCGTTGTATCCTATACAGTCAATGTTCACAGAGTTGTTTCAGTTTCAGCCACTGCTTTAAATGTGTATTAAAAACCTTGAGTCTCGTTTTGTGGCTATACAGTTTCCACTAGTTGTGCCTCTAGTTCTTATTCCGCTCTTTTGTTTCACTACTAATTGACAGAGTATTTCTGGTGCAAGGTTGTTCATACACTTAAAAATTAGTTTTAAAAATGAATAATTTACAATGTCGAAACTCAATATATTATGCTTCCTTAGAATGATGCAATGGTGCCATCTTATCTTTTTTGGTCCATTACTTTTAATGCCTGTTTATATAATGACCTAATAGGTGTAATTGTTGTTTGATTGGCCTGACCCCAAACAGTGATGCAATACGATAGATGAGAAAATATCATAGAATGCATAAATTGCTGTGCTGCCTTAATGGGTATATATTGTCTTATCAATCGAAAGCCGTTTAAATTAGTCTTGACAGTTCTACACAGCCTCTTTACATGACTATCAAACTTAAGATGAGAATCTAATGTAACCCCTAGAAATTTAAATGCTTGTACCTCAACTATCTCCTTCTCATCAATCTTTATTCTAAATTTTTTATTGATCTTTCTTATTATTGAAAAGCACATAGAGACTGACTTATCATAGTTCAGGGTCAGATGATTGTTTCGGAGTCACTGTGATACACCATCCAATTCTTCTGAAAGCATTTCAGCTGCAATCTGAGGAGTTTTTGCTGAGACATATATAATTGTATCATCTGCATACATTTGGCATTTGGCTTTCTTGCAGCTGTATGGAAGATCATTTATATATAAACTAAAAAGCAAAGGGCCTAAAATTGAGCCTTGTGGAATTCCGATTCGACAAGTTTGAAAAGATGACTGGGTGGAATCTATTCTAACACACTGCTGTCTATGTTCAAGATATGATCTAAACCAAGTTATTGCATCATGTGACAAGTTACAATTTTCAAATATATTTAAAATAGCTAGAGAGAGAGATGAGTTTTGGAACACACATGAAGTGACTGTACTAGTAATAGCACTTTTTGAGATTGCCCCCAGAGCAACATTTACTCCATATTTTCCCAGTGTGCCTTTCAGTGATTATCTTATTTAAAGGCACATCTTTCACAGTGCATGTCTACTTCCTCACTTGCTTTCCACCTAACCTTTCGTTAAGGACATGTCACTCTGGTCAGGAATAGTGCAATTGCCAACGAGAAGTGACAGTCCAGGCAGAAGACGAGGGCGTCTGGAGAGAGAGAGAGAGAGAGAGAGAGAGAGAGAGAGAGAGTTAGTGTTTGTGTGTGTGCATGTGTGTGTTCTGCGTGGCAGCCTCCCTCACCCTGCCTGGTCTTTTGGCCCTCCGGCTTCTGCTTTCAGTGAGAAAGCAGAGTGATTTCAACCAGTCGAGTCATTTATTATAGCCACACACTGGCAGGCGGTGATGGGGGGAAGGAGGAGGCTAGAGCGGTTCATAGACAGTCCATGACCCCATATTTGCTAAGCCTTTTCCTTACTGAACATCTCTATGTAGTGTTCATGTGTGTATGAAGAACTAAATAAGCTGTTTTAATAAATGGTTTGTCAAATTCATATGCTTTTGTTGGACCACTTGTATAAAATGGTTTGGTATTTAAATATTTTATTTTGGTAATTGATTATGAACTATTATTATTTGGTGAACTGATCGAGTTCGTGTCTGTGGGATATTTACATTAAATGACCTTTAGTTTCCAAAGGGATTTTAATTATGTTGCACGGTTTCCCCCTGCTGGATGTCTGTTACTACTACACTATACATAACAAAGGGAAAGGCTTGTCATTAGAATGCAAATGCATGCATTTTTTTCTTCCCATTTCTGATGAATTTTCTGTTTCCACTCCTTCTTGTAGGGCTCAGTAGATTACTCTAACATCCAGCAGCTGAAGTATTTAGACATGGTGGTGTGTGATGCTCTGAGAATGTATCCACCTGGATTTAGGTACAACAAAACTACGTAGCAGGTCCAGTATACATTATTCATTTTAATGTATACTGTAATCTTACCTTTGTGACTTGTGTCTTTTGTGGCTTTTGTTTTATTGCAGATATGAACGGGCTATCGAGCACGACTGTGTGGTGAATGGACAGTCCCTGCCTAAAGGAGCTACACTAGAGATCGCAGCAGGCTTCCTGCATTATGACCCAGAGCACTGGCACGAGCCGGAGAAATTCATACCTGAAAGGTACTAAGGTCTCATTTACTCATTTCCATACGATAGTGGTGATACAGTATACACAAATCCACATACATAACACATGTCTGCCTTCCTGCATTTAAAATAAAGGATTGAATGGTAATTCCCTTTAAAATAGCCAATCTAAAACACTGAAGAAAAAGGAAAAATCGAAATGGATTGTTTATTCATTTGTTTATCTGCTTTTCTCCTGGTCAGGGTTGTGTTCGAGCCTGACAATAGCCTGGAAATGGTGGGCATGTAGCAGGAATATACCCTGGACTGTATGACAGTTCATTGCAGGGCACAATGCACCCACATAATCACGCGGGCAATTTAAAGCTAAAAAAAATCCACCTACATACTTTTTTTTTGTGAGTTGGGAAGAAACCAGAGAACCCCAAGAAAACTGGGAAAATTTTAGAAACACAACACTCAAGTTCAGGCTCGAACCAGAGACCTTGGATAAGTGAGGCAGCAAGAATATTGCACCTTCCCACAAAGCCTCCATGCTAGATTTAATTAAAGTATAAAATTAGATAGTTGATCTATCTTTGGTTTAAGGCCTCATATCTCTCTGAACTTTCAGTTTACCCCATTATCTCTCCCTGCTACTGCATCAACCTTCAGCTTTGAGCCTTTAACCCTTTTTATTCTCAAAAGAGGCAGTCTTTTTATACCAGCTTATGACCTTATGCTCCTGCTGTCCGGCCAGTCCCCACTCACTGCTGAACACAATTATTTTGCTTGTTAATCTGTTTCTCTCAATGGCATCTCAAGATGGCTAGAAGGCTGGAAGGGTCACATGGGTTCTTGTGCACAAAATACACATGCTTGCAGACAATTCAGAGAGCTCTTCTTATGGTCACCTTACAGAGAGGAGGAATAGTGATGATCTAGTTTTGACTAAAGAAGAATATTTACTACACAGTCTGTATTTATTATGGTCATAATTATGCATAATAATTACACCGGATCATCATAATTATATATACATTTTTATTCATGTGAATATTATTATTCTCAGGACTGTACTAAATATACCATAATATGTCAATTGTATAACATATTCACATGGATTTTTATGGATTTAAGATCCATTATGTTAGTTCATTGGTTATTTATAATTATACGCTAAGAATTAGTCCGATTTTATTCTTGATATATTTGCTACAGGAGAAACAGGCAGATGTGAAGACCTGAACTTCTTTATTTATGTTCTGTCAGCACTGTGTATGCCATACATATATCTTGCACCTTGGGTAAAAGAGCAAATTTATTTCATCTTACTGTGTACTGCACATTGCATATAGTGTATATACTGTAATATATACTGTAATATCTGCTTGACCTGACTTGATTCTGACAAGGGCCAGATCGTTATGTTCAGATGACTGGGACATAAAATCTCAGAAACAGCTAGGCTTTCAGGATGCTTCGGGTCAGCAGTGTTGAGTTCTGAAAATGGTCCAATGAGAGACAAACTAAGGTCCATCAATGTGCAAGGGCAAAATAGGCCATCCTATCTGGTCTGAACCAACAGAACACTACTGTGGCAGATGTCACAGAAAATTTAGATGGTTACTGGAGGAATGTGTTACACCCTGCTGCATATAAGATTGTGTACTCAGAGACCAGTCATGTTGCCCATGCTACATGTACATACAATGGGCATGTACGTGTTGAAACTGGATCTTGCAATGGAAGAAGGTCATATGGTCAGAAGAGTCCCATTTTCTTTACATCAAGTGGAGAGCCATGTTTTCTCTAAGCAGGAAAATGTCCCTGCCTCACTGTGCACATTGTTCATAAATGGTTTGAAGACATGATGAAGAGTTCAAGGTGTTGCCCAGACTTCCAGATTCCTTCGATTTTACAAGCAAGCATATGTGAGATGTACAGGAAATCTGATGCATGGTGGTTCCACATAACAACTTGCAGGACATCAAGTTTCTGTTAACATCCTAGTTCCAGACACCACAGCACTTTAGAGGTCTTATAGAGCTCGTGCCTCAACAAATCAGAGCTGTTTTGGTGGCATATTTATTTATTTATCTAGAAATGAGCTTCAGTAAATCATAGATTGGATTTCTAGTGTGTACTTGGACTTTTCAGAATGTAGTGGCATGAAAGTAGTGGCACTTACAGAGAAGCTCGGCTCACCCGGTGAAAGTTTTGCTATGAATTAAACACAAACATCGACAGTGCACACAAACAAACTCCAGAAGTGAACAATGTTCTCTCTTCATACAGCACATGGACGATTGTTTCCTCACAGTGGCAGAAAACCAGCTCTGTCATTCTCCTTGCAGAGCCTCGCTAAAGACAACAAAATAGATATTTAGTCGTTCTACATACTAAGGGTTTGTGGTTCCACAATATATAATCTCTTACCTGTATTCAGGTGAAAGTGTCCACATCTGATGCAACTCGTGAACTCCTGTTGCAGCGATGAGAAGATTACGTCACTCAAATGCTCATCTACTCATAATAAATATTTTACAAACAAATGAAGCCTGAATGAAATAAGCCTGAATGATCCAGCTGGATCTGTGGACCTTGCACTAAGCACAGGAAATACTCTGAACCACCACTGTCAAGAAACACAAACACAACACCACATACTATAACATGTACACATGAGGGTACATTTGTGTCTCTACTGCTGCACTTAATACTGTCTCAAACTGGGAGCTGTACGAGTCAGCTCACAAACCCCGCTTAACTGTGGAAAGTACAGCATGATGATTACAGTGTGACTTATCAAAGCACTTCATAAAAACACATCAAACAATTTCTTTACAGGTAAAAACTACACTGAAAATGTGGAGAGAAAACTTGCTATAAAAAGACAATATTGTGAAAACAGGATTTTTTTTTAGCCAGGATATTCAAAGTAACTATCAACCATTACAAAGTACTGTTAACTCTTTAATAAACAAAACTTGTAATCATTGAAAAATTTCCTCTACCAGCAGAACCGGAAATGTTTTTCTCTTCACATCATCATCATCAATTCACCCATGTAGCATCGTGGGCTAAAGTTAGCTCAGCTAAGCGCTTTACAGTATATCTAACTGCATTAGCTCAACTACAAACTGCTGTTTGTTCTAAATACTTGTTTATTAAAGCGATACTTTTTACACACACATCTACCATGTTGGGGACTGAATTTGGTTCTGAAGTCCCCACAGGCCACGTATACAGTCTAAAGGTCTACGCTTATTTCTCTTTGCATATCTCTGTTTGCATATCTGCTACTGACACGTCTATATGTACTACACCACTTACATAAAAAAAAAAAAAGATTTGATCATGAGTATGACCATGTAGCACAGGTACACTTGAAGTAATATCAATAATCTGTACAGGTTCTCCTGTTTCAGCCCATAAACTCTGTAACATACTCAATAGAGGCAATATTTGGTGTTTCAACCCTTTGCTTTATAAAATGCATCAGTAGATTACAGAACAATTTGTTCAGATTCAGAAGGAAATTGTAAGGTAAGTTTTATCTTGGACAGTATGCTCTAGTTTTTCTGGAGTTTTTCTGCAATTGACCATTGCACTTTGTTTTGTTTTTGTAGGTAAAACCTGACAAACTTCAGTATGATTTTTCCCTGTTGTGTATAATTATGTATTATGTTTCCTGCTTTGGCCGTCTGAACTTAATTCTGAAGTGAATTCGCTATAATGTATCCCTTCTTCTCAGGTTTACCCCCGAAGCCAAGGCCAGTCGACACCCTTTCGTGTACATGCCTTTTGGAGCAGGACCTCGCAGCTGTGTGGGCATGAGACTGGCCCAGCTTGAGATAAGGATGGCACTGGCCAACATCTTTAAATCATTTAATGTGGTGGCATGTCAGGACACTGAGGTGTGTTTATACAGTAATTAAAAAGGCATTGCATTTAAAAACAACCTCTAGGCATCTCTCTAGGCATTCTCTATGTCCCTACTTATATCTTCTTTAACATTGCAGTTTTTATTTCTTACAGGTTCCTCTTACAGAATGTTCACCCCGACGGACTTTTTATCATCGCCGGAGATTTCAACCATGCAAATCTTAAGTCAGTGCTCCCTAAATTCCATCAGCATGTGGACTTTGCTACGAGAGGTGAAAACACGCTGGATCTTGTTTACACAAACATTCCCGGCGCGTACCGTGCGGAGCCCCGCCCCCACCTCGGCTACTCAGACCACATCACTGTTATGCTAATTCCAGCATACAGACCACTCGTCAGACGCTCAAAACCGGTTCTGAAGCAGGTGAAAACCTGGCCAGCAGGAGCCACTTCTGCTCTTCAGGACTGCTTTGAGTGCACTGACTGGAATATCTTCAGGGAGGCTGCAACCAACGGCGACTCCGTCAACTTGGAGGAGTACACGTCAGCAGTGACCAGTTACATCGGCAAGTGCATTGATGACGTGACCGTTTCCAAGACCATCACTACACGCCCCAACCAGAAGCCGTGGATGAATGCTTATGTGCGTGCTCTGCTAAGGTCTAGGGACCTAGCCTTCAGAACAGGGGACAGGGTGGCCCTAAGAACTAGCAAGGGCCAAACTGTCCCGAGCCATCAGAGAGGCAAAGCGTGCACATGCCCAGACAATCCACAGCCACTTCCAGGACAGCGGAGACACCCGGCGCATGTGGCAGGGCATACAGGCGATCACAAACTACAAGACAGCTTCACCTGCTTGTGATAGCGACGCCTCCCTCCCAGACGCGTTGAACGAGTTCTACGCTCGGTTCGAGGTACAGAACAACGTTACGCCAAGGAAGACCATCCCTCGTCCCGACGACCAGGTACTCTGTCTATCCACGGCCGACGTGAGGAGATCTCTATGCAGAGTTAACCCACGGAAGGCTGCTGGACCAGACAACATTCCTGGCAGGGTGCTCAGAGAATGTGCGGAACAGCTAGCGGATGTCTTTACGGACATCTTCAACATTTCCCTGAGCAGCGCTGTTGTTCCTACGTGCCTCAAAACTACCACCATCGTTCCTGTCCCAAAGAAGTCTACAGTGTCTTGCCTCAATGACTATCGTCCCGTTGCACTCACACCCATAGTTATGAAGTGCTTCGAGAAGCTCGTCATGAGGCACATCAAGACCCAGCTACCACCCTCACTTGACCCCCTACAGTTCGCGTATCGTCCAAACCGCTCCACAGACGATGCCATTACCACAGCCCTCCACTTAGCCCTCACCCATCTGGACAATAAGGACACTTATGTACGAATGCTGTTCATAGACTTTAGTTCAGCATTCAATACAATCATCCCTCAGCACCTGATTGGGAAGCTGAGCCTGCTGGGACTAAACACCTCCCTCTGCAACTGGATCCTGGACTTCCTGACTGGGAGACCTCAGTCAGTCCGGATCGGGAACAGCATCTCCAGCACCACCACACTGAACACTGGAGCTCCTCAAGGCTGCGTGCTCAGTCCACTGCTGTTCACTCTGCTGACTCACGACTGTGCAGCAATGCACAGATCGAATCATATTATTAAGTTCGCCGATGACACGACCGTGGTGGGTCTCATCAACAAGAACGACGAGTCAGCATACAGGGAGGAGGTGCAACAACTAACTGCCTGGTGTAGAGCCAACAACCTTTCTCTGAATGTGGACAAAACTAAAGAGATGGTTGTGGACTTCAGGAGAGCACAGAGCGACCACTCTCCGCTGAACATCGACGGATCATCTGTAGAGATCGTCAAGAGCACCAAATTTCTGGGTGTTCATCTAGCGGAGAACCTCACCTGGTCACTCAACACCAGCGCCATCACCAAGAAAGCCCAGCAGCGTCTCTACTTCCTCCGAAGGCTGAGAAAGGCACATCTCCCTCCCCCAACCCTGACCATGTTCTACAGAGGGACCATTGAGAGCATCCTGAGCAGCTGCATCACTGTCTGGTTTGGGAACTGT
Source organism: Tachysurus fulvidraco (assembly GCF_022655615.1). Lineage (NCBI taxonomy): Eukaryota > Metazoa > Chordata > Actinopteri > Siluriformes > Bagridae > Tachysurus > Tachysurus fulvidraco. Next base: position 18,502,217 of record NC_062530.1, on the reverse strand, counting down.
ACGATCTCGGATCGCAAAACCCTGCAGCGGATAGTGAGGACAGCGGAGAAGATCATTGGGGTCTCTCTTCCCTCTATCATGGACACTTACACCACACGCTGCGTCCGCAAAGGCAACAGCATTGTGGATGACCCCACACACCCCTCACACACACTCTTCACCCTCCTGCCGTCTGGAAAAAGGTACCGAAGCATTCGGGCCCTCACGACCAGACTGCGTAACAGTTTCTTCCCACAAGCCATCAGACTTCTCAATAACCGAACTGTACTATACTGAGCACAACATACACACACATCATCTGTATGGACTGCACAGAACCTCACAAAACACACACACTGTTTTGCACACTTTTCTGCTGTTTTTGCACATATTGGACAATATCTCAGTCATCTGCTGTTTTTTGCACAACTCCATATATAATCCAAAGGACCTGCTGCTAAGAACCTGCTGCTGTTCATTCTTTTACTGCACAAAATACTGTTTGAACATTCAGTATTTACACTGGTCGGTCGGCGCTGTTTCTGTTACTGTGTATTGTCTTTTGTGTATTGCATTTTTTGTACTTTTTGTATTGTCTTGTAACTTAATGTCTGCACTGTTTTTTGTCCTGCACTGTCTTTTGTCCTGCACTGTCTTGCTTGTCTTGTCCTGCACTGTTTGCACCAGGTTGCACAGTTGCACTTTATGTGGCTAAGACTACTTACATGTCCTTAGCCCTGTCTTTGTTTTATGTAGCACCTTGATCCTGGAGAAACGTTGTCTCATTTCACTGTGTACTGCAACAGCTATATATGGTTGAAATGACAATAAAAAGCTTCTTGACTTGACTTGACTTGACTTACAGTTTTTGTCAAAATTACCAAGAGAGAGAATTTTGATGATGCTTTCTAAAATGATTTGAGAAAAAAAAGTAAACTTCTACGTCAAGATTTTGATTTGTATAATGTTGTTTAATGTTGTTTCTTCGTCACGTGTCTGCCCCGCCCTTGTCTGCTCCTCCTGTTTCCACACACCTATTTCCCATTGTGATCACCCTGTCTATTTAACTGTGCCGCGTTGCCTTGTGCAGCGCAGAATCTACTGTTGTCTTGTCCTGTCTTTAGTCCATGTCATGTTTAGTGTCCTTCCTGCATTTGGGTCTGGTTTATCCTGCGTTCGTGACAGTTGTATACTGAACAGCTTTTAATAATAAAAAGCTTGGAATATACCTTAGTTGCTGTGTAAACTGTAGAATTAATTTAGTTGAATAAAAGTTTACTGCATAAAATAAACTGTGTGATCATTCAGCCGTATTGCATAAACTGAAACTCGTGATCTTTAACATTTACTTTCTTGTAAAAAAAAAAATTGCTTTCTTTATTTATTGTAAAGCTACACGGAAGAACAAAATATTATCTTGGGACCAATATCAAGGAATAACAGCAGAAGGAATAAAAGGTGAGATTTATCAGACTAATGTGGAAATTCCTTTCAGTAAACTGTAGATAGTTATAGAAAATGTGTTTGTTTGTTTGTTTGTTTGTTGTTGATGCTGTTATTCAATTCAAATGTATTTGTATGACATTGTCTCAAAGTAGCTTTACAGAACATAAACATAAAACAAAAGGTTATTATATAATAATATAAAAGATTAATATACAGTAATCTATAATCCAAGATTAACATTAGATATCTATTTGAATGTGTTTGTATTTATCCCCACTGAGCAAGTCTGAGGTGGCTCAGGTGAATGTGGTGAGGAAAAACTCCATTGAATGGTAAAGGAAGAAACCTTGAGAGGAACCAGACTCAAAGGGGAACCTCATCCTCATATGGGCGACACCGAGGGGTGTGATTATAAATATACAGTCTGAGAAATGTTGTATTGATGGGGAGGTTTTTGTCCTCAAAGACCACATGGAGTTGGCGTCTCCTCTTTAGTATAGCAGAATCCAACTGGAGCTGGTACACATCTAGAACCTCATGGCATGGAAGACAATCGGAACTGGTACAATTGTTATGATTGTTATTACCAGGAGGTGGGGTTGTAGCTCAAGCTGTCCACACTGTGGATTGTAATTGTTCCAGCAGTTGCAATGTGTTGGCCTTGTTACTAACAGCATATCCAAGATCACAAAAAGCCCCCATAGTTCTGTAATTTGTCCCACATGACCAGTTTGAACAGTGAGGAGTTAACCTGAGCCATGATAAATAAAGTGCTTTCTCTAGTAATGGTTTAGAGACATGCATTCATTCATTCATTCTTTCATTTTCTACCGCTTATCCAAACTATCCTCAGTTCACAGGGAGCCTGTGCCTATCTCAGGCGTCATCGGGCATCAAGGCAGGATACACCCTGGACTCTCATTCACTCACACACTCACACACTACGGACAATTTTTCAAGAGAGGCCAATCAACCTACCATGCATGTCTTTGGACCGGGGGAGGAAACCGGAGTACCTGGAGGAAACCCCGAGGCACGGGGAGAACATGCAAACTCCACACACACAAGGCAGAGGCGGGAATCGAACCCCCAACCCTGGAGGTGTGAGGCGAACGTGCTAACCACTAAGCCACCCCGAGACAGTGTAACTAAACATCCTCCTATAAAAAAAAATCTATTTAAACATGTACAAACATACATACATCATTGCTTTGTGACTTTATAAGGTACCAACTCCAGTTAAAAAACATCACAGCTGATAGAAACCTACACAGGAGATCATATCTAAAGCTAGATATCTGTCACTAAAAGAAATGCAAGAGACGCTCTTTTGTACTTCTAGGAGCTTTTATTCACCACTTGCAGAAATGCCAGGAGTTTGTGTATTAGTGTATTGTAATAGTCAATGTATTAGTAGTGACAGAATATAACTCAACTGCTCAAGCCTTATCTGCTAACAACATCCGAGTACGAGTTGGAATTACTAAATTACTTTATACTTCCCTCTTCATTAAAGATAAATTCATCCAAAATTACACCCATTATATTACATTTGTCTACATGAAAAATGTAAGTAAATAAATACAGGATTTCCCAGAAGTCTTCATACAGAGAGAAAATTAAGACTTTTTTTGTGTAAAAATGTAATTGTTGTGCTAAAAATGTAATTGTAAAATGTAACTTTTACAAAACATCCTCTGTACTATTGCCATTTTCATTTTACTTAAAAAGTGTTATGTACTGTATGGCGAGTTATCCATCATTAAATTCACACATAAATTTGAAGACCATAAAAGGAACAACTACAACCACCACAACAAAAATATAATTAGAAAAAAAAATTAGAAATTCGGAAAAATCTGAAAAGAATTACACTGGGAATGCACACTGGAAACCCTCCCAATCCTGCTTGATCCTGCATATTGGAACCTCATAGACACAGGATATCCATCTTATTCAGAATAACTCACTGTGAGTGCAGGTTTTCATTCCACCCATGCAGAAGACATACTTGAGTCTCTTGAAAGCCAGGATGAACTGATTATACAGGTGGAATCAGCTGTGGCTCCTGCTTGATTAGAATAAAAACCTGCAGCCACAACAGCTCATTTCACATAAGATTAGACTCCCCTTGTTATTGACATTATTTTATGCCACAGTTCTGCCACATATTGGTTTCCCAGTGAGATTTTCAGCTCTTCAAATTTTTTAAAAGAATGAGGCAAAACCATTGAAGTGACCATTTTTGCACTGCTTAATCAACCTTATTCCATCAGAATTAAAGATGTCATGGTCAAAGTTTTTGTTGTATGTTTAGAGTGACTTTAAAATACCCTGATAATCAATGTTCAAGGACACCGATGTGTCTTGGACATACATCAGGTGCTAGTGTGTGAGTGTGTTCTTAAAGAAAGTATTCAATGACGTACTCGGGATAAATTTGGTACTTCTCAAAAATGACAAAAATACTTGGGTCAGTTTCTTTGTCCACACAGCTGTCATAAAAAACACCCGGCTTGAGTTTCTTCTGAGGAGGTCGAAGCAAAAGGCTGGTTCCTTTGGTGAATTCTCCAACAAGGACAAGTGCAACAAACATCATCTTAATTCCGCCTTTGGATTTAGCATATTTATTAGAGTAAGAAGCATCTCTGGCAAAATAACTTCCTGTTAAGTAACAAACAATACATTTAAATGTAATGTGCATTTTTGTGAAACTAATACTGTATTTTGTCTTTTTTTTGGATAGTTCTTGGATATTCTGTTACCTTTGCCATACACTGTTCCATTTTTACCATGGGCCCTCCAGTCAAAGTTCTGCTCACATATAACTTCTTTTAGAGATGCATCTGTGCCATGGAAGAGGTAGCGCTTTTCTACATCTCGTCCTCCATTCCTCTCCTCCATCTGCTCTTTTTGCCTGGAGAAAAAATATATACTGTTCAATGGATTCATCTGCAAATCTTCCCTTTTTGAAAATTTTTTTTTTTTAGCATTAATTTTACTATCCATACCACTGAAAGACCTTCCACAGAGAAGAGTTCTGCACTCTCTGGATTTCCTTAATTCTGTTATTGGGCATTGTAGCTTTAAAGAGTGTCTCCACCTTTCGGTACTCGTCTGTACCGCTCGAAAGTGTTATAAGCTGAAAGGAATGTTTTAAATCTATAGTAATTAATTGATGACATAGTTCTTGTGAAAAATATATAGTAGCAAGCATATATATTATAAGATTATTATAAATAAAATTCATTATTATTTCAAGCTTTCAGTTATCTGACAATAGGACTGTTTTAAGGCTGAAATTAGTAACAAAAATGTAAATATTGTTCATAATAGAAAATTCTAGATTTATCGAATTATAATCATAATATTTTCTATGGTATAATTTTTTGCAATCTACCAGTTTTTTATAATTGAAGTCTTTTTACTTATATTTCTTTAGGATTTAATTAAAGTTTAATTAAATTTAATTAAAGTTTAATTATAGCTGCATACTTTGTAGGTGAAGTTGGGAAGAGCTTCTTTTTCCCAGTAATCAGGGACATTCGTAGGGGGCGGGCCGCTTCTCTCACTGGTGAGGGAAAGTGGGAACACATTATAGGAACACATTATTGACAAAAATAAGCTTAAAAACAGTGCATTACATTATGATGATACCTTCTCAGTTTTCTCTCAACTTCTTCAGCAGAGACAAACCTAGGCCTCCTTCGAACATATCGTATGGTCCCATGCTTAAGGTTTTGCTGACGCATGTCTGCATTTGAAATATTTCAGTATATAAACTCAAAATGGATGCATTTTAATTGTGCATATGCAAGTACATCTAGGACTTCGGACATACCTTGGAAGTTAAGTGTGTACTCATGACTCTCAGATCTGAATGTCAGTTTATCTTTAGGGTCTTTGAGGTAAGCCTCTTCCACAGTTTTAGATGTAATCAAAGCCATACGCTTTGCGTCCTCCTACATGACACATTTCACTTATAAAGCACTTTTTGTAAAACATTATTTTTTTAAGTATATTTTTCTTGCCAAAATGTACTTATATCAGAGTAAGAAAGTAAGAAATTGCCCTTCAGTATATATACATAGTGTAATATAAAAAACACAACTTTTTTTAACTGCTTACTGTTGTATAATACAGAAATAATCTAGTTCTTATAAAGGAAATAACCAACCCCACAGCCATATTCAATCCATCTTCCCCTTTCATCCTTCCAGTACCAAGTCCAATTAGTGGTCAGGACAAAGTGAGGAGGTTTGTTACCAGAGGACACTGTGGAGAGACGACGAACTTTCATCCCATTGTATGTCATATATTCGAAGTTCACCTGAATAGGCCCTTTACTAAGACAAGAACACACTTGTTATTATGAGCAGGTTTTTTGTACAGTTGTGCCATCATTTCAATTGTTTATTAATACTGTACCTATTGTCATCAGCTGGATTACAGTATGTCCTCTCAATATCCTCCCCATTTGAAAAGTCCTCCCAGGTTCCACTTTTTAAATACTGCCATTTATAAGGCATACTGTGATGCACTCGGGCACATTTCTCTAAAGAGGAAATTATGAAAAGTCATTCATTGCGCCAGGAAATAAAACACTCAGTTCAAGGAAATTAAGTGAATGCAGTAGCCCAGGTTTTGGTACTTAAGAAAACAATGGTGCCTAATCTATAGGGGCAAGTGAGAAAGAGCCTAGTCATAATTCACAAAGCAACTTCTTTTGAAATTCAATTGATATGCAAATTAACTATTTTTTATTTTTTATTTTTGAGTTGCTTGTCTTGCCTGATGTTGTGCGATCAAGCCATAATCAGTGGACATTTAAACCCTAGGGCCATTTTAACATGACTGCAATTTTTATGCTAAGAAAGTTAAAAACACTCTTCTGTGATTGCCAGATTGTTTTACAGAAAATATTTAGAATTAAAATGAATAAAGTTTTTGCAAACATAGGCAATGTATGAGTATATCCAGGGTTTATCCCCATAACCTAGGGTTGTTATTTACATGGTTATTATGTACAAGTTCTCTCTAAAACCATACGACACGTTCATATAATGGAATTTTAATAAAGTCCTGAGGTGGATACCTTTGAAAATGCATCCGCCACGTATGTAAAAGAGGCAGATTTCATCAGAAGCAGCCTCACACTTTGTTCCGCTGTTTAGTTGCTTGGTGCTCATTACTGGTTTAACTGCACTCACACAACAGAAGGCAAATCACATATTTTAAGGGGGACCGGGAGGAAGAAGGCTGGTGAAAATCAAATAATTAAAAAATATTGCTTTCTTTTTAACCTGTTTCTACTTTTTGAGCTGGTTTGCCTTTGTGACAGGAAATGAGAAAGCTGTGCTTGTATGTTTTTGGGAAACCATTACTTTCATCTTCACCAAGTCCACGCTTAAGGATCTTCATGGTGTTTGTATCAAACTTGTGAGCCCGTTTGCATGAAGCTCCAAATTTACAGTTATCCTGCAGGTAGTGCTGGCAGACATGCAGGTTGGTGCAGGACGTTGGAAACTTACAGCCGCCATGTTCTCCGTTTCCTTTATTGTAGTGAGGGCAGACCTAAATGTTGTTAAATGACAAAAGTTAAAGACTCAATGCAGTTGCTTGGGGTGAATAAACATTTTATAATGCATTTTCTATTTTCTCTAAATATTAGGAACTCAAAGTGTGTGCAACACACTCAACCTCAGGCAGCAGTTTGGGGTCATTCTGTAGCAGGAGCTGAAATAATTCCTTCTCCTTGAGATCTTGAAGACCAGCTTTTTTCAGAAGTGTTGTGTTATGAGTAGACTTCACATCATGTGACATTCTGCACTTGTTACTAGGGAAGAGATTTTGATCCATAAGTATAAACAATATATATGTGTGTGTGTGTGTGTGTGTGTGTGTGTGTGTGTGTGTGTGTGTGTGTGTGTGTGTGTGTGTGTGTGTGTGTGTGTGTGTGTGTGTGTGTGTGTGTGTGTGTGTGTGTGTGTGTGTGTGTGTGTGTGTGTGTGTGTGTGTGTGTGCGCTCTTTAAATGCATACGTGTTATAAAACCCAGCTGGATGATTGACTGAGTACTGGTTTGACAACTTTTTTATGTAAAGGCATATGTTCAGGTATGTCTAACCACACCTTACACTTATACGTACGCTAACCTTTCTGGGGGAAAAAAATCTATAAATTTCACTGATAATCTTTGCAATGCCACTCCTAGATTTAGCAAAATTTACCAATAATATCACATCACATGTATAGTAATATCACATCACATCATTTATCACATATATAGTATATATTACTTGGGAATATTACTTATACATATTGCTAAATTGTGTAAAATACCAATAAATATAGCCAGAATTTAATTTATTTTGGTCATGAAACTGAGAATCATGTTGACTAAGTTTTATTTCTTGAGCTATATAAAATGATCAATTATCAAAAATTGTACTTACCCAAACTTACATGTTCCACAAACAAAATATCTACAAATTTGCAGATGCTCACAGGTTTTACATTTATCAGGACCGTCTGGACACACACAAAGGTGTGTTTTAGCAATGACCAACGTTTCTGGAGAACAGACAGTAGCGCTTCCTCCATTATTGCCATTCTCAACAAGCACAAATTGAGTGTTTGGAGAGATAATCTTAAAAACATCCTGGTCAGACAAATAACTGCGTCTTCTGATAAGTTGACTGAGCTCCCTGAACTCCAGGCATCCTTGTTTTTCCAGGAGAAGCTGAGTTATTTGACCTGAAGTGACAGAAACCATCTTTTAAGCAGGTGTGCAGGGAAATGTCTAGCTACAGATCCGACTAGTTGACTGTTGCATTTCTTCATAGATGAAACTGAAACTGGTGTAGATATCAGTCATCCTGACAACACCGACATTTATCCACGCCCAGATATACGAACAATTTGCAACACAAAAAAAAACACACCCATATATATATATATACTCAAATGTGTCAGCATTGCAGTGCATAAAATAATGCTGATTTGGTAACTTCCTGTAATTGTTTACATCAAACATCAGACTGGGGAAAAGATGTGAGCTCATTGATGGTATAATTGTTGTCAGGCAGTTTGGTTTGAGTCTTTCTTTAACTGCCAATCTCCTGGGATTTTCACACGCACCAGTCTCTAGAGTTTTCTCAGAATTGTGCAATAAAGAATAAACATCCAGCGAGCAGCAGTTCTGCAGACAGAAACGGCTTGTTGATGAGAGAGGTCAATGGAGAATGACCAGACTGGTTTGAGCTGACAGAAAGCCTACAGTAACTCAGCTATACACTGTTCAATTGTTGTGAGCAGGAAAACATCTCAGAATGCACAAAGTTTCGAACCTTCAGTCAGCCAAGATCAGAACGCTGAAGCTACAGTGAGCACATGTTCCCCAGACTGGACAAATAGCCTGATCTGTTGAATGATTTCTACTTAGGTTCACAAGTGATAAGGGCAGTTTAGATTTTTGACTTGCATCAAAAAAACATGAATCCATGAACACAACCTGTCAACATTCCAGGCTTGTGGTGGTAGTGTAATAGTGTGGGGAATGATTTATTGTCTCAGACTAGGCTATTACCAATCATATCAATATCAAGCATAATAATGCATCATGTCACATAGCAAAAGTTGTCTCAAAATGGTTTCATTATACATAAATGAGTTCAGTGTTCTTCTGTGGTCTTCCTAGTCAATAGATCTTAATCCCATAAAGCATCTTTACAGCAGATATAGATTATAGATTCGCAGCATAAAAATTCACCTGAAAATCTGCATTGAATTGAATGATGCAGTTAAGTCAACATGAACCAGAATCTTAAATGAGCATTTCCAACATCTTGAGGAATCAATGCTACAAAGGACTGAGGCTGTTTTGAGGCTCTACCCAGTATTAGTATAGTGTTCCTAGTAAAGTGCTCAGTGAGAGTGTATCTTACACTTTGACAAAGTATCTTTTATAATATCACCAGAAGGTGGTGTTGTAGCACAAACCATCTACAGTAGGTGTGTTGAGTGTAGTTACAGGCAGTGACATTGTTTCTAGCAGGAATTAGTTCTGTATCCAGAAGGGGGAAAAAACAACAAATCAATTTGGATTTGTAATTTAGCATTTTGTCAACACAACATCTTAAATATAGTCTTTTATGCAACTTCTGTTCTCATTCTAGTAGCAAATACTATGTACAATTTAGGAGTAAATAGGTCTTCAAAATGAAAGTTCCACATCATGTCAGTAATCCAACATTAGTTAGGTGTACCTTGGCTACCTCATCTAATGTTAGCTACCTCAACTACAGCCATATAGAGAACTAACAAATTGCTATAATAGTTAAATCCTAAAGTTAGTTGGTTAGATAATATCAGCTAAGTTAGTATTTACCCTGAGCTAACTCTATTCTTAACTAGCTAACCACTTAAGCTAGCCCTTTTTAGCTATTTAATAGTAAAGTCTAACTCCACCAAAGCATTGGTAATATTAATATACAAATTACACATTTACACACAATTTTTGCAATAAGAAGGACAAGGCAAAAACAGTACACCATGTATTGTTTTATTATTATTAACATTAGTATTACTATATGTGGTTGGTAGTCCTATTCCACTGGGTACTCTTTTGATATAACAAGACTTCAGAAACACAAACATTTCACAGAATAGCTTAATGACTTAGTGATGAATGTTACCTGGCTACCAATAGCAAAGTCAAAACACAATAAATAAAGCAAGTCGAAACACAATAGAGTATGCTGCTAAATAAAAAAAAACAATGATGGTGGTATATAATCATACGTAGACTACAAAACAACTTGCTTCTTGATGCTGAAGTCATGACGTTGTGAACCTGCATAAGAAAATAAATGGTTGTGTGTTGCTATCTAACATGTCAGGAGAAGAAAAGAATGCAGATGGTAGCATGTATTCATGAAGCTTAGTGAATCCTTTGCCACAACTTCAGCTCATGCTCTGCAGTCTTGGTAAAGTTTGAGAACTAAGTGTCTTGTTTTTAAATTTGGAAATTTCTTTCGTCTGAGCTGACACTGGGTGAAGCCAGTAGAACCAGATCAACCTGGTACCTTGTAATCAGGTGATTATGACTCATTACACTTCAGGTTAAAATGACTGAGCAACTAAAAACTAGAAAGAATTTGTAGAATGGAAACAAATCAATAAAACAAACCATAAGACTGAGAAATTATTTAGACCACATTTTGATATATAACCACTTCAAATAATTGCACTGTAGCAATAAGTGACCTCATTAGACAAGAGAAAGTGCAGTATTAAGCTACTATTAAGCTTCTTCATAAACTCAAAACAAAAGTGTAATGTGTATATGTCATAAAGTTAAAACCACGTTTATCACAGTCCACACACACATATCTAGATTTTAAGAGTATTCAATAATGTACTCAGGATAGATCTGATACTTCTCGAAGATAACAAAAATAGCTGGGTTGCTTGGATTGTCGACACAGCTATCATAAAATCCTGCCTTCTGTGTCTTCTGTGGAGGTCGGAGAAAACTGCTGCATCCTTTGGTAAATTCTCCAACAAGGACAAGTGCAACAAACATCATCTTAGTGGCACCTTTGGATTTTACGTATTTATCTGAGTACTTGGCATCTCTGGCAAAGTAACTTCCTATACAGAAGAATAAAAAGGAATATATATGACAGTATGATGGGTAAAGCATTATACAATAAATAAACACATATTAATGGAACATTTAAATGTGTATTTTGTTAATGAAAGAATGTCAGTTTTTAGACACACACATTTAATGTTGTGTAATCTACATAAAACTGTTATCTGTTATGTTACATCAGCTGTAAACAGTTGTTAATTAGATATAAATGCATATTGTTACTTAGAAAACTTTCAATGAAAACCTTCCCTTGGCATTTTCTTCTGACTCGATAAAAGTTAAATAAAATAAAAATGCTTCTTCCTGCCAGTGTTACTAAAGTATAATTTTTTATATAGTATATAGTATATATTTATGTGAAGCATCTGTCATACACGTCCTTGTCAGGTCGACTCCATCCTTTAACTCAGTTTCCCACTGAGACCTGGTGGTACAGCCGCCACACACTACAATCCACAGTACAATACTCTGCCAGGACGTTCAGGATCTCCTCACTTCCGATCACACACATTTATACATTTAGAATTTCACACTTTCTATATAAACAGAACTTGTATAGTCAGACAGTTGTGGAGTAAATCTTGGTAGTGCAAACTCTATGCCTGTTTTTTTTACTTGACTTTCATTCTGCAATTGTCTGAGAAATTAATACCACAGTCATATAAACAAAGATACAACTGAGTTTTGATGCACAATAAGCATTAAAACTATAAGCTACCTTTTCCATAAAGTGATCCATGGACACCACAAACCCTCCAGTCAAAGTTCTGCTCACAGATGGCCTCTATTAGAGACTTATCTGTGCCATGGAAGAGCTGACGCTCCTCTATAGCTCCGCCACCATTCCTCTCCTTCATCTGTTCTTTCTGCCTGGAAAGTTTTTTTTCATATAATTCAAACTAATGCCCAGTAGGCGCATTTAATAACAGTAGAGCCAGGCTTAAATATGTACTTACCACTGAAAAACCTTCCAGAGTGAAGGATTTTGCACTCTTTTGATGCTGTGGATGGTGCTTGAGGACATCGTCCGTTTGAACAGATCGGTTACTTTTTTATAATCAGGTTCAGACCCTGACAGAGTAACAGTCTGAAGGAATATATGTCTTTGTTTAATATAGTAATTAGATATTTCTAACCAACAGTGGTGCTTTTTACTTCTTTTTAAAAAACTTTGTAACTAACAGATATGTTAGAGCTAGGGCTATACTCAGTTATTGGTATGGATTCACAAAATGTTTTGTATTACTATTGAATGTTTATAACAATGTTAATGATAAATAAATAAATAAATAGATAGATAGATAGATAGATAGATAGATAGATAGATAGATAGATAGATAGATAGATAGATAGATAGATAAATGAACAAACAAACAAACAAACAAATAGATAGATAGATAGATAGATAGATAGATAGATAGATAGATAGATAGATAGATAGATAGATAGATAGATAGATAGATAGATAGATAGATAGATAGATAGATAGACGAATAAACAAACAAACAAACAAACAAATAAATAAACGAACAAACAAACAAACAAACAAGCAAACAAATAAATAAATAAAATGAAAAATGAAAAAAGGGAGAGGCCAAAAAATATGTTGTGTGTGAACGGTTCATTTATGTTAACTCAGTTATCACTTTGTCTTGTGGACTATATCTAAACTTCTGTTATGTGAAATAATTTATTAAGAGCAGAATTAAATAAAGAATAAATCAGTGTATGATACAGTGTATGACTGCGTTGAGTACCGTATAGAAAAAGCTGGGCAGAGCTGCTTTATCCCAATGATCAGGAACTTCCACAGAGGAGCAGCTGGTAGTTTCTGGAGCATCACTAAAGATTAGAATCATAATGTAGTAATATTTATTGTGCAACAGTATTACAACTATGTAACACAAATCATTGACCCTAATACAGTACATGCTGTACTAGTTTTTGAACACCATACAGTACATATTTTTGCATGTTTGGTGAAAATGACCCAATTCTTTATAAAAACCTTTTATTTAATCATTTTAATTGAATTAAGTAATGTTAGTAAATTCTTTAGTAGAACAATATAATGCAGTGGAGTCCCAGACTCAGGTGTGGCTTCTGCTTGGTTGGAATGAAAACCTGCACTCACACCGGCCCTTTTCAGATAAGACTGGACAACACTGATGTAAAAAACATCTAGTCAGAAGCCTTTTTCATTCTAATTAGGCACTAGATTAGATTCAATTTTGTTTATATATGCAGAGAAAGGCCTAGCATGGTCTAAATTCATTTTTCGAAAAGATTTCCTGCTTACAGATTCCCATATAATATTTCTCAACGCAAATAAATCTAAAGGCAGCCAGACTTCGAAGCCTGATTTCTTAGTCGACATATTAAATTACGCATTTTATGCCTTTTTAAGTGATGAATAACATAATTGAATCGTCTCAGGAGTTTGGCACTGCAGGTTAAATATTAATGGTGATTTTCACTTTAAATTCAGCACTCACTTAAATTAAAAACATTTTGAGTTGTATCGCTAGCTTCCTTGCTAACAACAATCTTATATTAGAGTAACTAGCTGCCCAACAAGCAATGTATACAAATTTCTAATGAACGATGGTCCAGGTTACTGAAGACAATATTGAAAAACAGTATTTTTGTTAATAGCCTCTCACATGTGAGTTTTTTTCTTGTTTGGGATCATCAATGTTTGTTCAAATCCTGTACTCCAAAAAAAAAAAGCATAAATTGCTAACATGATATTTTGATAACATATGATAACTGAAATGCATCAAATCACATGGCTCATCTAAAGACTGTACCTTTTTGATTTTCCCTTAACGTCTTGAGCTGAAACAAATCGTGGTCTGCGTCGAACCTCTCGTTTTGTTTTGTACCTTTTGTTTTTTTGATACATACCTGAAAATTAAAAATATATATATAAAACAATCCTAGAAAAACAATTTATTTTATTAAAAAAACATTTTGAATGTACAGATTTTTAAAGAGGATTACCTGTTATGCTGAGCACATAATCATTCCCTTCCATGCTGAATTCAATTTCAGTTTCAATTTTAGAGAGGTACACATTCTCTAAGGCTTTTGAGGTGATTGACGTGAAACGTTTATCTTCCTACAGAAAATATTTTCAGCATCATCAGGTGTGACAATAATAACCCAGGCATCATACAGCCCTGATGTATGTTAAATAAATCCTCTGGATATATATTTGCTTGTGATGAAATGTGCAATAATTATATGAACTATAGCTATAGAAATGAATATTTAGCATCTATAGTATTAAATAATTCTTAAGTAACTTTACTGACCCCCTGACCATATTCAATCCATTGCCCTTCATCATTCTTCCAGTACCAAAGCCACTCGGTGGTCAGAATGAAGTGAGGAGGTTTGGTAACGGAGGACGCCGTTGACAGACGACGAACTTTTTTCTTTCCATATGTCATTGAAGTGAAGTCCACAGTCAGAAGCCCAAAGCTGCAGTCCAGAAATAAAATATTGTCATAATATCATCATGAGTTCCTGCACTAGTAAAAAAATTAAAAACATATTTTTAAGTCAAGCTGTAAGAAGCAACCTGGTTCTTGTTTTAATCTTAGATGATTAGATTATCTATGACATGTATATCAGCAGATTTCCCTTCACTGGAACTAAGAGACCCAAACCTGCATAACAATGCCTCTGTGCACACATGACTATGAAGCAGGACATCTGTGTGACTGTGTTTGACCAATAAATGGTCTGCAATATTTCTAGCTTTACCCAAATCTTCTGGCTCCACCTATGCTATAAAACGGTACCTCAGTGTTGGATGGAAAAAGCAACAATTTGTATTTTGCAATAATGTGTAAGATTTGCTGAGCTATGTTGCACCACCTGGTGAAAAAGTGCTATTACTAACTAACTAAAGGAGGAAAGATGCACCTGCAAGCCACCATGCTGACGTGATGCGTAGCATGTATAGTTATCTCAAATACCTGGTGTCATTAGCTGGATTACAGTAGTCCCTCTCAACATCCTCTTCATTGGGAAATTGCTTCCATGTCACTCCATCTTCATCCAGAATCTCCCATTTATAAGGTAGATCGTGATGAACACGGACACATTTCTCTAATGGAAAAATTACGATATTGTTCCCATGGTCAGTTAAAGGGCGGTTTTCTATGAAGTATAAGCTAGGATGAATTTGTAAGTCAAAGCCTGAGCATGAAGTTAGATTTTAGTCATTCACACTAAATGAATGGATAAGGATTGGTACCTTTGAAACTGCAACCCTTGCGCACGAAGAAGAGGCAGATTTCATCACGGTCTGCTTCACTCACAGAGCTGCTGGACTGCTGCCTTTTCACTTGTGTGTCTAGCAAAGAAGAGACACTTTTCGAAATTAAGGTGGGCTTTGTTATGGCTGTAGTCTGCAAGTGACCTTGTACTCTGTACCTCTGTTTATTAGCTTCCATTCCTGTGAAAATAACTTAGAAACTAAGCTAATAATAAACTAAGATAAGTTTTAGTCACATGGTGCAATACTGCAAGTGCCTGGAATGAGAGAAAATAAAATATACTTTGCAGGTGAATTGTTGCTCTAATGTGTAATGCTTATAATGAATAACATCTCAAATCCTGTTTATCAGAAGGTGTTACTTAATATACATGGTGTGTCAGCTTGGCTAAAAGTTTCTAAAATTAAGGATTTGCATAAAATAATGTCTTTACTCTGTATTTGCCTTGTGTAATCTTCTGTAATTATCTTTGTTATAGACTATCTGGGATTTGAATGTGATGCAGAGGGCAAGGGTGTGTTTTGTCTAATTGCTATTGTTTCTATATTAAAATCTAATACACTACATATGATAATAATAATAATAATAATAATAATAATAATAATAATAATAATAATAATAATAATAATAATAATAATAAAAATAAAATAAATCTTATTTTAAAATGTGTGTTTAACAAAGTAAAAAAAAAGCCAATCACTGATATGGTTAAGTTTTCTGTATATAGATATTTAGACAGATAGACAGATATTTATTTATTGTTTGTTTGTTTGTTTGTTTGTTTGTTTTGTTTGTCATAGGAAAGTTTTTTGTTTGTTTTGTTCTGTAAAGATTGAAGACACATTGTGAGGTCACTATGTGGGAGCTTCAGTGTATTCATCTTAAAACAAAAAGAAATTAAATCAAAATGGCCTTCCTACTGGTTGAAATTGGAGGGACCAATCGGGTCAAATCTCTCCAAATATTTTCTGTAAATCAGATCTCTTTCTGGTTAATGTCTTCTTCTTCGTTCTGAGCACCTTGTCTATTTGTCCCTCAATATTTCTTCTCTAATTCTGAATTACCTTTCTTTTGATTCCTCAAATAATAACTCTCCAATCAGAGTTACCAGGCACAGATCTTTGTCCACACATAGAGTGCTGTACTCTATTCTATAGGTGCAGTAGGTGTAGGCTGGTTACCTGCACCAGGGCATTACTTTACTTTACTTTACTTTATTACTTTATTGTCCCCAAAGGGGAAATTCTGCTCCACAACACTGCACTTATTATGTTGCCACCGGTGCCAGTTCTGTGATAAAAGCCTGTGCAGGTTTTTCATGAGATTTGCATACATGGCCTTACAGGATTTTCCACAAAGTTAACTATTTGTTGAAAAAGGAATTAGCTACATTCATCAAAAAAGAGTGAATCACCAAAATGTAGGGATTTTTGGGTCAATGTCAAAAGCATAAACGGTAGGAATAAATAAGTTGCTAGTTTTGCATTTCTCTGTTATTGTCATTGTGTGATAAACCCAGCTGAATATTTTCAATAAAAATAATCATATAACATAAAAATAATGATAAACCATGGACATGATAAAATCACAACAAACCTTTCTCTGCTCCTTTGGAGACAGACTTGTCAGTTTTATTGATGAGAAGAAACTTATTCTTGTATGTTTTCTGAAGGGTGCGAATATTTTCTGCACTGAAACCTCTGCTGTTCAGAATTTTCACAGCAGTTGCATCAAAATTATGAGCTCGCTTGCAGGCAGCTCCATATTTACAGTCATCCTGTAGGAAGTGCTGGCAGATGTGAATGCTAGTGCAGGAAGCCTGATATTTACAGCTTCCATGTTCTCCATTCCCTTTATTATAGTGAGAACAAATCTAAATAATAAAGAGAAAAGACAGAACATGATCTTATGCATCGACAAAACTTACTTTGTGTTACAGTGGTGTTGAATTTATCTCTGTAAAATTAATGAGCTACATGCAAGCTCATCTAACCTCTGGAACAAAAGATGGGTCATTCTGCAGAAGAAGCTGAAACAACTGTATGTCTTCAAGGAAATCTACGTTCTTCTTTTTTAGCAGAACAGTATTATGTGCAGATTTCACATCGTGGGAGTTTTTGCATTTATTCCTGGGATTGACAGAGAAAAGATTATGTTCCATCATCCATCAGAGATATGGGTAAATAAACATACAATAGAGTTGCAAATCCTCCCTGAAATAATGAGTGTTAATATCATCATTAGGCCTATTTCTTTTAGATACTGTATTAGAAATATTTCTAATTTCTTTTAGATTTTAGATATTAGATATCTTAAAACTCGTTAGAATGTTCTTCAATTTATATAAAGGTAAAAAACCATCACAGGTTTCTGTCTTCTCAACCAAAGAGATATTCAGCTGTCACCTAGTGCAAATGTCCAGGATTTCATAATGCTTACATCATTTACATGACAAAAGCGATTACACAATAAGGTCCCTTTATTTCCTGAATGTTGTTCAGATTCAGTACCTTATTCTTTAATTGTTTTATTTATTTATTTAGTTAGTTAGTTAGTTAGTTAGTTGTTGCAACTGAAGCGACTCAGTGTATAAAGTTACCATACAATAACGTGAGCAATGCATAAATGCGTGCAGATACTGGACAAGAGCTCCAGTTAATGTTATATATGTAATGATGTTAACTTCAGTATGTGCTCTATGTGACTTTAACCACGGGAACCATAGACTTTACACAAAACTGTCCAAAACAAAGCAAAAACAACAGATAAAAGTGATTAGTGCATGATTGATGAACCACTTTGTTAATGAGAGAGATCAGAGGAGAATGACAGGATGATATGGACAATAATGATGACAGGAGGAAGTCTATAGTAACTTAATCAATGACAGATTTCTTATAAATAACAATAACAGCGTGGATCTACATGAGCTGATGCGTTGCTGCTGATGGACTGAATGACAGGTGCACACGTGATCCTCTTCTAGTGGACTGTGAGTATATAATGCTGAATAAAGCTGTCACTCGGTGTTAATCCTGAGTGTGAATAAAGGTTATCCCGTGTGCATAAATTCTTACCCGAATCTGCATTTCCCGCACACTAGATAGCGGCACAAGTGCAGCTCCTCACAGCGCGTGCATTTCACCGGGTCTTTGCACACTCTTAACGATGTCGTCGCTATAATTAAAGCACCGGGACTGAGCGCGAGCTCCGCCGAGTCTTCAGCAACTACACGGAAGCGCTCGCTGTCCTGCAGCGCGCGCACAAACAGCCGCTCATCCACCGTGAAACTCTGCCGTAAAATACTGTCTAACTGGCGGAACTCCAAACAACACTGGTTATTACAAAGCGCCTTCAGGACGTGGTTGGATACAACAGACACCATGTTTCTCGCCCAGTGGTCGCAATGATGCCTTTTTTCTTGATTTGTAACGTTTCGGTTTTGGGGAAAACGAAAGCGATGATGTTTTGTTGTTGGGTGGCGCAAATGTTCTCAAGAGTTTAATCCCAAATGTTTTTAATCTAGTGTCTACAGAAGTGCACTAGTTTCATCCTAACTAGTGCACTATGTATTAAATAGTCTGTTGCTGTTTCATTGGATATTTAAATGGCTGTATAATGTATCATGTATCCTAAGGCTTGTGAAAGTAGCTTTTATCTGCAAGTTTACTTATTTATTTATTTTATTCTTTATTTTATTTTGTTTTATTTTTATTGCATTTTATTTTCTTCTATTTTATTTTTATTTATTTTATTGTATTTGTATGTACTTATTTATTTTTATTTTATTTTTAGTATATATTTTTTTAATACACTTTATTTTCAGGAATGCATAGCCTATGAGAATTAAAGGTCTTGTTGCTTATTTATTTAATAAATAGTGAAGAGCAGGGCACAACCTAAGGCAGGGGACATTGTTCATGCACAAGCACATGCAAGTGTGGCTAGGAGCCATCTATCATATGATTTGTCCATAGCTTTATCACACTAAAGGAAAGAAAAGAAGACGCAGTAGTGAGTGAGAAGCCCTCTCTTGGTTACTCCAACCATCAGCAAGTTTTCAGAGATCAGGAGTTACTTAGCCAGTGTTATGGCTTGTGTCCAAATGAAGTGAGTAAAACAGTGAAAGGATCATGTATGCTAAACTAATTCACATATAATTCACAAACAAACGAACTTTACTATATCTTCTTATTTATAATCTATTTATAATTATATATATAAAACTATAATTCATTGTATTTATTATTTATTTATAACCTAAAAAAAAAAATTGTATGAACATAGTATCATAATTTACGTTTTAATTCCGTCAGATTAAATTGTTAGAGGGGGATTTTAAGATGTCACATGGTCATGTTACAACATATTCTAGCATGTTACAACCTCTCTTCTTTACATAATTTAAAAAAAGGGTTGTTGTATCTGTAAAAAAAAAAAAAAAGAAAGAAAGAAAAGAAGACATATTTGTTATAGACATGTATAGTTTGTGCCCTGCTCTCCCATACATAGTAGGGACAAGTAAGACTGGCATGTTTAAATCTCAGTTTTTTTGTAGCTATATAGGTATTATACAAATTCAATAAACCTCTAACATGTCTAATTTGATAGTACTAAACAAATAACAAGATTTAAGAATCCTCTTATACAGTATATGTTCCTTAAAATAAAGTGTTACCCTGGTCACTGACATTACACATCCCAATAATTAAGATATAATTATGAAAATAAAAATATTCAATATGGATTAACTGATATTTCCATATGTTTCGTTTGAAGAAAGCTATCTGGATTTCTACATAACACATACAGTGATTTACATGTGGGCAACCTCATACTGGGTAAAATTATACAATGTGTATATGTGTATTGAGTTTGACACAATTATTTAGATTGTTCTTTATGGATGTCAGTATTTTTACCTCTTAACTAACTAATTGCCTCTTTCTAGTCTCTTTAATTCTTTAAAAATTCTGTTATATAAAATGTTATACAATCTCTTGAACAGTGCTGCGAATATGGATTTAAGTAAATTTTGAGTTGCAATCCTGAAAGATTCTTTAACTGATCATTTGATTAATTTACCATTTTATTAACATGATTATGTATTAGAACAATATGTTTCTATTACCTAAAAACATCAGGTTTATTTAAAAGGTTTATTTTTCCAGAGTCTGTGGCAAAATGGTTTCAAAGAGGTTCTGACAGAAACACATGATTTATTTTCTTTATTTGTATTAATTTTGCTATTAAAATCACTGAAAATTTGTACTTGCAATAATAATCCACAATCAGTCTTTTGATTGAATTTGATCTAGAAAAATAACCTGCTGATAACCTTTTTGGAGTGAAGATTGTAATGTATACAACTGAAAGACAAAATACATTGAGGGCATAAATTGAGTTGTTTTTGCTGAGTAAGCTCCTGAGGGCAATAAAATTCACTATAAAAATCAAGTTTATGACACAATCTATAGTGCAAAAGCAAAAGCTTATCTTATGTCATCTTCCTTCATATACGGCACAAATGCATCAGCACATGTGCTATTAAACTGTGTAATACACATGCCATTCATTCCACAATATTTAAAAAAAAATTAGATATTACAAGAATGAATTTTATTAATTGATTTTTATCTCTTCATGATACTCTATGTGCGTTATAATCCATACTTTAAAACAAATATAAAGTGATACTCTACAGATAATTATGAAATTGAACATTTGGATTCCTCAGGAGCATATTCTATAATGAATTCAGGGTAAATCTGGTACTTCTCAAAGATGACAAAAATGCTTGCATTGCTGCAGTTGTCCACACAGCTGTCATATAAGCCATTGCCCATGGTTTTAGGAGGAGGAAGGACAAAACTGTGGTCTCCACTGGTGTAGTGACCTACCAGAACCCGTGCCACAAACATCTTTTTGGTGGTGTCTGCAGACTGAGAGTATTGGTCAGAGTAGGAGGCATCTCTGGCAAAATAACTTCCTAAAAAACAACATAAAAAATACTCAATGATAGACAAAATAATTGAAACTTTAAGTGTGGACTGCCTTATTCAATGTAACAAAATAGTTCTGCCATCTACATTTAAAACTACTAATAGCTTTCTCTAAGGAACACTAATTATTCATTTATTTGCTCTCACCTTTTCCAAATAATGTGCCGTTTTTACCACATATCCTCCAGTCAAAGTTCTGCTCACAGATGGCCTCTATTAGTGATTCTTGTGTGCCGTGAAACAAGAGTCTCTCATCCACTTCTCTCCCTCCATTTCGCTCCTTCATCTGCTCTTTCTGCCTGAAAAGATGATTTGTAATATGTAGTATCAGTATACAGTATATGTCAATGACCAATTGAAATTTATAGATCAAATTTCATCCACTGCACACTCGTTGTAAGTATAGTATCATGAAAATCAGACCCCATCTAACTGCCTATGACACACAGCTTCTAGTTCAAGGTCTTGCTATTTCAAAATAGGAAAACTGTAATGTACTATTTACGGGCCTAACAGCCAGCTCCATGAAACCCCTTCAGTAGCTTCAGAGTGCAGCAGCATGCCATGTTTCCAATCAGACCAAAGGACCTATGTCACATCCCTCTTTGTCTTACTTCACTGGCTTTCTCTATCCAGTGACATCAAATTCAAGGCCTTGATGCTCACTTACGGTACTAGACCTCAACACTCTCCATGAGGTTTATGTTTCCTAATGCAACCTGCTTTGCCTACTCAGTGAGGCATGAGATCCCTTTCCAGAACCTTCAATCTGACTGTCCCTCTGTCATGGAATGAGCTTCTAACCTCAACCCAGACAACAGAAACCTTCTTTAAAATTTTGAATCAAAGAATGGTTAAAGACCCACCTCTTCCATGAATGCTTAACCAACCAATGCTTTACACAATTGGGAAAATGAATCAGTATAATGTGACTGTATTTACAGCATACGCACACATATCAGCAAAATTCAAGTGCTAGGTTTCATCTGTGTCATAAATACATTGTTACTGGTACTGACGTTATTAAGCACTGAGTAAAAAGTAAATGTGTTTGCTCAGCTTTTGAAAGGTTACTGTACACTGATTTTACCTTATCAGTAAGTACAATGTAATTAGCAGCATTCGTTCTGCCATGACTCAGTCTAGGCAAGCCTTGTACTTACCACTGGAAAACCTTCCACAGTGAGCTGTTCTGATTCCTCTCAATGCTGTTGACTTTGTACTTGGGCATGGTTTGTTTAAAGAGCTTCTCTACCATAAGGAATTCAGCCTCTGTCCTAGACAGGGGAACCAGCTGGCAAGCAAAGTTCAATTGTTTTACTATCAAATGTAACTTTGCCAACATTGCCATTTTATAGACAAAAGTAATAAATATGCAACTAAACAGAACAAAATACTAAGCACACAAAGCTTGGTATAATAGTAGAGCCAGGAAATGACGTGTACCTTGTATGAGAAGCTGGGTAAAGCTCCTCTATCCCAGTGAGCAGGAACTGCCACAGAGGAAGAGCTGGAGGTTTCACTATGAAGAAAATACACACAAAATGAAGTCTTATGTTTACATCACCCTTACTTTCTATACCTATCTTTTTGGTAATTTACTATCGGTTTCTTACACAGTTTAGTAACAGAATTTTATTTACATAGGATTTTTAACAATAGCCATAATTCACAATGCAGTTTTTTTGCACTTGAAATAGTTATTTTAAATCCTGGGTAAATGTAACTCGGGGTTATCTTATTTCATGTTTCACACAGATCAGACTCATTTTCATAATCTGATGTTTTACACTGTACATGCATGTAGGTAGATTGGCTATGTTACAGTACATTGCCCCTGAGTGTAAATGAGTGTGTGAATGAGTGTGAGAGTGTGTGTGAATGGTTCCCTGTGATAGACTTTGCTCCGATCCAGGTTGAGTGCCCTGACCTTTTGCCCTGTGTTGCCTGCATAGATTCCTGATCCAAACAGGTCTGACTAGGATCGAGCGTCTACTTCAAATGAATGTAGTACTCCAATTTTTCAGATTTAGAATCATAGCAACACTTTACTGATCCATATCTTGAGGGAAACACTTACTGAAAACTTGACCTAAGATTGTTCTATTTTTAATTAGGCATTCATCTTCTAATATTGCACTAGATCTTGGCATCTAGGCTAGAACTGAGCAAGCATGAATATGTATCAACTCAGCAGTGAATCCGTCAGTTTTAGCCTGATACCCTTTAAGCTTGCTCTCAACCTCTAGAGCAGACACAAATCTTGGCCTCCTCCGAATCTCTCTTTTGGTTTGGTACAGAATGTTTTGCTGATACATGTCTGAAAATGAAATATACCAGAATAAAAATTGAGCATATACTGTATGTATGATTTATTTTTAAATGCAATAATGATGTATCTGAGAGGATATCCTGTTTGGTTTACTTTTAAAATACAGCATGTATGTGTGGCTTCCAGAACTGACAGGGATTTCGGTCTGTGGATCCGACTGGTAAATGTTTTCTAGTGTCTGAGAAGTGAGAGGAGTGGACAGCTGTGCATCCTCCTGTGGATAATAACCATGTCATATTAAGTGCAATTATTGACCCTACTACTCAGTCCCAGTTACAGACTGAAAAGAATGCCACTGACCCCCAGTCCATATTCAGTCCATTGTTCTTTATTATTTTTCCAGTACCAGAGCCACTCAGTGGTCAGGATGAAGTTAGGTGGCTTGGTAACAGACGATACGGTGGATAGACGGCGAACTTGTCTCCCTCCATATGTCATGGAGATGAAGTTAACTATCTCAGGCCCTGGACTAAGAGAGAGTTTAACAATGAATTTGAATATTTTTACATTTAAATATGGCATTTTGCACTTAAATCCATTCAACTAGTTAAAGGTCAATGTTTACCTTACGTCATTAGATGGATTACAGAAGGCTCTCTCAACTGCCTCTCCATTTGACAAGTCTCTCCATATCTGTCCATTCTTATCCAAAACCTGCCATCTATAAGGCAAGTTGTAATGAACACGGACACACTTTTCTAAAAACATAAAAAAAAAAAAAAAACACACACACACAAAAAGATCAGCAATATAATCTAATAGTATATCTACATGACACATTTCCTCTAATTAACATCAAATATAGTATACATACTTAAACTTGAGTGGTTATGTCATTTAATTATAGAGGTTATTTTAAGACATAAGATAAAAGTAAGGATTTAAAGTATAAACCTTTATAAATATGAAACATTTTTTACTATAACATTCCCTTGACTGTAACAATCCCTGATCATGGTGATTCTCAAGCACGTGAGCAGACAGGAATGAAAGTAATACATTCTGGGTCTAGGTTTGATTTTGTATTGTTATAAAAGTAAAGAAACCTGACTTGAGTTAACCTGTGATCTGAGACATCTGTTATTGCTGATCTATGAGTAGACCACAAGGATCTAGTGAATAACTGATGAATCTAATTGACTCAAAGACTAAAAAAATGAGTTAGGGATTACAGTTATTAATTTGTGTAAGTAGATTATCCAGCCAGCAGAATGACATTTATAAGAGATGGAAAATATGGTAACACCTTAATACATGGTCCAGAAATTAGCAAATATTAGTTCTATTGTTTTACTAATGATAAATTAATACATGAATTAATTATTAGCACATGAAGAAATGAGTGAGAGATTCATTCTATTAATTCATAATTATTACCATGTTTTGAAATATGCCTATTAATAAATATGCTTAGTAAATGCATTGATTTATCCATATGAACACATTAGTTGGGTATTAACATCTCATTTATGCTCATTTATAGTAAAGTGCTATCAAGGCATCTATGCTACTGTACATTTCAGCTAAAGTAAAGGATTTGTATATGTCTTTTCAAAAATACAAGCTGTCAAATCTATCATAGACAAAAAGCCATATATGTGGAGACTCACGATCAGTCAGTGCTCACTTGGTACATGTAATTTTTGGTAAATATACAATTAGGAATAGAATACAAATAGGTAGTGTATATCATGATCTATGTGATACCTTTAAAACTGCAACTTCTGCGAATGAAGAAAAGGCAAATCTCATTTGGGTCAGGTTCTTTTGCAGGCTTTGGACTTTCTAAAGCATCTTAAAATACAGAATAGGCAAAAGATTATAAGGAGAGTCTATCAAATACAATGAGTAGAAGTATTAATCAAGTTGAATCCAAAGGCCATTTAGTTCTAACCTGTACCAGGATTGGCAGTTTTAGCCATGCAATGAGAACCAGGTGGTTTTTCCTTAAAACAACAGATCAAAAACCTGTTTTTGTAAATCTTGCTGAAGTTGTTGATGTTTTCTGGGCTGAGTCCTCTGCTAGTAAGAACTTTTACAGCAGTGGCATCAAATGAATGAGCTCTTTTGCAGGCAGCACCGAATTTACAGTCATCCTGCAGGTAGTGCAAGCAGACGTGCAGGCTGGTGCAGGACGCCTGATACCTACAGGCTCCATGTTCACCATTGCCCTTATTATAGTGGCTGCAAACCTAAATCCGTACACAACATGAGTCAAATAATGATGATAACTTTAAGTGATTAGATAAAATGCTAAACATTTGTGTGCTCGATGTCTCTTACTGACCTCTGGCAGTAGGTTAGGATCATTCTGCAGCAAAAGCTGGAAAAGTGCAGACTGTCCAAGTCGCTGGAGTCCAGCTTTGCTCAAGAGTGTTGAATTATGATAGGAATCTAAGGCGTGGGAGTTTTTGCATCTTTCCCTATAAGAATGATGATAGTTGATAGTTGATGATTAAAAAAATAATAATAAAATAACAAATAATAAAAAAAAACTTTAGGACTTTAACAATAAGATCTACAAACAGACTTCTTCTCTGTAAACTATTTACTCACCTGAACTTACAGTTCCCACAAACCATATACCTGCACAGATGTAGAGTATCACAGCCAGTGCACTTCCCAGGGAGGTTCTGACAAACTCTCAGTGTTGTTTTAGAGATGATCACAGTGTCAGCACTGAAAACCTCACTGTCTGATCTTCTCTCACAGCCTTCAACCACCAACAACCGGTCAAAATCACAGAAAGCTTCACGAAGCACTTCATCTGCTACTGTGAAACGTTTCCGTAAGATCTGATCCAAAGTTGGAAAATCCAGACTGCCTCCATTCTGACAAACTGCCTCAAAAATAGCAGACGATAATAAACGTGACATTGTGGGACGTAGAAACTATTCAATGTACCAGCTACACCTTATAGAGACGACAGTTGTTTTGTATCAGGGTTGCCAGATTTCAGTGATTACAGCTATATCGATGGTGAGCCTTACTATGGATAATTATATATTCGAAGCTTCATATTTAACTACATGCCATCATGCGTTTGAAATAATGAATTAAGTGAAATTAAGTCAAGATTATAATTTCAAACTTATGTTCCATAATATAAAGAATTTGACTTGGATTTTGTAGCACAACTGGCAACCCATGTAAGTAGAGCTGTGGTATATTTTTAGGAAACGAAACCGAGAGGCACTGAGACGGAATACTAAGCGACATGATCCTTTCAGACACGATCTGTAATTATTTAATCCATTACAACTATTCATTCATGATAATTACTAATAAATGCAACTATTTGTATAGTTTAAAAGCTTGGAATATAAATTAGATATATATCCATCCAGGCCTATGGGATCCTGGGGCCTATACCAGGGGACTCATTTTATATTTATGGCATTTGGCAGACACCCTTATCCAGAGCAACTTACATTTATACAGCTGAGCAATTAAGGGCCTTGCTCAGGTGCACAGGAGTGACCTCCCCCACACAAGGCTGTAATATTCCTAACAGTGTTGAACAGTGTGAAATGTTTTCTTAAAGAAGAGGAGCAATATTATGTTGTTGTTGTTGTTTTTCTTAATGTACTATAGACACCTTTTGAAACAACATTGACTGCTTTATAGTTATGTCACTGGTATCGATTTTGGAAATGTTTTTGTGTATTACTAATGTTTTATTTCAAATCGATTTACTTTGTAAATATTTATATGAATTATATTCATATTATAACTCACAACCTTGAGGGATTTGCTCAAGAGCAGCAGTAGTAACTCAAAGCCTTAACAACTGAGAGAACTTTTCTATATTGAACAAAAATATGCAGATTATTAATTAACAACAGATATTTATGAAGATGACTTTAGTGATGTTCAACATGAAACAACTTTCTGGAAGACTCAGGATGATTTTTTTAGGAGAAAAAAAGCTGTAGGCTACAAAAAGAATCCTTCCTATGAGCGCTGTGAAATCATAACAAAGTGGATAAACTCAGACACTTCCAAGAGTCCATCTGCAACACTGAAGAGGTTTCAGAGGTCACTGGCTGAAGTAGGTTAACCTGTGCAGATCACCATCAGAGCCAGTCTCAAAGGGAAAGAGACCAGAAGGAAGAAATGCAAGTGTTAGAAAATCTGAGAGCTTTTTAATTTCCGTGGTGTTTGTGCAGGGCAAAAAAACCCCAAAACACTTACTTATGGTAAGACACCAAATTAAAAAAACATAGGATTTGCTTATATACAAAAAGAATGAACCGAAAGTCTATTTTGCATGTCATCTAAATCCTTAATTGTCTACTGATCACATACAATACAGGACAACAAATTGCTGATCAAACTAAGTTCTTTATTAGAAAGACATGATCCAGAGTGGTGGCTCTGCCAAAACAAAAATAAAGAAAAAAAAGCTCAATAATTTGTTAGGATGTTGCATGCCATATATACAGTCTTATACGTACATAAAAGTGCAATGTCACAATGAATAAGCAGAATATTTATCCAATTATTTCTACTGATCGATAATGCATTCACTGTCTTTTCCTAGGTACTGCACAGGAATAAAAGATGAGCATGACAGCACAGAGGACAATGGCTTAAAGCTCCTCTAAAACAGCTTTTAAAGGCACTTTCACGAGTCCGTACTTTAATGAACATTGCCACATTGATATAACAGCAGTCTGCTACTGTACACCTGCGGAGGGAGAATCCAGGAATAAATCCTGAAACAAATACACTCTCTAATAAAGCATGTTCTGTCTGCAATGCACTGTACACCTTATTACAAAAAAAAAAAAAAAAAAAAAAAGAGAGAGAGAGAGAGAACCTACTTTAAAATGTTATCATTACAATTTAACAGTTAGTTATTCAAAAGACAATATAATAATTGTGTTTAAAATACATTATGAAACATTAGCAACAGGTGTTACTTATTTCCTGACAACACTGGTTCAGCAGATGGTCCGTGGTCGTGCATTAAAATTCAGTATGAACATGTGATATATGATTATTAACACACACACACACACACACACACACACACACACACACACACACACACACACACACACAAATTCCCCAAATTGCAAATAGCACACTTTTGTTATGTGCAATTTAAAAACATTTTCAATCTCAGTGGTCACTCTGTTTATTTAACTGTACAACTGGGAGCAGCTGCTTCACATTTACAGTGAAATCTGTATAATGAAACAGCTTTCAATATATTTCATAGCTAAGAAAATAAAAAAAAAATGCTTCTAAGATGCAGAGAGCTTTTAGATATTATTTTAAATATTAGGCAGTTCACTGATGTAGAACACAGATTGGACGACAGAATTGACATTTTATAATAACAGTCAGAGAGTCTATGGCTAATGGCTTCATGCCTTTGTTTGGTGAAATTACTTAAATATTGCCTTCAGTCTTTTTCTTTTAAGACTTAATAAAAGCTCTTTGCATATCATAACTAAAGATGATCATACTCATGCTCTACAGGTAGACATTTGAGAGATTCTTGAACAAATTCTGTACCGTCTGTAACATCAGTGGTGTGAATTAGCGCATAGTGGAGATGTTTCTCACAGCTAAACCAGTTTATAACCAGATCATAATGGATAAAGATATTCTGATTAGCTGTTCAGAGTACACAGGGGTTTCTATATTAATAAACAAATTTCTGAACATTTTTCTGCACTTGTATGCCTTATTCTACTGTTCTACTATATTCGAGTCATGGCGATAATAATATTATTTGATGTACTAAACTGAGAAAAAAAAAAATCCCAAACCACTTTTATTAATCGAATGATTCTACTTTCATCGGTGATAACTGTGCATATACATATTACTATTGTTACTATCAAAAATATAATATTTAAAGTAAAGCCTTGCATACACTACTTCTCTTGGTCTAAAAAAAACTGCAACTACTTTTCAGAACAAAGAATTAGCAGCTTTTTTTTTTTTTTGGGACACCACTAAAGACAGGGTTAGTTTTTAATGCGGCAGTGCTGCCTTGTTACAAGTAAACCACATTCATTGCTTAGTAACTGATTAGCTGAAGGCTCAGGTCCATTTGAGACAAAAGAAATGAAATTTCACACAATCCTGAGGCTGTAAACAAAGAAACGAAAACCCTGCTTTGTTCCTGTATTATTCACATTTAGCATTTCTTGTCTAGATGTAAACTATGAACAAATTACTCTAACCACGCAGGAAGCTTTTGTGATTTGTTGCTTTCTTGTATAATACAGTCGAATATGACCTAGTTATAGTTTCCTTATCATCTATTCATACTGAGAATTACATTAGAAATGAACCTGGTCTATTTACATGCAAAGAAATGATCAGGCAGATATCAAGTGAACGGATTTCTAGACGCTGTGATGGTGTTTTACACAAACATTGGATTCAAAAGTGGCTTTTTGCGCAGACAACATAGTAGAATTTTTCACATTTCATTGCAGCTAAAAAGAAAGATTCAAATCCTTTAGGCAGGTAAACATGTTTAAACAAAGATCTGCTGTGTGTTACAGTTTATTATTGACCTGTGACATTATTAGTAGTAAGCTTGAACATCTCTCCAGGCTGATGCTCACTTGTTCTCTTTCTAGCAATGGATATAGAGGAAGAGTAGTTTCCTTTAATCCAGTCCAGATGGAAAATATTGAGATGTAACAGTTACAAAGCAATCTGTTAATATCAATGAAAAAACCACACCCGCTGCTGAGCTGTGATTGGATCACATGGTGCAAGACTTGTCGAGAGGATCCTGTGGTGGTGATGCTGAAGCCTGAGCTGACCCCCCCTTAGGCAGCGCCATCATGGGCTTGGGACGGAGAGCAGGGGGTTTCAGCTGCACGCCCATTCGCGGGGCTACGGCAGGTTTGAAGGTGCTCATGGCATCGCTGGAGGAGCTGGTGCTGCGACGGAGAGGATGACGATTCAGTGAATCAGCAGAGCTGCCAGCTGTAGTCGGAGAGTTTTTCATCTGCTCCAGCGTGTCCAGCACCACGTCAGGGGCATGCTTAGCCGAACTCTGCCGCTCCAACTCACGCAGCTCGTTCAGAGCCGTGTTCATTGTCTCCTCTATGTCCTAGTGACAGAGAACGAAGAAAAGAAGAATGAGTCAGATGACACACAGGATACTATAACAAATCAGGTAATTTGTAAACAAATCTGTAATTTATAGATATTATAGAATAGCTGCTGATGGAGCTTGACAGAATTATCAGCACAATTTCTCTCTCATTACTGAGATGCTAATAATGAGCCAGAGCTTATTAATACATCATGACTTGACAGACACCACCCAACCTACTGCCTGTCAAACAGCATCATCTCCATGTAATAATTCTTTTTTTGGGGTAAAAACATGGCATCAAGGTTACATAATGCATCAGATAAGGTAATAACACAGAACTGAACACCGTGAGAATCAGTTATGCCCATCTGTGGTTGGGTGAGAATCTTAACAGATCTTGACATGAAAATTCAATTTGATTTCAGTTGCATCAATCTGATTATACATGGAGTCTTAATGCATCTTGGAAATTTATTTTTCCATTTTACAGCATCTCTGGCAAATCCTTACTTTGATTTACTATGAATAGGATTTCTGGGCAGTACAGTACAAAACCTCAAAATAGCATTTCTTAAATGCTTTTGACAATGACCATAATTCTGTATAATAAGGCTCTGAATATATATGACTATTATGTATTCATTTATTGTCAGTTTTCTTTTTGAAAAGAATCCTATGTAAAAATTAAGTGTGCAATCAAGAGAGGATTAACTCACAGTCAATGTAAATGAACCTTGAAGACACAAGGACCTTCATAAGTTTACCAAGTCACACATGAAGCCTTTTGCCTGACTAACAACATTTATAACACAGAACATTGTAAGAGGATGTGTGTTAGGAGCAGGAGGCAGTCACTGACTGTGTTACAGGGCGTGGTGTGAGGGATGTCGCCGCTCGCTGACCTGTGCGATGCTTTCTGGATCCAGACCTCTCGCCATGTACTGGCCTGAGGAAGTGGATCTGCGGATCGGGGGGCTCTCCATCTTCTTCAGGGACTCGTGGCGGCTGATGTTGGTGAGGCTGCTGTGGCCCGTGAGGCCACCGTGTCCTGTGCGTCTGCGTCTCTCCGGGCTGTCTGTGACCATCGGACCTCTGCCACGCACCACCTCTCGAGGGCTGTAATGACTCAGCACAGGTGAGCTGAGGGCTGGGTTCCCATGATTACCGTGGTTCCCATGACTTTGAGATGGGTGAACCATGCAGTGGGCATCGCTTGGCCGTGCTGGTGGCTTGCGATTCGGAGGGTCACTCCTCTTCCTGTGACGACTACTGGAGAAAGTTTTAAAGATCATCATGACATCAAGGCAATACACACAAAGCCTCTTTTCATATGCCTGCTTTTAAAGAATAACCCTGTTTTTGTATTTAATCTCTAGCTTCTCTACTTTGTGTGACCTTCAGATGAGCACTTCTGTTCAGTATCTTTGTTTGTACTCAGTCTGGCATGTGGAACACGAAGATAAAATATTGGTCACAGGAGTCAAAGTGTACCAGTCATTGCACAGCAAGGAATAAGAATAAAAATGCATGATTTTCGGAGTGCATTTTGTATAATGCTGCTGTTGAAATGTTTCCCTAAATTTTAGTGTCACATTACTGAGGAAAATGTGAGCCTATAACACCACATAAAAAAGAATTAGAAAAATAAGAAATCAATCAGGCCAAAAAAATATATATAAATAACAAGACGTGCAGTATCAGATAAATCCTCCTCCTCCTTTACACCTGAGTAAACAGTGCTAATCTCACTTATTCAAATATTTAGTATAATTGTTTTTTGAGTTTTAATGTGCTGTATAAATTTATAATGCACTCCCATAGGCCCAGACGTAAAAACATTGTCTTGTAAAACTGAATGACAATATAATCGTTTGCTTTATTACTACGAATACGAGATTAACTATCTAACTGTAACCAGACATTTTTACTTAGATATTTCACCTAGCTTTACCCATTGGTGCTAATAAATCCACAAACTGACTGCAAATTTAGTTTGACCAGCAGAGTGCGTTCTACACACACAACATAATCTCTCTCGCTCCTCAAAACACACTGCCTTAGCGTTTACATTCAAATGAGCATGCAGAAGAATCACTCGCACACTCTATAACACACATCCTAATGATCTCATCGTATCTAAAGCTGGTTGATTTCTGAAATAACTCACATTAAACATTAAGCTCGATACAACTGACATAGGAGACTGGACTATCTGAAATAGTGGACGCAGTCAAGCTGTTACTGATATCCATTCTATCCGGCTTTCCTTGCTGAGTCTACCAGCAATCGCTACATTAAACTGAATATGTTATGATTTGATAGCATTACATGATATTTTGCTGCAGCAAGCTTTTGTTTTCAGAAGCATGTTCTTCACTGTGCTCACAGAAGGACGAGAAAATCTAAATAAAGACGAGTGTAACTAATGATTTAGAAGTCAGGAAACATTGTTGCAAGAAAAAGCGAGAACGAGGGAGGAGACAGTGATGAGGGTGCAGAAATAAAGGTCATTTTCGTGTTATTGTGAGCTTCACATGATTTAAAATGCACGTAGTTCGGGCATGCAAAATCATTAAGCTGAAGTCAGTGCCATGTAGAAAAAATCAGGTATTAAGTCATTACTATACGCTTGTTATTGGACACTTATTGTATGAGATTTTTAGAGGATATAAACTTGGGCGGTGTAGATGAGACTAAAGGAAACACATCCTGGGCCATTGCTCTGTTTAGTGTTAGACTATAGGGGGTTTTGTATAAATATTATATTAGATAGGGTCTTCTGGACAGCTGTAAAGGACTCTGTATTTAATATTAGTATAAATATTGTGTAAAGAGCTCAGAGCTCGACAGTTCTGCTAAGCTGATATATTGAGAGGTGGAGATACATTGATACATCTATAACTGTATATAACTATTCCATTATTGTGAAAAGAGTTTTAGTGCCTTACCTGCTGATGTATGCATCAGTTCTGTCTGCAGGAGAGGTCAGATCTCTGCTGGAGCACTTCTCGTCTCCTCCGTGTCCACTGCCCACCTCACTGTCCGCCTTTTGACTCAGAGTGTCTGAGAATGTATCGTCCCTGAGACACAACACACGGGAGGACAATCAAAACTCTGCTTTGTCATTACTTACTGGAAACATGTAAGTAGTCCTCACATGCTGCACTGTTTAAACCTATAAAATGTCTTACAGCATGAAGTGACGCATAGAAAAAATATGATTACCAAGTGGCCACAAGTGGTGATCATTGGGATCCAAACACTACTTTAGAAGTAGGACATTATAGCTACAGCACTGCTTTTTATGTTGGCTTTGTAGAAGCCAACATTCTGTTTTCCTATTTAAGCTTAAACAAAAAATTATCAAGAGTAACTCCTCCTAGGGCTTTGAAGCCACATGAACCAAATTCGGATGTGTTGTAGACCCCGGTCTGACGTTTGTCGTATTTACTTTTCTAAGCGATCCGAGTTCCGGTACTTCCGGTACCGGGTCTCAAATTGGCCTTTTTCCCCATAGACTCTCATTATAAACTTTGGAGGTTTATAACTCTGCAAGGTTTCGAACTGTCTACACCAAACTCGGCCAGCTCCTTTAGGGTGATACTCTGAACAAAGTTTGCCTTTCGGTTGTGCTGCAGCCCCGCCCCCAAATATAAAAATCAAAAAACTTTTTACAATATGGACATGTGACATATCAAAACACTCAGAACAATGAGGGGAACTTCCTCACGAGTATTCTGATGATGTCACGTGACGTTACGTGATGTCACGTGAAAATAAACAATTTGCACAACATGGGCATGTGACATATAAAAACACTCAGCAAAAGGAGGGGAATTGTGTCACAGGTTTTCGGATGACATCACATCGTCTCCACTTGCCTCCAAATGTTTTGGCACCCTAGTGCTCCACTAGGTTTCACAAGTTTTATGTCTACTTGCCTCCAAAAAGCACAGGCGTTTGCGAATACTTGCCTCGTCAAAGCCAACATCAAAGTTTTTTGCGACGAACTTTACAAATCTAGTTACTAACTGTGTGCCTATTCATTTAGAACGCGTTGACTGTTTTCACAAAATGTACAGAATGACTCGTCTAATTTGCTGAACATCATACTGATGGACACAAAGATAAAGCATAGAAAATTTCAATTCTAGCAGATAAGTGATTTCTAAGAAAGTTATTTTAAATGTTCTCATAAACCCTTTAGATAAAACATCCCAAAAATCATATTAAAAATGATTATAGCACCTGAGCTACACCCAGAAAGGATTCATTGGCATAGATAGCCATAATGTATTGTACATATTAAAAAAATTTATTTTCTTGCATGGATCCCAAAAACTCAGATTGCAGGCATGAGTTATCAGTTACTCAGCAGACTAAATTGATACAAGATACCCTCTAAGATCTAAATGATTTGCTGCGTATCACCCACTTCATCAGTCGAACCTCCTGCATAGAGTATTTTTAGTTGCGTAGTAGACTAAATACGTAATAGGATACATATGAGATTTAAATTGAAGTCACTCCAGACTCTGAGCTTACGGAGGAAATCCTGCCTGTGTGGGAGCTGTCCTGCAGACTTCCTTTCCCTCCAACCATCTCTCTACAGGACAGAATGCCTGACACGGTCTGCCTCTGCATCTTCAACTCCCTCCAAACCCGCACTGGCTCATAAATTCTCTAACCCTTAACGTCATTATCAACTGACATGGCTTTACTCAGGATCAGGCATTACTCAGGCACTGTCTCTATGAGACCTGCTCTACTCAGTTATGCTGCACAGGTTGCCTAGGCTGTATTTTTCATGACTGTGGGATTTGTCAAAGGAAGAGTTCACAGGAAATTGAATGGTGGGTATGAAAAAGCAGCCCAACCACTGCCAAGATGAGCAATCCAGTGGAAGACAGCCAGTAGAAGGTTTGCTTTGAGTAAGCCCATGGACCAGGGTTACTGATGAGAAACCTTTAGTTGCCAAGTTTGGATTTTTTACACAGCCATGGGAGGATTAGAGTCTAAATAAGAAGTATAAATGAATGACAGAGGAAGTGGGATGGCAGACTGAATCTGGAAGTCTCAGCCCCAAATATTTAGTACATCAATAAAGTGGAATTAAAGAATTCTCACACAAACTATAAAAAAAATACAAAAATCTGACTCCTGTTTACAGATGTCTAAGGATCACATTTGGCCCATTTGTAAAAATGTGGAGAAAAACAAAAAAACAAAAAACAAACAAGCAGTAAACCCCACAAACACCTCTTAGGCATGTATTGGGTAAAAGATGAGAGCTAATGTAGTGTAAGTCATACTCACATATCCTGCACTACGATGTACTGATGAGGCACCAAGCCGTCTATGCCATTATGTCTACCCTCCCACCAGTCTTCTGAAGCACGCTGGTATAGTAGCAGAGACGCCCCCTTCTTGAAGGACAGCTCGCGTGAAGAACGGCCCACGTAGTCGAACTTGGCGATGGCTTCGATTGGTTCGCCCTCTGCACAGGTGATAGAGCACATTTATAAACCATTAATACATAAGAATCATTTATGCATGAGAGAGAACATAGACCTTAAAGCATATGTCTAAAAAGTTGATATCACTCAACATAGGCTCTGCATTCGCAAAACTTGAATAAAATAGCTTGAATGTAGTGAGATTAAAGTTCCTGCTCTGAACCTTTATGTAAAGACTCAAAGGAGCGTGAAGGGCTTCGATGCATGTAAAGTAGCAGCAGTCCTGGCAGCACTGCCTGTTCCCATCCTAAGCTGTTGCTTTAGCAACATGTCCAGGCTGGGATCAGGGCCCGTTTTAGGCTGTGCTCAAACCTAATACATCACATTTTCAGAAGAACATCTAGTACGTGAGTGGAATATGATTATTATTGTTGTTGATGTATAATTATTAAATATAATATTCAGTGAAAATGCTGAGTGTGACCACACGATACACAGAAATACTTCAGTGACTAAAAACCTAAAAAATCCCAAACATGAAATATTAAAAATCAGTAGCAACCATGAAACATTAAAACCGAGCAGTCTTACATAGGTGCACGTCAGTGAAGCAGCTCAGCCAGCAAGTGAAATGCAGAGCTAAAAATAGCCTCTGCTCCTTTATCTCCCAGACCCCATTAAGTCAGACAGGGGGTCCCTGAGCGCAGGCACTACTGCTGCTACCTACTTGCAGCACACCTTCACAATGAGATGTGTTTTTAACCAACCACAAAGGCTTTTTTTCCACAGCACATCCAAAAACAAAGCTGTCCCAATCAGCAACCAATAAAACATGACCATCAGAACAGTTCTCACAGCAAAAAAAAAAAAGCAGCTCAAAGAATGTTTACATTTTCACCAGCAATAAGATGACAGGATAAAAAAAAAGTAATTGCCCTGTTGCTGAATTCTTAACTCTGATTGGTCAGATGTTGATTTGACAGTAGTGATGCCTACAAATCATTTGGCTATGTTAACATTGCTTTTAATATTGCTAATATTGATTCAATTTCTCTAGTAACGATGTACTGTATGGCAGATGTGAAATGTGTAACTGCTGATACTGTGAACTTTAGGAGATATTGTTTCATTTTTGGAAGAAGTCTCCAGTGTCACTGCTTTGTAACAGGCAGAGGTTAAACTGTAAATATTCTCATATGGAGGTCTTCAAGGTCTAGCGCTTTGCAGTTTCTTTGTGACAAGCAGAATTGTTTTTGCTTAAATTTCTAAAACAACATTTGAACAACAAGAAATGTAACAAGAAATGGATAAAAATGTGTAAAATTGTAATCATTGGCAAATAGCTGTGGTGTATGTGGAACTACACTGGGACTTGCTCTTATTATCACCACACCACTCTTCTGACTTTGTGTTTTAATCCTTACTTTATGTGTTGTTAAAAAATGTGACTTAACAGTCATACGTAAAAATACAATAATACAAAAACTAAAGTATTTCTTTTACTTGTAGTGTATTTATAACAAAAAAAAACAAATTTAAATGTTTATGCTGGTTAATAAAAAAAAAAGTTTAATTTTTTTTGGTGAAAAATGTTTAACAGCAGTAGAGTCTTGAAATGTAAAGCCATCTCACACAGACTGAGTAAAAAATCTCTCTCATCTCATTCTCAGTGACTGGCAATGTACACAGTCAATGGGACGTGACAGGTGGGAATTTGCTCGATCTGAATTAATAGGCCATGTCTGAGACTGACAATCAGTTAATAAAAGTGACGGCAAGGAGATCAATATGTTCATGTGTTGTGCATATGTCCTTTTCTCTGTTATTTCTCTCGGTATCTTTCTCACATGCTCTTTTTGTGCTGGATGGAGCTGTGTATATTGTGCAAAAATCAGCTGTGCAGGTAGAAGCTAACCTTCAGTACCAGCGAGGACACAAAACAAAGATGTACCACTAAAAACTCCATCTTTCACATTTACTACTGTGACACAAACATTTAAACTGCAAGAAAGGGCTCATTTTAAACAACTGCAAGTCTTAGGTTACATTTGACATTATTTTAACCTACCGAATTATCCAGATAAGGTTTAACAATCTGATTCATGAAGAAAATTGACTAAACCGGTTCAAGCAGGGCTAAAAATCCACGACTCAGCAGTTTCTGCCAAGCAAATAGAACATGGTCCACTGCGCTCACCACAGCCTCCAGTCTCCAGATGGACCAGCGGGTGACCGAGGGGGAACTAATGACCCGTGCAGAGTAGTCCAAATAAGACACACAGCTCTAACTGTGACTCCAAACAGCACTCGCATTGTGTCCACTTACTGTAAATCAACACCAAGAACTATTGACCTCTCACCCAGAGACATATTATTACCAGATGGAACATCGATATATTGACATTAATGGAAAAAAGGAGTTAAGCTGTGACTATAATGACTGCTGTATTGCATCCATTTTAAAATTGCAGAAAGTTTTAGCACTGTATCATAAAAAAAACAACTTTTAAATAAAAATACATTTTCTCTGGACTGATCTACATCAGCTGCACCAGCACTATTTTGCATGGTCTTATTTTACCCGTTCTAGGTTGCGCACATTTGTTTCTTTGGGGATATGATGTTCTATTAAATTCATTTAAAGAAGTGTGGTGTAGGTTATAAAGGTGTAGAAGTATTATAAAATATTATTTGGACATTCCGAAGATGGAATGGAAAAAGATTGATATTTTATTATTGTTATTATCAATACCAACATACTAATGTAATAATATGTTTACATAAAAAGTGTAAAATAAGTGTCCTCTCGCTCAGACGCTGATACATATTCTGCATTCTAATAGCAATGTTTTTTCGTTTCATGTAGCCTATAAAAACAAACAGCACTGGTTACAACATTATGCTCAGGGTCTCACTGCCCACATAACAGCCCCATGAGGAAGGACTCCAGAATGGATGGGCAGAAACTAATAGCAGTATCCAGTAATCAAACACAAGTTAATTTCTATAAAAGACTACAAATAACAATGATAGCAGTTTATACATAATTGGGGTGAGCCTAAGGGAGTTCTATCAAGGCAAAGCTCACAATGGGGTTTAACATGCTATGAGTATGCCTTTGACTGTGAGTTCTGGAACGCAGCCCCTCCACAGCCCTCAGAGCAAAAACATTTGGGGCAGAAAACCATGGCAGCTCACAGTAATGAACTGGGACCTATAAGTGTAAGCCTACATCTGTGGGAGCTGACGGAAAACTCAGCTGATGACACACAATCAGGAGTCTATGTGGGCCCTGGTGGATGAAAGAATTAATGCATATGACTCATGTAGTCTGAATAGATGAGAACAGGCCAAAATAATTCTCATCGTGCTGAAATGCTGTTTAAAGACTTGATGAGGACTGATGTTTGGAACTGAAAAGCTTGTATGAACAAGACTAATAAGGTTTTGGGTGCTGTTACAGTTGCCATGGAAATGAGATCCGTCTTTCTGGCAGTGTTTGTAAAAACCCAGATAGGAGGCATGACAAACGCTGCGTTTTCGGAATGTGCACAGGCGCCTGATGTGGGTGACGTTTAACAGAATGAGTACGGACTTCCTGTAATTCCTCATTAATAGGTCTACAAGTCTACATGTTTTGCTATAAAACCTGACTGTTGAGAGAACCAGAATCTTCCATTTAAAGCATAAGTGAAACAAACCTTAATTATAGAGAATTGACCGTACAAGAATTCACTCAAGATCTGCCAGGAAAAAATACAGCATTAACATCAAACTCACTTCAAACGATGCTTGACAAATCGGCATGGAAACAACTCAACAATCATACTTAATTGTTGAGTGCCCTAATAGAAAATCAGTGCAATAGATGAGGCTGTTTTTGCTTCCTCAGATGAGGCGCAGATAAAAAAAATTCAGTACTATATTGAAAGACAGGAAATATGTCTGCTTTCATAGGAATTGTTTTCATTTTTGTCGCTGTGACAGCTGTTTCCTCTAAGTTTCCCTGAAAAGCTACTGAGATGAGCAGAATAAAGGATTAAAAAGTATTTTAACATTGCCACCTATATGTCATGTCATCGGAGAGGAAGAGAGAAAGAGAGAGGGAGAGGGGAAGTGAAAGCACTGGCACTTATTTAAAACCTTAGGATGAACATCATAGAACTGATAAAGGTTCTGTTCTTGTTGTTGAGACCCACATTTGCCAAGATTATAATATAAAAGGATGACTAAAAGCTGTGCTCTACTTGCATTACCAAGCAATTTTTATTAAGAAAGGCAGGATTAGTTATTATTACTCCATTTAACATTCGCACACACTTTCAGGAGAATCCTAACTTTACTAAGACATACTGTACACACAATGACTAGCACCAAAAATAGTGTTAGCCATAATACTTCCTTGGGAATAAAAATAGATGTAGGCAGGATGTAGACAGGCTTAACAGCGAAGTTGGTCACACTGAAGGACCAACCAGTATTGGTCACACTGGTTACTTTACTTTACACAGTTCAAGAAGCACAGCACTAGAAATGTCAAGTAGTGTAAAGAGTACAGGATACTGATGCCTATAGACTCATGTTGACCTGTCATTGATTCAGTGCAGCATAAATAGGAAAATATGGAACATAAGAACACAGAGAAGAAGGCAGGAATACACCGATGGACATAAACATTTCCACACTAATTCACACCAAGGGGCAAAGTCACCAGTCCACCTACTGGAAAGGTTTTGGAATTTGGGAAGAAAGCAGAGAACCCTGTAGAAACCGTATCAAACTGGGATCCCTGGAGGAAAAAAAAACACTTATCCACTGCATGAGCAAAATTCAGATCTATTATTAATTTAGATTACAAAATTAAATCATAAATTATCTGGTTTACAAATTATTTCACTGTTTATGTAAACTATATGAGCACTAAAACACATTTACCATCTTCACTGGTGTGCGTCTCTGCGCCTCCGTCTTGGTCCACTTCCTCCAGGACTCCATGCTCACTATAAGGACTTTCACTGCAGAGGAAACAGCAGCAGGGAGATAAAGATCATGGCATTGAATGTATATTACACACATGACAAAATGGCTAAAAAAGATGTCGCTGAAACAATTTAACCAAAAGCTTTTAAACTTAACAGGTTCCTATGTCAAGCAGACACCAGGGGGCGCTGCAGCAAACAGCCTGGCTTTCCGAAACAAGGAGATAAACTGACACAAATATCCTAAAAAAACCAACCATCAAATAAATTTGTGTGAACATTTTAAATATTTTGTGTTTTGGTTTTTGATAGTTTTTTAAACTGCATTGCAAATATTTTTTTATATTGTCTTTCTCTGGCATAATGATAATGATGGTCCATTAAGTATGTAAGTTTTTGCAATAAACACCAGTGTGTCAGAAACCATTCCAAACAAAATCAGAGATTTCTGATTACATTCATTCAGTAATCTAGCTAATCTAATTTTAGCCTTATTTACCTAAGACCTCTGCTAGTCTGCTTTGTGTATTATCTTCTGCTCTAAACAGTTCAGTTCCCACAGGGCCACATACAGAACACTGTACAGTGGAGAACGTTTTCCCACAGAAGTCACTTAAGCTTCTCAGAGCATGTGTGTGGCTTTGAAGGAAGCCATTAATATTCTGGGGATTGCTGTCAGGGTGATCGGGATGCTCTCGGAGGTGAAGTGCGCGTTTAAAAGTGGAACTTACAGCCATAATATCTGAAACACAACACTCACTTAACATTGCCACCTATATGCCATGTCATCAGAGAGGAAGAGAGAAAGAGAGGGGGAGAGGGGAGGTGTTTTGTCCATCTGTGTGTGTGTTTGCGTTTATGTGTGTGTGTGTCCTAAACTGCTCAAGGACAGATGTAAAGAGATCTGTTTGAACCACTTCAGCCATTCTCCAGAGAGGTTTTATTTTAAAGATGACAGAAAGGTATGTGTTCCCACTCCCACCCCACACCAACACACACACACACCTGAGACATCTCATAATGGACATTAAGCCTTTCCTGTACTCCTCCTTAAAGCATGGAGGAATTACTATCTTTTTGTTTTCAAGTAATTCTTAGCATAATGACTATAATTTTCTGAAAGTCTATTGTCTGTCTCCCCTAGCTGAAGCAGTCATGTGAACTGCTCACAACAAAAGCGTCCTATCCCGTCAGAAGCTGTGTAGAAGCTAGTAGACACCTCTTCATTTCATCTAATTACACAGACTCCAGAGCACACAGTTTGCTGAGCTTTCCTATTCTCTCTCTCTTTCTCTCTCTCTCTCATTTAAACATCTGTTGAATGTATTAAAGCTGAACTCAGCACTCCGATTTGTACCGCATACACAACACACAAATCAAAATCTAATCTAAACCTCCAAGCCATGTTGCTCTCCATCAGTAGCACTGGTCCAATCATTACTGTGCAAACCAAACAGATGTTTTTATCCCCCGTCTCTCACCAGTAGTCTCCTCCAGCCATGCATTTCTCGTATACAGGACCGTCTAGCTCCTTGGCATCAGGAAAGATGGTC
This sequence comes from Tachysurus fulvidraco, assembly GCF_022655615.1. NCBI lineage: Eukaryota > Metazoa > Chordata > Actinopteri > Siluriformes > Bagridae > Tachysurus > Tachysurus fulvidraco. The sequence goes on along the minus strand of NC_062530.1, from coordinate 18,459,446 downwards.
TCGTGGTGGATGATGATGGTCTTAACGACCTCATTGACATGAGCTTGGCAAGACACCTGGTCCTGGGTGTCAGGGGTGGGCATGAGCGTGGGGCCGAAACAAATGGCCAGGTTGTAGGGGTCCATCATATTCTCATCACTGTATTGGGACAGACTGCAAACACACAGTGGGAAACAATGAGGAACACATGAAGCAGTGCTGGAGAGTGTGACATGAGTCAGATGTAGACAGAGTGTGAGTACTATGATAGGCATTAACTCACATTACAATCTCAACCACACAATGGTATTTCTAAAAGATGTGGGCTCATAACCATGTTTTATGTTATACACCTATCCTATGTGTGTGTGTTACATGAGCAGGGTCCTGAGTTCAATGACATGAGTGTGTGTATTCAGACTTACTGGTTGAGGAAAGCAAACAGGTAGCGCATGACTATGAGGACAGATCTGGGTAAAGTGAGGAGGATTTTACGAATGTATAGGGCTCTCTCATACAGGTTTTCTATTCCTGAGAACGGGAGAGAGAGAGAGAGAGAGAGAGAGAGAGAGAGAGAGAGAGAGAGAGAGAGAGAGAGAGAGAGAGAGAGAGAGGGAGAAAGAGCAAGATGGAGAGATAGAGAGGGAGAGATAGAGAGAGAGACAGAAAGAGAGAGAGAAAGAGATTAAAATTATATTAGTCAAAGCAAAACAATTGTTGAGAAACTGTGAAAGATTAAGCACAAATTCTCAATTGAGAAGACAAGTGTCTAGTTTTAGAGACATTTGAATGTGGAAAAAAAAAAATCCTGACTCACAAGAGCCGGCTTTGGTTACATTTTAGTCACTGTGATGCTTAAATGTTAGGCTTATGGCATCTCATTTTTATATTCCAAATCTGGAAGGCCTTGTGTGTAGAAATATGACCTAAATCATCAACCGTGACAAGTCTAATCTTTAATAAAATGTTCAGTTAAAAGGAAAAAAGCACACTTCAGCACATTAACTGTCTGTTATTTTCAGATGTTGGGAAGGAATTGTCTTTATTACATACCACATACCCTTAGCAATTTTAAAACTTGTTTTAGAGATAATAGAATTAAAGAACAGCTTAAACTCACTGTTATTACTTAGAGCACACTTCCTAGTCCCCCACAGCTATAGTGCCTTTTACCCAATAAATTGCAGACAATGTTAAAATCCATCACAAGATGCATAAAAAAAGCATAAATATAGATTTTTACCTGGAGCTGTTAGCCAATCAAAAGTGGTATCAATTATAATTCTACGACAGCATTGCTGCGTTCTCAAATATGATTGGTCGTATAATTGGAGGTGTTAAAAAGTTTCCCTAATAGCAGTTCTGACAGGTTTCTATGTGTTTGTTCTAGTATGATTTACTATACTATACTAACAACTCATGCACAGGTACACGGTGTATTTTTTAACAAGGAAAAATGTATTTTTGTTGATATGCTGAAGCTTTGTGTTACATTTGTTTATCATATGTACAGAAAGAGTCGCTCCATTGTCAGAGCAGTAAGTTTTACACCACTGAAAAGTCTTCAGGAGGAATTTGGAGGTGGTCTGAGGTAAGATGTGGTATTTTTTTGTCTTCTATGGAAAAAAATAGAGAGCACGATGGAGGAAAGACAAACAGGAACTAATCTGTCTCATGGACATTTCTTTACATGTAACTAGAAAAAGTTGGCAAACTACTGTGGAGAAAAAAAACAAACCAATGTACAACATCCTGTTATGGGAAAATAATGCGCTTCAGTGTGTTGACATACAGTATGGTATCAATAAAATACCTTATATTTTAAATTATAATACTCAACTTATGAGTATGAAACAAACAATTCTACTATAATATAGCCTAATAAAAGTTATAAAAACGTAACATATAAGAAGAGTTGTAAATAGTTCACTATGATACACATCTACTCTGCTTGCTGCATATGAAGCAGGATACAGCTGGTATTCTTTTATTCTTACATCTGGGATACTTTTGTAGGTTTCAGGTTATGAAAAAGTAAAAAAAAAAATGAAGATTCTCAGTAGTGTTCTGTCACAGTGAAATTCACAGTGATTCACACTGAAACGCATCATGAATCCTGATCTCATTACAGAAGATATCCAGCCATTAAAATATTACACATTTAACAGAACAAATAATATCTGAGAATAAGTAAATGAAGGAGACAGAGCCATGCTCGATCACACTCTCTGTCCGTTCTGTCGTGGTGAATGGCACGACATTCACAAATAATTATTCAGTCCTGTATTTGCGCTAAAATGTGTCAGCCATGGCACATCAGCAGCTCTGCATATCTAACGCCACCTCTCTATCTGAACATTCCCACTCACACCTGTTATAAATAAAGTGGGATCTGATTTATAATCGAGATATGTTATGCTTCAACCATAAGAGTGTGGACGTATATAATGTCCTCATAACTCATACTGCCTTTGGTATAAAATACTTCTTCAAATGGCCATCATTCTTATTTTTGTCTGGCAAAAAAAGGGTGAACGTGCTGCAGACTCACTGTGGGATCGGGTGCAGTGGAGTCCGACTGGTTTTAATTAGCACACATGCGGAACGCTGTTCAAATGCACTTGGATGACAGTAACTAAATCCTACGTCCAGGTCAGCATGGCTGAATTTTCGCTCTGTCACACTCTTTCCCGAACAAGCATATGCAAAGCTTGCTACTTTTGTGATAAAAAAGAGTGCTGGAGAAGATCTGCCACTTTAGAGAGTCATGCACATCATTTGCTTTTAAACAGACACACAAGCTGAGCTGTACTGAAACAGAAACCTTCAACTTACTGGTGTTACATATCAGTTTAATACCGAAAAAATTCTTCTCCTGGGAGAATAATAAACAACAGCAAACTGATTTTATGATCAGGTTGTGGGATTTTTTCCCCTTGTCTTTGAGATTGATGACCCTTTTTTTTATATACAACAATCAGTTTCTTTACTGCTGAAGTTGCAAATAAAGATGCTAGTCAAACATGCTCAGTAATGTGAGAAGACTACAGCACATAGACATAAGGTTTACTAAAGAGCACAAATATGATGTTACATCAATAGCGTTATAAAGAGAATATAGAAACTAAAGCCCTAATCTGTCTGCATTAGCTTTTCTTTTACCTAGCAAAACAAAACCTGTAATATGAAGAATCTATGAAGCTTGCTAAGGATTGGATTATGTCCCCTTTTTTGGCCTTCTTCGTAAGTTTAGAAAATAAGAGTAAAGAGGGAATGTCTAGAGACATTAAATTTACAACCTTCGAATATTCAAAACAGAATATCCATTTATTTATTTATGAATAAAACAAAAGGGCTTCTGAATTTTCTCAAGAAAACTGACAATTGGGAAACTGCTGTGATATATAAGGTATTTTTAAAACATGGCAAACCACCATGTTGGTGAGCATTTTTCTTTACCATCACATAACCATAACGCATTGAAACTAGTTTTGATTTTTTTTAAAAAACTGGTCGTCAACATAGGATACTCATCTAGAACAAGCACACTAGTCCCAGTCCAATGTCCCTGAGTAACACACCCATACATCGACATATGCTTCACATATCCATCATTTAGAGGTGGTGCAGATAAAGACCTACATCAAGCACTCAATAATCTGAAAACAAACCTCAGAGACCTGACATCCAACATAAGACAAATGCTCCATTAAGGAAGGTGATAAATAAATAAATCAATTTACAGGTATTGTATTAATAATGCAGTCTTAATAGACCTTAATAAACCTTAATAGAGCCAATTATTAAAGCAGTGTCTGTAAACTAGAAAGAAGGTCTGAACAGCTGGACAGATTTGAGTTTATCTGGTTACATTAATGTCTATAAAATGATGTCAGACAGGATGCTTCACTGTTTACAACTCTGAGCTAAATAATACAGTTTCTCTCTTTACATTTGCTGACTTACTGAGCACTTCACTATGGTGCTAGGATGGCAGATTACAAGGCACAAGATGTGCCATACTTCTGTTCCTGCACACACAAGCACACACATTCATGCACGCACACACAAGGGATCTGTGCTCATCCATATCTGCCACTGCAGATCCTTTCATCCGCTCACAGCAGCTTAAAATAGCCTTGTCACGTTAGAAAAAAGCTGCCTGCTGTGCCGTGTGAGAGATGAGCTTTTGGGAGTTTGCCATGCCACATTACTTTGTCTTACACGTGCCTGCGTGTCTGACTTGCATATTTCTGAATGAGAGACACACCAGCTGGAAGCCTGAAGCAACAAAAACAGACTCTAAATTCTGCCACAGTCATTGCAACAACTCAGACTGGATTCTATTTAGAGTGGAAAGAGCAAGGAATTTAAATTAGCTAAGAGAGCTAAGCTGTGTGTGATTGTACGTGAGCTATGGGAGAGAGAGCGAGAGAGAGAGAGAGAGAGAGAGAGAGAGAGAGAGAGAGAGAGAGAGAGAGAAAAGCAGAAACAAGCTCAAACTTAAACAGCAGTTCAGAGAACTTCTCTGTCTGTGATGTGAAATGACTCATATAAACATGCTAATAATAATAATAATAATAATAATAATAATAATAATAATATACTGTATTATAAAGCAAGGGACAAGCAGTGAGGGAGGAAACGAGTAAATGATATGTGAGAGAGGAGTGTGGCATGCAGCTGCTTGAGTTTCAGGCCAGCGCTCTGACAGCAAAGAAAAGAGATGTGGTTTGTGTGTAAACAGCAGGGAATCCCTATCAGTCATGCTGACTGACTGACCAGCCTACACAGAGACTTCTACCTTACTGCAAGCATCCTGTCACATATCCATATACATGTTCTAACAAACAAACCCTGTCTCTCATGCACACCCACACATCAGCATCTGTTTTGTCCATTAAACCCTTCATACCCCACCATAGTTTCCCTTACACTAAATAATTCTGAACTCAATAAAGATAAAAAAAATAAAACAGCTATCTGATCACGCAAAACCTCCTAAACCAGCGGTGTGACAATGTGCCATTCACTCCAGCACAAAGCTGGGCTGATGCATTTATGTGTCATGCCGCGGATGGACACAGTGCTGCACAGTGAAGCTGTCAGTCTTAGCCTGAGGCTACAGATGTGTATTAAATACAGCCACTGTTACAGCTTTACTGCGGCTTTATGTACAGAGAGCTTTCACTGTGAGAAAACAAGACTGATGGCACTCTGATATGATGAGAAATATGCCACACACGGTACCGACTGCCTGAACACAACTAAGCCTAACTTCATCACATATAAAAAGAACTAAAAAGAACTCTCTGTATCTCTCTGGTTTGATTCATTCATTCATTCATCATCAGTATCTGCTTTATCTTGTAAAGAGTCAAAGACTGTGTCTGTGAAAGATGCCAGTGCACCCCCCCACACACACACATACAATACACACAGCCAATACTTATATCCATCCAATATTTCTTCTTATTAACTATAATAAACTATCAATATAAGAAAAAATTAAATGAATGAATAAAGAAATTCATAAATGAAATTAAATAAATAAAAATGTACAAGAAAATGTTCTAGAAAAATGTTTCCATAAATTTTCCAATTTTTTTTGTCTGTTAAAGAACAGGCTCACATTCAGTCGTTCTTTTTTCTCTGATATCCGATTGAACACTTTTTTGCTTAATCTTAATATTTGAATGTCAAGAAATTTTTTACCAATAAAATTTACATCAGTTTAACGGCTTGATATTTTTAAATTCTAGATTAAATTAATTATATACAAAATCTTGTTGGCCAAACTTGCTGGGTTTGTGTCTCTGTAAACTTTTTGTAATGTACTGAGAGGAAAATAAATCAGCCTGCCGTGTGTGTGTGTGTGTGTGTGTGTGTGTGTGTGTGTGTGTGTGTGTGTGTGTGTGTGTGTGGCTATACTGGCTCTTAGTTAATTACCATTGGCCTTTATTTTATAATGTCTAGCAAAACTTCATGTAATGTCTAATGTTCGGAGATATTTTTCATGATTCAGACCATGATTCTTCTGAATTATGTGCGCATGTGTGCACTTACTGATGCAGGAGATAAGGTCATTAAACCTCTCCTTTGGAAAGAGAGGGTTCTCCAGTCCTCGGAAGTAGAGTTTGAGAACTCCTGCCACTGAGTTCATATCATGGTTATCCTCGTCATCAGTGAGAGGATCGTTGCCTGGGAGACACAGCAACTTTCAGTAAATTAAGCTTATATTCTGAGATAAACAGAAATGCCACATTACAGGAATTTTACACTGCCATGGCTTGACGCAATTTCATATTTATGTATATCTCAAAGAAAACACACGACAATGTGCAAAAAACAAACAAGCACAAACTTTCCCAAACAAATAGAAATACTAGGGACTTTACTGTAATCCTCATGCACCACATAAACTCAGCATGGGTCATAGCAGATAAGAGTTTCTACGCTTACATAACAGTCACTGCTCATTAATATATTAGAAGCCCGACACTGTGACAACAATTCAAAACCCACCTCTCTCGAATGAATTCTTAATATCATTGACTTCAACTTGAGAGCCAGATACACGGAATATGCCTTGATGCTGAAGACCTGTGGTGTAAGAGAGAGAGAGAGAGAGAGAGAGAGAGAGAGAGAGAGAGAGAGAGAGAGAGAGAGAGAGAGAGAGAGAGAGTAGAATAAATGAAAATAAGTGAAAATAATCTTATAATATTACATGCAGTTTCGTCCAGATATTCTATCAGACTGGCTGAAAAGATGAGCTTTGGCTCATAAACAGAGGCATGAAATGGCAAAATGGCAAACTGCAAAGGTCATCCATTTACATACAAAAATGCTCACTTTCTTTAGTCAAATTTAATTAATGAAGGTCAGAGAGGCTGAAGTCATGCATTCATTTATCTTTAGTCACTATATTATCATGGTCATGTTTGCAGTAGATCCAGAGTTGAACTGTGTCCATGTTTTTGGAATCTATTTTGATCCCTAATTCAATCTTGACAATTCCTACTAACTCTCCTCTATCCTGGGTGATGAAGGTTAGCACTTGCTGTCACGAAAACATGTGAAGCCAGCCACAGCTTCTTTTTAAACCTTGGCATCACAGCGTAATATAATGCTTGGGGGGAAAGTGCTATTCCTTTTACCCAGAGAGCACAGTCAATTTCCTTGGCTCCCAGCCATGGAGTTATGGCTATGGCATCATTTGTCCTTGAGATAAATGAATAATATAGTAAATGCACTACCGTTGTGCCACTCAGGAAAAAAAATGGGTAGAAACCAGAGAACACCAAGGAAATCAAAAATAGTGAATATAAACAATATATCAATATAATAAACAATATATACAAAATATCAAAAACGGTGAATATAAACACTATTGAGACAGAAACCTGAACCCAGAATCAAACTGTGGACTCTGGAGGTGTGAGAAGACAAATGTTGCCTCTTACTGGACTGTGCTGCTTGAAGTGAAAGTCACCTTTAGCAAAATTGTCCAAATTAGCATTTAATAAAAGAAGTAGTCAAGAATAAATACAGAAATAATTTCTGTAATTATTCCTGCACTAGTCTGATGTAAGTGCCAAACTTTTTCAAAGACATATGGGCTTTTTTTTTGCACTGACTCTGCTGGGGGTTTGGAACATATTCAATCAAGACACACAGAGACACACCCAAACTGCAGTCTCTGCGCCTTCGCTGGAGCCAGTCTGTGGAGAGAAGCCAATAAAGAAAAGAGATGCCGGAACACAAGCGCTATAGTAAATTTCCCCTTTAGAGCTATTCCCATGGTGCAGTAACAATAATCACTCGTTTGCAGCATGTAATTGGACGGAAGTAGAGAGGATATAACTAGAATACAGCTTACCATAAAGATTGATGAATCGAATGCAGCTCTCTACCACTCGTGGAATAACTTGTCCAGAGTCCTTTTAAAAGAAAGGTAACAATGATGAAATACTGATGATACACTGCTGCAAAGTAATTTTTCATATCAACCAAGCAAAACTTTGCATTTCCTTTAAACCATAAGGCATGCTGTTTGGTTTAAGTGTTAGTGTGCGAGAGAAGTAATCACAGACCCAGCGGGGATCATTTTATTTTGTTTAAAATTTTCACCTCTCGTAATGAATATATGTAATGAACAGAATCTAATTCTACACCCCATTGTGCACGGTAATAGCCTGAGCTAAACAACACAATAGGACAACACGAACACTAACAAGTCTTAGAAACTATCTAGGAGTTTTCACTGCGAAGACTGTCTCTGCTTGTTGCAGGCTAAACCTCTGTTACAGTATCTCTCTCTTGGCAGAAGTTAGCCACTGTTAGCTCTGATCTTGGCTCGATACTTAGTTATATGCTTTTAATAAATAGATAAATGTGAACAGACCGGCAGACCGGCTAGAGATCAAGCTATTCAGCTTGGTTCAGAAAATATTTCAACTTGGATATAAACTATCAAACTTATCAAGTAGATCATTTAAGACTGATTTATACAAATCTACAACCAAATCTCCTGACCTGAGACTCATACTGGAATATTTTGTGTGGCAGAAAACATTTATTCATAGTTATTTTAATGTGATTACTCAAAAATACAAATTAGATTGTTTCATTATCTACAGTTGAGTGCAGTTTCAGAATTATGCTCATCACTGTAATTGGTAATAGCATCCTTGTGCACATTGTTATTTTCCTATAAAACGGTGCTAAAAATGTTTTTCTTATCCCTAGGATTCTTAACTTGACAGCTGACAGTAAACTGCTTGAACCTGTTTAATCTTCGAAAGCTTTAAATATGACATAATCCTGAGAGTTTGTAGCTATGTCACATTATTAAAACAGTCAAAGAAATAAGATAAGGCATTTCAAATTTCAAGTGGAAAAAAACATGGGAGTTTGCTGATATCTATAATATTCAGAGCAAGATATAACTTGGTTTTTTTTAGATATAACTTGTTTTTAAATATAAATAAACTGTGGGATTTCAGCGATACAGAAGAGATTCTACAATATGTTTTCTACAATAAACTCACAGAATTTGTATTCTATAGACTGAATACATTTTCCTTTATTCATACAGTGGGTCTGCTTTTCTCACTCGTAGCCAAATTCACAATAATACACACTGTAAACTAAACATTTTCAGGTTGTGAGAAGAAGCAAGAGATGGCATAAGCCAGTTGTGGCATGACAAAAGCTCTACCTGATGCCGGGTGTGAGAGTTCCGCCGTCCACGGCTATGAGCAAAGAACAGATTAAGAACATAGAAGAGAGGGAAACAAACAAAGAAAACCAGTTATTCAGTCCCAGCACTACAATCCAACAATAACAGCCCACATTTTATTATCAGTCTGCCAAAGGTACTGTAGAGTCAGTCTTACAGATAGAGAACACTGGGGGTGCTCACACACACACACAGACACACACACACACACACACACACACAGACACACACACACAACCCACACACACACACAACCCACACACACACGCACACGCACACGCAACCTTCTCCATCACCAAAGTGTCAGTGCTGAAACCTATAAGATAGTTTCTTGGCTGTTCAGTCATTTCATTTCCATCTAACCCATTTTACTTTGTTACTAGTTATCATATTCCTGGCTCTTTTAAAGAAATAAAATGTGCATCATGAGCATACTTGTTTATGTGCTTGGTGGTGGTACAGATCTCTGGAGAGTTCTTAATGCCAGATATAAATTTAATGAAACATTTAGTTATTATTTGTACACTATGAATCATTACACCCCTACAGATGATTAGGTAATAAATCAGCTAGCAAATCTAATCTTAAACGGCTCACTGCTTCCCAGAATCCTCAATTCCATATTAGTACAAAAAATGGGTAACACACACACACAGAAACTCACACATACACACACATGCACACACACACGCACACACAGAAACACACACACACAGAAACACACACACACACTGCCCCATGTTTCTCCTGTGTGTGTAGACTGAGTTCACAGGTTAAACAGACAGAATGTAATAATCTCAGGAAAAGTTGAGGCTGAAGCAGGTTACTGGCTCAGTATCCAGTACCATGTGCATGTACCTTTATAAAGGCCTTCAAATTGCCATTAAAAAGCTTTATGTTAAAAACTGAGTGAGATCTGGGCCTCTATTGTGGTTTAGGAGGAATATTTGGAAGCCTAAGAAATAAAGAAATGTTTATACACACAAACAAAAAAAATCAAGAGAATATTTTCCTTTGTTCATAACATTTAGCACAAACTAAAGACGTTTACTTTTTCCATTGTGCATCTCAGAAAGTGCAGTATGAGGCAGCATGTAATACTTTGTTTGACCTTTTAAAATGCTGATGCTGATTAGAGTCACTGCACAGCTAATATTACATCAAACTCAGTAATCAGCACTGTTAGGCCTGCCAGAGAAAAGCTCTCCAACTGTAGGATGAGTATGGTGTCATGGACAGGACACTGAACATTTGCATTATGGCTGAACTTGTCCTTGAAGTCTGTTCAGGTAGTGTAAGAAGACTCCTATAGGGTTTAAGGGTTTGAGCATGTTCAGGAAACTTGTGAGGAATTTCACAAGTGAGTCTGCTAGTAACATGGGATAGGTCTGATGTGATCAGACTCTTAATCAATACCTTGGGCTTTGCTATCAAACAGTCCTCAGTTGTAATGCATGGCATTCACAATCATGCCAAAAAGCTATGCACATAACAGAATTGGAACAAGAACAGGATAAAACTGACCGTCTGAGCTAAAAAGATTTCGATGATCAGGGTTCAGTCAGAACTGCACACGCACAGATCTAACACTCATACACCTTTTTGTGAGCAGTAAAGAGCATCGTTTTATTGTTAGAGAAGCTGTGTTCCCATGCTGAGGGAACCTAACATCACAGGGAACCTACCATCAGATTTATATCCCCAAAGGTACTGCATACTGTTATTAGTCTATTTATTAGTATGGTTTCATACAAATCCTGAAATAAGATTTCGAAAGACTTCTGTGCTCTGGGTATTTAATCAGGACGAGGTGAAAACCTTGAACACAGCGACAAGGTTTTGCAACCAATGACAAGTTGTCATTGGATTTGGGTAATATTTGAGGATCCTGTTCTGAAATTCCTTATGGTAGCATTTTTCCAATGAACATACAAGGTGTAGCAAGTTTTCTCTTTTTACCAAAGGCGAAAAAATGTGAATATTTGTTGCCACTTTCGATATTAGTAGATAATGTCTCATATTAGGTCTTTAAGAATTTGAAGATTTTTTTGATTAGCCTATATTAGCTTTAAATGTTATCATTTTATTGTTGCTGTTATATGCTGTATTTTATTATGAAAAATGCTTTAGGTGTGTAGTTTGTGTGCTGTTTGTTTTTTCTCTGTACCGGTGTTATCGTGGAGAGGGGTGAACTGTTTGCTCAGCAGGGGGCAATTTCGCATCACTCTGCTTACCAGCAGCTAAACTCAGAGACATGATACTCTACACACAGAAACCCAACAGCATCCTTCCTAACCTTATGACAGAACTGCAGCAAAATAAAAATTTGTTATTAAAAAAAAAATAATAATTTTTTATACTGATTGTCTATTTCCATTCTGCATAAAGGAATTCCAGGGTCCTGTGAGAAAAGGGTAACTGTGATCCTACATAATATCGCTCGTTCCACTACTAAGTAAACCAACAAGTGTTGAATTTGTTTTCTTGACCGGAGAGCAAAGCAAGCACATATGATTGGTAAAATATAAATGCTATGCACTGGGAATATTTTTTTTAACTAGTAAGAAGTCTTGTAGGGCATCGGATGTCTTTTTTTTTATTATTTCATTTTCCTATTGGATTTAAGAGGCTTTTTTTTATTAATCAACTCTAATGCTTTCTTCCATAACGGGTTTAACGTAATATAAGAATCTATAAATGCTTTGAAAAAGCCTTTTATCCCCCTGAGAATGCATACCTCTATTCTGTTTAACTATTCATTTATTTATGAACATAATAGTCATGCCCCATGATCTGCTTGTCACCTTCACTGCGAACAAACAACACTCTAACCCAGTGGGAACGTTTTTATCTGATCACAAAGTGTGCCTTGAAGACTTTCCCTGTTTCTGAGTTAAGAGCTAGGGTGGTGCAGGGTAATAGAGGACAAAAGGATGAAACCCCATGAGGAGCAGAATATTGCCTGTGTCTGTGCTGGATTATAGCTGAATGGAAGTCAGAACATATGCGCTATACACTCACTGAGTTTGTAATGTTTTTTAGAGTACCTAAATGATTTAAATGAGCATTTTGGTCACCCCGTCAATTAAGAAGAGGTTTAGTTATAAGATTATTCAAGCTAATATTGTGTAAAAACAAACAAATCAACAGTACAGTGAATATGCCAATATTTCAAATAATAATTAAAATTTTTGGAAATGTTATTTCCCCAACAACACATGTATTTCAACATGTTCTTAAAAATATTTTCTCATATTCACTAGAGAATGAGTTTACCTTGTGGTCATGTATTCTGCTCGGTGACCTAGACAGAGATGACAGACACAGAAGGACAGAAAAGACATGAGGACATGATCAGATTTGGCTATGGAAGATCCCCTGGAGACTTGTGCACGTGCTCGGTGAAGCATATACGACATACTAACTGGTTCAAAACTGGGTACACACATTCATTCCCGTTTTACTGGGTTACTTACTGTACCAATTCTAAAAATAGAGAAAGAGTGTCGTACCAGAGTAAAACATACTTCTCCTATCTTTCCCCATTCACAGAGCCAACACACACCTCACACCATCACAGGCCTGGATTCCACCTGCAGCTGTGCTTATATTATATTTACTCCAAGGCAGTTAGGTTTGAGACAGTGGGCATCATTATAGTGATTATCATTACTGAACAACAGGCAGTGTTCATGAAGCTTCTGATTAGAGTATTATTGTCGACAGCTTTTATATAAGCCAATACAATAATCACAAAACATCTAATTATATGTATGCCAAGTGTTTAAGTCTTTATGAATGTGAATATCAGAAATCCCTTGTGTCCTCATGCGAATCCTAGCTCACCTAATATCATGAACAACTTCACAACTCTAATTTTATACATTACGATTTGACAGCCTTTGTAGATTATTTTCTGACACCTGAAACTTCCTTCTGCCCAAATGTTTTTGTTATAGAAGATCTTACATGAGAAAGATACTGCTTTGTTTTTAAATGAGCAGTAAAATGAGTTAATAATCCTAATCCTACTATCCCAATTATCATTATTATCCATTTAAAAGCATCTGTTATATTTATAGTGATATAAATACAGCCTTAAAAAAACAAGACAAAAATTTACTGTAAAATGACATCACAGCAGAGATGATATCACTATGTCGCTCTCTTTATATCTACAGTTTATCGTGAGTTGTTTCCCTTGTTGGGTTTAAATTGCTCTGTTTTTGGTATATCCACATCACTGCATGTTTTAAGACTGTAGACGGATAGTTACTCATAGAATCAAGTGAGACTCAGTGAGAGACATTATCCCCTATGCAATTATAGTACATATAGCAATGACACAGCCACATTGCAATGACACAGCCATCTCTAGTGATTAAACATGTGGAAAAGCTTGTATTTGTATGAGCTACCTTCTCCCAGTGCTCTCTTCAGCAGGTCATGCTTGGCCTGGAGTTTGGCGATCAAATTGCTGCCCTCAAGAAACTCACGAAATTTCTGACAAGAGACAGCATGGCATAACATCAGTGCACTTAACAGCTGGAGGGTTTGAGTTAAACTGTATGATTGACAGAGATTCATTTAATGCACACTGGCACTATTCTCTGGAGTCCCCTGAGCATCACATTTTGATTTACAGCTGCAACTAACCATGAAATAGAACTGCTCGGTCTCCTGCTGATTGGCACGTCTCTTGGCGATGCTGGGTTTGCTGAGGTACGTTTCGGACACGGTGGACTTGACCGACTCTGTGGAGCGGCTGTGGTGGAAACACTCAGACACGTCATAATCCTCGATTGTGACCATGTCCTGGATGGTGGTCAGTGTGGCCTCAGAGGTCTTCTTGATCTGCAAGAAATAATAAAATAAAATAAATAAATAAGAAATGAGAGAATGACTCTTGCCTTACTAATGTACTTTAAGTCATTTCAATTGTGCATATTTTTATTATTCTAACGTTTTAAATGCCTGCTTCCCCAACAATCTAATTAAAAAGCAAGTACAGAAAGAGAACTATACAGGAAAACTGCTTTTCTGTCTGCCATGTGCAAATGTATCAGACCTTGAACATGACACCAGACCAAAGCAATCAATCTCGCCTGAAGTCAGAGAACAGGAAGCCTGAGAGGAAAGTGATTCACTCAGGCTTTAGAAATGCATTTATCTACTTCCCCACCAGCCACTCCACATTCCCCAAAAGCTAGAAATGACAATAATGTTTGGAAATGTTTAAATGTTCAGGAAATATTTCATTCCATTTTTTTCCATAAACAGCACTGATTTGAAACATGGATCAGACAGTGACTTGTATTGATACATGTAATAATAAATAATTATAACAGTAATAAAATTGTATAGTGTATAATTTGTGTAAACATATTATTGTTATTCTTATTCTTATTATTGTTATAATAATAAGAATAACAATAATAAAAAATAAAATAATAATAATAATAATAATAATAATAATAATAATAATAATAATAATAATAATAATAATAATAATAATAAAGTCTTTTTAGGAGCATTTCTTTTTCTCTCTCTTTCTTTCTCTCTAAGACTATCAAGCATATTCAGCTTGTATATAATCATTTATACTCCTTGGGGGACTAATAAAACCAGGTATTCAAGCATGTGCCTACAAACCTCTGTGACCATCAGCCTCAGGTTTTTATGGGTAGTAAAATTTCTGGACAGTAGTCCGACAAAAACACAGCAAGACCCACCGACCCACCCACCCCCAATTAACTGTGAGGGTCACATAGTGTTGCACACAATCCCATACAAATTTACTCTAGAAACCAGGATTCCTAACAAGAACATTTTTACTGATTTTCTCCAACAGACTAGAAAGAAATAAAATAAGTAGTTTTACTTGGTTTTCTATGGTTTCCACCCACTCTACTAGCCACATTTTTGCTGGCTATGCTAACTTGTATATCGGTGTAAATATGTGTAAACTGTGCTGGACTGGCAACCTACTGAGGGTGTTTTCCCACCTTAGTGTTCCCTGGATAGGCCTCAGGGTATTCCTTAACCCTGACCTGATTTAAGATTAAGAAATGAGTACATACAATTCTACTCTATTAAATAAAAAGAAAAAACTTTCACCATCAAGATACTGATCAATGGATTGGGTCCATTGGAATTTGGTTTCGCAAGGCATAATTTTTTAAACATAATTTGAAGTAATGAAGAGCATCAGTCTAAGTTGTGGTCTAAGTTTATTCTCAACTGGGGAACCTTTCCAATTTTCCACTTTCCACCACAAGCCAAGAAGAAGTCATGGACTTGTTGACATTTTCCACTTTAAACCACTGTGAGGAGAATACCTGTCCTAAAAATAATTGGATACATAAAAACACTGGAACAAAAACTGTTGTGTCTTTACTACCTGTCTTTGACCCTGATGACTCATTTGGCTTTGTTCTAGTTTCAAAACGCTATAAGCTATTTCACCTGTTTATGACTATTCTGCTTTTCAGCTCTTAGTCTCTGAGTTTTTGTGACAGTTTCTTTTCTGGAAAGCTGCCACACCTGTTTGTTTGAACATGTTTAATGCATGTAAGCAAGGAAATTGTCTTTAAAGTACACATTTTAAAGGACATGCTTTAAAAAGCCAAAACAGAGAGTAAACCTGAGCAGAAAAAGAAATACCTTACCAGCATTACACAGCTGTTTCAAAAAACGAGTTTGGTACAGATTATAAATTACATATTTGATAAATGTCCTGTTTTTTTAAAGAGTCAGAGGAGACTACAGGTTTTGTGTTTATATCTAGACTCAGACGAACAAAAGATCCCATCTTTGAGTTTTGTAGAAATCTTCTACCCATAATATTGTGTTCATATTCAACAGTCTGTACACTGATTGTATTATTCATTTAAATACTAGATACCTTTGCCGATGTCTCTATTTCACCATTTACTTTTTTCATTCATTCAACACATTCATTCAATTTGTGAACTAAAGCCCACAGGAAAAGCAAGTTCTCTAGCACTCTTCTTGTTAGCTCTGGTGTGAATGTACATGGCAGCCTGTTAAACAGCAGACAGCTTGCTGTTATACGAGTTATCAGCAATCCGTGACTTCACACTGCAGTGGGTGCAGAGAGCACAGTTTTCTAGCTCTGATCTGCTGCACTGAAGTTGAACTCAAGCAAAACCAACAGATTCTTTCCACAGAAGCCAGAGAATCAAACGAGTGCAGATTTAGTGCGAAACAATGACAGGATATCTATAGAATAATGATGTCTTACTCGAGTAAGGAATCGAAGAGAAAAGCTAACCTTAACTGCAAAAAACATGTATATATGACACTGAACTGAGATAAAGTTTCCAGTAACAAAAAAGGAGGAAGTTTCTATTTCTCCTTTTTTTCCAGGCATTTCAGGAAATTAACAATAAACAATCAAGAAGGAGCTACAGTATGTGTCTGAACTAAAATAAACTGTTGCATTAGATATCATTTTTAGGATATTTATGAGGGCTTGTGTGAACAAAAGCAGCTTCATAACTGGGAATGAAGATAACAGCTTAATGACAGTTTTATCCTAAATATATAAAAAAAAAATTTAAGATGAACTGAAAACATCAGAATTGCAGTGTATATGATAAGGTGTATTAATTTGATCAATCACTTACACCACAGTGTAACTTACACCACTCAAATCACAAATCCAACAAGTTCCTATAACAGAAGCTTTGCCAGTCACATCAAATTAAATGGTTTCCATTGTTGCACTCATTTTGACAAGTTAGAATTTCTATAGAAAAAAACTCATTCACAGGGATGTCATATGAAAAATGCTTCTTATAATCTAATCTTAATAATAAAAAGATTTAGCAAATGTTGCTAACATTATCAATAACAGATGGAGTCCACTGTTAGTACTTGGGCATGGTTAATAACTTGCCAATCCTGAATACCTCTGTGTAAGTAGTCATACATTTGGTGATAGGTGATACATTTTGTCAGGGTTTCAGCATATGTGTGTGCTGTTCTGCAGCGTGGACATTAGGAAACAGCTGCACCAGAGCTCAGAAGGAAAGTAACAAGGTTGTGGCACAGAGAAAGCCTTGCTCTGCATCCGGGATATACAACATGCTCTTTTCTTGACTTTTTTTTTTTACAGTGTGACATTTCGGTGACCAGTCGACAGGAAATCTCCAATCTCTTCCCACTGAAGATCCGATCCAATTTAGGAGTCCAGGAAATAACCCCAACCTCATGTCATTTAATGACATGTTTCAGCCTTTAGGTACCAAAAACTCAATGGTGTGTCCTATTGACTTTTCCTCCTGGAGAAGTCACAGAACATTTAGGAACTAAGAATCCACTAGCTGGACTCAAATCAAGAGTATGATCAACCTTTATCTGGAAACAAAAAAATCAAGGATGACATAATAATAAATACAAGTTTCCCAAGCTGTTCAATGGAGGAGGTACTGATCTTGTCTCTCCACTAACCAAAGGCTAAATTTTAGCCCCCCTTTCAAAGTCATCTACTACAATTTCAGCAGCCTGCCCACATGGCTTCCTCCACAGAAAAATGTGGAATGAAGATAAAAGAGAGAAGAAAAAGAGAGAAGATAAAGATAAGCAGGTTGATGACTATCTGATGAGCTTCTTCTTTCAACCGTTTCAAAGAATCCAGAAATTTAACAGCCCAAGGATAAGCTTTAGATAAGTGTTTTGTTAAAAAAAAAAAAACTGAGCAGAGTTTTAAAAAAAAATTGTGGAGCAAA
Organism: Tachysurus fulvidraco; assembly: GCF_022655615.1. Classification (NCBI taxonomy): domain Eukaryota; kingdom Metazoa; phylum Chordata; class Actinopteri; order Siluriformes; family Bagridae; genus Tachysurus; species Tachysurus fulvidraco. The sequence goes on along the minus strand of NC_062530.1, from coordinate 18,441,473 downwards.
ATACATTGCCAGGGCATAGAGCTCTAGGGCATAAGACAAATTTACTGCTGTCTCATTCTAATGCATCGATTAGCCATATGGTCAGTATTTGTGGGCTTAGACTCAAGGCCTACAGGCCTACAGACCATCTGATATGTGTTTTAACAAAAGTGATTTGGGAAGTAAATGTGATACTCCAGGAAATGTTTACAAAAGACCTGCTAATCCCAAAAAAAAATACTTTGCAATGCTGCATAGTTGTTTTCTTTGTAAATTGGAAAAAAAAAAAAATAGTACATTCTTGAAATAATTATTTTACCCTTGTGTGAAATGGTCTAAAATAAAAGACTGCTGCATTTCTGAGTGATAAAATCATGCAACATGAATAAATGCTGGCAGGCCGTTGTGTTATGCTTGGTTGAGGTGTTAGTTAAAATAGGCAGTTCTTGGCACCATTTAAAAACTAAATTTACCAGATTCTTCAGTGAAATCTAGAGTTATATACTGTGAGAGCAAGTAGAAAACAATTTAACCAGACTAGTGATTCTAGACAGCGAAATAGCAATGGTATTGTGTTTTACATCATAGCTAATGGAAGAACACAGGCTTGCTAACCTCCTCATTCTCAATCTTCAGTGTAGCAAGGCGTGACTGGAGCTGCTGGAACCTTAGAATCAGCTCAGCCTGGACCGGAGGCTGTGCCGTAATCTGGCACACCTGAAGGAGAGAAAACACTTATTAACACTTAGGAAAGGACCAAATAACCTTCTAACCATTATAACCTTATAAGCCCAATATTTAATCCAATCTGGTTTTACACCAGAACCATGAAGCAACAAGAGGTAAAATAGGCACATCCGTGCAAATTTGGGAGCAAAACTCAATCAAGTGCAATAAACACCTCCAGGGTAAAAACTGTAATGTGATTTGTAATAGACACTCTGTTTAAATGCCTCCCTAACAGCTGAGACATATTAAAACTGGGAAATGAAACCACTATAACCACAGTGAATCCAGCTTCTCATTTGCGTACCATTTCTAATTTGCCCTGAGTCACTAACACAAAACAGATCTAGTAAAGCCCCACAGTAAAGACAACAAATATACAAACATGCAGCCAGATTATTTCCGAGACGCTGTGGTATAATATGTTGTATCATTTGATTTGATTGCAGTGAGCTGTTTTTATATATATATATATATATATATATATATATATATATATATATATATGATACTTGCCAATATTATTCATTCATTCATTTTCTACCGCTTATCCGAACTTCTCGGGTCACGGGGAGCCTGTGACTATCTCAGGCGTCATCGGAGATCGAGGCAGGATACACCCTGGACGGAGTGCCAACCCATCGCAGGGCACACATACACTCTCATTCACTCACACACTACGGACAATTTTCCAGAGATGTCAATCAACCGAACATGCATGTTTTTGGAACGGGGGAGGAAACCGGAGTACCCTGAGGAAACCGACGAGGCACGGGGAGAACATGCAAACTCCACATATACAAGGCGGGGGCTGGAATCGAACCCCCAACCCAGGAGGTATGAGGCGAATGTGCTAACCGCTAATCAATGTTTAATTATTAATCAACAGATTTCCAACAGTTCTTTAATCCAGAGAAAAAAACACCTTAATTTCATATGATGTCCTGGAGTAAGACAGAAAACGTATTTCTAACCTCGTCTCCCATGTGTGGCTGGAACTCAAACTTGACCGGAGGACAGAAAGCGGTTGGATACATCTCCATAAAGCGCTGACGGTCACTGCGGGGGTCCAAACTGTCCACAGCATTCTCGATGATGTCCAGCCCCTCGTGACGAGACGTCTCCAGGTTATACTCAGCCGAGAGGTAGGTGCGCAAAGCCCGGTTTAAGGAGGCGTGATAGCCCAGATCACAGCACTGCTTAACATAAGTACAAAGATAAGGAGAAAGGAGACACGTTTCCTAATCAGTACAAGTTTAAAAACACAACAGCATGTCTGTGTATAAAATGCCCTCATTATCTAATCAATTCATGGACCTTTAACTACTCTGTGGAACTTTGGGAAATCAGATGAATCTGTTTTTTCTTTTCAGGAAAACAGCCAAATGATCAGATTTTTGGCAAAATGTCTGCCAAGATACTCAAGTTATGAAAAGATATTTTTCGATAAATATGGATATGGCTTAATTTCTAACCTTTCTTGGATTTCTGTTTGCAAAGATCACATAATACAGATCACATTTAAAATGTTAGAGCTTTACGTCTGGTAGAAAAGATAGCAATAGATGAACAGATGGATGGATACATAGAATGGATAGATGAATGAACAGAAAGACGGGCAGACTAGACAGACAGTCAGACAGACAGACAGACAGACAGACAGACAGACAGACAGATAGATAGATAGATAGATAGATAGATAGATAGATAGATAGATAGATAGATAGATAGATAGATAGATAGATAGATAGATTATGTTGTAGAAGTAGGTTATGTTCTATGCACTAAGGCGAATATATTGGCACTGCCAGAATAACACATTCATAAAGCATTAGGCATCGGGCACTACAACACACTCTCCTATCAGTCTCTGTAGTCATGAGACTAATCACATATTTGATTTTGTCCAGCCTCAGATGACCTAATCTATAATGTTTTCTGCACTGCACGTGGCGTCCTTATTTGGCCTTCACTGCGGATTGTCCGACAGATCCAGACTGCTGGCAGAACCCAAACTCTTATGACCTTGGAGGCAGATTTCATCTTTGATTTGGAGAAACACACAGAGGACAAGTCACACTGACCTCAAAGTGAGGAAATGAAAACTGAGCAGCAAAATGTAATATGGCGTTTAATATGTGGCGTCGATATGAGTATTATTACAGTATGATAAATTGACTTTTTTAATCCAGACATTTCCTTCAGTCTCTTTGCTTGGTTTAAAGTTGTACCGAGCAAACATATCCTGTACTTATATTTCAGACCATAATAAGCGTATCATTACACAGTACCAATTTTATCTGGAAATTGAGGGCATTTGACATGAAACTTGTCATTACACTGTGACTAAGAATACTGGCTCCCAGTGTGCCTCTGCCTACTCTGTCTACAGACTGTTTAGATGATTACATGTTCAGCTCAAACAGAGGCAGACAAGTGCGGAGGACATGTGGAAACAGCCTGCTGATTTAGCGTAGCAGTACATTGTGACAGAAAGCTTAATGGTGAATTTAATCTACGCTCTACTTGAGCATTTTTCCTCAGACAGCATGTCTCAGAGGCGTCTGAAGTAAACAGCCCGATCAGAGATTGATGCCCACTGCTAAGACGGCTCTGACAGCCTGGCACTGAGGCAAGGTCACCCTGCTTGTTTCCTTCCCCGAAGCACGAAGCACGTAGAACGTAGACACATTACCCCAACAGCTGATCTTTCCTCTGCAGGGACACTTTAGTTTTGTAGGTGAAAATAATACTGCCAGGAGGTTGGAGTATAAATAACATAAATTTGTAGGGCTCTGAATTAGGCTACAGTATTGGGAACAGAGAAAAGAAGTTCTTCTGGGAGGACAGGGTGCATCAAGAATATGCTGGATGTGGGGTGGCCTAAAAGGGACACTCATAAGAACTAGGTTTTAAGTGCAGACACTTTTATCTATCCTGGAATTAATCCTAGATACAGAAATAGCAGCATGAATGTAATAACAGAAGTGGGACAGAGACCTTGAACTGCAATACAAAGAAGAACACTGCATAAATTACTACCAAAAAAAATCAGAGTATTAATTTATAATAGTAAGAGGAACAAGACAATGAGTCTCGGTGATTCTTGGTACAATCCATCACATGACCACAACAACCACAGTTTCTCTCCTCTTGTTTCTGTTATTCTAAGAATTCGATTAGGGTTTTTTCCTTTTTTTAAAACTGAACATTATTTTTTTCATTCTATTCAGATAATGTAATGAGTAAATATATACGATATTTAATCATTATCAAAACACTTCAGGGAGCACTTTCTTAATAGTGGCTTTGCTGTGTGGTTTGGGAAAGTGAGACTAAAACCAAAATGCAATTACGTGCATGGCATAAACGCTCCTAGATTTGAAGCCTTAAGAGCTTCGACTTAAGTGCAACCTGACACACTTGCTGGCATTTTGAGTCCATGTGTTATGTTCTAAGATCAAAGTGGAATGCAGAAATGAATCTGTGAATACAGCAACAACACTGTCACGCCTGTTCTGAACAAAAATGTCAGAAGCACTGTTTTTTCATCTTCAACAAACAACGATACTGCAGTTGAACCTCCCCATTACTTACATCTATTAGGTCAGACAAGTCATGGATGTAATACTTGAATACAGAGGAATTAGTGGCTTCCAGAGTCAGCAAGTACTCGTTCCGGGATTTGATTGACTTCAGCTTGTTCTCAGAGTATTTGGCCTGCCTCTGATGGAAGAAGAGGAAAGATTCACAATACATGAGCGATTAGACAAGCATAACAATAATAATTCTACTTCATTATCCTACACTGCTATTGAATTTTCAAATGAGATGATTATGGTATTTACCTATGTTGATATAACACATTATTGTCTCTATAGTAACAGCTCATTGACAGTGACTTGTATGGTAGCCATAAAACATAAGGCTAAAACAGTTAACATTAAGAAAGTGATCCCAAGTTTTCCACCATGGGAAAGTCTTCAGATTAAAATATTTTGCATTGTTTGTCCTCACTTCACAAAAGTAAAAAAATTGACAGGTTTGTGATGCAATTAATGTTTACTGAATGTTATAATAATGTGATAACAGGAACTAACTAACTTATTTTTTAGGAGGGACACACCATTAAATGTGACTATAAATGGATTAAAAGTCATTCATTAATACAATAAAAGTGTAATTGTTGGCAAATTGCCACGGCATCAGAGGAATAAAACAATTCAATATGTGATGATATTACAAAAAATATCAATTTTGTGGTGGTAACAGTTACTTTCTTCATCACACCAACCAGGCTATCTTTTTTTTTTTTAACAAGACTCTGCTTTAGTCCTTACTTAATATATACATGTTAGTTTAAACTGTTTATGCAATCTGTACTAAGAAGACAAGAAATGACATCAAAATACAATCTGTACTTTAAAAAAAAAATCATCAGACACAACAACAAACCACGGGTCAAAAATATAGCTGATGGGACAAAAATGGTGTTTTTAAAAGTAAACAAACACATGTTCAGAGACTACTCAGTTACTGTTTCCTCTCTTGCTCATATCCCACACAAAAGTAAGTTAGTCACTGAAATGCAACAGACACTGACTCACCCTGACTTCCATATTTTAACCACGCCACACATCTACGTTCCAGGAAGCGGCATGAGAAAGAAAGAAAAAACGAGCATGCATTCCCACAGCTATAAAACGGTTTGTCATAGCCTTTAGTGAAAAACAGACCATTTAAAAGAATAAAGCATGGCCTTCCTTCTCGTTACCGGTATTCATCTAAAATGGGTCCAGGGCATAAAAGGCTGCGATGACATTTATAATTGTCTTGACATTTCAGGCAGGCAGCATTGACTCAGCCGTTGTGTGTCTTTGAAAAAAATAATAGGCATTCAAAATCTCGGAATGCTTAAATTGTAATGTGATTATTTTAAATTCTGTGAAACATATGCCAAGAGCAGCTAAATATCCTAAAACAAAACAAAAACCCCCCAAAATAATAAAAGTCAGTCAAGGTGCCGTTTAATACCTTTTCCTTCATCTTCTCAATCTTCTTAACAAAGCTGCGTCTTGGGGTTTTGTCTTCCAGACGCACGTTGAAGACGGGGTCCCCTGTACGACCAATCTGCCTTTCTTCCTGCTTCTCAAACTCCTTCAGCTTGCTTTCAGAACTTATGCTCTCCGTGTGGTACATGTGGTAGGTTTTCATCACCTGTGAGGCACAAAAAGCCAAAGGTAAAAATTCAGGCATGCTACTTTTATACATTTATATTAAATCATTTGGCAGATGCTTTTACTCAATTGAGACAAAATACACTCAATGGATATAGCTTAGCATTTGAGGGTTAAGGGTCTCACTAAATGACCCAGTATTGGGTTCTTGTGAATCCCCCAGGGGGTCCTTAAAGCATAGACAGGGCTTTAATGATTTTCTCCTTTTTCTTAAACCAGACATTATGTAAGTTTTTATGCCTATAAAAAATGTCAACTGAAGTCTAATGACAAAATATAATTAATAGTTTCAAGAGTAAAAAGTTCATACTTTTCCAACTGTTAGCCCCATTGTTAAGTCCATATTTTTTTATTTTACCCGTTGAACCACCAGTGCAACTCCTTCTGCAATAAATATCAAAATCCTAATCTAAAATGTATACCTCCAGGTTCATCTGACCATAAAGCTATAAAACAGCAGTCTAGGTTAAAGGAGGGCAGATTTTTCGCACATGGAATTGCTATTAATATGAAAAATTGTTACCATACAGAGACTGCAATTCCAATTTCTCAATCCACTAACATAAGAAACACTAAAACTCTAATAGGTCACAGAGGAGCTCTTTATTCACCTTCAGCTCCCCCACCTGAGTAAAGCCTAGACCACAAGTAGAGAGAAATCAACACTCTAGACAGGGGTCTGCATATCGAAGCAGGGGAAGAAAAAAAAAGTCACACATACTATGCAAGACAACTTGGGCCACAGAGAACCTTTTCAACATTGAAGTTGGAACTTGCCATGCAGCCACAACTGCGAAGGGTAAACTGTTTAAAGTTGTTTCCTATTGCGCGAGTCATTGTTATTGTTAGTGGGCTATTAGTAACACTAGAATGACATAAGAAACATGCATTAGGATATGACTCATCTGGTATGAGGCAGGTACTGAGTGAGTAATTACACCATTTCTGCAACAATGAAGAGAGAAATATGACAAGTGATCACAGGATATATATTCAAGTGTGCTAAACTGTCAAAAAACAATAATGCTTCATTCAGAAATAGTTTGATACTTTTATTTGATGTCTAATAAGATAAATTATGTAATACTTAAAAGGAAAGGAAATTTAAAAAAAAAGAAAGAAAGAAACGAAAAAAAGAAAGAAATTAGTAGGTATATTTAATCACAATATTGTTACTACATTTATCAATGATATCCAGCCATACTTATTGCAGCTGTTATTACACTTAGCTTCAGTAATCTGTCCTCATGAGGTTCCCCCGCTGGCCCACTCTACGCTACAGTAAGAAGACTTGACTCCAGAGCATTGAACAATGTCAAATTCAAAAGCAAAGTGCTCGTCCAAAGTCACGCTAGGTCGTAACCAATGTTCACATTTGCCAACTCATAAAACATGTTACAGTAAAGCCACAACTGCATTTAAAACACAGGCCTGCCTATAAAACTGCTACCAAAGTAAACACAGTTGGGAGATGTATAGAGCAGGAGCAGGGTTTTGCTGGGCAATCCAGGCTCCTCTCATGTGTGGAGCTGTATAATTGGATATATGGCTGACCAAACCACACGTCCCACTCTACACTTACTGGTTTGGAGCCGTATTTAGATTTCTCATTTTAGAATAGCTGATTTTAGCGACATGCAAGACCTGTTATTTTATAAGCTTCTGGCAGGATTGGGGGTTCAAGTTTCTGATGCAACAGTTGGAGTCTTCTTTAAAAGACTCCGGGTTAAAGAGATGAACAAAAGTTAAGTAAAGTATGGCATCATCTCATGAAACAAACTAGCCACTGAAGATCACTTATTGAGAGTTAAAAGACAGCTAGCAGGCCAATTCATATGGCTCATGTTAAAAAAGCTCAAAATGCTTATTTATGTTGTAGGACATGCCCTAAACAAAGCCTAAATTTGCATGCACACCAATAATTAAATCGTTATCATTTCAGATGTTATCGGATTATTCTAGTGGGCTCGTAAACAAATACTACAATATTTAAAATTGGATTAAAGCCATTATTGCATTTCAGAAAAAAACTACACCAGGTTACGTATGTAACCCGGTTCCCTGAGAAGGGAACGAGACGCTGTTTCAGGGCTGACACTATGGAAATGCTTCTTTGAGAAAGTTGTGTGTGAAGCTCTGTGTGCACACATGCCAATTTAATGGCTCGAGAAGGACACGTGATGAAGTGATTACGTGCCAGCAAGTCCATATAAGGACATCTACGTCACATTACTCCAGCTTCTATTTGTCTGAAGGAAGTGCAATAGGATACCCCGGGCGTGGCCAGCGATGCAGCATCTCGTTCCCTTCGTAGGGAACCGAGTTACTTACATAACCTGGTGTAGTTCCCATTCAAGGGAACTCGATACTGCTTCAGGACTGATGCTATGGGAACAACAATACTCACGTCACTACGCACCAGTTGATGACTGTTCCAGAGGCTGTAAGAAAGCACAAGCGGACTGGGAACAGAACATCAACAGCCCTGCAGGTCCTGGGACTCTGGTATGGGGTCCAGGTCCAGGTTCTAGAACCTGATAAAGGTGTGCAGAGAAGACCATTTGCAAATGCAAATGCAGCCTCTCCTGTACTGGCGACTGATGGGGCCGAGAACAGTAGGCCTGCAGGATCACTAGACAACCCGCCATCCTGGGCACCTTAGGGACATATCCCTCCCTGGCGTGCAGGATAGCCTCGGACATGCTGATCAACAGGGCCTGCAATTCTCAAACTCTCTTGAGAGAGGCCAAAGCAAGAAGCAGAGCCATCTTCAGGGTCAAAGGGGGCTTTCAGCAGCCCCTCCAGGACCACAGAGAGATCCCAGGAAGGCCTGGTCCTCAGAAAGGTCTCAGCCGCCTGACACCACGCAGAAAGCGAGAGACCAGAGGGTGCCTACCCAATGAGGCGATCCTCTCCTGAAAAAGGAGATCCATCCTCACGGGAACCTCCCTGAAGTGGCGTCTAGGCCTGAGACTAGGTCCGTGAACCAGACTCAAGAGGGCCAACCAGGAGCAACTAGAAGAAGGTTGACCCCTCTTCAGGTTGGCACAGCAGATTCTGCTCTGGGCAGAGACCAGATTTCTTTCGTCGATAGTGACTTTCATCATAGGGCATCATATAAACATGGCCCTTATCTCTCATGGCACATAAATAGCTCCGCAGCTCTGAAAGCGAGGTGTCCATCAAAGGAGTCCTGCCTAGAGTGGGACCCAAGGCCAGGAACCGTGGTCTTTGCCACATAAGAAGGGCACAAAGCCATGGCACGTAACCCTTATAAACCTGAGGCAATGTCTGCGAGGAGGAAAGCCCGCACCCCTGAGCCAGAGCTGGAATGGCCTCATGTGAAGCAAACCCAAAGGGATAATGTTTGCTGCTGCTGACATGAAGACGAGCAGCCTCTGTGCCTCGGCGACAGAGAGGCTTCAGGCTAGCCGAATAGCTTTCACTGCTGAAAAGATGGAAGCCACCAAAGCTGGGAACAGATGTGCCGTTATATGAACTTGCAGGCACTTCGTCACATGTCCATTAAATTGGCGTGTGTGCACACAGAGCTTCAGACACAAAGAAGCATTCCCACCACTTCAGCACTGATGCTGCGTCGAGTTCCCTCAAAATGGAACCAAGAATTATTTCATTCATATTCTTTCTGCTTCTGCCTCACATTGTAGATCGTCGTGGATGATTCCCAGACATTCCCAAGCCCACTGTAAGATATTATCTATAATTATAAGATATAGTCCTACTGTAAAGATGTTCCTGATTTTCACACTTCTCACACAGTCAGACAGAATCGAGACTCAATTACTCCAGTTTCCGAAATATAAAGCACCTCAGCTGATGGAGTATATTCTCTATTACTAAATTTTTTCATACCCACTTACCCAGTCCCAATGCTTAACTAAATTATTTAGTTAAAGACACTCTCAGACCTGAGACTATCTACAAGGCTAGAGACCCATAAAATACAGACTACAAAACAATAACAATAAACACAGATTTGGACACAATTCAATTTCAATTGGTATTACTATTTTTTCCTCGTATAGGCAATCAATGTCCTTATCGGTACATCAAATGGTATGACTGCTAAAACAAAGGTTGTGCAAGCCACTCACACCCTTGTAATGCGTTCTATCTGCAAATGTAATTCAACCGCAGTGTTAGTGAGTAGAACAGCCCCAAGGGAAGGAGCCTGGAGTCACTTAGACTAGAGGAAACAAAGCTGGTAAATGAGGGGGGGATATCTCCTGTGAGTTAGTTCTCCAGTGATCTAACCAGTGTAGTATAATAAGAAAATAAGGAAAGCTACAACACTACAGGAAGCATTTTTATCTAGAAAGCTCATCAGCCGTGTCATTTCCTGTCAAGACTGTGCCTGTAATTGTCAGCTACTTTTATGTGAATGGTGGTCATCTCTGCGTGGTTGGAGTCGGGAGTTCCTCAGGATATTTAGATGAGATAATGGATGCCTTCAAAGTCCATTAATCAGAAAAATATTTAAAAATGTCACAGCACTCACAGTAAGCTTAACATACACAACTAAAGTATGATTAAAATGGCCAAACAAGGCAGAAGTCTAAGTCCAGCAATTAAACTTCTGAAGGCCCTTCATGCTTGGGAGCAGGGTGCATTTATTAATGCATGGTGTGCAGTGCAGTGTGTAACCTGAGGCTAAAGCTGGCTGGAAGATAAGGTTATGAATTCCTAAGACCGCTTTATGGAAAGAGGCAGATTATTATTACCGTACTCACCGTGTAGAGCTCATTTAGGACTTTCATCAGATCCTCTTGCAGCTGAAATGCTATTTCTTTACTCTAGAGGAAAAATGGGGGTGGTTGGAAAGAAGAGAGAGAGAGAGAGAGAGAGAGAGAGAGAGAGAGAGAGAGAGAGAGAGAGAGAGAGAGAGAGAGAGAGAGAGAGAGAACATCAGTTATCAACTGTCTTCACACTTAATGACAATCAGACAATCTACAGAGCATGACTATCATCTACTTATGGTTTTTTCTTTCTAGATTATAACAGAGTGAGTTCTCACAGAAGTAGCACTCACAGAAGTAGCACTCACAAAGAAATGCAGTGAAACTTCCATAATGACCAGTAAGAACAGTTTAGGCACACTCATATCCCAAAATACCAAATAAAATTAAGCAAAAACAGAAAAAAAAATTTTTTTTACACTTTGTTACCCTGTCCTGCACCTCATGTGGACCAGCAGGATTATTGTAATGGCTTCCTGTCTTACCGGCTGCCCCAGTCCCTCACTAACTGAATCATATTTTCACTAATCTCATTCTTAAGACCTTTCCCAGCAATAACTCAGTGAGGGACTGAGCAACTCAATCTCCTCTACAAGTACTGATATAACCGTAACTGCAGTTAAACAGTATACAGGATAGGTTAGTAGAAAATAACTAGAAACAGTATGATGATGCAATGTGGTAAAAGAGTAAACATATAGAGCAACTACTATAACTACTGTAACTATTGTAAGCATGCCAAGCATAGTAAGCAATCTATAACTGCATGCCTTAGTCATGCTTTATTCCTTAGTCCTTATCTTCCTTACTATTAGTTTTCCACTGTCAGATTTACTAAATGGCTCTTGGTAAGAGTGACACTGGTATTTGGTACTTTCATTCATTCATTTTCTACCGCTTATCCGAACTTCTTGGGTCACGGGGAGCCTGTGGCAGGATACACCCTGGATCGAGTGCCAACCCATCGTAGGGCACACACACTCTCATTCACTCACACACTACAGACGATTTTCCAGAGATGCCAATCAACCTACATGTCTTTGGTCCAGTGGAGGAAACCGGAGTACCTTGAGGAAACCCCAGAGGCACGAGGAGAACATGCAAACTCCACACGCACAAGGCGGAGGCGGGAATCAAACAACCCTGGTGGTGTGAGGCAAATGTGCTAACCACTAATCCACCGTGCCCCCTTGCCAATATTAATCAATGTTTAATTAAAATCAACAGATTTCCAACAGTTCTTTAATCCAGAAAAAAACACCGTAATTTCACATGATGTCCTGGATTAAGACCGTGCCCCTGTATTTTGGTACTGAGATCTAAAATTCCTTATCACAGCACTGCATGCAAAAAAGTCTCTCCAGTACAATCCTCTGTGTTTTCTACTATGCCTATTATCTTTGAAACACAGATGTGCCTTAGCGGTTCAGGTTTGTGTGATGTAATTAAACCCTGCAATTCAAAGCAGTGGTTTCAAATTATAAGCATTTTCCTGCCACTGAGTGTCAAGAGCCAATGATAAGTACACCACTGTACAAATAACCCCACTACACTACAAACAGGTGTGCACGTGTGTAACTCACCTACTGGATTAAAACACATCCTCTGTGTGATGGCATACACATTGATACGTTTATGCCAAACCGTCACTAAGAGATAAATCTCAGGTCCATGCCATCTATGTTTTAGTAATCAGAACTCAGACTACTAGATCAAGTGTCTATGCAGTTTATCTACAGCTAATATCAGACAGACTGACTGCCACAGTTTAATGTGATTAATGTGATTGAGGTTCTGGTTCTCACTGATCTTCGAAACAGGGGCACATTTGTGTTTACTTTGAGCTCTATTGATTAAACTAGTAAAACATCACCATAATGTCTTCCCTTATCAAAAGCAGTCCTATCATCCCAAAGGCTGAATTATACAGAATCAGAGCATAATGTGCAAAGGCTCACGCCTTCTCTAACACCTGCTCCTACACTTCCAATATAAGGAAGTTTCTGAACATGCTGAACTTTTATCTGTAGAAAACTATCACTAGGTATATATTGCTTAGGTTTGGACAACACTGGTTATCCCTTTAATGTAACTGGTTATGGATGGAACTGTTTCACTCTTCCCCTATTAGTTGTCTCAAAATTTATGCAGTAATAAACTTTAATTTAGACATTTATAAAGAGCCCAGAAAGAAAAGTAGCATATGTAACACATATTGTATAAAGCCTTTATTTCTTACCACATTAATCAGTGTGAAATATGAATACACTAAGCATCTTAGCCCACCAAAAGGCTGGAAATTAGGTGATGATCTAGCAGACAGCGTGCCCTAGCATTATCTTGCAGTGTCACTGGCACAGCTCTATCCGTTGGTTTGTTATGAGCATTTGCAACGCTTTGTCAAACGCAGTCATAAATCAGCGCTGGTAAAATATGCTGCCATACAGGAAGTGACAGAGGCTCCATGACAGCAGCTTATAAATCCTAAAGCTATACTGCATATGAGGACACACTGAGCTTGCTGCATTTTTTTAAAAACTTAAATAGCTGTAATGCAGACACAACTTCTATTCGCTACACACGTTTGTCTGCAAGTCGGTTCTAAATAGTTCTCTTTTTATTGAGATTCCATGAGTGAGGAAATTCACCTTCATTTCCCATCTGACCACTGCTTCCCTAAAATAACCCACAAGCATGGAAAAAGCCAGAGGAATAAATAATGAAACAAAATGCATGTTTTAAAGTCTGACCATCCATGAAGGGACTTCATGCTGAAAATGTACATCTGCAGTTAGCAAAGCATTCATTTGATGTCAAAGTCCAGCACAGTAACCACAGCTACTTTACAGTGCACACTGTCAAGATAGAAAATCATACTTTTAATAATAGGTTAAAAAAATGGGGGAAATGTTCATCGTTGTATTTTTGAGAGAAAAAACAAAACAAATCCAATTATTTTTTACATACTGTTGTGCAATCTGATAACTAAATGAGTCAGTCAATAGTTGTATTTCATTTAGCAGCTTAAGAATGGCATCATTGAAATTAATTAAACTTATTCAATCAGTCAATCAGTCAATTCCAAAGAATGGCAAGTTTCTGTTCAGATCATGTATTCTGATGTATTCATCATGGATACATCATATTCATTCATTCTTCTTACACACGAGGCAGTAGCACCAGAGGTAGCAGCATACACAGTATGAGTGGGAACCCAACTGTCTCAAAACATACTTACCTTCTTAATATTTTAAAAGGGTATGCTAATCAGAAAGAAGTGTTTTGCCACATGTGTAAAGTATGTCTGCAGCCACGGTTAGCCTCGTTAAGAGAATAGCGATATAGTTTAATTAAATATTAAATAAATCAAATTATTTCATTGGCTTTATTATGATTTTGTCATATTTCTTCATTATCTGATCACTTCTGATAACTAGCTTAAATCAGATAAAGAGCAGAATTTCAGTGTGCGTGTAAACACAGATGTGTGTAAAATCTGTGTTACCTTAACTGTGACCTCATCTCTCTCAGTCTCTCTCTCTCATTCATACACTCACACACACACACATGCACAGACTGTGTGTCAGTGAGAAAGCTGTGTGTATAAATGGCCTGTATGTGAGGATGAATACTGAAACCATGCTGTGGTCATCAAGAGAGCTGATTACAGGGTGCAGATACTTTTAACTCTGCTATAAATTTCTAGGCATTACACATGAGATTCAAGGCAGTTTAGGAGTACAACTCACTGTCTCTGGCCTACAAGTGTATCATCAAAATGCTAAGAAAGACATAGAATGTCTGGAGACAGTGAGGAAAGCTATCGAGTGGGGGAAAAAACGAGAACAACTCTTAGCGACTGTGACCTTGCAGGACAAGTATTCTCTGGTACAGAACATGACTCATAACATTTCAGTCTCTGTTATTATGCTCCAGTACCAGCCATTCATATTGCTGAAAGCAGCTGTGGTGCACATATGGCACATCTGTTCTTTTATCATAGGCCCTTCAACATCCCACACAGTAATAAGTACCTTTGAATCACATCAGGGAAACAGTAAGAGATGAGTTTGGCATTTTTGCACACATCAAGAGAAGGCTAGTATTTTCTCTGCTTTTGGAAAGGACCCTTTAGTTTCCCCCATCCTGAGGCCTTCCAGCCCAGCTCCTCAGTTCCCTTGATGGATTCTAACCATCTCCCTGCAGTGTTTGGGCCTTGTAATTTAGTCCTGTGGTCAACTTAAAGTGATATGGGAGTGTGTGATCACTAAAGAAGTTGTCCTTCCTAGAAAAAAGTGAAGTCAGAAGTCAACTGGCCTGAGAGAACCATGATTTAAGCTTCACTTTAAAAGTGGAAGCACAACTGGTCATACGGACAGACTGACCTCGTGAGTCTGAAGAGAGAACACTGGCACTGCTCAAATTAAAGACAAAAACCACAAAGAACACAGGCACATGATCCTGCTTCACAAAGGGCTAACTGCAGAGAGGGTAGTCGTGTCTCGAGTGGGTGGTATTTTACGCTCTATTCCTTTGAATATAACAGCAGAGAACAGATGTCTGGTGTATATAAAGGACATGGTGAGAATTACTTGAAAGGAACAGAGACCAAACAAAGGGCAAACCTAAAAGAGACCAAATGGCGGATGTGATTCCACATGGGAGCCTCAGGGGCTTAGTTAACCAACAGGAAACTGAATGAATGTAAAGAGGCGTATGGCTTTTATGTGTACATGTTGTTTGGTTTCTGGTCTGTCTATTGAGGAAGCAGGACAGCCAACTTTTCTAACCTTCTTCATGAGGCGTGTTGAATCCTCGCTGATCTGCATGAAGCGCATGATGACATTGTTCAGGTAGATGTCACTCAGCGTGGCATGGTCTTTACTCTCACGCCTCACCTGGTTCAGCAACAGATACCAACAGTTCACTGGGGAAAGGAGGTTCTGGTCTTTTCTGCAGACAAAGAAAGAGAAATTGAATGAAAAAATACAGAAAGGAAATTGGATAGGGAGATGGTGACTAAAATCAATTATTTTGATATTGATATCATGTATGATATTTTCAGAAAATTGAGAAACAATTTGTTGATCTTTATCACTCAGTAACTTAAATAAACAACCACATTTCCCCCACTGTATATTACAAGCCTAGAGTAATTAACATATTTTAAATAAAATAAGAGTAATCCTTATTCACATTAAATTGAATTGCTCATCATTAGCAGCAGGTTGTTGTAGCCTCACAGCTCCAGGTTCCCCAAATCCATCCTGAACTCTTGATTATTATCTGGGTGACAGATCATTGCATATTCTCCCCATATCCTTATGGGTTTCTCTGGTTTCCTCTCACCTCCAAAACAAAATTATATAAAAAATAAAAAATAAAATAAATAAATAAAAAAAATCCTTCTGGATGTTATGTCAAACAATGTGTTGAAAATTGTTGGCTATAGTTTTCAAAAATCCATTTAAGTACCGAAACACAGATATTCATACTCTATTCTAGAGTATTTCCAAAACCAGTAAGAGAACGGTTGTTATCACTCCCAATTTCCTCCACATTCACGTCATACACTGAGCTATCAACAGTATACTGAGGTGTAACACAAAGCAACTACAATATAAATTTTACAGAACTACAGAAGTGACACCACCAAATGCAAACTCCACTAAATGGTTTAAATGAAGTACTTTGAAACTCGAGGTAGTTTATTGTTCTAAGAGGAGTGTTTGGAAAGCAAAGATAAGGAAAGATAAAGATTTACACTGTTTTAAAGCCTTTGAATCTGTTTTAGTTTAGAAAAGTTGTGTGTTAGGTGTTCTGTATCTGTTTACTATTTTCTCAGCATAATCTAAACCACTCCTTAGGCCTGAGCACAGGCCATTCGAGACCCTAATTGGGGTTAGTTCATAAGTCAGTTAAATTGTGCTGATTTTGTAAAAAAAAAAAAAAACTCAGGTTTTTACCATAACTCAGGTCACAAGTCTGCTCATCACATGCTGCATCACAATCTCTCTGCTCACTGATGCCAGATGTTTCTATGTCATTTACATGGATTTGGTTATATGGAGAAGTCAAAGCCCTTAAGCCCTTGTCTGATTGGATAATCGTAGCATAATAGTTACCGCATTGATTTGTGTTCATCTGAGTTTGACTAAACATTTGATGCCACAATGTGAGCCAGAACTGAACTGAACTGGTGTGTGGATAGCTAGCCAGAAAGCATCTGGATTGATGATGTCAAAAGTTAAAGAAATAAATGTTGATTGATTATGCTGTGGTTGTTTCTAGTGCAGTAATCATTCCAGCAGGACACACCAAGTGTCACACACATCAACCAGCACAAATACAGATACCGGTCTTTCAGCACACCATTGAAGTTAACAAACATAATTTCTTCATCAGCTATTTGCATTTGCTTTAATTACCAAGATGAATTTGTGTTTGAGACAATGAACCTGTAGTAAAGAAAAGCAAAAAAAAAAAACACTCCTTGACTATAATCTTATAACTTGCCTTCCAGCCAGATGTAATAAAAACAGTTGAACCTCTAAGAGTAAGCTTGTATGTAGTCTAAAAGTTACTACCTTATTCCCCATTTTATTCTACATAAAGGCCTTTTGCCAGTTTAATAGAAACTACCATTGTGGTGGACTCATTTTCCAGAATGTATTTTATTTTTCGTCATTTATACAACTGAGAAGACAAAGACCCAGGACACACAAACTCATGCACACATGTACAAAAAGTAAAAACGCCTTCGCATTCACCTGCAAAGGTATTTGTACTACCTCGCTGTTTTCACATCATTTAAAGGTTAAACACTAGAATGACCTTTGGTTCAGAGCCCAAGCCTGCAAAACAGGCAGCATGTGTCAACACAACAGTTGGGTCAACATATCCAATCCCTGAACCGTATGACACGGACATCCACATGCCACACAGACAGAAAGAGAAGCCGAGTTGACATTTTCAGTCATACTTTCATGAACACCACAGCATTTAAAACAGAAACAGGAAGCAAATCTGTTGAATAGAATAACATAAGGTGATAAGAACTAATCCTCAAAGTTAAAAAATACAGCAAGGAGGGTGAGATCTGTCATGCCAGACTGGAAGAAATGGATAATCTAATTGAACTAAAAGCCTGAAGGAGCACAATTTGGACAAGGAGATTTCAGAATGAGAGAGTTATGGCAGGACGAGCAGGCTTGGTCAGATGGCAATTACCATAAAACCTTTCACGAGACTCGATCAGTATCCTGTGTATGCAGCCGTTAGGGACTTTTCTTTCAAGCTGCAGAACATATGGAAAGCATGTGACAAAGCTGAATAGTGAAGTGAAATAATGCTTAAATTGTGGTTAATGCTGTATGGGATACGAATTTGGCACACATAAATTAAACAAATGGAAACCTGTGCAATTATAACCTGGTCGTCCAATTTCAACATGGACAATGAGTCTGATTATTTACTACCTCCCAGGATAAATTTAACGAAACCAAAATGTATGTAAAGCATTCTTAATACTGGTATTTGTGAGATCAGAAACGCTATAAAACAAATAGAAACGACATCCCTCAGTGTGCTCCTAGAGAATACAAAGGCAGGATTTTCTAATGAGATGACCTTCTGACCTGGCCAAGCAGTCATGCTGTGACCACCAATGACTTCCCAGTGTCCTATAGCACACACCCGAAAACAATACCTACAACACCAAATTGCAGCTAGGCAAAGCCATAAACCAGAAGTAGCCATATTCTGCACATTTCTCTTTTATTTTTATAAAATGTCTAATAATACACTAATAAATACATTCACATGGACTCAATCTAAGATGCTTCGACAATCCATGAAGTGCTTGGTACCTCTGGCACATTTTACATAGCCACTATCTGAAAAAATCTTACAGTGGTGCCATGTAGTTGGTAGTCAGCACGTGTATGTACTGGTTTAAAAAACAAGAAGCTTTTCAGAGAAAGATACTTGCTCTAGACTGAGCAAAATTCCACAGATACACAAATATCCATCTTAAGATATCCTTTTTTCTTCTTAAAACTGTTCAAGGCAAATAAATGCAACACTTAATTGTTAATTGTAAATGGGCTAAGGGCATCTATGATTGGTCATTTGTGATGTCAGTCAAACAGCCTCTTTATGGTACAGTATGCAATTCTTTGAACATGTTTATTGAGTTACCAGAGATCTCTAGTGAAAGCTATGGGTCTGAATTGTGAGACTACTGTTCTCTAAGAGAAAATGGTGGAAGACATGTCTAGTACATCGTAAAGAGCTGAAATGCTGGAAAACATGTCTAGTACATCGTAAAGACCTGAGTAGTAGAGATGAAGAGTTTTGTCAATAAAGCTAGTTTACTAAAAAAGTGTTAATTTCTCCTATGTGTTCAGCATTTAGGGTCATCCTGTACATGACCTAGTGACTGAGTAAACAGTAAGATCTGCTTTAAAAGATTTGAAAATAGTTCTTTACAAGTGAAGAACAAAGTGTCTCATCTGTACAGTACATGTTCCAAGGTTTTGAGGAACTCAGTGACAAGCTGGGAAAAGAAAGCCACATATATGGACGTTCATAAACTGGTTCCAGTGAGCATCTAGAAATGCAAGATACAATAATCAATGTATTTAATCTTATTCAAAAGGCCTTCTGCTGTTAAAGCAGGTGTAGCTAAGAGAGAGAGACTTACTGTAGCAATAAAAAAAATACCAGATTCTCTTAAGTTAACTAAAAAGACTCTATTAACAGTATAACATTATTTTAACATAGATTTTAACATTATTCCTCGGTTATGTAAAACCCAGATGACTGGTGATACTGGTGCAACTGAACAGAATCATTGATTAGCTAGACTTTTATCTGCTTTACCGAGCAAGTGTCAATAGCTCCATTGCTGCTGATTGCACAAATTCTGTGCAGAAAAATAAAGATGCCACTTGTGATATTCTTAATTTACATTCACTCCTTATCTACAGGAAAAAAAACCCATTCAACAGTTAATGCATGGCAGGATGATATAGGCAGAGCCAGTGGATGCACTAATGGCAGCTAATTGGTCCTCAGAGAGGGAGTACAGTGTGCTTAGTGGAGGATTTAGCAAAGTGGAATGCCAGCTTATTCATGAGAGTTTGTGCAGATAAACTGCCTGTATAAAGTGCTTATACTGTATCATATTATAGAAAGGTGTATAGCAAATTTCAGCCAAAGATATGGCAAAATGTCCAATACCAAAACAAAATCCCATAACTACTGTAACACGCAATCCCTTAAATGGACATTACTTGAGTGAGCCAGATTCTATGAAACCCTTAGTATCTGGTATCTTTGTGAAGTCTCTAGGAGGTAGTGTAGGAGGAGGACTTTGGATGTAATCAGATCGTTGCCATCCCCATCCCAGCACACCTCCCTGAACAAACAGAGCCGGATATGTTAGTTGAGCAAACAGCTGTGCTCTCCCTCTGTGGATGAGGCCGCCACATGGCTTTAGAAGAACACTAACCATTGAGCACCAAAGCTCTGCTGATTCAGCTGCCTCTTCTCCCTGTTTGTGCATGTTTGTGTGTGTGTGTGTGTGTGATCAGGATCAGAGTAGCACTACACAAACACAAGGAAGTGTGCACACATTAGACCCGCAAGACAACATTCAAAGTTGTCAGCGGGATGCTAGAGTACTTCGTTTGTATTCCTCGCCCTATATCCTCAAACGGATTTCCTCACGTCCAATCCTGTCTTTAAATAGAGCTACAAATGAATGACGACAACAGAGATGACCGTTGAATGAGACACACAGCTGGAACAGACAACTACATTTGTCTTTGTAGACCTTTAAACATATTGTGGCCCTATTTAAGCCATTTACTCTGCACTTAAAGAACCTCATGTTTATTATGTCTTCTTGTTGCCACATAAGTTTGAGACTTGATTGATCAGAATTTATCAATAATCCTTATTACAGATGCTCTCCAGCAGTGAGCTGAACATAAAGTATTTTTTTTGCTAAACATTACAGCAGTGTTATTATTATATTATTATATACTGCATATATATTTGAATATAGCCTTATTTCACCTTACTATGAGTTTTACACGTATTCAAATGGTATACAGTATTTTGTCTTCCTATACTCTGACAGGCCAGTATATCACACAATAAAAACAGAAACTCGCGGCCGTTACAGTCAGACTCACAGCTGCTGGACTCATTTGGGTCGGCAGAAAGCTGTCTGCTCTATTTACAGTAGCCTAAGGCAAACAGCCGATAGATATTTCCTATCCAACCAGTTTAAACAGCATGCAAATATGGGCCTGTCTTCTTGACAATAGTGATCTCCGACAGGACAAAAAGTCCGCAGGTTTGTTTTAAAAGCATTTCAACATTCCAGCAGCTTGTCCCAGGTTGTAGCTCAGCGTCTTCACCCATGGAAAACTTGAGAGAGTCACTTGAACTCAGTGACTCTAAGGCTGCTGGACATTTTACATGTAGTATCACAATATTCCATTTTAGCTGTGAACAAAGTGTTTATAGGTGGTTCTATAGCTACAGTAGATTCATAGTCCACCAATTGAAGTATTCAAACTGAACTTTTAATAGTTCCTGCAGGGTAATGCCATGAGAAAATAAAAAGACCATGAGTATTTCAATAAATATCAATGCATTAGTTATGCTCATGTGACTAATTAACACATACATCAGGCCATTATGATATCACCAAATATTTTTTTTCATTTATTTAATTCTCTTTGACAAAACACTCTCTTTGAGAAGAAAAATCAGTGTTAAAGAAGTCTGAGAAAACTACAATTTAATGATGTGTTAATGATTTGAAACCAAGGATATTGCATTTCATTTCCATTGAATGTATAGAGAGGTTTTACAAATAAATAGGTAGAAATAGGTTTTGTAATGCCTCTTTTTATCCACTGATGCTAGATATGACAAATAAATAGACAGTGTGGTATTAAAATGCAATTTTTGGAGGTGTCATTTAGTAAATGTGTAATTAGAATCTTTAGACTGCCAAGTTATTCGCAATTAATTTGTATTAATTTGTACAAATTAATTTCTTATTCATGAATGAAGAAGTCACTATGTGTAATTAATCGAACTGCGCTCGGTAGGTTAACTAAATATTAGCTGTCTGCTCAGGTTGTGTGTCAATCCCCCAGCACACCAAGTGTCAGATGAATCATGCATAACCACAAACACAACACTCACTTGTATTGTTGGTGGTCCTTAGTGCTTCTGGTCTTGGCCATAAAGCGCTCAGCCAGCTTCTCCAGGTTACGGGAATACTCCATCTCGATCTCTGACTTCTTTCGGAAGAAGTCCTGGAGGTCCTGAAGAAGCTGGACCCTCATCTCTGTCTGCTGCTCGATACATTTCTGCTGCTCCACCAGTTGAGCTCGAATCTCTGCACACAGACAAGGAAAAATGTCAATCAAAACATTCAGATAAATCTGCACAAATCTTAAATCCATTAGTTTATTGACCAGGTAAGTAAAAGCTTAGGCTAAAAATTGATTGTAGATGTAACATGATGCAATAATGTATGACAAGCTAGTTTGGTAGTTAACTGCATTAATAGAATTTAAACGATGAATAAACAGTCAATGATTTTGTGATTGTAGTTCTAGTATCAAAAAGTTTTGACATAGCGAAATGCCACCTGTTGACCACTTGTCAGGTATGAGCTTTGGTGCTTTTTCATCAAACTGGAAGAAATAGTAGCTTAGGCTGACATCTTTATTTGTTCCTCAGTAAAATTTAATACGAGGTGACATATGATATGATATACGTGACGATTTTGAGGGAATATGAATGAGTACCGCACACTACAATTACGCTCTCAAGGTGGGCTGCATTAACGTGAAGAACAGTAAGTTTAAACCTATGAAGCAAATCAAAACATTTGTAAAAGGCAATATTAACGTAGTGCTGTTCGTTTACTTTTTTGTTAGATCTACTATTTCACCAGGCAACTAAAAATAAATAAATAAAAGCCCACACGTGAAATCGGCTTGCCCTGTGCATCTGGGGTAGTGATTTGTCCACAAGAATCAGAGACAAAATCACAATTGTCCAACAATTTGAGTCTAGAAGCTGCCTTCTTCTTCAAATAAGCACCAATGGAGTAACCATAAATGTTACTTTTACTCAATTTATTACTCAATTGCCAGCAATTCAACCAGACATCACTGCACTTAATAGGAGCTTTTTTTAGCCAGCCCACATCCCACTCCATCATGTAACAGCTCACCTGCCATACAGAATATAAAGCACAGAGTTCATTAAGGCTGCGGCTCCCAGAAGCCCCGCTGCTCCACACTGTACTAAGCACACTAAGTGCCGTGTCTCTCGCATTTCCCTGGAGAGGCCTGCCATGTTTAATGGATTTCCCATAACGTGCCATATCAGAGCCTGTCTTTTCCAAGATGGGAGCAAACAGATTAATGAGGTGATTTTAAAGAAAAAACAAAAACGTTTTGAACGTCTTTATCCAAAACGTGAGGCTTTTAAGATCATGTGAATTATTAAGAAAACTGCATATACTGTCACAGACAGCAAGGACGTAAGCGAGGGACTGAAGAACCGAGATCTCTCATGATATTGGTGGTACTAAGTGTGGAACTATGTCATCAGATAGAAGGAAAATCTTACTTATTGGACTTAAATTCAGTCTAGAATAGACTTCTGGAAATCAAATAGACTGATATCACGGAATGCTGTTTACATGGCACCTTGAGTAATCTGTTAACAGTGAAAGTCAGGTCATTGTGTTATTCTTCTTGATAGTGTGTGTATCACTGTGTCAGAGATGTTTGTCTTGGCTAGTCTTTTTGAGAGCTTTATTAATCTTTCAAAATGCAGGCATGGTCTAAAGGAAGCCTGCAGAAGGCTCTGTGTGAAACTGGAAGAATCAGATCCCAGTGTAGCTTCTGGGCTAATTACACTACCACTGAGAAATGACGGGGGTTTAGCGACTTTCTATAAAACGTATCTAAATAATACAACCTATTTTTGTACTAAATTGTTTCATTTGCCTGTTTTGCTTTATTATTTTAATCTCGATTTTTTGAGTTGCATTTAATATGGAGATGAACTGCCAGTTTGAAACAACACACTAAAAAAACAACATATCTACCAATGCTGTACAGACAAAAAAATGAGTGAAAACACTGTTTTATATATATATATATATATATATATATATATATATATATATATATATATATATATATATATATATATAAATAGTGAAATCTTGTTCAAAGCAATGGTATAAGGTTTACTCTGCCTCTCTTGTCCTTCATCACCGCTTCGTATCAAGTAACCCTAAGAGACAAAGAAAATTCCTCGACCCATTAGGTCACCTGTGTGGTAAACATCTGTGCAGTGTCATAGTGCCTGTGTGTGTGTGTGTGTGTGTGTGTGTGTGTGTGTGTGTGTGTGTGTGTGTGTGTGTGTGTGTGTGTGTGTGTGTGCCTTCATGATCAAAGCCCCTGTGATCTACTTCAAACAGAGACAGCTGAGGACACCTGTGCTCTCATCCATTCCTACGCAAACAAGAAGTTAAGTAAGAGTGTAAGAAATGTAAGTAACCCAGCATTAAAAAATGTTGAGCTACAATATAAAAAAAATAGCTCAAAGGAGCAAGAAGGAGAAAAATAGAGCATGATAGTTTGATGAAAGTCAAACTGGTAAGTGAATTACCAGTGTACTATAAACAGAAGGAGTAATGCGCGGTGTCCAGTAAGACTATGTCCGCTCACTAGACATTATCGTAGCACCTGAAGCTTGAACGAAAAGGTTGTTTGTTCCTGAGAACTGTTTCTGATATATCCCCTTTGAAGGTCACACTAAACAAAGGCAAACTAGCCACCACCCCTTTCATCATGGGAAATAGGTCCTGAGTGGCCACTCAACTATTCCTCTGATGGCAGATGTGCTGGATAATGAAAAAGGGGTTTTGTCAAGAAAAGCAAAGCTGTACTTTATTTGAACTGGAGCAAATATTTTAGCAAAAATTCCATTCAATTCTATTTGTATAGACACTGTCATAGACACAATGTAGATCCTTAATGAGCCAGATGTGACTCTGGATAGTGAGATTATTCATCCTAACACGTCTACGACTGTATACTATAGCAGGCTGCTGTTTTCCTTCATGATTAAAGCAGTGGTTCTCAGGTACAAGTCCACAATATTCAGTTGAGTTTATGCACTGAAGCATTGGTGAGATTAAACAAAAATTATTGATTGGAAATGCAATCCTTAGATTACATCAAGAACAATGATTTTCATTAAACCAAACGTTTGATAAGTCTGCAGAGCAAATATCAACGAATTGCTCATTAAATGCTACAGTTCAAGAACAGAGACACACTTTTCACAAAATCGAGACAGCTCATTTGAGGGTGTGCCAACAGTAATCTGGGCCATAACATATGAGAAACTCTCATGATAAAGAGGCTCATCAGTGGCACCAAAAA
Organism: Tachysurus fulvidraco; assembly: GCF_022655615.1. Classification (NCBI taxonomy): domain Eukaryota; kingdom Metazoa; phylum Chordata; class Actinopteri; order Siluriformes; family Bagridae; genus Tachysurus; species Tachysurus fulvidraco. The sequence goes on along the minus strand of NC_062530.1, from coordinate 18,416,270 downwards.
TAGCAGCAGTAGTCACAAGAAAATACTTAATGTAGAGGGCTATCTAGCACCGGATTACCATCTCGGGACATATGGAATATGTCAAAAGTCCTTTGCTTTGACTTTCCACTGGGCAATTTCAACATCTACCCTAGGTTACTGAGAAGAGTGAGTAAGTTGTGGGGGAGCAACACTGAGAGAGTCAACACTGACTCATCATGTTTGAGGGAATTCCCATCAGGATGTTGGCATGTGATACCTTAGTAAAAAGACACGCTCATAGTCACATTTCAGTCAGTGTAACACAAGATCGAAACTTGCCCTAAGTCACACTGGAGTCAACTACAGGTCATTAATTACAAACCAACCACTGAGAAACAGTAATTATAGATTAATTACATACATATTAAAGTAGCATATTTTAAAGCCTTAAATTATTTGTTTATTAATAATTCATATTGTTCTATATTTCTGGTAGATTTTTGTAATTATAAATTATTTACAATATATTTTTTATTTCATGATGACAAATTCAGCTGTGATACAAACAATTCTGAAGATATGTTATAGGCTGCCGAGTTCGACTGAAAACTAAAGAGAAGAAAAAACTGACTGTTTTGACTAAGTGCAGCTTCCTGCTAATGACTTAGCTTCATAAATCTTTGGGGTTTCACTTCAAGGCGTTCATAGCCTTCTCTGACTTTTAGCTCATGTATGGAATCTGTTATTATCTACTCATTTTACAGAGACCACAACAGATTAACACGAAACCACAGTCTCCTTGCACACTAGGTCTCTGAATAATAGAGAAAAATAGCTCAAAATGCTCTTAACATACTAATTTCTCATAGTTTACAGATTTACAGAATCATGAGGTTTAGCACTGAGATTTGAATAATGTTTAGTATGTTTGGGTCATATTTGTTAACACAAAGTAAAAGTCACATTTTTATTTTTTTATGATTATATACATCAAGGCTCAGTCATTTGACCTGTGACAAATAATAACTAGTTTATAATCAGATGCTTAAACCACTGAGTAGATTACTCTGGAATTTATGTGTTTTGATACTGAAATATTACCGTGTCTACCAGTAATCAATAAGAGCTAGTTTTCTAGAAGTTGTTACCGAATGCTAGTCGTATTACTATATTTGAATCACGAGGACATAGAAATGAACGATTAATTTAAAAAAAATGTTTTTGTTTTTTTTAGCTAAACTTATTTTAACATAATTGTTTTTAAACTAGGTCTAAACTTTCTTTTAGAGCACAGGGAGTTAGATAAAAAAAAATCTGTTTGTTTGAGTGCTAGCCTACTTTAGACACAGCAGGAGAACAGTATTGCTATTTGCCCATTACCATTTCCTGAGACATTTGCGAACACACACACAAACACTCACACACACACACACACACACACACACACACAGAGAGAGAGAGAGAGAGAGAGAGAGAGAGAGAGAGAGAGAGAGAGAGAGATAGAGAGAGAGAGACAGACAGACAGACAGACAGACAGACAGACAGACAGACAGCACGAAAAAATATCTTCAGGCTTCTTCTGATCTAATCGGTTTTATGGGTTACTAAACTCTCATGTTTTCAGTCTGGTGCTGGATTAGCAAGCAAAAATCATCAAACAAACCAGACTGTATTTTTATTTTTAAATCTAGATTATATTTGCAATATTATCCCATCTGGGCTTAAAAACATATGGGCCAAGTGTTAAGTGATTACTATAGAAAGTAGCCAGAAGCCATTAAAGCAAATGCAGAAGGAATCAATCACTGTGTATAACAATAGCAACCAATCAAATCCAATCAAAATTGGAGCCTAGCACTGCAGCAAAAGCACGAGACATGGGTGAAAGAAGCAGACTGTAAAAGAAAAGGTGTTTGTTCAGCTGCTTTGTGATATCCTGCATATCTGTTTGTGCTGGAGAGGGCAGTGAAATCCTCAGCCAAGAGAAAGGTGGAGAGAGCAGAATGCATGGAGCAAAAAATATGGCATGAGTCTAATATTACAGCCAGATTAAACATGTGGTATACGGTAGCATGACATATCTGCTTTCATCAATAGACTGTAGACCTCGGGGTTATACGCTGAAAATGGCCACGCTTGGGTCTGAATTATTTTTCCATCTGCTGTGTGGCTAATTCGGGACTAGGAAGTACCTACGGATGACCAAAGTGATGACAGGAAGTGAGGGAGTGGGTTAGCTACGGATTCCTGTGCATGTGAGAAATATGTTGCAGTTGTCCTCTATCCTGTTGACTGTACACTATGCAAGAACAGATTTCACTCTTTGACTAGTTTTCAAACTTGCACACTATTTCTTTATCTGCATGCATCCACTTTCAAATATTTAGGATTGAATGTTTCCATTTTTGTTGCCTATCAAAATGAAAAACAATTATCAGACACTTGGGACACATGGCTAAAGTGGGGAAAACACTTTAGATCTTTTCAGATAGGTCAGAAAGAATCCATGTCTTTTAGCCATAATTTATTTTAACATATTTATTTGCTAATTCTAAAATGTTATCATTTCAGGAACTTGTATGACAGACACATAATAATAATAATAATAATAATAATAATAATAATAATAATAATAATAATAATAATAATAATAATAATAATAATAATAACGTCCTATATTGTATGACGTTATTATTATTATTATTATTATTATTATTATTATTAGCACTTTAAGATTTCTGACATGGGAAAGCATTTAGAATTCTGTATCATGACAAGCTGCAGATTTTTAATGGCTTAATAACTTAATAACATGTGATATTGTGATATTACATGCTATAGAGTGTGCATATTTTGTGCTATAGAGGAAGATGTAAAGAAAGAATATTTTTCCATTTGTTATCATTAAATTATGTGACTGCCTTTTTCGTGATTTTATATTTGCTTAAGAAACAGATTAATATTTCAGTGTCGCTCTAACTGGAATCTGAATACTAAATCAAAGAATAAAAATTAGAATATCATTTTGAAGAGAAACTGACATTTATACCTATTCATTGGCAGTTAATATAGCTATATATACTGCTATATATAATTATGCTAATAAGGCATTAAGCCACATCACCACAGTTTGGTTGCATTAAGCTTGTTTTTCTGACTATGCAGAGCCAAGTTTGTAGGCATTCCATTGCAAACCGTTTCCAGGAGGAAATGCCACTGGAAACCGCACTGTACACGCTCAGAGCTGCAAAGTGAATAAGAGTCTGTTTGATCCTGAGCTCACAGTGTTAGCCTGACTAAAGGAAGCTGCAATCCATTGGAAAGTAAATCTGGTCTGCAGATAATGAAATAGAGATGTTTTGGAAACAATAAAATAATAAAGAGCATCATGTAAGCTTCTGACAAATGTGAGATTTTTAAACAGTGGTTAGTTCAGTGCCTTGCATACATTTTCACCCTCCATGACACATTTTAGAATTTTTCTATGCAATAACATCACTGAAATAAACTAAATTTCATTTCTAACATTTGATGGTGAAAATCTTGTTCCTTATATTGAAGATATCCGTTGCTTTAACTTTTATCTAATCACCCCCTGCACCAATACTCAGTAAAAACACCTTTGTCTTGTCTTATATCACTATTCACTTTAAACATCTGGAATATTAAAAAAAAAAAAAATTGTAAACTACATTGTTGACAATCAATTGTTCCTTAAAGTCTGGATACTTTTCCATATATTTCTGAAAATTGTTTCAGTTAATTGATTCTTAATTGATAAGATATTTCTATATTTTAAATAGGTGCTTTGAGACAGTTGAAAAGCTGCTCATTGTATGTAGCAGTACTGATGGCTCATGTGCCAAAAAACAAGAAGAATAGCTTTTTTAATGGTGTTTGCTCATGACGACACCGTACACTTTACTTTTGTTTGGAGGATGATGTCAATGTACAGAGTGCTAACACAGGGCTACGTATCACATTTCAGACCCAAAAACATGTCTCGACTGAGGCCAGATTGAGGACTGAACCTGATAAGACAAGTTATGGCAACAGGAGATTTCTTGCCCACATCTTTTCTTCCCTGTGGGACATTCTCTACGTGTTATGTGGTAAACTATACTGACGTGAATAACTGATGGGTCTCTTGTAATTACCTTTTTTTTTTAAACCACTATCATCTAGTCGTCCAGAATAAACTATAAACAAATCCCAAAGTATATGCTTCCATTTTTAATATCATGAACCCCTTCACCATCGAGGATCAAAAGGATGTTCTGGATGGGACAGTATAAAAGAAGCTCTTTAAAACCACACCACTTCAATGAGCATTAAGATTCCAATAACTGCTCCAAAGCTCCAGAGAGCAGGTCTAAAGTGTGGAATGCTTTCTGAAATCCCCAATGTTTAGAGCCTTAGGGGAAAACACCAGTGAGACCAATTCCATCCAACCACACACAGGGTCTACAGACACAACTGCATAGTTTTATTATCCTATATGCTCTTCTATATACACTCTCTCTCTCTCTCTCTCTCTCTCTCTCTCTCCAATATGCTTACTTTATGGTACTAATATTCTTCAAACACCTGCACACACACACACACACACACACACACACACACACACACACACACACACACACACACACACACAAATGACTCTCTATTATACATACTGCTAGCTATACAAACTATATCTCCTCAGATTATCAACACCTGGTGATCTTCTTCTAGGAGTGACAAAAGTTTTATTCATATTTACTATAAGTCCTATATGAGAAGGTCTCATGTCTAGTCACTGGTAAAAGACTTGAGCTAAATAATTTATCTATTATTTTTTGCTGTTTTTATTTAAATATTCATATTTGTGACATTCATATTATATAAAGTTCTTAAAGCTGCAGGTTGCAGTGAACTGTCATAGCATGTTCTCAACCAGACGTGCAGAGTAACTAACCAAAAACATAACCAATTTATAAGAAAAACACACCTAGGTAACAGGGTTTTCGACATTTGAGGCTGACTGATTGCCTCTATGACTGCAAATCATTTTTGGCAAGGTTAGGAAGTAGCCTAAATAAAAACACCTACATTGTTTTTGTAACACATGGTTAGGGATTCAGAGCAGATCAGCAGTCTCTTGCTCCTCATCCCCCTGCTGTCCAGGCCTTCATGGACATGGTCTGATAGCCACCACTGCCTGGCTCAAACCAACAATCCAAACAATTTCACACTCCAAAAAGACACGAACAAATTTTTAGTAAAACAGCTATATTACATGTTGCAAGCTCAATGAAGCTTTATGCAAACCGACTTATCATGCTGTGAAGAGGCATAGACAATACAAGAAACCACTGAACCACAAGCCTAATCACGTGTTAGACGCACTACATTGCTCAGTGTTTTCAATCAGACATTCACACACCTGGCACACACCTGTAGTACACCTTTACAGAGAATATACACAGATGCTGGAAAGATTTTCAATTCTGTATAGATTTTATCTAACACTTGATCAGATATTAATATCAGTAAGACAACATCTTAAACATAAAACTATACAAGCAAAATATTATTATATAAAACTATAAAATACCTCTATTGATCAAACACTAATCGACTCTGCCAGCAAAAATATGTACACTCCTAGGATTATCAGTTTAGTCAAGCGCATAAGTAGAGTCTGGAGATTTAATCAATGTGACAGATATCAGGAGGCGAGTTGGGTGGTCCGAAGCTATTATGAAAATGTAAACCAGAGTCTTTACCACAGGTGAATGCCTGCTGTGCTTCAAACAAAGAACTCTGGAAAGGTTTCTAAATAGTTTGACTTATCCAGTCTGCTGTCACACATCTAACCTTCAAATGTCTAGACTACTAAAAGTAAGTTTGGCAGGATGAGGTTTCAAAAATAGTACGGTTTAAATAAGAAAACCAAAACACTGTATTTTAAGCATAAAGTCATCAGTGTGAAATGTTTTGGAGCTGTTTTGATGCTGTGGGGGTTTGACGGTTTGACATCAGCAGCCAGGTTTTCATCCAAGGGATTATTTGTTTAAAGAAAGTGTCAATTATTTGAAATGATTACAAAATTTGTGTAATATTATCTGTATGTAATATTAACCATGTTTCAATAAAAATCCTAGTTATATTTGTTTAACTTTTGAGGATAAATATGTTTCTTTAACTCTGAACTTGCACAGCACGGTGCCACTTTATACACACAATACTGCACATGGACACTTTAAGGACAATCACTTTCAAATCATTTTTACTGCCAATATACACCATGTGCATTTGTTCGCATATATTTTTTATACATTTTATATAGTTTATACAGACGTAAAAAGCATTTCACTGCATGTCGTACTCTGTCTGTATGTGTATGTGACAAATAAAATTTGATTTGATTTGATTTGGGAAATGGTGCAATTATATTGGAATGATTTTTGACAGGAAACCACTGCAAACACTGAAATTTTGGCTTTTCACTGTGTATCGTTTATCATGTGCAACTGCTTCGATAAAACTCATTGAAACACCAAAGGGACCTGCTAAATAAAGGAGAAGACATGAAAGCTTAAGTATAAGAAATACTACAATATCTTTAGCTGATGGTACACTATACTGCATTCCAGCAAAGTGTTTTGGAAGAAGATGCGATCGCCTTATGGACACAGTTTACTGCAAAGATTCACAATGACAGAGAGAAAATGTGTAGCCTAGAAAATTAGCCAAGATTAATCAGTAAACTGTTGAACAAAGGTCTAAATTTTCTTATTTGCAACACGGGAATGTACATTTTAACAAATGACAGAACAAAACACACCAAAATTGAGTAAAAAAAAACAGTGGACCAAAGAAGGGCGGAATAAACAAACAAACAAACAAACAAATAAACAATAAGACGTATGTTTTTATTCCCAGCATCTGGGAATGAGCTATAAGCAACCAAATATCCAGCCATTATATTTTATATACTTTATTTAAATACTGAATCTTTTCCCGATTCCCAGAACCCTCTGATTCAGGAGCTCTGGTCCTCAGTCCTCTTCCTGCACTTGAAGCTGGATGTTCATTACAGAGGAGAATGTGTTGGGTAATAATACCCTAACATTCAGGTTAATCAGATCACATCTTGCAAGGTTTTTGTATTTGTTTAGCCAATAACATGTTGCCCAGAGTAAATAGATGCTCTACAAACATCTTTAATAATATTTCTATATTAGTGAAATAATATTTCTCCTAGTGCAGTATTTCTATTTTAGCACTGGGTACTTTCTTTAAACCGTTATCAAGATCTGTCAGGAAATGAAATATTCATCCTTGTGTCAAACATCGATTCAAAAAGGTCAAATGATGCAAAAATAAGTTGCCATTATTACATTTTTTAATGCAATATGATACCAGTATATCTTTTAAAGATGTTTTTCATCTGGCAGGTTTTTACATATATTCAACATTAATTAAAAATTAAACATCAGCTTAAAACATGATTAAAATATGATTAAATGAATTTTGTACAATTAACATTACAAATGTTTCAAATGGTTAAATTATAAAAATGTCTTAATATTTACAGTTATTCATTTGGACAAAGTTTAGACAGTTTAGACAAAGAAAAAATAAACTGTAGAGAGGATCCAATTGGAGTAGAACACAACAGAATAGAGTTCATGGTCTTATTCAAGATATTCAATGCTTGGCATTTCAGCATTATGTCTTCTTCCTAACAGTAAAAAAAAAATCAATAATATAATTTCTTTTTATTTCCAGCTGCTGTCCATATACACATATTTGCTTGGTATATTATTCTGCAAATAGCCAAAAGATCTGGAAATACAAAGCAACTGATCCATCACACTCAGCTATTTACCCAAAAATGTGCCCTGGAGGACCACATGTGGGGCAAAAAAGCTGAAACCACACCCTTTAGTACATCGTTACAGACTTCAAGGGAAAACAGTGTGTGAATACTTTGCGACCACGTGAGAGCTATTAGCCAGTTCAGCTGGACATTTACTGTAGACAGTCTCCCTCCAAACATTCATTTCCCTCCTGAGGTGTCCTTCTTATCTCTGCATTCTTCACCCCCTAATGGTTCATGTGCACCAAAAAACCTTCTTTGAACAGAATAAGACCAAATTCAGGACATCATTTATATTCTAGCCCCATACCAGAGCACAAGAGTATCTGCTAGATATGTTAGCCTGAGGGAGAGGGATTCAGGAGTAATAAAGAAACATTACATAAAGGTAAGATGAGAGAAGTCATTCCTGTCCCACGGGAATAAGGATGTGGGGAATGGTTGCATAGTGAAAAAGGGGACATCAGCCAAAAGGATAGTTGCCTTACTATGAGAATCAACATGATTTAAAGAATGAATAGGATCGGAGATGTTGAAGAATGGGTGTTTGTTGATGTCAAATGAGCAGCTTCCATTCCTGTTTTAAAAATCCAAAATTGTAGGTATGACATAAAGCAAGAAAAATACCAATAGCAAGACACAGAAGACGCTTCATCTTATTGCTTTGGTAAAGTTTGTGGGAAAGAGTTGAAGTTAATGTGAATGAACTTCTAATCTCAAAGGAGCAGCTGAGAGATAAGCCATGACCAGTTTACAGATGGACACAAGTACACATTGCAATACACAGAATCATTCTCGTGCTTGAAGAATGACTGAGACCAAAACTGAGGCAATTCAATACATTTGGTTTGTTTAATATTTGGAATGGTTTCACACTGTACATAATGAATCCAAAGCGAGGATTCGCTAAAGGACATGTTGTGTGGAAAAAGTTCTTAAAACTCTTTTATTCAACGAGAAAATTTTTATTCAAAATTTTATTCAATTATCTAATTTAAAAAGTTTTGTTTATTGCATCCTATGATTATTTCTTTTTGTTGTTGGTTTGTCCAAATTTCCAGAACATCTCACGTTTTTACAGCACTACAGCTCCGTCCCTGTGGCTCAATTTAGCAGCTAGCATAATATGTGACATGATTAATTTAATTGTTGCAGTTGAGTCATATCCAGGGTTCGATTCAAGCATAACACTTCATATGTGAAAGCACCCTTTGGCAGATTGATTACACTTTCCAGTCCATCAATTAGTTTTAGTCATGACCAAAAGATATCCAGCAGAGAGAAAATGTAGTTTCTACATCTGTAAGGATGACAATTTGTAACTGTTGAGTAGTCAACGCAGAAAAAGACATACCTGCAAATTTCTTAGGAAAGAAAGGCATAAACAGGAGTGTTGATAAACAAATTTTTTGCATATTATCTGACAGCCAATCTCTTCAAAATGTTTAAGCTACAGTGTTAAACCATTCCCATCTCTCTCTGCAAACCCACTCTGTATGCTCTCGCCTACGGTGGTTCACAGATAGAATTTGAAACCACAGATAGAAATACAAGGAAATACAAGGCAAAGACAGACATTCCTGTAGGCCATAGATAGGTTTATGTAACCCCACCTCCCCAATCCCACCAATCAGGTCTCGGAGATCTGCCCAGACAGGGGCCAGACCTCAGAGAGGTAAGATTCCCAGGTATAGTGGAAAGCAATATGGAGGAAGTGACAGAAAATCCACATCACACCATCTGGAGGGACAGTCACCGCAGGGCGTATTTACAACCTCTGTGTCTTCTTTCCTCTTTCCCATGGACTTATCTGTGAGGCTCCAGCTGTGACAGAAAATTAACTCAGACTTTCAATAACTGAGCTTTGTCCTGTGTTATTCAAATACACACACAATGACAAAATGTTTATGGATCATTTCACAAACATCTTGTCTGGTTGTCCCAACAATTTTAGAAATGGGCTATAGCTTGAACAGTAACAGGATGCCTCGTATATAAGGCATCCGTTTATCCATCCATCTATCAATCCATCTATCCATCCAACACTGCATTGTGGTTAAATACTGGTATTTATCACCACACTGACATATTAATTACCCACAATAATTTGGTCGAGCCCAGAGTACGTGACACTTTCCCTGGTGTGTGCCAATAAAAAATGGTTATGCTGGTGTTCCATTCTATTTTTATAAAATAAAAGTACAATATATTATGACATACACACATATTCTATCACATACAGACAAAGAATACTCTAATTTACTCATACTAAAATGAATTAATCGAAATTAGGTGCACAGGTTGAGGCCCGCTAAGACTACATACTGTAGCTACATTTCATACCGATAAAAATCAACACAGTGCTAATTTCCAGTCCTTTGACTATCTGTAACTTTTAAGTAAATGAGATAACACGTGTAACAAGAATTGCTGATTATCCATATTGGAGTGATTTTCAAATTCAAGTCCATGTCAAACAACCTACATTCACAAAATGGAGGCTTTGACAAGCTTTGCCTTGCATTAAAGCCTGTGCTGTTTTACTCCCTCTTACTGAAGAGCCTCTTCTTCAGCTAAACTGAGTGGTGCTGCGTTCGGGTTATGAGTAAGAGCAAAGCACTTGGGCACGGAACGCAGTGTCAAGTGCAGTCTATTTTCAGTGCTTGCTGCTCTGCCATCCTGGAATAACAGAGCAGAATTGTCGTTCTACATCCTAAAAGCCATTACAAAAATAAGTCAGTCCTTCTGGGAGCCTTTGCAGAAAGTAAATGTCTAACCTGGAAAAAGACATGCAGCTGGCACATTCTTCATTCATGTTTCACAGCAAAAAGTATTCCACAAAAACCTAATTAAGAAAGGCATTTGGTAATGTTATGTCTCTGGGGATGTTTTGCCTGAATACACAAGAGAAAGATATATCTGGTAATTCTAGAACTCAATATAAGGGATAAATTATATGTTTGAATGACTGCAGGACATCTACTGACCCATCTGTCAAAGCCTAAGGCAATATTGCTTGGTGAGGGCAAATATTAAGGCCGAAATAAGGATTTAAGACCACTGCATTGTAAAATAATAGTTTTCTTAATGCCTATTGCAAAAATATACTATATTATAGTTTTTGTGGCCTCTGCATTGAGGTCTGGATACAAAGTAAACCTAAATTGGAACCGACTGGAAATGGACTGGTGACTCAATAGACTGTCCAATTGTGGTGCCATTACATTAAAATGTTTCAAAATTGCTGTCTGTCCAAATATTTTGAACTGCATCCTAGAAAACGAGGAATTTTAATTGGGACAGTTTATCCTCATGAGGCCCTGTTGACATTTTAACAAATTACTTTCCATTCCAGCATGTTAGCTAATTTCCATAGGTATCAAGTTACTGGATACCAATGTACAAGTAAAATTAATAACACACATACAACAGCATGTTCCAGGATTCAGGTGGCTGTGGAATATTGAACATTGACAGATGATGTAATAAGAGTGTTAAGCTCATAAGATTTAGAATGATTATGTTGTATGACCTTGTGGTTTTTCAGCTTTAAAAGGGTTCTTGAATTTCTTATAATGACAAAGCCTTGGGTCCTAAATGGGCTCAGAGCAAGTGAAGGGATGGATGCACAGGATGGCTGGACTTTAAGGTTTCTATAAAGATGCATCTCCACTAGGAAAATTGTGTTAATGCTGCTTAACCAAGAACCTCTCTCTCTAACAACATCCAAATGTAGAAAGGGCCCATAAAAAAACTATATATCCAATAGCCACTAAAAGGCAGACCATTCATTATAGAAAAGAAAGACTCCAAAAAAGCTCCATATGTGGAACTGCTGGAGGCAGAGGATATGAGCATGAGGAACAGATCTGTATCTCAAAATGGGCTTTTATATGGGAGAGCTCCACATAGTTATGGCTGAAACCAAACCCGGCTATAGTTCAGCCCTGCGGCATGGGCGCAGCTCGGTTCACCCAAAGACTGCAGCTTTCACCTCAGACCACAAAAGGAGGCTTTATTGTGGTGAGATATTTAGAACCCATGGAAACGCTCGTCCACGTCACCTCAGAAAGCAGATCCAAGGGCCGGGGGGCACAGGCAGAACCCTGGGGGATCTTCTGTTACTCTGCACTGAATGGCTAACATAAATAAATTGTGAAGCCATGCCTTTGACTCCAGGGATAACCAGTCAGGCCTAAAACAGTCAAAGATTGGAGAAGGCATTTCGCTGCCATGTCAATGACCACTGGGTTGTAAAGTTCAGCTCCCCCACCCACTCACTGCATTGGCCCCAGACGTCCTTTAAAGGTAGGCTTACTGAAAGAATGGCCCCTGGCTATTGATTATACAGGACCTATGCACCCTGCCCCCTTTAAGGTTCAAAAGGGCAAGGTAGGAGGAAGGGAAAGGGGTCAAAGGGGAATGGGGATGTAGATTAATCTCCTCTCCATCGTTAGAGTAGAATATTATGACAAATCATAGTCCAGACTGGGCAGTACATTATAATCTATGCTTCTTGGCAAACAGGTCTAATATATAAAGACTTTGGGGCAAGTCGTGGCCTAATGGTTAGAGAGTCTGACTCGTAATCCTAAGGTTGTGGGTTCGAGTATCGGGCCGGCCACGACTGAGGTGCCCTTTAGCAAGGCACCGAACCCCCCAACTGCTCCCCGGGCGCCACAGCATAAATGGCTGTTCACTGCTCCGGGTGTGTATTCACGGTGTGTGTTCACTGCTGTGTGTGTGCACTTTGGATGGGTCAAATACAGAGAACGAATTCTGAGTATGGGTCACCGTACTTAGCCGTATGTCACGTCACTTTAAAACTTTCCAGTTATTTTTTCACCCAGTTATGGATGACTTTTTGTTTTACTGTCCCATGCTAGCCTTCTGTTACATTTACCCCGATGTAGGAAAAGATCAGCAGGATTGACAAAAAACATTTAAAATCCATGTCGAAGGTTTTTTAAAAATGACTTATTAGCAGAAGACATTGCACAATCATCTAATCAGGGCCTGTGGACGAGAAACAATGCGGGTGCTGCGTCAAGCCATCTCTGATTGATTCTCATCTGTGGATAATCAGCACAAGTTGCCTAGGAAACATACACTCAAGCATCAGCACAACCTGCCTATCATGAGCACAGCTGGGAAAGAGCTGAGAGCATGTTTACAAATCCTAATGAAGCAACTGCTCTGTGTTGTCTTGGCTCCTCGCTGCTTCTCACTGCTCACACTCAAGAACAAATCAGCACATCAAAGTTATTAAAGCTGATAGCTTATTTATATCGAAAAGCAAGTAGAGTCTTGCACATGTCACCTGATTGTGGTGTGAGTGACTGATTCATTTCTATTTTGAGTTTATGTAATCAACAAGCTCAGGGGCTGATGATGCGCTTTTCCTCGTTGGGTTACTCAATAGTGTGAACAACATAATGTTTAAAAGGGCAAAATGAGGTAATGTTTAAAAATATATAAGCATGCTATATTTAGTAAATAGTGCAGCTGATGCTGAATGAGTAAATGTGGGGAAATCACATTCATTTCAATCACACAAAAGAAAAAAAAATCATAGAATGGCTACAGGGGCTACACGGATAAAAAAAATCTTTTGGTAAAAATGCAGAAACTTTTTTGGCACAGTAGTTGATATTCTTACTATTAAATAAATTGTAATTTTTCTGTAACTTCTTGATTCGGGTCAAGGATTGAGATGTATATGGAGCACTTTGAAGAAAACACAGGAATAAATCTGGGACAGTCTATCAAAGGACATCACACACACACACAAACACACACACACAAACGCACACACACACACACACACACACACTCACAGAACTTTTAACACCAGCGATGTGATCATCAAAGAAGCAAACTTGAAAATGGATTCTGGGAAAATGTTTAAATTTAAATCCTGTCCAAACCTTAACTTTAACTGAATCCAAAAGAAGTGCCATTTGCACCTGAAAACAATGGCTGGTGTCAGTGTTCTGCAATCATGCTACGTCATTGACCCTCATTGTGTAGCGTGGAGATGGTATGTGGGGAAGGAAAGCACTGTTAATAGGCTGGGGTGAAAAGCTCAGCATGCGCTGAAAGGCCAGTCAGGAGCGCAGCTTAGTCTATCAAACACTAAAGAGTGAGAGTGGCCACAGATGGTGCAGTCAATAACCTTCACGCCCTCCACCATGACATCAACAGGGAACACACACACACACACACACACACACACACACACACACACACACACACACACACACACCCTGACCGCTTGAATGTGGTGTAACAACTAAGAGGAAACAGCAGATGGTAGGTTTGTGTGCCAGAAAAGCATCATGACCTGAAGTATCTACAGGATGAAGTGTAGGAATTGTTTAGCTAGATTGACAGAGAGGCTGAGGATCACTCAGGAGCTGTAAGTGAATGATGAGGACAGCTGTCAAGAAGTGATGGCAGCCTAAATGCTTCTAATTGAGTTACTGAGAGCTAGAGCATTCAGAGCTCATCCTGAGCTTTAATTATATCAGCTGCCCAATAAGCAAATAACATTCAGTGATCTTTCCACTTAAAATAAATAACATCCGAAGCCCCTACATTCATTCATTCATGTATCTCGTAACCATTTTATCCTGATCAGGGTTGCGGTGTTCCAAAGTTTTCCCGGAATGCTGGGTAAAATGCTATAATAGGCCCTGGATGGGATTGATGCCAGTACATCACAGGGCACCAAGGATGTGAAAAAACAAACCCACACACACACACACACACACACACACACACACACACACACACACACACACATACACACATACACACACACACACACATATACACACACACACACACACACACACACACACACACACACACACACACACACACACACCCTATAGAGATATTTGCAGATATTCAACATATGAGTCTATAATTTTAAACAACACATTGTATATTCTTATTAGAAGTTTAGAAAAGTAATGCAGGATGACAGAGACACTACATTGATCAAGGTTCAATAGGTAGAGAATAGTTTGATATGAGGAAAAGTGGACTGAAATGTTTACTATACATGATCTACTACGTTTGTAAAACCGCAAAACATACTATCAAGAATATTCCTATGTTTAAACGGCGAACTAAATCTAATCCAATCCGTTTTAAACAGAAAAGGTCTCAAAAATGTTCACAAATTTCAGAACAGGCAACTCTGAATTAAGTGGATTTCATGTTTGCTTCTGTCATTCAGTGAGCTCGCTTTATCTGACAACACAAAAAGTAAACATAAAACCATGCTTTTCTTCTTCTTTTTCAAAACCCCAATGTGTAGCCTGTATTTTCTCTGTGGCACAGTTCTGCCATAAGCCATCACTGACATTACCCAACATCTTGCAGTTAGCCTGCATTTCACACATCCCAGAGCTGCCATAAAGGCAGTGTGTAATCAAACTGTGGATACAACACCGCAGTGTATTTTCCTGTTCCTCCGAGATCCCCACAGATGGTGCTACGAAGACTTTATGGGACTGTGAAATATGTGATACACTGATTTTAAGTAATGATGTGAACCTGGCCATCTCAGCTGTATGACCCTGTACTCAAAAAACCCAAATCACGTTAGCCCAGTGACTAATGTTAACAATGCAGAGCCTAAATGACCTGTTACACCACGATTTGTCATATCTTATGCCATATTTAGGCACTGATGTCATATGTTATGAACAATAATCCACATATGGTGTATTGCATTCTTTAAAAGATCCTGCAACAATGACAGTCTGTAGACAGTCTGTACTTTTTAGTACAGATGGGTTAAAAAAAATATATATAGTATGTTTTTATAGATCAAATTGAGAAGCCAGAGCTAACTCATGTGTACCGACCACCATTTCTCAGGAGGATTTAGAAACACAGTGCTGTCTTACTGGAAAGCAGTGGGTACGAAGGTTACAAGGGCAGAGCATATGATAGCTTGGCTGTCAACAGGCAGCATGAAAGAGCCAGCGAGTCGTGACCCACAGTCAGATATGAAATGGCATCACACTAATTGTCTGGCCAAGAAAAAACAAGAGTATATTACATCACCCAGCTGGTCCAGAGACCACATGATCACATAAATCGTTTTCTGCACCTGCTTTAGAGGCGAGTGAATTAGCGAAACGAATGGTTTAAGAAATTATGATGTTTGTGAGATTTAAATAATCTGCTACAGCATACCGTATATTTTGGAAGAAGTGTTGTTCCATCAGTATTTAATTCTCTCCACCTACCAGGGTTGTGGTACAAAAGGCAACTTACCAAGCTTCAGCCAACAGACTGGCAAAGTACTGATCAATATGTACTGATTTCAGTACTGTTAACTCTATTAGAATTGCACTTTCTGCCTAAATTTAATATTCAAAGATCTGTAATTGTTAGTGTGGCATAATAAAGTATCATTTTCTAATGCAATAAAGCTGAGATCTATTGTATTTGTGTGTTGAACAGACATACTATATGGAGCAGAACTGAACTGCGTTTATACTTTCTGAACTTTGTTAACTGTTGCATCAGCTCCCCTGACATTTTGACAGCTGTCAGCAAGCAGCAACAAGGACAAAGACTTACATTAACTATTGTTGCCCCTAATGTAGTCATGTACTGCCTGCGTGTGATTGATAATGACCGTATGGGGATGCGGCAGGGTATACTGATGTTCCAAAATCTCAGTGAGCCAGACTGAAATCCTGCAGGAGATCTGACCCAACTGACTGTCCCTTAAGCACCCTGGGGCAGCAGTTAAAACTGAATACACCTTCATCATGACAGTGTGATATGTGTGTTGTTCTTTCTGCATTGGGAATGCCCATGCACAATACACAGGACTTAGGCACTAACAAAAGTGAAAATTGTCTTTTTTAAATAAATTAAATTGAGAGAAATGGGAAGTGACTGCAATCTGATGGGAGATATGAACACTGGTAAAGTAAACTGTTAAAGCAGTTTCTTTTGTCCTGCACCTGCCAGAAGGTGGGATGTGCACACAATTACTTATTTAACAGACATGAACACTGGACATATCTTGCTACTGAAAATCTCAATAATAAATTCACTATAAGTAGGTAGTTCTGGATCATGTTATATGACCAACAGGAATGGCCTGAAACATAGACAACAGTGAGCACATGAGTTGCCATTCACTTTCAAGAGGCACCCAGATAAAACTGGGATATTCATCTCAGACAACACTTCCAAAACACAACACCAACAATAAATAGATAAAGAGAAACAGCAAACAGCATAAGCTTAAGGCAGGATTATGGTAACAATGCCAACAGGCTAGGATCCAAACACCACAGCACTGGTCACGACTGGCCAGACATGAGCTGATAAAGATGCATTCCAATCGTTGCCTTGGCTGAACCCGAGGTTACTGTATCACTGTTATCATACTTATTACAACATTGTTACCACAAACACACACACACCATCAATTCTCTGTGCCCACACCAAATGGTGACGCCAGGTTAACAAACCACAATAAAATTTGGACACAAATCGGAGATTATTTGCAATGCAAAGATGGCCGCACTGTCACAAGCAGTCAAAAAGAAAGTAATGCAAAACATATACAATCGTTAAATATTCCACCGTAATCACATAAAAAAACACTGAGCCTCCTTTAGAACGCAATCAAACCTCAATAAAAACTTTTAAACAGAAATCCTCACAGGTTATCTTTCCAACACCTGGAGCTAACAATACAGATTAGCATTTAAACTCAATGCACGTCACATGGCTTGTTGTTTGAATGATTTTTGATCAGTGTTATTTAGTCTTAAGTCTTGAGTGCTAGTGGGAAAAAACTCTGTGCTTTCTGGTTGCTATGAGACATAACAAGCTATTTTTTTATTATTAATCTTAATCAATCTTAATTAAATTCTTGTGATTATCATTAAGAAACAGAAAAGACATCACTGGTTATGGTACGACTTTCTATAGCTGCTACAAAGTAATAATAATACAAGTTACTTTTATGACTTTGTAGTAGTTATAGGAAGATAGCTACTTGCCTTGTGGATATTCCATAACATTTAATGTAGCTATAAACAGTATAGTGACATACGGCTAAGTACGGTGACCCATAGAATTCGTTCTCTGCATTTAACCCATTAACTCAGTCGTGGCCGGCCCGAGACTCAAACCCACAACCTTTGGGTTACAAGTCAAACTCTCTAACCATTAGGCCACGACTGCCTATGTACAACATATCATACATTTGTTAAAGAAAAACTGGCAAGTTTTAGTGTTAGCAAGCTGGAAAACTAAATGTCTGGATATTTTTTAACTTTTTTAAAAGTAACAGTTATATTGGTATAATGAAGTAATGTTAACACCTGTATTAAAATGCTACATTAATACTAGTATTACTGCAGATTCTGAGTTACCTTAAAGAGTTACATAACATGCAGATATGATTTGCTGTTGTTTCCTGTCGGATTCCTGTCAATGAGATCAATCATTTTTCGACCGATCGTTCAAAATCATTCACGTGGACTTTATCGGACCGTATTTCTATATCTTTACCCTTTTGTTGTTATTAGGGAATGCTGAACACAGAGGGGAAACATTGTCTAAGGTTATTTAAAGTACAGACGTGCATGTTGATGTAAGTCGTGCCGTTACAGCGTCGGGTGGCTGGTTAAGGAGCTGCTGTGTGAAGAACTGTGCATGACTGCTTATTAAATAAAGCCTTAGTCATCACTGGTACATTCTTGCCATATGACTGCTGAGTAACACCAGCTCATAACTGTATACCAAAACACCCTTATGCTCTCTCTATAGAAACATAATCCATAAAATGTGTCATCTATAGTTTAAGGCCAAAAACCCTACAGTTACTCAATGACAAACAGGAGGAAACAGCAGAGAGGAATAATGACTGTATGTAGACTTTATAACCACTAACAATAATCCTAATATAATAAAATCATAATAAATCTGTCAAAATACACAAGACTGCAATGAGTGTGAAGGAAGGAACTTCAGTACAAGAGAGAAACAAAACTTGTTGTCAAGGAGACCGAGAGATGTTTACGTTGAAGGAAGAAGAAATACTTACATTTCATCTAAACATTCACCAAAACGGTGAGGAACATCACAGCTCACAAAAAGAACAGTGGCATGACGACATGATCGAAACAGCAACAAGTCATAAACAACAAGAAAGGCTAAAAATAGTTTAGATTTAAAAAAAAAAAAAAAAAAACAGGACGGAAAACTATGTGACAAGCGACACCGCGCTAAGCATGATGGGAATTATTCAAATGAGCAAATCTCATCTAACGTGATAATGTAGTTTAAACTACAGAAGATAATTTATATATATATATATATATATATATATATATATATATATATATATATATATATATATATATATAATGTGTGTGTGTGTGTGTGTGTGTGTGTGTGATTTATGCACATAATACTTTCAGATCCAATATAATTATATCTTAATAAAAATAACATTTCTGTATTAACAAATTATTAATGAATATTAATAAAAAGATAAACAAACCCAAATCCTGTAACTTTTTTTTCTTCCCCTTATTTATTCTTTACCTTTGACTTGACCCTCGTACTCCGTGATGATCTCTTTATCCTTTTTAAACTTGGCAGGAGGATGCGACATTTTCCAGCCGTTCTCCGTGCAGCAGATAGAGAAGTTAATAAGAATATTATGATGTAAACAATGATCCCAGATCAGTTCGTATTTAAAACACAAGCATCCCGGAGATTTTTTGTAACTTTTTCAGCTGTGAACGGTGGGGTCTGTCGTTGCTCTCTTTCTCTGTGTGTATCCAGGAGGATCCTTTTCCTTGAGCTCGACTTCTTTGTGGATCCGCAGATTTGAACGCAGCGCATCTGTTTGGAGACTCAGTGTGAACGGGGAGGGATCTGAGCGCGGGTTTCCAGGTTGAGAATAACAGCGACGGGTCTGTTCAGTGTTCAGAACTCACGTTACAAGCTCATCTAACACGTAATAAAACAGACTCGACAGATTCAGCATCCAACTATGATTTACGGCATGTTACTCGTTCACATATTATTCAGCTGGCATGTATTTCGTTCACAAATTCGGATGCGAATTATACCAATCTGGCAACATTTTCTCAGCGCCGCACGCGGTCTGAATGGACCCCAGAAATACAAACTTTTATAAGTAACTGGATTGGGATGTTTGAATTAGATAAATGAGTTTTAAATACCTCGAATGGTTATTTCTAAGAACCGAAAAGTGACATACGAACCTGCAGAATATCAAGCAAAACTATTCACTGTTCATTAAGCGTTGTTTTTCACAGTATGTTCTCTTCCCTTCTTGCACCGTCACCTGGTGGCAGATGGTCGTCATTACACCTCGATAAATAGTGCAATCTGAGGATTCTTAAATACATCTCAAATCAAATCAATCAAATCAAATCAATTGTTATTTGTCACATACATACAGAGGACGAAATGCAGTGAAATGTTTTTTGTTTTTTTGCATCTATTCGGTATTCAAACATAAGGAATGCAATTTGGGATAAAAAATATAACCAAAAGGAGGTAGATAAATAAAAAAAAAAGTATAAACTATATAAAAAATTATATAAAATATGAAAATATAAGTAAAAATGTACATACATTAAATTAATATATATACAATGTATATACATATACATAAATAGACATAAATGTGTATGGTTATTAATTATTGTCCTTAAAGTGTCCATGTGCAGTATGGTGTGTATAAAGTGTGTAAAGTGGCACTGTGCTGTGCAAGTCCAGAGTTAAAGTGTCAGTGCAAAAAAGGTGTGCAAAAAAACAGTGAAGATGTCCAGTACTAGATCCAGATCTAGATCCAGATCCAGGGTGTTTCCTGGTTTAAACTCCGAATGGCCTGTGGGAAGAAGCTTCTCCTCATTCTCTCTGTGTTTGCTTTCAATGAGTGGAAGCGTTTCCCTGAGTCCATTGTTGGGATGGCTGAGGTCTTTTACAATCTTCCTGGCCCTGGTCCGGCACCGCGTGTTGTAGATGTCCTGCAGGTCAGGGAGCTCGGTGTGGACCCTCTGGAGTGCTCGCATGTCCTGCATGGTGCTTTTCCTGAATCTGGAAGTGATACTTCCCATCAGGAATCTCTCAATGGTGCAGGTGTAGAAAGTCTTTAGCACCTGTGAGGGTAGTTTGATGTCCCTTAAGCATCTCAGATGGTACAGACGCTGCCGGGCCTTCTTCGCCAGGGTGTTGATGTGACAGGACCAAGATAGGTCCTGTGTGATGTGAACACCCAGGAATCGGAAACTGTCCACTCTGTCCACTGGAGTCCCATTGATGTTTAGCGGCTGGTATGACCGCTCCTGCTTCGTGCTGAAGTCCACTATCAACTCCTTAGTCTTGCTGACCCACCATCTCTCCAGGTTTTTAGTCTCCTGTAGGTAGGCCGTCTCGTCATTGTTGGAGATCAGGCCTCCACGACAGTGGCCGATAGCAAACTTGATGATGGTGGTGGAGATGGAAGTGGCCACACAGTCATATGTGTACAGTGAGTACAGCAGGGGGCTCAGAACAAAACCTTGGGGATCTCCAGTGCTGAGGGTGAGTGTGAATGAGGTGTTTTTGCCCACCTACGAATTGTTGTCTGTCAGGAAGTGACACAGCGGCAGGCTGAGTCCCAGGACATCCAACTTAGAGGCGAGAGTGGAGGGAATTATGGTGTTAAATGCTGAACTGTAGTCCACAAACAGCATTTTTGAATAATTCCCTTTTCTGCAGTCCAGGAGGCTCATTGTAGTGTGGAGAAGATGACTGATGGCATCGTCAGTAGAGCGATTCTTGCAGTACACGAACTGTAGTGGATAAATCTCTGCTTGGGTTGTGTTCAATTAACACAGTGATTGAGTAGGATTCTGATTCTAGCAGAAAAGTTACAGCATCATTATCAGAGTTTAACAGCATCATTATCTTTCATTTAATTATTCAGTCATTAACAGTCACAGATTCATTCCCACCTTAGAATAGACATGATTTTTCAAGTTGAAAGGATGCCAGAGGACACTCAGGAACACCACAGAGAAAGCAACAAACAACTATGTACCCTAGAGCTGAGAATGCACTAGAATGCTGCTGCTTAGGGTTAAATCTGTTATACGCCAAATGCAGTACGTTCAAAACTGTCTGTGATTCACAAATAACCACAATTTCAAAGAAATCGTTTTACACGTTACATTCTTTTAATTGTATTGCACTGAGATGAGCCAAATAATGTCTGCATTATTATAGAAAACACAACATGAGACCAATTCATAAAATAAATAAATACCACAAAAACCCAATTTAAATGTTAAAGATGAGCATTATAATACATGTCACTGCACAGCAGAAAACAGATAATGTTCAATGAAATTAGTACACAGACAAAAGACATTAACACCAATTCATAAATAAGGTTCCGTTAATAAGCAGTGGTTTGAAACTATGGAGGAAAATCAGTGATCAGGGATGCACCCATCCAGTAGTGCATAATAATAGGCCAGAATTGTTAATTAATACAACACAAATGATGGATATGAGCACACAAATTGTCTTCATGCTTGTCACATGCCTGTAATGTGTTGCAGAGTCTCAGTTACAGTGAGGATGGTCGGTATCTGATCACTACAGGCAAATACTCGAGCACTTTAATATTGATATTGTATAGAAATTGAAAACACAGGATTGGTGCATCACTACCAACGATCATAAGTTTCCTAAGATTAACCACAAGTTAAAGTTTAATAATAAATTAAGGTAGTGAAATGTAACTATGACCCAATGTCTCTTTCTAGCTCAGTTTGAAGAAGGACTCCTCCAGGACTTCTGTGAACTTGTCCTTCATCTGCTGACGGAATCCAGTGTACCACTCCAGCAGCCTCATTCTTCTCTCCGTCTTCTCAGTCTGCGTCATCACCCTCTCCTTCTCCAGGATGGCTGGCAGCTCCTTCCAATCCTTGAGGAAGATGAAGGGAGCCCCTGCATCTTTGAGCAGGCGAAGAGGTGAGCTGCGACCGTTGGCACAGGCTCCCGGATTCAGGACGTCCTCCACCACGGGCACAGAGCCATAGGCACAGGCTTCGTAGATGCGGTAGCACTCAGTATTTACGCCAACCGGGCACAGGGTCAAGTCACTCTGAGCCAGAGCCATCTGGTACTGTCTGGAGGTTTCTGCCGTCTCCTGAGGAAGCCACCTGAGAGAAAGCGATCATGTCACTTTGGATACAATCATGTTGGGAATATAGCTTTGTTTTTTTGTCTGCGAAACATATGCAAACTGTAAGGGCAAATTATCAGAATGTAGGCTAAGCCTAAGCCTAGCTGTAATAGTAAATCATGTTGAATCTCACATCAGAATGCAAGAGTTCAATTTCTAGTTAATTATACATGAATACACATATGTGTAATATGTCACACTGCTATTTTATCTTGTCTGCTCTGTAGACATTCTATTCTAATGACACAAACACATACTTCTCCCGAGCATTTGTAAGACACTGTTTTTCCAAGCCGTCCTGCTTCAAGATGCCCATGAGAGATTCCCTAGAAGAGTTTTTATAGACGGTGCCAAGGAAGTTGCAGATGTATGGTCTCACTGTGCTTACCATCTGTGTATTGGGTGTTACAACTGGGAAATGTCTATACCTGTTAACCAGAAGAAGGAAAAAAAAATAACACCAGTTTAAACATTAAAAGTCACTAGATACATTTACATCTTAATAATCTGTTAATAATCTGACTAATTAGAATAAAAATAGCTCAGTCTGAATAGAATAAACCAGTTGAGATCAGTCCGAATGAAATTTGTCTGACTGAATGAGGTAGGTTATCTTTACTAACCTGTTAAATAGAAGAATAACAGTTATGTGAATCTTTGTTTTTCTTATTACTTTCATTATTAGAATCTGAGTTTGTGATCTGTATGTGTGTCTGTCAAAATGTGCTCATAATTAAATAAATAAATAAATAATCTGCTCCCTGCATGTGCATGTTTGGACCAAGAAACACAAACTGCGTAAAAACATATATTGTCTACAGACTTCCCAGTTATCTAGAACAAGAGATCATTTGAATCTGAAATCGGAAAGAATTCATTTAGAATAGTGAAAATCTCAGCTTCTAAATTGAAATAATATAGTGCCAGAAAAGCACTGAGCCTTGAATTACATCTTAATTAAAACAAAACTGATTCAGAAAAAAAAAAGCTCCTACGTAGCAACACCAAGAGGCCACTGGAAGACATCTTTGTCGTTGACCCAGGGACTGTCATAGACAAGGAACAGCCGATCCACAAAGCCTCCAGATCTCTTCAGATAGGGGCTGATCCACTCATTAGTGCACTGCTCACTGCCCAGTAAGACCACTGCCACTTTAGAGATGGTGTGAGCCTGCACAAGAGTCTGCACATGCTGTAGCCACTGGATTGAGTAGGAGATCTTCTGCTGCTCACGACCATTTAACACCAACACAACACTGTCTGTGTCCAGAGGAATGTGACCCTGCACCACTGCTGGGCCTGTGTAAAAACTGACAGACATGGAAAAATGATCATACTGATTCTGAAAGCTGAATAAATATGTTTTATTTAAAAGACAGAGGGTTTTTTCCCCTGAATTTAACCTTGGGGATAATAATTCTGTCTACCTACATATCATGACTGCTTAGAGTCCTTATATTATAAACAGTTCAAACCACAACAACCACACTTCCTATTTAGTGGTTTAAATACATCATCCAGATTTGTGATATGTGCACCACATTTAGCTGAGTTTACCAGCATGTAAACTCTGCTTACACTAAAAGTATAAAAAGTATTGAGATGTAGCTCTGCGATTTGTAAATTTTCTGCCATCTCATATATCACATTTTGCATGGAAGGGCTAAATTTATGGCTAATGGCTAAACACCATTATGAATAAGCATATTGGCATTTATCACGTGTGTACACAGATCTGTGTATAGATTCCAAATGGACTGCTCTGATGTACAGATGCCCAAAAATGATTTACCATATATGGCCAAAATGACTAAACTAAAACTGAACTGGGAAAACAAAATCAGATGATAAGCCACTCATCATCCTCAACAAAGAGAGTCCTGTGCATCATAAAGTCTTTAACTATGGAATCATCAAAATCATTCCTTACATGTGCCTTTTAAACAATAATAGATTTAAGACTTTAGATTTTATGTCACCGGTTATATCTGCGAAATTTAACACTCATGTCCATGAAAATGTGTGAATGTGTAGTTTACTCACAAAACTTTGTGTACACATGATTGATAAATTAGGCCTCTGATTCGTTCAGTTGCTCACAGCTTACCTGAAACTGATCTTCCCTGACTGAATCTCTCCTTCTCTCCACTGCCCTGTTTTATCAGTGGGGTTCAAAGGGCCTTCTAAAATGTGTTCCCACAAGTAAAGTCCTAGTGCCAAGAAAACAAAAAAGACATTTATAACAATATTGTGCAATTCTGCTTAAACAAATACATTAAAGCTTTACATTTGATAATTAAACATAATTTTTTTATGAAGGGTGCCAAAAAAAACTGTGAAATATTTTAATATTCAAAATAAAGATTCTTGTAATACAGTTTATAAACAGGCCAAAGGATTGTGGACATCTGACCATTAAACCGATGTACATGTTTTTTCGCCAGCATGACAACAGCCCTTTGCACCAAGTGATTCATTGACTGATTCTCAATAAGCACACATGAACTTTATAGTCAGGTGTCTGAATATCATACATAATCATCATTGATCATACATAACTTCTACAGCAGGTCAAGTGTAAAACCTACACAGAGAACTAGTCACCTCCATCACTGTGAACGCAATAGTTGAATGAACAGACACTTACCTATAGCTGCTTTTCCCCAGATTTGAACTTTATATCTTTTGGGCCTGCTCTTTGCGATGCGCTCCTGATATGATCTGTAAGCCTCTCTTCTTTTTTGCAGTACCGAGATGGAGTCTGCATGCTCGTCCTCTTCCCATGGGTTCCATTCTTCCTCTCCACCTTTGGGTTGATCTACAAATGTGAGAAATGATTCAATAAAAAAAGACATTATGCACAGATTCCCGGACAACAATCAAAGATCAATGCATTTTACATGCATTTTCACTTGGGTTTGCATGCTTTACAGAAACACATCTGCATTGCTGTCTACAAGAATGTTTCCGTTTCTTTTGTTAAAATCTCAGGTTATGTTATTGTAAAGTTCATTAACAGACCTTTAAACAAACCCAAAACATATCTGTTGTCTTGTACTGCAGCATTTTGATAAATATTTTTAATTTTTTTTAAATATATTCAATTTATTATCCATACATCATTACTTGCTCACTATATACAGCAATTTGCATGCCATACTTCTATATACTTCTCATCCAGCTACGATTCTTGACTTCAATGTTTGTTTGATTAATTTAACTTAAACTTAAACTTAATTTAAATTAACTTTAAATTAATTTAACTAAGTCACACCATTGAACACAAAAACAAACGAGAATTCACATAAATGAGCCGATTCAATCAACTCAGTATTCACCTAAAAGAGCCAATTCATTTAACTCAGTATTCACCTAAAAGAGTCGATTCAATTAACCGACTCATCATTAGAAATAGCATTATTGGTTTGCGTTAGTGAAAGAATCAATAATAAAAGTACTGGGTGTAAAAAAAAAACAACACACCAGAAGATATCAGTCTAAGAGAAAATGCTGCAGTTAATCTCTCCCTTAATGTCCCAGAGCCTGTATGCTAACTTTAACAAGCTAACGAGCTAAACATAGTTAACGTACCTGCGGGTGCAGAGCCCTTTTTCACCACTCTGTGCACACGACTAATTATCTTCTTATTAAAAAACACATTGTATGCAGCGTATAATGAAAAAACCACATACGCCAAAACAACAATTATCGCTATCTTTCTACGAATTAATCTCATTATTAAAAAGGAGCTGAACAGCCATCCTGTGCTGAGACTTTCTTATTCCCACCCGCATTCCGCCAAACAACGTATTCAATGCTAACTCTTATAAATGACTGCATGGGTTTGTTGTCACGTGCGGACTAAATATCAGCCAATGATAACGGAAAGGAAAGGATGTTAGCCAATCAGAGCAGAGCTTTCCGGAATGAGGTGGGAATTATATAGCGTTGTGGTGGCTGACTGTTTACATGCAGAGTAAAAGGACCCAATAACTGAAGTCACATATGTATACATTTTACTGCCTGAATATAATATCTTTAAAATTTTTGAACTTAGAATATAAAGATTAAAATAAAAAGTAAACGATTGCGTTGACATTATTTATAGAATTCCATTGTCTCTGTGTTGTTTTTGCTCAATTGCTGAAGGCGTTAAGAAAAAGGAAATAACATACATAATATACATAAATAACATTCTTTTGGCAAAAGTCTGTCAGGGTGTCTTCTCTATACAAAGGTCATTTCAAAATAGTCACATTAGGGGCAAATTTATTTATTTAAGCTTAAATTAATTCAATCACAATTAGAATGGGACAATAGTTTATGTGTATTAACTTGCCTCAGTTTATTGGGATTGATGCACCTCTGGGCATATGTAAGAAAATCCAAACAACTCAGTCCAGACCAAAGTTGTGGACCTCCACAAGCAATTTCCAAACAACAAAAGGTTTTGCAGGCTCATGTGAGTCCCATCAGATACAAATGTAAAAATTGTGACCACACAGACAGTGAATCAGTGAATGCAGAAGGAGGCAAAAACAAGCTCCCGTAGATGTTTGCTCATCTATGGGAGGTTAAATGAAACTCAGAAAATCTGACACACAAGGAAGATGTTTCTATTCCAAGACCATAAAAGGAACTGGGAACTGGTGCAAAAGTATACGGCATGGCATTGTGTGGAAGAAGCAAAACCTCAAGACATCAGCCAGAAAGTTAAAACTCAGTCACAACTGGGTCTTCCAGCAGGACATTGATTCTAAGTGTAGCTCTAGCTTGAATCCAAGAGAAAAGTGTTTGAACAAGAAATTGTTAAAGGCATTTTTTCCCATATTTGTTATTTTACTAGATAATTTTCTTACTATTGAGAAATTGAACAAGTGCCTGTCGATGGTTTGTGTGAACGTAGGGTAAGGCATATCTTCTATTCACATAACACATTCGTTATTGCTGTTCTTAATTGTATTTTAGGACACCTTGGAGAGTGTTTTGCCCACACCGATATCAGGATCCCTGACTTCTCTGACTACCGTCGTGGTCCTGCTCTCTGTACGGGATGGCATTCCTTTCGTCAGATTAACACTCCAATCAAAAAACATTCAATCAACCAGGTTAAGGATATGCAAGCGCTTGTCATATTTTTATAGCTTAAGTTGCCCAACATTACAAAAAAAAAAAACGTTTATTGCGTTCAGCTTTGCAGAAGGACCCAACACTCTAAAATCAGAGTGTAAAATCAGAGAGGAAGGCCCCGATTATTGATAACATCAGGATTTTATAGACAGGAATAAAGTAAAACAGGACATCAACCACCATTGGCTTAGAAGCATCGCCTGCTCATCTTCTGACCAAACTGTATCCCACGGGAAAAGAAAAGGTCTCAAAGAAACAACTGAAATCTCTAGTCACAATAACTACCAGCCATGGGAAATACAGAAGCCTAGAAGGACAGATTCATGTGAACATCTCTAAAGTAACAATTTCCACTACACACCCAACTATTTTCAAAAGATAAACCAACACAAGTCAAGTCAAGTCACCTTTATTGTCACATCACCACAGCACATGTGCCATGGTGAGTGAAACAATTCAATTAAAAAGTGTACACATAAAATCCTTGAATGCAAATTGATTAAAATGGCTATATTTTAACAACCAAAAAAATAAATTAATTAAGTCATGTGACATGAATAAAAACCTAATAAATGTATAATGGATATTTTAATTAAGGTCACTTCATAATTGGCTTCTTGAATCCAAAATGCCGGGGATGGATTCAGAGTGCTGATCATTGAGATAAAAAAACACTCAAAAACTTAATAATGCAAAGAATGCCCAGAATTAAATATATGTTTTGAAATATATGAGGAGTCGCCCCTGTGGATAAAATAGGCAACTACAGTACAACTTTAAAGTACAGAGGATGTGTAATTTCATCCTTTTACCTTTGTGTTTAATTAGTAGTAACTGAAAATGATTAAATTGTAAGAAAATGGAGTAAAAGCTCAAAGAAATAAATGATAATATCCTTCAAAAAAAAAAAAAAAAAGAATATTAGTCTGAACATTATATATGTATTGTAGGAGCTCTGGTGAGCAAAATCATCATCAGTTTATTCATCCTTAATTCAAACATTGTGTCCTGTGCAATTTATTCCTTCATTGATGATAGTAGCATTTAATAACATAATTAAAAAGAAATCTATTAAATAAAAGGTTTTCACTTAAAAGAACACGTTATTTTCTTTAAATCATTCATTAATTTTGTTGTCCAAATAAGTGCTTTCATCGTGTGGTTCAGTCTAAATAATGAACCTCAGCCTGAAGCTCTCTGTGAATGTAGCCCAGTAAAGCAGCGGTCACTTGCTGCTGAAGTGAGGCGTTTGCTGTGACTAAGGCTATTAACTGGGCTACATCAGTCCACTCGATCGAGCCCAAAATGGACATGATGTCCTCGTAGAGCTTCTTTTGCTGCGCTGGGGTCATTTCATTGATGACCTGAGGCAATGGTTTGAACTGACCGCTTGTCATCCAGCATCCCAGAAGTCCTCCAACAGCACCACCTTTTACCCAGGCAAAAAGATCAATATTATATCAAAGAATTTGAGAAACAGGAAATTAAAGCTTGGCACTTTTTGAATCTCTAATCTGAAGATATTTAATTTTCTAGAACAGCAGCTGAAGGTGGTCCCAATTCAGATGCTACAGTCATTAATACATTGTTGTTTCCAAAGCAATAATGGAAGTGTATAGCTAAACTAATCCAACACTAATAACAGTTTTCTGTATCATGTTTGGAAACATTTCTGTAAGGAATCTTCAGTGTCAGTGCTTTGTAACAGTTGTAACTTTGTAAGTTTTACACCAAAAGAGAAAAAAGACCTGTGAGAGAATGAGTTTATAATAAGTCTATAATATGGTACAAAAGTGAACAATAACTAAATTATTAATAGATAAAAGCGTGATGTCATTCATTGATACATTATAATTGATGATTAAAATTTTAATCAATCATTGACAGATTGCTGTAGTGTAAGAAGAATAAAACAGGATGTGCCATTATAGGAAAATGAACCACTTCGCTTGGCATTACACCACTCCACACCACACCTCTCAACTCCACACCACACCACTCTCCATACCACACCACATCACTCCATGCCACAAACCACACCTCTCCATACCACATCACTCCACAAACCATCACTCCCCATACCACACCACTCCACACCACCACAAACCACCACTCCACACCTCTCCATACCACATCACTCCACTCCACAAACCACCACTCCCCATACCACACCTCTCCACACCACCACAAACCACCACTCCACTCCACAAACCACCACTCCCCATGCCACACCTCTCCACACCACAACAAACCACCACTCCACACCTCTCCATACCACATCACTCCACTCCCTGTACCACACCTCTCCACACCACCACAAACCACCACTCCCCATACCACCACAAACCATCACTCCACAAACCACCACTCCACACCTCTCCATACCACATCACTCCACTCCACAAACCACCACTCCAAACCAATCCACACCTCTCCATATCACCACTCCACACCACTCCATACCACCACATCACTCCACACCACACCTCTTCACACCACATCACTCCACAATTATTGTTTTCCTATAACAGCATGCCTCATTGAGTTTTTGCTCCTTTTTTAATATTTTAATTAGTGCAGTTTGCTGATACTTGCCTACGGCGATGCCAAGAGGACCCCCAACCAATCCACCAGCAAAAGCAAGTCCTCCAGCAGTCATCGCTCCCTTCCCAGAATGCTTTACTGTAGTCTTTATCTGCTGATTTGCTGACAGCTCACAACACAGTTTGATCACGTCATCAATGGGGGGAGCCATGTTAGGTAATCAACTCACTTTGGGGACAAAAGCAGAATGTGCATTTGTATTTAAAATGAGCCATGAGTTATATTCATGAAATTCTACATGAATAAACACACCACATAGGACCACGTGACACAGTGAATGACACATGATACATGGGTAAACTATAAATAACATGGTATTGTGAGTTTATATGAGAGTAACAGGATAACAAACAATAAAAGATGATAAAACATAAAAATACGTACCGTTTGAAATAAAACTTCAGTCATTTATCTTAAAAAGTCAAAGAATCACATTGACCATTATATCGAGCTTCCGACATCAAATACCTACTGAAAATAAATTTCACGCACGCGCACTGTTCAGCATGGTTCATACACTGGCTGCAGAAATGTTTTGTTTTTTTTTTAAATTAAAAGTCTCGCGGCCAAGAATCACTCGGTTGTATATAAAATGTTCTTTTAAAATAAAATTGACGTGGTTTTCCACAATACTTAAACATTTCCGTTTTGCAACATTGTGTCGTAGTATAGACGTTTAAATATCGCAATGATCCTGTACGTGTATTTAACATAGAAGTGTATATACTTGCGTCATATTTGATTGAAAATCTACATTATCTACATTACAATCTATGTTAACATTGTCAATTCACGTTAGACTGCATGATCCATCAAGTATCATTAAAGCCGAATTTTACTGCGTGTTTAAGTATTAAACACCGCTGTGATCAAAGCAAATGGAGAACTTTAAATACGTTAAGAAATTTGTGACAAAATACTTTAAATTAAAGTATACGTTAATAGATAGATAAATAAATGAATGAATGTCTGATAATTGTGTGCCTGGAATAAACTAACGATGCTTTAATTGTGAAGATTTTCCTGGCTTGGCTGCCATGTTTAAATATATTTTGGTTAGCCGTTAGCATTATCGCAGGTTGAATCCCAAACGGTTCCTATTGGATATGAAGTGAACTAAAGTAGCGCGTGAACGCCCATAGATATCTATTTTGAACGCGTTTACTTTCTGCCCTATGTAGTGTACTAGTGTAGGGAACAAGGAGGCATTTTGTATTCCAGCCTCAGTGTCTCATGTACCAAATAAGCTGAGAAAAATAACGTAAATTATGTACATATCTAGAGAAACCTTTAGTGGAAGAAGATTTATCAATAGCACTTTCTTTTGATAACTTTCTTTACGTGATAAATCACAGGTTAGTTTGTTTGTTTGTTGTTTTTTTGTCTCGGCTGTCAGAAATAACTTGCCCGTACTTGTCCACTGGTAATGAATATTCATGAGCGCGAGCCGGTGGACACTACAAAAGCATCATCATGAATACAGGCATCAAAGTGTGAGATATTCTGGAATGGAGGAAGGTTTGTGGTGCGAGAAAACCTTCAGCGTCATATCTACTGTACCACTGTGGATAATTGAATATGCATGGACTAACCAGATGATGGAGGTGTTAGAAGGTATGTGTTTGTTATGGTTCAGAAGCTGTGCGTGTGTGTACAGCTGTGTACCTTTATTAGACACTCCCACCTCATGCTTGGTACATCTGACAGATCTGTTCTGTCAGATGCTAATTATTATCAGATATCAGATAATTATTATACTTTCTTTAATATCTTCTTATTTATACTTCATTGTCGTCAAATATATTTGGTTAATAATGCAGAAGACATGTTGTTGTGCAGTCATCATTGTAAATAACCTGTTTCTTCAGCATCAACTGGATTGAACTGAATGCTGGGGCCTGATGTCTTGTGTAAAAAAGTTTTAGGTCCTCCACTGTGGCTGGAAGGTGACCGGAGCAGTCTGACTCTTAAGGATCCTTGTAGCATCCGTGTGACAGCAGCCGAGTCCTGGATGGTCATCCGGGCCAGAGACATTAAACACTTTGCGCAGGTCATGGAGTTCCTGGATGTTACTCACACTTTACTGCCTCGGCTAGTGACCCCCATCAAGCATATGAAGATCGTGTTTGGACTGAAAACTTTGGTAAATGTGGTTTAATGATGATGATGTTTGTTGTCGAACACACCATGTGGTGAAGGTATTTTCTAATGTTGTCCTGACATTTTTATGGTGCCATCTATGTTTCAGGTTATTATGTGGATGTTTTGGGAAGACCAGAGCATGGAAATCATTAGAGACAAGATTGTAAAGCTGTTTCCTGACAGCCTCCCACAGTATCATAGAAGTGTAAGTAGATGTTGGATTTTCTCCTCTAGAGGACACTAAAATACTATAGTTCATTCATACACGTGTACAGACTGAATTCTTTCACGTTTATATTTTAACCTTTTCATCAGTAAGAAATTCTGAAATGTAAAAGTTCTTCTGGATTCAGAATCTTTTAAAGGTATATATAATGTAGGTCCATTTTCATAAAAAGTGCAAAAAATGAATTTAAATATGGCAATTATTTTATTCCAGTTCTATTCTGTCTGTTTACACAGTTAGGGTCAGATTCCTGTTTTTAGCTGACAAGAGTGCAATCTGCGGTGGGATTCTGTTGTAGCCCCATCCGGCCCAATTTTTGATATTCTGCATGTTTTGAGATGCTTTTCTCACCACAGCTTTAAAGAGTGTTTATTTGAATTACTGCAGCATTCTTGTACTGCTCACTGGATGTTCTAACGCCAGTCTGTTTGAACTCATGCAAAATTCCAGGACATCAGCAGTTTCTGAAATATGTAACGAAAACCCTCGACCTCTATCTGTGTGTTTATATGCATTGAGCTGCTGTAGAGTTAACAGTGAGTCTATGGCTGTTACTAATTATTTTTGACAATGAACTTAAGTTTTGTGTATCATGTTTATTCTTCTAAGCTACAGGCTAGATTTCAGGTAAATGCCCTTATTTTAAGCTTGGGAAAACAGTGCATATTATCATCACTTAATGTTCAAGTGTTTAAAATGTTTGTATGCAATTTTCACTATTTCAGTAATTGTTGGAATATTTTTCAAACATAAGAAGATCTGACCATGTTTCTCAGACCACCACACATGAATTTGTTCTTTTGAAATTGCAGAGTCACAGGCATATCGAGTTGATGCAGAAGGCCCATCGGGACTTTAAAAATTTTGCGCAGTTACTGACAATAAAGCCAGAAGTGCGCAAAAACTATATTAGAGTAAGTGAAAATGTATCTTGATGTCATTGTAGTGTTTAATTTAGCCCAGTCAGCATTAGACATGTTGACTTTCAAGAATATCTCATGTAAAACAAGTGTAGCAAAAGTTGTGGCACCTATAAAGATTTAAAGTTGTAAGGTCTCAAATTTCTTTGACATTTTTAGCGTATTTATTGTTATGCTTTGTAGAATCAGATGGGAGAGCAGTATGGAGAATGCTACATCATAAAGTTGGAAGAGAGGTTGTTACATTATTTAAAAGAGCTGAACAAAGCTCTTCCACAACCCACCTACATTGACCAGGTAAGGCCATGTGCATGTCTAGGTGTGTTGTGTCTGTGTGTGTCACAAGTATAAGATTCTCATTTGTGTTCTGGTCAATATTGTATAATATCCTACATAGACACAATAAAGATTTTTACTTAATTCCAGGTTCCAGGTTGTGCCAAAAGACTGCTGTTGTAACTATAATGACCTTGATGCTCATATTGAACATTCTTTCATTGCATTTAGTTTTGACTTTATAAAATACACTTATGAGTAATGATTCATAAAGTCACTATCTGGTGTCACCAAGAGTATCATGGGTCGTCTCACAGAGGTTTTCTTCACCATTGCTGGCTTTGCCATGTTAATTAGGAATCTAAATATAAATCTCCATGTAGATTTCTGTACAAATGCCTTACGACAGTGTTTGTTATAATTGCTCTCTAAATACAAGTACATTAAATTGAATATCTTAACACGTTTAGGTTCTAAAACAGTCCGGGCCATTAAAAGGGACAGAGGAGTTACTGCAACAGTTATTTACCTGTAATAGTGCGTCTCCAGCCACAGCGCTAAAGAAACTGCTGAGATGTGGTAAGTCTTACTCGAGCATCTTTCATTATAAAATGTTGACTTTACATTCACAACGCTGCATTATATGTTTTTTTCTTTTTTCCAGCTACAGGAAGCCACATGGATCATAAACGTACAGAGATGTGTAAGCAACAAAAAGGAGCTCAAGTCCATGGACCAGTGTTTGGGCCTCTTTGTGTAGCTCTTAGGAAACCTCTGGAACAGGCAGATGAAGACTGGCTGTCCCAGGCATCCTCTCAGAGCTCCTGGCTGAATAGAGATCAGAGTTTGGAAAAACAGATGACAGTGTTGAAGAAGAAGAGAGTTTTAGATCAGACTGACAATGCTCTGGGTATGCTTAAAGAGCCGTGTCCTCAGACCGTTGAAATCGGACTCGTTTCTGAAGAGAAGAAAGCTGACGATGACTTAACAGAGCACTTGTGCTCCAAACACGGCAAAAGAATGAAGAGTATCCTCCAAGAATGCTCTGAGGAGCAAAGGAGTCAGGACCACAAAGCTTCACTGATACATGTGCAAAGCACTCCTCCACCACCTCACCCTCCACTTCCCCAATCCAGTCCTCACGGGCTGACCTCAGCATCTCCTCAACATGACTCATCTTCTACAAACATTTCTCTGTCTTCTCAGCCAGAGTCTTTTTCATACCTTTCAGTGGATGAAGAGCGACATGTTCTCCCTTTACAACTGATGGCGTCTTCGCAGACATCTCCAACAGAAGAAAAGAAATCAAGTCCCTTCTCAGGCCAAAAAAGCTGCAGCTTTTCATTAGAATCATTAGAGTCATTGGAAGCCTGGCTTTCTCCAGAATGCTCAGTTCCGGTAGTCAGTCCTTCACTAACATGCTCAAATCAGCCATCCTTATCTCAAACATCTTCATCTTCAAACAGTATTTCAGCATTTCCAGAAAACATTATTACACAAAAATCATCCTTGACTGAGCAGGAATCCTCACAGGGATTGTCCTTCAAGAAAATGTGTTTGGAATCTTCATACTATCAGATTGGTTCACCGTCATCCTCTGCAGCTCCAGCAGTGACTCTTAGTCCAAGCCAAAATGATGCGCAGGTCTCTTTAGAGTCAAGTGGCACATTAGCAGGAAAACCAAGGCTCTCTTTAGAGACTCAGACTTTCCTCTTGGTGTCTAAGTGGCTTCAGCCTCAAGTAAAGCTCCACAGACTGAGCCAACATGAGTGTCACCAAGCCACACTGCCAAGTCGTGCTCCAGTTCCCTTATCTGAAGAGGAAGAGGTAGATGAAGATGTGTTTGATGTCAATTTACTTTTTTCAGATTCTGAATCAGACACACAAGACTCTGACGATTCTGATTATGTTCCATCCAAGAGACGCAGGTATAGGTGAAGTGCAACACAAATGACTGTTAGACATCATGTGCAATTATGTAAGCTACCTAATACCAGGTGGATATTGATCATTAACCAGACCTTTGTGGTACTCTCTTTTATATTTCTGCTCCTTAAACTGCAGACTTTATTCAGAAATTATATTTGATTTTAATTTTGATCTTTTTTTTTCTTTTTAAAGCAAAAACATTCAAACAATTTTAGATTATTTAATATAAAACAATAACTTGATATATGTGCTTTTAAAATACCTCATAGATTTTTTTTATTTATTTAATTCTTAGAACAGTTTTTTACTCGTTTTGACATTTAAAAAAGTTTAAACAATTAAACAACTTTGTAAGTCTTCGTGAATTAGAAAACTTTCCAGTAAATTTTTTTGTCCAATCACGTGTTTGAGTACGTGCGTGTGTGTGTATCCTGATGGCAGTTTTACAACTTTGAGACATGTGCACGTAGCCCATGAGTGATCGAATTTACTGCTGTTTCATGAACATTTGTACTTATGTCTGGGAAGTCTAAGGGTTATCACATTTATTAAACAAAGTTTGTTGACACTGGACTTGACAGGTAGCTGCAGTTGTACAGCATTGAGGAGCTTGAGTTACAAATTATTGCATACTTTGTAAAATGAAACAGAGATTATATATACAGTATGTATGTGTGTGTGTGTGTGTGTGTGTGTATATATATATTTTCTTACAAATAAAAAAAGATCAATGTATAGTGGATATTAAGTCTACACACGGCTGTTAAAATTGCAAGTTTTTGTAAGAAAGATTTTCTTTTCCATCTTTAATGTGATATAGCAACCAAGACTATGGATCTGATTCTATAACACACTGAAACTTGCTACAATTTTACTTTCACAATTCTGACCATCATAATTTAAAGTAAAACTGATGCCTAGTTTTTGGCCCAACCACCTCTTATGTAATAATGATGTTAGGTTGTTACACTGAAGTGATGCGAAACTGATGTACTGTACGTATAACAGGTAAGTGAGTTGGCAGGCATTCAAGGATAAAAGTTCATGGGCAGTTTGATGTTTGTGTTGGCTTTTTAAATTGGTGCTCATTTTGATGTTTATTGATGTTTAATTTCTGATGTTTAAGGACACAATGCTCTCGATTTTTCATTACACCAAACCAACCTTTTGCACACTGTCCTTGTTGAGCAAATAGTTCTGTGGCCATTTGGCTGTTTCCCATTATCATTTACAGCACACATTCTGTTACAGCTATTTAGGTATATATAGTGGGTGGAAATAAGTATTTTAAATCTTGGTTTTGTTATTTAATACTTTCAGTAAATATATAAACTTCAGATTTAAGATATAATATCTTAATGTCTTGTGACTTTGTACTTTTTGAACAAAAACTGATAAAAACTAAATTGTACTGGACAACTGTACTGGGAACCAGTAGAAATCATTGTCGAGGTAATGGAGTTTCCAGAACATCTCTCATGCAGAGTACTAGTCAACACATGAGGTGTGCCAGAGCAAAGACCTTAAACATTCTGTACAATTGTTTTGTATTGTATGTTGTAGAAAGTTTATAGACCCTCAACTAATACTCCTAGATTAGTATGCAAGCAGTCATTTTAAATAGTTGCAGGATGACCTGGAAGTAGAAGAAACAACAACTAAGCTTCCATCACCTCCATTTAATCTCCTATATCCTACAAACCTTCTCTGACCTAACAGCAGGTAGTTAAATAACAACTATGAAATATGTTCTGGTCAGATGAAATAAAAATAGAACTCTTTAGAAATAATTCAGCTTGTCATTTTCCCAAGAACACCATATCGAGAGTGATGAATAATAATAGGAGCATCACACTAGACTGTTCAAAGGAGACATGACTGAAGCAAACCAGACTATATTAGAAAAGGATTTAATCTTGTTGACCAAGTTGGGTAATGATTCATTCCCCAGTACCTACAAGCTACAACTGTTCTGCCCTTAACCCTCTCTTCTCCAGGGGTTCTCATATAATAGCTGCGCCTGCATTCTGACCCCAACTTCTAGCTGGGAAATGCAAAGAAAAGAATTCCACTGTGCTGTAGTCTATGTGTGACAAGAATATAGGTGTCACCTTCCGAGATGCTAAATCTGGGGAAAATACGGACATTTCATCAAAGCAATAAGATAAGATATTCCTTTATTCGTCTCACAATGGGGAAATTTCTCTGTTACAGCAGCAAAAATATATAAAGAATAAAGACATAATATAATATACAGTATATACAAAAACAAAAATGTATAAAGAGTAGTGGTTACACTGAAGACATATTGCACATAGGTAATATTGCACATTTTTCAAAATTTCTGTTATTGCACATGTTTAAAATGCTTTGTTATTGTTTATTATTACAGTGAAACAGTAATGACAGTGTGTATTATGGTGACTGGTACACTGGGAGCATCTTTGATTGTACAGTCTAATAGCAGCAGGGAGAAAAGAGCATCTGTATCGCTCCTTCAGACACTTGGGATAGTGATTATATAGTGATACAGTGATACTGATAACTGTCACAGAAGGAGCTGCTCAAAGCGCAATGCTCAATGCTCAATGACCCCAAATCTATTGGCAAATTTGCAGAATGCTTTGCATGGTCTTGCCAATCTTCAGGTTTTGAGTCCAAAAGTGGGACCCTCAAAATTTTGATGAATGGAAGACAATTTGTCAAGAAGTCAAATCTTTCAAGTATTTTTTTCCTAACAAATTGTTTAAACATACATTTGTGATTGTTTAGATATATTTTTTGTACAAATTTATGAAAACAAAATAAGAACAAAAGTTGAAATATATTATGTGTTTAAATTTGAATTAGATTCAAATGTATGTGCTGTAAGTATATTAAATAACTAAAGATGAAGTGGGTGCGATTGAGCAGGGGCAGCTCTTCACTCATTAACAATATGCTTCAGTTATTTTGTCCAGCTGCTGTACGTCATTATCAACTGATGGGCATGCTCAAAACATCAAGTATGTTGGACCATAAAAAAAGATTATTACATTTCCTCAAAGCACTGTCTATCTGTTTGCATAGGTTATGCAACTTTCTACCTCTGTGTATTTGCCAAACACTGGTTGACGTAACTGTATCATGTGCAGGACAGATGTTTTGCATTTTGCCCAGATAGATTCCATAGTGTATTGCTACTTAATAGCGATGAGGAACTAAAATTAGGCTGAAATAGGTATCAAGTGAATATTATAGCCTTTGCTAAATCCTCCACAAAGTGGCAAGACTACATGGTTCCCATTTCAATCCTGTGTGATTAAACTCTGGGTTGAGATGACCATGATCTCCTGTGTCTGAGATAGGCCCTGACCAGAATTAAATTGTTACTGCCGACATACAGAATAATCACTGATCTTTCTCGGTTTTTGTTCACTTCATCAAACAGCATAAGATTTGCTAAGACTAGAAGAATCCTTGAGTTTTTACCATTTAAACATTCAGCTCCCAAAGTGCACAAAATCTGCTCAATCTACAAACATATAAGAGGCATATAAATATTGGGAATGAATCAGCATCTGGTTTAGACCAAGTGTCAAATTCCAGTTCCTGGAAAAAAACCAAGCTTACCTGTGAATGTTAGGGTCCTGTTACATCATTGACAATGTAAGTGGGGTGTGTGGGACAGCCCTCAGTTTCTACCAATGAAAAAATGGGTGGTATCATCCAGCACTTATTTCTGCAACAGCTGTCTATAAAAGCGACCACAGAACTAAACTCACAACTCATTTCATTGCATAATTTAAACGTATTCCTGTAGAGACAAAGTCTTTTGAGGCACTTCTTAAAGGTATTTTTTCATTATTATTAATTTACAATTTACAAGCATGTTTCATACACGTCTACTAAACATATCATTGAAACAGAATTCAGTCATTGTCTAGAATAAAGATGCACAATATTTGGCATGTTTGGTAATGCAGGAGGTTTGCGGGTTCAGTTAGACACTTCTGGTTTCTGCAGTTATAGAAACTTGTGACAGAATTTGTTTTGATTTAATAGTTTTAAAATTCTTGTGTTGCATAAATGGCATCAATTGATTTTTAATTCATCACATTTGTTGATACAACAAATAGAAGCCTAATGTATTTATTTTAGAGCATATTTCTGAATGATGGTAGTATTGTTTTTGGCTGTCTCCTTTTGGAAATAATCAGTCCAACGCTGCTGATGTTTACTTTACTAAGTTAGTGGCATTAAAATACGCAACAAAACACAAACTTAATATTTCCAAACATTGAAAAAAACTGGAAACCAATTATTGTTAGTTAGGTTTGTAGGCTACACACGTGCACGTATTATTATTATTATTATTATTATTATTATTATTATTATTATTATTATTATTATTATTGTTGTTGTTTTTTATAGAGAAAATGTCACGTGTCGGGAAAATGAATGGAGTCTCAATGAACGGTTTTCACGGAGATGAAAAGTTTAAAGGCCACGGACTAAATGGCGACAGCGTCAATGGAATGAACGGAAACGGTGTTACTGTTCTGAACGGGAGCTCGCGCAGCCCAGTTAAACCGAGAGCGCGCGGGCAGCGGTGGAAGGTGCGAGCGTCGGAAATGGCGAAGAGCACCCTCAACCCTATCCGTGCTATAGTGGACGGAATGAAGCTCACCCCGAACCCTGACAAACCCATGATCGCCCTGTCCATCGGTAAAATATCAGAGCTCAACAAAACCTTTAGATGATTTCTAACAGGTCATTAATATAGAAGTTACTTGTGTTTTATTGTCAATTCCAAATTATTGACCGTGGTGAGAGAAAACATACAGTATATATAATTTTAGAATATTATATTATAATAATATTATTTAATATATAAATATATAATATATAATTATATAATATTTAATAATAGTATAACAATAATTTTACAATATTATATTATAATAATATTATATAATTATATAATTATATAATATTTAATAATATAAAAATAATTTTACAATATTATATCTACAGTAATTAGATACAATACATACTATAAATTATTAACTACATTAGAAAAAAACATAGTACATTGTCACATGATTGGAGCTACAGTCATTCGCTACCCAGCCATTTTTCACTATGTAAGACAAAAAGCAAACAAAAATGTTATTTGAAAAAAATATAAAAAATGACTGATTTAAGCACTGACACTGGAGACTCCTTCCATTAATATTAAATGAGGTTCATCATTATCTTTTTTCATAATCTTTATCATCATCATGAGTATCATCATAATCATTTTCCCTCCATCATCTTCCTTCTAACTCTCTCTGTTTACTTCAGGTGACCCTACAGTATTCGGAAACTTGCCTACAGATGAAAGTGTGCTACAGGCTGTGAGGGAAGCTGTAGATTCACACAAATACAACGGCTATGCCCCCTCAGTAGGTGAGACATCATACATCCCAGCCTACTTAGGAAATTAAGGAAAATGAATGGCAGAATCCCAGAATGTACTTCACACAAACTTTAAACTTTTCCATGAATTGTTTTAGTTATCAATTTTACTAGCACTTAAATAATCTTTAAAGATTTCAAATTGAGTATTTAATGTAGCTTTGCCTTATTTACACAAGAACAAACACAAATTTAATTTTTTTCCGTTTCCTGTTTTTATTTGTTTAGGGTTTTATTTTCAAATCTTGTCTCATATATGAGAAAAATGTGTATTAATTTCTTAATATTATCCTAATATTATTGTTATAGGTTACCATAGGAGCCGAGAGGCTGTGGCAAACTTCTACAGCCAAGCAAGTGCTCCACTGGAAGCTAATGTAAGTGCACAAATTTGTATGTATATACTGTGTATTGCTTTTATATATATATATATATATATATATATATATATATATATATATATATATATATATATATATATATATATGAGAACACAGATTCAAAACATTGTGAACATTTTCCCTAAATCTGTTTGCTCCTTAGGATGTGATCCTGACTAGTGGGTGTAGCCAGGCTATTGAGTTGGCCATCAGTGTGCTTTGTAATCCAGGAGACAACATCCTGGTTCCTTGCCCTGGTTTTTCTCTCTACAAAACTCTGGCAGTGTCAATGGGCATCCAGGTCAAACTGTACAACCTACTGGTATGTAATTGTAGTGACAATACTTCATAAAAGAATATATAAAAAATTAATAGAGTTTAACAAAAATGAAGGAAGTC
Source organism: Tachysurus fulvidraco (assembly GCF_022655615.1). Classification (NCBI taxonomy): domain Eukaryota; kingdom Metazoa; phylum Chordata; class Actinopteri; order Siluriformes; family Bagridae; genus Tachysurus; species Tachysurus fulvidraco. The sequence continues at coordinate 18,373,726 of NC_062530.1, read as the reverse complement.
AGTTTTTTTTAAAGCATCAGGAAAGTGGGTGATATCTATGCTTTTTATACAGCGGTTATATATGGTCCCATTATACAACATGAGGAATGATTTCTGATTTAATTGAATGTAATGATACTTAAGGCACATAAATTAAAACTATTTGATAATAATAAAGTATAAGATTATAAGACTATAAACAACATAACTTGCTAGGAACAATGTAAACCAAGTGTGAATTAATTGCTAGTACTTCAAATGTGACACATTTCCAAATATCTCTCTCGCAATACAATCTGATCAGAGTATGTAAATATTACTGCCTTTAAGAGAAAATCAGCTCAGCTCAAATAAAAAAGATTTCTGGCAGCTATTCACTACGACTTTAAATATCACTGATGAATTTTACACAGATAACATTAATATAGTATTTTTGTCTTTAGCCGGAGAAATCCTGGGAGATTGATCTCCAACACTTGGAAAGTCTGATTGATGAGAAGACAACCTGTCTGATCGTCAACAACCCATCCAACCCCTGTGGCTCTGTATTTAACAAAGAGCACCTGCAGAACATCCTCTCAGGTGTGTATAACATGATTGAGTTCTGTACAATGTGAGAATTTAGTCTATTTGATATTGCAGTGTTGCAGGTTTTTTTTATTTTTTTTATTTTAGATGGATATGTTTAACCTTGAATATTAACCTATTCACTGTTTGCTCTGTTGTAGTTGCCTCAAGACACTATGTGCCTATCCTAGCAGATGAGATCTATGGAGACATGGTGAGTGAGCAGCAGAGAAACTACACTATGTACTCTTTACTTTCACCATAATGGGGAAATTATGGTGGTGGTGGGGTTATATGTTAGCAACCCAAAGATTATTATTTTTGGAACAATACAGCTCATGCTAATACCACAACAATGTGGCAATGATTAGGCCATGTTTTATTTATACATTAACACCACGTCATACTTTTTTATCTTGTTAAAATTACTTTGAAATGCTTTAGAATTTCCTCAAATCCTGCCGTCTCCCATTGGCAAATTTTTATTTATGTTACAAACCATCGACACTGAATTATATGACTTATAAAGAATTATTTTATAATGAATTACAGCCAGCACTATTGTTAGAACTGCTGTAATAGAAAATGAATCAACGTCATCTGACCAATCAGATTCAAGAACTTAATTCGAACAGTGAAGCCTAAGATTCCTCCATTTGATGGAGACACAGGAGATCCAAGTTACAGTTACTGTGGCTGGATATTTTACATTTTTATTTTGGAAGTGGTTTCTGGCATTACACGCTTTGTAACAAAGAGATTGAGAGAGAATACAGGCAACTGCTTTTCCCTGGCTCAGTTCGGCAAAGGAAAACACATCAGCACAAAAGAGATTACAGACACATGTGCATGAAATGAAGGTTGGCACAATATCAGGCTGCAGCAAGCCACAGGTCATCAAGGGCAAGTTAAAAACGAGTGCAATGAGTACAAATCAATATATGCTATATGTAATTGCACTTCTTAAAAAGTAAAGAACAATGTCATGATAGGGACATGTCCTTTCACCTTCATGGTCCTGTTTCAGACAAGAAAAAAAAGAGATGTAAATAATCACATATGTGTGTAAAGTGGTAAGGAAATTAGTCTTAAATCAAATTTGTATGAATCATATGAGAGCATATTATGTGCCCTAAAGGTCTATAAAAAATATTACAAATTATTATAATGGAGATCATATTATTTTTCTTTGATGTATACAGCAGGAAGCCACATGTGTAAATCCTGCAGTTTCCACCCACAATGACTGTGCACTATTCACATGTGTTTGTCATAAATAAATGCAAAAGGACTGAGGTCAAAGTCGGAGAGAGAGAGAGAGAGAGAGAGAGAGAGAGAGAGAGAGAGAGAGAGAGAGAGAGAGAGAGAGAGAGAGAGAGAGAATGAGAGAGAATGTGATCTGTTTGGACCAGTGTTGTGCTTCTGGTATCCCTGGCTTTAGTCCAAAAAGCAGAAATTGGAGGAAGGAATACTAGTTCGGACCTTGGATAAAATCACATTTGTTCTGCTTGTATGTGTAAATGAGCCAGTGAAACAGATTTTTCCCAAAAATTTTAGGTTTACAGTCTCAGCCAACAGCCAATGGGAAGTGGGGTGGATTCATCCGCCCACCATTAAGGCTCCAGTCTAATGAGAGCCAGACGGCCTTACATATTATATGATTGGATCCTCTCTCTCCCTCCTTTCCTTTTCCTTTTTGTTTTTTTCCACCTTCATTTTCTAACAGCATAAAGATTTAAGAATACAGCACACCAGAGCAAGAAAAATTCAACACAAGATACTATTCACTATCATTTTATTTTTAAGTGGATTGTTTATACAAAAAAGCCATTTTAGAGATTTATACAAAAAAGCCATTTTATTAGATTTCTTATAAAATTCTTAGTTATTTGTTTATTTATTAGCATTATTTTAAAGAATGCAATTTTAGCTAAATCTTTACACACATTTAAAAAACAACAATGATAATAACAATGAAAGAATAAACATAACAATTTTTATTTTTTTTAATTGTTTTTAGATTTTCTACCTTACAACTTAACTTTACCCATACGATGCATTGCATCACACATCATTGATGTAGTTCTAAACTTTCTCAGGTCTTTCCCAACTGTAAGTTTCATTCCCTGGCTCCTCTCAGCAGTGATGTACCAATTCTGTCCTGTGGTGGTCTGGCTAAACGCTGGCTTGTTCCTGGATGGAGAATGGGCTGGATTCTTATCCATGACCGCAATAACATCTTTGGCCCAGAGGTGTGCTCAGTTGTAACAATTAGGATGTTGTAATAAGTATATAAACATAATTTTATATATTCACTTTACATATTTCTCCATGATTATGTTCTAAGATTCGGGAAGGTCTTGTGAAGCTCAGTCAACGCATTTTGGGAGCCTGTACAGTTGTCCAGGGGGCGCTAGAAAGCATTTTTAAAAATACCCCCTCTGAGTTCTACCAAAGTACAATTAACTTCATAAAGGTAAGAAAAGCAGTGTGACTTGAAAATGTGTTGATTTGCGAACATAACTTGCGAACATGACTAAAAGTCATTCTCTAACATGTATTTAATTTCTATCGAGTCAAAATCTTTAAAATGCTTTGACCTCCTTTATATTTTATTGTACATTTCATCATCTCCTACAGTCAAATGCAGATATATGCTTCTCAGAGCTGTCCACTGTTCCTGGGCTCAAACCAGTAATGCCATCTGGAGCCATGTACCTTATGGTAATATTTGAATGAAGACCCTAACCAATAATTGTAGTTACTCTGGTGTCAGTTTTAGAGTGGCTTGTATCATCAACTTATAGGAAGATAATATGCATCTGTTTTCATCTTTAGGTTGGTGTTGAAATGGAGCACTTTCCAGAGTTCCACGACGATGTGGAGTTTACTGAGCGGCTAGTTACAGAACAGTCTGTGTTCTGCTTACCTGCCGCGGTACATCACTCAGCTCTCCTCAATATATTATCTGTTTTACATCTGTAAAGCTGTTGTCCTATTTTATTTAAATAAGGAGTAGATCATCAAGTTGTAAAATGTCGTTTTTCATCTATGATACTATAAGCACACTATACAACAATCATACTTTCATCTTCAGGCATTTGAATACCCAAACTTTTTCCGGATTGTGGTGACAGTTCCTGAGGAAATGATGGTGGAAGCATGTGAAAGGATCAGGGAATTCTGTGCACGCCACTATAGACCTCGCAGCCAAGACAGCAATGACCTGGACAAATGAACCTGGACCATGCTCGATGAAGAAGTTACAAAAGGGAACATGTAGTAGTCAGTGAAATCCACTTCAGTTGGTTTGAATGTGGACTAAGGAAACTGAAAATACTCCATGTACTAGTGATGACTGGTCATGATTTATGATATGGGTGTGATAAGGCTGAAATCTTATATTTATCCAAAGCTCAACAATGAACAATTATTGCTGAGAAATGGCATTATAACATAAAAGTATATTCGGAGTTCTCTTTTTTTACTGCCATTATGCCTTGAAAACCAAATATAATAGTAAACTTTATGATTTTGTCATTTTACCTTTAGTGGAATTTGTATTCTATTTTGGAGAGCATTAGTCTAGCTTAGTCTAGTTTCTGAAGTAAATGGCATATCATTGGTCCAATGATAGACCAAATAATCCACTGCATTCTCATTCATTATAGCTTATTAGGGTGTATTTCTCACTCACTGATGATGATGTGTCACCTATAAGTCAGGCTTGAAAATATTACCCCAAATTCACAAAAATAGACACTAGACAGCACTTCAGTTTGAGTAATCATGTCATCATTGATTTTTCAAGCTATTCTGTATTAACTGATGGTATTGTTGAGCTTGTTTGCACAAATGTCCAAAATTGTCCACCTTAACCATTTGTTAAAAGAAATCTGATGTGGATGCAACAATTTTATTAATGTCTTTTTATTACTGCAAGACGGAGAAGAGCTTAGGCCATGCGACCCCATTACTATTATATATATACTATGCATCTATTTTGTGCGATTTTATATGAACAAGCAAAAGTTCTTATTTAAATCTTGTACTTATCACTTGAAGACTGTAGTAATTTCTTTTGTGTATGTATATGATCCTGGTTTGTTTGAGAGGCTAAAGAGAAGCCCATTTCTCACCACTGCATTACAAACTGACTGGAAGCTATGAGTGCTGCTGTGGGATCTTAACTTTCATACAACATGCTCTTTATCCTGCATACCATGAAATTCTCTGAACAGATTGATGAGAGCAAACGCTTGTTTGCTCAAACCCTCAATGACGTCAGAGATTCTGAGGTATCTTTGAGATCTCTGTATAACATATCTGTAACCCCACCATTGTATAAACATGGTTTTATAGAGTTAAACATTTTTTTAACTTCTTGTATATCCTTTATATTATTTTTCAGTACTAAATAGTAACAGTTATTTAAATAAAAACTTAACATAAATGTTGGAGCATTGTGATCTAAATGAAGTCTAAATACCTATGGACACAAAATGTATAAATCGTTACTGAACTATTTATGATCAATTATTACATTTTTGTTATTTAACTCCAAATAAATATAATAAAGAAGAAAACTGATAATAAGTGATGTTTTAACCATAACTTTTATTTTTTCCCCTCAAAAACCTTTCTAAATGTTCAGTACCCCCCAATGTTAAAACATATATATAGTTTCAAATATTTAGATAAATATACAGAGATAAATATTTATTAACTACAATAACTTTTGCTCACACTGTGCAGCACAGCGAATCATCATGCACAATAGTGTCAGCATCTTACTGCCCCAGTCTTTCTGTCCGGAGCTGTGGTTAGTGTCTATGTGGGGTTTTAGATGTTCCTCCAGTTGCTTCTGCTATTCTATTTATACTCTCATGTCTTAGGATAAATATTACTTAGCAGTACTGTATTTCTTTTTGCCACTAGTTAATAACGTAGGATTTGACTGAAGTGGGTTAGTAAGTCCTTAGGGCTTTGGAATTATGGAACCTTTATAACATTATAGAACTCTGCTACTCTCTGCTGTCTGATCTAAGAACTACACGAAGAAACTGTGCACTTTAAAGAAAAAAAAAAGAAAACGCTTTTAGATACTTAGCGGTAATAGTGTGTGTGTGTGTGTGTGTGTGTGTGTGTGTGTGTGTGTGTGTGTGTGTGTGTGTGTGTGTGTGTGTGTGTGTGTGTGTGTGTGTGTGTGTGTGTGTGTGTGTGTGTAACTGATGCTTAGGTTATCAGTATACTCTTACTCAACAGAAATCTCTGTACGAGTTAAATTAGGAAGATTCTTTACAACAGCTCTTAGTAACGTGTAGTGATTATTTTCACAGGTATGACAAAGAGGCAGGTATCAGACTTAAAAGAGGCTTCTTCATTTTTCTTCTGTTTTCTTCTTTTAAAAGAAATATAAAATAACCACACACAAACCTGGATACAAACCTGGACACTGGGGGAACATTCTGGCAGTTTTCACCACAAAATATATGCTACTATCTGTATTGCAATAAATAATACTACCATTTATTACAATAAAGATCTAGCAACCAAAGCTGGCAATTTTTTTTTCTTCACAAGAAATGGAGCTGACTTTTTTTTTAAATAATGCATAATATAAAAAGTTCATTCAGAAAATATCAAAATACACAAAGTGCTGTAGACAGGAAATCTAAACCCTTCTGTCTATCTTAATAGTGTTTCCTCCAATTCAGAATAAATAGTAATAAAATCGTAAAATTTCTTCCTCATGGTGCTTTAGCTCCAAGGTCCCATCTGTAAACTAATCAATTGATCACCATGCTGCAATCACTTGTGAGAATGAAATTGAACATATGAGTGAGAGAGAGAGAGAGAGAGAGAGAGAGAGAGAGAGAGAGAGAGAGAGAGGATAAACCCAGAGGAGAGAATTAGTTCACACTGTTCCAGAGGAAATGGGAGTGTCACATAGGTGTAATAGGCTGCACAATAGTGGTAATGTGGTGAAAGTGGTACACACACACACACACACACACACACACACACACACACACACACACACACACACACACACACACACACACACACACACCAAACGCACACACACCAAACGCACTTTCAACACTGGGAAATTAACTCCAGATCTTTTATCTCCATAATTTTTCATTAAATAAAGAGGAAACAGGCCATGAAACTGCTTATCAGTCAATCGGCCAATTGAAAACGGTTGGACTGTGAAAAAAAATAGCTTTCATTCCTAAACTTTTAATGATTATTAAACCTGTTGACTTAAAACTGAAAGTCTACACTTCACTGCACATTTATTGCTTCATTTCAAAAAAAGTTACTGTATTCCATGTGATGATATATATCTGCTCAGTGGTGCTCAATTTTCACTAATGAATGCCACATGAGGACTGACAAATTGTACATTAGAACAGCAGCTTTGTTTCTGTAACATGAACAATATTCTGGGTTATATGGTAGATGGTAGATCATTAATTAATAAAAAAAAACATTTTTGCACAACATTTTACTTTGCTATAGATTTATTAACAATGGTCAAATTCCATTATGCAAAACACACAATTTATGTATTATCTTTCAAATGGCATTCTCTTCAATTAAGAGTTGTTTTGTTTGTTCTAAATGCAAGGACAAATTTTTTATCAGTTACTTTTGTCAAATAAAAATGTCTTTAATGCTCAGACACATGCTACATGTACTGGTTTTTAAAAGATGCTAGCTTATTCTAAGAAACAATGTAAAAATACTGTCTATTTTTTTTTTATTAACTATCAAGATGAATCTACAAGCAGAGTCTCTAGAATGCTACAAGCAGAAAAATCATCTGTTTAAAAGCAAAGCTCAGTTGCTCAGTACAGTATGTGTCTGTTGTTGCTGCTCAGTAGCTTGGGGTAGGAAGTGCCGATGGAGCGTCCACGTCGGTTGACAACAAGCTCCAGTTGGTATTGGTCCATATTCACCACCGCAGTGCTGGTTTTCTCGGTGGATGTCAGGAAGAAGATGGTAAACACTGCCATCTCAAACTCAGGACTGACACCAATGAAAGTACTGCCCACTGTCTTCAGCAGGCCATGCCAGCTGAACTGCACATTCAAGACTTGATCATCTGCATCCGGCTAACAGGAAGAGAAGAGTATAAATTCAAAGTCAAATTCCAAAACAATAAAAAAAGATTGGTTTTTTTTTTGTTTTTTGTTTTTTACAAAAATGAACTTTCAGTGACCATGATGCAGAATTTTTAAAACTCCTTGGTCAGAAGATGTTGCTTACTTTTCTATGACAACAGCTGTGGCAGTATTATAATTATGGCTGTAATTCAAATCTCGGGTTTATATTATTAATATAGAGCTTTTCTCTGTAAAATAACATTTGTGTCTAATTAACTTTGAGAGAGAGAATAAAAGATTACGAGAGAATATCAGTTTATGGGTTCCATAGCATAAAATACCACAATGGTCCCTATGTTGCCTTTATTGGAAGTTACTTCATATTTTTTGAAGCCTCTCAGCTTAAAAAAAACTGGTGGACAATTCAATTCAATTTATTTGTATAGCGTTTTAACAATTTCCCATTGTCTCAAAGCAGCTTTACAGAAGTATGAAAACAGAAGAGAGAAAAGGAAATACATATATAATAATAATGAGAAGAAGAAAACAAGAATAAAAATAAATAAGTGAATATATACAATTTAAGTTTTAAAATTAATTTTAAAAAGTTTAACTTAAAATTTAAGATACTAATATATATTAGTAAATGCTGTACCAAATGCTGTAAATGCTGTAAATGTAAATATATATCCCTATCCCTCATGAGCAAGCCGGAGGCGACGGCAGCAAGGAAAATCTCCCTATGATGATATGAGGAAGAACCCTTGATTGGAACAAGGCTCAGAAGGGAACCCATCCTCATTTGGGTGACACTCTACAGTAGATGGTGTAAATGTAAAAATAACGTCCTTCCTACAACAATTTACAATAGTGCAACCGAGAGCTCCTGAGGAACTAATGGGTCATTGCAAACTCCGAGCTCAGCACAGACCTGATTGCTGATAAAGACCAGACCATACAGCTGCCTGACATAACAATGGTTCAAAAGAAGGCACAGTCTCCAGCAGCTTCGTCCACAACAATCCAATGACACACTGGCTTACCATGCAGATCAAATATCAGGACAAACTCTCAGCCAATTTTGTCTACAAATGAAAGCAAAGGTTTTTGTAGCTCTTAAATGATTATTGACAATTCGATATATGGTTTGTTTGACTCTAACCACTTATAAGTGTTGCAGTAACAACTACAATCCTGTTTTCGGTACTATGACAAAGGCATTTGTGGTTAACATTTTTCAGTTTGCAGTTTTCAGTAGAGGTATTTTACATTACCATATCATTTCTTGTTGCTTTGTAACCCTTATAATCAAGGAGATTTTGCTTTTCTTGGAGGTAAAGCTGGACCCAGTTGTGGAGACCCATAATATCACTGCCGGATTTTGTCTCGCCAACAAACACATGTTCAAAGCCACTGGAGTCTGCCCTGGTAAAGAAGGTATAGAAGAAGGAAAAAAAAGAAACAGTTTCACATTACTAACATTAAATTCATTGTAGACCTCTTACACAAATGCGCACGCACACACACACACACACACACACAGATATATATATATATATATATATATATATATAGAGAGAGAGAGAGAGAGAGAGAGAGAGAGAGAGACTAACCCTCCAGTCCGATCTCTGTGGTGAAGTCGGAACCACATGTAGTACAGCTGACTCTTGAACTGCCTTAGGTCTGAGTTTGATTTTCCCTTTTGAACTAAATACTGGTGAGCCCTCTGTAAAACACAAAACCCCAGAATATCTATCATTAAACAAATTAGGCAATTCCTTAGGCACTTCACACAAAACCAGAAGTTTTATTGCACACTGTTACATTCTGGGTTTAATTTTCCAGGAGCTGCACCTAAAAACACAATGTGACAGGAGAAGAAGAAGCAGTGAATTTATAATAATTTAATACATACATTTATGAGCCATTTTACAATATAATGTGTACTGTTAAGAGTATTTTTTATGTTTTTCACAAGTTAAACAGTGAGTGGATTTGATATTAAAACTGAAACGTGAACACGAAATTGACTAATGTGTGACACACTGACAGGAAGGAAGAGGAAATGAAAGGAGTTTGATCAGCCTCGATTTTAGATCATACAGGCATACATGTTAGGACATCCCCTTTCATTTCATTTATTTACAGTACAGGACTTGAAAAGGGATGGAGGCAGTTGTAATTATGGCCAAAATATTACACTATATGTTGTTTTAAATGTATCATTATTGATTTTGGGAGGTGGGCAAAAGCTGAAGAACCCAGATGAAATACATATTCTATACCTTATTTCCTCATTATCATATTAATAAACACTTCTACCAATGACCATCATTGATACTTTATAACAGAGGTGGGAGTAAGTCACACATGTGCAAGTCATAAGTAAGTCTCAAGTCTTAACCTTCAAGTCTCAAGCAAGTCCAAGTCAATTTTTGTGAGAGTCAAGTCAAGTCAAGTCACTGCTTTATGTCAAGCAATTCAAGTCAAGTCGTACTGTAGCTTGAGTCAAGCAAGTCACTGGCAAGTCATACAGATGTTTGATGATTTAACTAAATGTATATATTAAACAAAGTTATATCTACAGTATTTTTAGACTATGAGTGTTTTATTTGCAACAAAAAATGATTATATGCATTTATTTTTATAATGTGTCCACATACAGGTGAGTTGTAAATACAATAAAAATCTATATAAGAAATAAGGCCAACATAAGAGCATGAAAAGTTTCAATATGCCTCAAACATGGCAGAAGACCATGGAAAAGTATATATATAAAAAAAGTACAATGGTTTCTATGCAACCAAATGGCATTTTTTGAACAGGCATTCCCTTTTAATGGGACATGAAAACATCCTTAAATTAGATCCTTCCTTTTTAACAACAGAATAACAACAACAATCAATCACGTTAATCAAAAAAACGTTGGGTTACTTAACGTAATCCCCGGTTCTTTGATAACAGAGTGAGGTGTTTCACTATGGGAATCGCTTTGGGCGTGACCAACTACGGAAGCTCTTATGACACCACGCCTGTCTTTGACGACAGGTCGACCTGCGACCAGACTCCGCCTTGCCTATATCAGCCAGGTCGACCCCTGTCTACGTCATTAACGAGATTTCTTCCCGTCCAAGTGCAAGGAGGGAAGTGCTGGTGAAACACCTCACTCTGTTATCAAAGAACCGGGGATTACTTTAAGTATGTTCTTTTTCTAACTTTGCTCGGTGTTTCACTATGGGAGATATAGACAGCTCCCGGATTGCACCCATATTACTGTTTCCAAATGGGTACAGTAGCACCGGCCCCCAGCACTGCATGTGCTAAGGACGGTTCTGAAACGTCTAGCCTATAGAATCACACAAACGTATGCCGCGTTGCCCAACTCGCCGCCGAACAAATGTCCAGGACGGAAACTCCTCTGAGTAAAGCCCACGATGTGGCCATAACCCTAATGGAGTGGGCTCTCAACCCTGTAGGGGGCTGAAGACCCCTGCAACCATAAGCCACAGATATCGCCTCCACAATACAGTGGGATAGCCGCTGTCGAGATAACGGCTTCCCTGTGTGAGGAGTAGCCCAAGACACAAACAGCTGGTCACAAGTTCTGAAACCAGCTGTCCTGTCCACATACGCCTGAAGAGCCCGCACCGGGCATAATGCATGAAGTTTCTGCTCCTCCGGAGATGAAAACGGTGGAGGATGAAAAGCCGCCAGTTCAGTAGACGGACACCCATATGCCGACTCCAAAACCTTGGGCACAAAAGCAGGGTTAGGGCGAAAAGAAACTTTAGTGAGCCCTGGAGCGAATTGTAAGCAAGACGGGCTAACCGACAAAACATGTAAATCACTCACACGCTTGGCTGTCACCAAAGCCAGGAGCAGTGCCGTCTTAAGAGAGAGATACTTAAGACTCACCGCCTCTATCGGCTCAAAAGGATGTTGAGACAAGGCTTCTAAGACGATGGGCAGATCCCATAAAGGAACCATCCGCCTACACACCGGCCGTATGCGGCGCGTCCCCTTCATAAAACGACTTATTAAAGGGTGCTGGCCTGCCGACTTGTCACCAAAACCTACATGGCAGGCTGAAATAGCTGCCAGGTACACCTTAATGGTGGAGAAAGCCTTCCTTTTATCAAGCAGATCCTGGAGGAAACATAATATATCCCTAACAGAGCACTGAAAAGGGATAATCACTCTCCGCCCACACCATTCTTCAAAAACACGCCATTTATTGCTATAAAGAGCGCGGGTAGAGGAGGCTCTCGCACTCTGTATAGTATGTATAAATGACGAGGGCAAGCCAGCCGCATTCAGATTCCACCTCTCACGGGCCAGGGCCAGGCCCAGAGGGCTAACATGTCCGGATGAGGTTGTAAAATCCCCCCCCCCGAGACAGGAGGTCCCTCCGTGGGGGGGAGGGGCCACGGCTGCCCCTATAATAGTTGGACTATTAATGACAGACACTGCTCCCTCACTCTGGCTAAAGTGGGGGAGATTAAGCTCAGAGGGGGAAATGCATACAGAAGCACGTCCGTCCATCGATGGGCCAAAGCATCCACACTCAACGGTGCATCTGCGTCCGCCAGAGAGAAATACAGAGGGCAATGAGCGTTTTCTTGCGAGGCGAAGAGATCGACGGCAGCCTGACCATACCTCTGCCATACCTGGCTCACCACCTGAGGATGGAGTTTCCACTCCCCATAAAGGGTAGTCCCCCTGGACAGTAAATCTGCCCCTCTGTTCAAGATCCCCGGAACGTGAGTCACCCGGAGAGACAGAAGCCGTGTGTCGCTCCACACGATCAGCTTCGTCGCCAACCGATGCAGCTGGAGGGAGCGTGTGCCTCCCTGACGGTTGATGTAAGCAACCACTGTGGTGTTGTCCATTTTCACTAAAACATGCCGACCTCTGAGGAAACTCAGAAAATGTTTCAGTGCCAGCCACACCGCCAATAGCTCCAACTAGTTTATATGTTCGTGCATCAGCTGTGGTGGCCACGTGCCGTTCACAGTTCTGCCCATAAGGGTTGCTCCCCAACCCTTTAAGGACGCGTCCGTTGTCATAGTCACTCTCGATGACACCGCCTCTAAGGGAATCCCCGATCTGAGCATCACAGGGCCCTTCCAGTGTCTGAGTGCTTCGACAAACACAAGATTGACTCTCACCGGTCGGCTGAGATGCCGGCGAGAGCACAGATGCAAGCGTGCGATCCAGCGCTGAAAATCCCTCATTTTGAGTAGCCCCAAATGCACTACCATGATCACCGAAGCCATAAGCCCGGCATTCGTAAGCACAGCCTGTACAGGACCACTCGTCCCCTCTGAAAACGAGCGAGACATTGTGTGAAAGACGTTATTCTCTCTTCCGTCAATGCGACTTGATACGAAAGGGAGTCCAAGTTGAGCCCTAAATACTCCGTATGTTGAGAGGGCACCAGCCGGCTCTTTATCATGTTTATCCTGAAACCCAGGTCTCTGAGGTGATTCAGGACAATTTCTGCATCTTTTACGCCTTGCTCCCTTGACGACGAGCATATCAGATAATCGTCTAAGTATGCTGTGCCCCGGTATGCAAACCTGAGGAATTTCCTGTGAGAGGGATAAATATCTATGTGGAACTACGCGTCCGCCAGATCTATAGTCACAAACCAATCGCTTGGACGAATCGATCGACACAGCACCTTTTGTGTCAGCATTTTGAATGAATACTTTCTGAGGTGCTGTTTAATACACGCAGATCCAAAATGGGATGGAGGGCTGCACCGCCTTTCTTTGGCACCACAAAATAACGGGAATAGCCTGATGGCTTTCCTCACCGTGTACCACTCTGAGGAGGGTTTCGATTTCGGCCGTCAACACACGAGCCGATTCTCCCTCGGCCACCGACTTGATCAGCCCGTTGAAACGAGGCGGTTTCATGGCAAATTGGAGTCTGTATCCCCGTGAAACTGTTGCTAAAACCCACGGATGCACTACGCATGCACGCCAGCTGGCTATGCGGGTCGAGAGAAGGCCCCCGTACACTTCCGCCCCGCCATCGTTGCGCAGTGATGACATCATCACATGCGCCGTGCAGTCTCCCGCTGACAGGGAAGCAAGCACTGCCCCGAGCGGTGGGACTGGGGGAGCGCATTTCATGTCTTTGAACTCCCGCCTTCTTCTCTTCGCCGGTGGAGAGAGAAAAAGCCGAGGACCGAGGAAAACCTGTCCGTCAGGTCGCACACTTTTTCTTCCTTTCCTCGGGGTAGGGCGGACGGTTCCTAGCCGTGCGGCCGCAAAAGAATGCTTTCCCCAAGGTCCGGAGCCATCCGGACGTGGTCGCTGACCGACCTGTCCGCTGTGAGCAGGTCTCACAGCTCTCGCGGTCATCGGCCTCCCTCTTGATGCTGCGGCTGCTGCGAAGCCCTGCCACATCAGCTGAGAGGGTGGTCGCGCCCCTGCTTGCGTGGCAAACAGAGGTTAAAAGCCTCATTCTCCTGTTTTCTGAGGGTGCTGGTTTCTCTCATTTTCTCGAGAGCGGGCCCGAATAAGCCCTTAGTCGGGTCGTAAGGGGCATCCATCACCTCCGCTTTCTGAGCGTCGCCCAGGCCTTACAGGTTTAACCACAGCGCTCTCTCACCTGACATGGCCAGGCCCATTATGTGGCCACAGCCCTGAACCGCACCGCGAGGAGCTCAAAATCTGGTCGTTCACAACACAGATTTCGTCCCAGAGTGCCGGGTTCGGTACACCTGAGTCCAACTGCCGCCCCATCTCCTCCAAAATCTCTGCTTGATACGCTGACAGTAAAGTCACAGCATTCAGCGAACATACGGACTGCCCGGCGTATTTGTACATCCTCTGAAAGGTTGCGGCGGTCAAACGGTCTGTCTTACTCGGCAGTGAAAACTGCGATGAGGAGGAAACAGATTGTCGATTCGGATGGAGGTGATACGCCACCGAAGGCTCCACTGCTGGGGGTCCGGCCAACCCCAGCTCCTCCATCCCCTGAATCTCCAACATCGAGTGTCCCTTGTTGGGGAGCTTACTCTTAAAGGGGCAAGACCAATATCGAGACATCTCCTTCATGCACGCAGGCACGGCAGGCAAGAGCTGTCTTGTTGCCGAGTGGGTCAGCGGCAGCCTTTTCCCATTGTAAAGGTCTCTCACGGCACCTTCGGCACCTTTGGCGGCTGGCCAGGCTAGGCCCAGCTTCGCCGTGGCTTGTTTGCACACTTCGTGCAGGCTGCTGTCAGCAGAGGGGCCAAGTCGGTCGTGCTAGGTGGTCTAGACTGTTGGACTGGGAAGGGGGAATTGTCTTCCTCCTCTTTGTCATCCATGCCCAGATCGAGGAGGTCAGAGTTAGCATCGCCATCTGCGTCCTCGTCCACCAGTTCATCATCCACCTGCATGAGCAGGCCATCGAACCGCGGAGGCATGTCCGGGGACTCGGCTTCCATCATGTCCGCCCAGCTCTTGCTAGCTCGCGGCAGATGGGCCATATCTGTCGAGGCAGCTTCAGACAGGCAAGGGTTCTGCTGGTTAGCCACCGACACTTTCAGCCTCCTTTCCAAGATTTTCACCGGCAATGACGCACAGTGAGCGCATGTCTTCAGGTCCGCTAGCAACGTCTGAGCGTGCTTCGGGCCCATACACACTATGCATATAGGATGAGGGTCCCTACCCGAGATGGTAGCTCCACATGATGATGGACATGGTCACTCATGCCCTTTGGCGGGAGTAATTGCCGTCGACATAGCGCAGTCTAAAGACTCGTCACAACACGTTAGCCTGTTAGACTTTGGATTAAACCTCCAGTAGGTCCGCCTTGACGCATAGACCGAAGCAAATTAGATGCTTCCTACCGCTGTAACTAAGCAGGAGGTAAGAATAGCTTGCCACGACGCGGACGCTATTCCAAATGTAGGGTTGTCACTCACCACAATCCCTCTATTGATGTTGCGTTCGGCGACGGAGTCCAATAACGGTCCGTCTATTGAACAGTTAAGCGAGGTCAGCAAGTCGGGACATGCTGAGATAGCTTGCTGCAGTCTCCCACGGGAAGAAAGCGCGAATGACATAGACAGGGGTGGACCTGGCTAATATATGGCAAGGCGGAGTCTGGTCGCAGGTTGACTTGTCTGTCAAAGACAGACGTGGTGTCATAAGAGCTTCTGTCACACCCAAAGCGAGTCCCATAGTGAAACACAGAGTGAAGTTAGAAAAAGAACGTAAATTATTGAATCACACAAACCTTGAAGTGAATTAACTATTGGAGAGAGAGAGAGAGAGAGAGAGAGAGAGAGAGAGAGAGAGAGAGAGAGAGAGAGAGAGAGAGAGAGAGATGATTGGAGTGAGTGTAATTTATTAATATAAATTAAAAACAAACCATTCATGAGCCCCATTCACTTCCATAGTGGGAAATATAGTGCTAACATAGTGTGTGTGTGTGTGTGTGTGTGTGTGTGTGTGTGTGTGTGTGTGTGTGTGTGTGTGTGTGTGTGTGTGTGTGTGTGTGCATCCCCATAAACGATCCCGCTTTTCACTCAAAGCCTAACACTGAAGACCAATTATAAGTGCTGTTGCAAAATAGCTGACATTTCCACATAAACAGTGTCGCATTATCACCCCACCATGGCTGAATACACGTTGAACAGGTGCACTTGATGCAGGGAAGGCCATAACTCTTACCGCTACCTTGAACAAAGAGGGGAGGGTGTGCCTGTTCACAGCCCAAAACTGCAGGGAGTCCTGTCCACCACAAAATCCCGGTACCCGAACTTAATTATTTTTGGTATAGCGCCTTCCATGTTTCGTCACGACTGTTAAGGTTTATTAGTTAGTGCGCGCTCTCCCTCTGCTTGCCTGCTGCGTCATATGGTTAGATTACGCTCTTGCGTGCGTTCAAAAACAGAAAAAAACCCAAGTTATTTCGAGTAATTTTAACTCAATCACAAGTAAGTCTCAAGTCATGAATGTCAAGTCAAGTCGAGTCTTTTTTAATATTTGTCAAGCAAGTCTCAAATTTGCAACTTAAGTCTGACTCGAATCAAGTCATATGACTCGAGTCCCCGTCTCTGCTTTATAATAAAGGAAATCTGTCGAAACTAACACATTAATTACATGTATAGGGTTTGTTAAGTGCTATTGTTAGGGCATTCTACATTTTTGTACTCAACTAATGGATTTCCAAGAAACAATGTCTTGGTTTTACACTTTTATACAAAATTTACAGTAGTGTTTTTACCTTCATAACCGCTGTGTCTAAGATGGCATCCAGGAAAGCGTTATTCTCAGCTCTCTTCACTAGTCACCTTCTCGGCTACACCAGCGGACCTTTCATAGTTATCCAGCAGCTTCATGAACTCTAGAAGGGAGTGAGAGATCTTGAAGCTTTTAAACAAATGATTTGTATAAATCACAAGCTGTTTTTGTCTGATTATGTCTGAATAATTAAAACATGCATGATTGACAGGTAGAATATCAACTTGATCAGAAAACAGACTTAAAGTTATCACAATGATCATGAAATTGATTTTTAATAGACAGAATCTTACATTTCATATCACTATAAAGATAGACATGCTTTGTTTTAAATAAATGATGAGAGCTTATTTTACACGAGCAACTCCATTAATAGGGTTCCCTTTTCCCCTGTTTTTTTTCCACCATCAAACAAAAATCCGAAAATATTCTCCTTGCATTTTATCTTCTTATCATGCTAGAGTTGCTGCATTAAATAAATGCTTCACAGTTCATTAATGGTCCTTTGTAACAGTTAGAGAAAGAATCCTAGCACGCCTGTGAGAAAGGCATGTCCAGAGCTGCTCCTGGGAAAAATGAAAGCTTATATGCAAACCAAGCAGATTTTTAATTGTCAAGGTTTGTATATTGAACTCAAGTTCATAACTTTTAAAAATTCAGCTTAAAGTAATCCATTGTCTTTGCTACTTATGAGTTGAAAGTTTATCCATTTTATCCATTATTTTTCTCTTACTTGCATATGTGATGAGGAATTGCATACACACATAAGAGAAAAGAGGGGATGAAGCGTGATCGACCACAAATTTGCTCCCTTTCTGTATAAAACCAGCTCGACCCTTTTTCGTTTACAAAATGGAAATGTAAAGAAACCAGGAAGGCAACTTTTATAAAAGAAAAAACCTTATATCCAATTTCTTATATGGAATAGAAAAAATCCCTAACAGTGAAGAAAAACCCTTCCCTCTAATCCTATTTATGTCCTATTAATATATTAATGATACTGTATATAATATATTAATGATCGATTTTACAAGAATTTCAGCAATGTCTGTAAATATATTGTAATGTGGTACAAATATCTAAAGAAAAAGCTCATCTCACGATGCTGCTGCACTTCTCTGTGCAAATAAGGTCAGGAGAACATTAAGACATTCCCACAGTTGCCTGGAAGAGGATGCAAAGATATTATAGCAAATAATGTAACCTAGTAAACAGCCACTTGTAATGTAAAGGCAATTTCTTATATTTTTTGCATATCAAATAATTTCAAGCAGTGTAGATTGGTTTCAGGACAGAGTCTGTATGATCCCAAACACACAGATTATAATGCATTGTCTGGAAAATGCATTAATCAGTGTGAGACAAAAATGATAAAAGTTAAAGAATAAAACAATACACATATCTGACCTGCTAGCCATTGCTCTTTGTTTCTCCGTGTAGCAAAACTGGAGTCTGAACTCTTCCTTGACTGAAGCTACCACGTACTTATAAAACACTCCACAAACCCAGAAATGGGTGGGTGAGTTTGTTGTTACAGTTTTTTTTCTTTCTTTCAAAAACACTATACAGACTATTTTTTAGCATTTTACACTGCACTCTTACTTTTTGAGTGTGCAGCAATCACACAAATTACACTTGGTAATAAAAATAGCTTCTGTATAGTAATGTCTGGAACATCATTCAAACGAATCAAATCACTCAAATAAAACATGACACAAAACAGTGGGATGTGTCCTAGACAGTAACGGTTAATGCGAGCATTTTAATTAGAATTTTGTCTAAAAAAGGTCATACTCAGTAGCAGGGGCGCCACTAAGGAGGAAAAAGTTAGGACGATCATAAGGGTCCACGCACTTTTGGCGCCACCAGAGGCTTGTATGTTTGGTGCGAAATGTGTGTGGTAGGGGGCCCAGTCTCATTTTCTTTCATAGGGCCAAAAATTGCTAATGACGCTCCTGCTCGGTAGTGTGTGACCTCCCTATCCTTAATGTATGTGTGGGTTCTAACTTTTTAGAAATAAAATGTAGCACAGGGTTATCCATGATATAGTACCCTTGGATTAGAGAGAGTTCAGAGCCTAGCTCAATGGGCCCTATAGTGACTGTTTGGCAGTTCTAAGGTTTGAACCACTAACTTACTGACCAATAAACCAGAGCCTTAACTGTCAGTGCGACCATTGACCAAAGTAGAGCAAACTCTGTAATATTGTGGTGTAATGTAGATTCAGGTGAATAAATCATTGTTATTGGTTAGCTTAGAGGTACTAATAATAATACCCTTATAGATGGTGCTGGGATATGCAAAGAAAATATTTTTTCATGTTTCTTAAAAATTATATATACATACACACACACACAGGTTACAATGTCTACTTGCAATTACAATAATTCAATTAGTTACAGTGATGTTACTAACCCTAGAGGCCTCAGCTCCAGTGTGGCAGGTGACTCCAGTACAAGCCAGAAACCTAAAGCGCTACATTAAGTTCATAAGTCTCCAGCAAGACTCCACAGTGCAGTGATACACTAACCTACAATAGATCTCTTTCATGAGGAAAGCCTTGTGCCTTCAGCAAGATGGAGCTTGTGCCCTTATTGCTGAGACAACAACTTGGGTTTAGATGATGGATGAACCCCAATTCTGAAAGATCCAACAGGTCAAAGAAAACTAACACTGGTGAATGCAGTCTGCATTCTTTGCACCTTCTGCATGAATTGGTAATGCATATTGAGGCATGTTCAAATAATGAATGACCACATAACTGATCCAACAAAGCCTATGCTGCAAGACATGAATAACATCTGACAACCATAACAAGAAAAAATTAAAGGTGTTTTAGGATCCTGAACACCCTCAAATATAGATATGAACAGGAACCACTGTCGTTACCAAGATGAAACAGATAAGGCTTGAAAACACAAAAAAATTCAGTGACAGGGAAAGGATTTTTGTTCTAAAGAGAGATTTTCTGACCGACCTCAGTTAGTCCATGGCTTAATCCAAGCCAGCTCTATTTAAAGCTATGATACTTGGAATAAAATCAAATCAGTGCATTTGTACAGATATAAGCATAATAAATGGGATTATGCTATACTTTAATTTATTGACCTTTTACAAATGTGCATAAGACAACATACAATTATGGTTGTAAAAACAAAAACATTGCTTTGATGTGTAATAAGAACAATTTTGATATGTTAACTGATGCACAATATTGAGAGAGAGAGAGAGAGAGAGAGAGAGTGTGTGAGAGAGCAAAGATTAAATAAAATTCAACTGTACAAATAGGGCATCCAATACTTTGCACTGAGTTTTCATTACATTTCATCTGAAGTAATGTCTTTATTCTTTTTAGGGTCATGGAGGATACGGTGTATTTCCCAGGAACACTGGGCACAAGGCAGGAATATGACCTGGATGGGCCACCATTCCTTTACAACGCATGTACTGAACTTTTGTAGTGTTGAAGATATTGCATGCAAACACATTATGGTCAAATGGACCTATAAATACATCAAATACTGTGAAAGGTTTTTAAGAAAAATGTAAATATGGCAGATATCTTGTGATCATTGTGGAATATAACAGTTCTTATTGGAAGGAGTTTTAAATTTTTTACTGTAGTTTTTAAAAAAATCTTAATCTCATCAAAATAAATTCTATCATTTAAAGGATAAAAGTGTCACTGTGCACCGTTTGCCATACTGGACCCAACAGATGGGGTGGAAGTCCAGTAAAAAAAAACAAAAAACAAATCTCCAGTTGCAGTTGGGAGGCAAACTACAGTAGACCTGCCAATTTTCCCTTAAAAACTCTCCTTAAAAATATGTAATTGAAAATACATCATGTTCATAAAATATTAAGCAAAGATGAGACTGACTATTCAATACACTCTTATAACCGCTCCAGAGAGACATTCACAACTTTGACACATATTTTAACTTGAAGAATGACACCTACTCTGCACTGTACTGTGGCAAATACTGTATTGTAGCTCTTTTATATGAGTTTACATAAGAGGAATACACTAACAATGTATAGCTAGCACTGACAGATAAGACAGAGAGAGAGATGTGCAGAGAGGTTGGCACAGTCAGTTTTGATCACAGCAGCACCACTATGGGCAGTTGGGCCCAAAAAAATTCCTCAAACGTTGGAGTCGTCGTCAGTCACGCTAGTGTTGGGGGATGATGTTCTAACCTCCTTAAAGAACTCGTCATCTTTCAGCATACTCTGAAACACAAAATATTTGCGATCATTACACATTCTAAAATGTATCATATATCTTTCTATATTTTAGATTGCTGTCTTGTTTACCGTCAGGTTGTTGATGCCTTCTGAGAAAGCTCCAATTTGTCGCACAGTGCCCTCTGAATCCTCCATCTGTGGATAGCAAAAACATAAATAAAAATGTAATGAAACAGATTAGATTACGTATGAAGTGACATGAAGTTTAATTGATGTCTCTCTCATACTCAGGGTCATAGTACAATTTTAGGGCAAGAAGCACAAAAATACAAAATAGTACTAAAAGAAATAAAAGACTGAGTTCAAAAGCCGTTAAGGTCCAGGTCTAGACAATCTGGACAGCTGCAGCATCACTAGGCTCCATCAACCTCAATGCAGCACTAGGGATTAGTGGAGCCATGGAGCTACACAAACACTACAATAACAGGAACATTATGGCACAGAGGACTGAGTAGAGGGCTGGGGAGACCCAGAACAATCACTCGAATGATGCCACTAAACTGATGCATTACACAGAAAATACTAAAGCAAGGAGAGATCCTGGATCTGGAGCAATTCCACAACTGGCAACCAACAGACAAATTTATTAAAACAATAATTTAATAATATAATTAAAAACAACAACAACAACCAAAAAGAAAGTAGAAACATCATGCTTTCTACTGGAAATAGAACCAGTTAAGGAAAATGTTGTCTTATGGCATACAGATCAACCTAGCTGGTGTCCTTGTTGGGTCCTAATAACTCCACCTGTTCTAGTCTGTCCAGCTCGTCCTCGTAAATGTGCAGCTCCATGCTTCTAAAGCCTTTCTGGAAACTGTGTCCTTTTGGCATCTCCACATCCATGGGGCACACATACTCATCACTATCCTCCTGCTTCTTCTTCTTCAAAGTCCCAAAGTTCCCAAATGGCAGTTTTCGTGGCTAAATACAACACAAAATGAGAGTTAAGACAGATTAAATAAACTAAGAAGTAAAATAAAATGCTGCGGTAACCAGAATTATATCTTGTGCGGATGGTGAGCTGTACCTTGACTTTAGCAGTTGCAGTGAGTAAAATGTAATCAGGATTCTCCATACACTCCTGCTTCGTCTGCTGAGCCTCCGAACCAACCAGCAGGTTAAAGTGAGTCGCCAGGTGCCTTCTGAGCAAAGTCTTGTTTGGAGGAATGTTCAGGATCAGTGCCATTGTCTCCACATTAAAGCGAGGCTCGAGTACCTGAACACACAAACATATGCCTATTTAAGGATCATCAAATCTCACACACTTAGTTATCCTCTAAAGTTATCCTCCTCCATATAGCTCACCATCAGACCTCCATGAACTCCACTGCCCCTCAGATTGGGTGCATATTCTGCCAGATCTACAGAACGCAGCCACTCCATCACACGGTGATTGGTCCACTGAGAGATTTCTGCTGGAGTGATGTTGTTCTACCAAGACAGACCAATGGAAACAACACTGTTACACAAAGTGTTAATGTTAATACAGTATTATGGGAAATTTCAGCAGCACACACCTCATCTGAGGGTCTACGGCGTAGACAATTGGGCTCGTAATTGTTGAGTCGGAGCACTTGGATTGCTCTCTTGATGCTGAGGTGATGCAGCACGCTTCCCACTTTCAGAGACAGCAGATCATCCTGATCAGCACAACAGAGGTAATTGTTAAAAGTATTCAAACTCTAACATTGTTAAAAGTGGACAGATCAGAAATTCTTTCACTAGCCCAACGGAGAACGAGAAGCTTTGGTTAAACTGCCAACCAATGTGGGAGCTAAAAAGTGGTAGCTAAACGTGAACTAATTTGCAGATGTATTTACACAGACTAAAGAAAACAAATGAGTTTATAGCTGTTATCCTCTTCTAGACAGTTTCTAATGTAGCATACTGTGTCCTCAGCAAGTCAAAAGGTAGTTGATCAACATTTCTGAGAAGAGTTGTGGTGTTTTAGCCTCTCAAGATATTCAGGTGTGTCTAGCATTTTTGTTTTCTGTCTACATGTTTCACTACAAGGTGAGTGAGAGTAAACTCTTGCAGTATAGAAGGAGAAATCGGCCATTCATTCATCTGTGCACACCTACAAATATCCCTTGTAAAATAGACCTACTAGAATGCCTCAACTGGTGTGTAGAGCAACAGGAAGTGGAATTCAGAACAATGTGCATCACACGTCTTTTTTTTTAAGAAAAGCCAATAAAGATGGCTTTATTGTCAGTTGTTTTTATTCTTTTCCACCAGGAACCCATGAATAAAAAAACAAAAACAAAACAAAGTGTGCTTAAGCTGGTCTTTCACACTAGTGATTTATCCAACCCTGAAAATATATTCATGTGAACATTTATATGGGAAATAGACACACTATATATATATATATATATATATATATATATATATATATATATATATATATATATATATGTATATGTATATATATATATATATATATATATATATATATATATATATATATATATATATAACGCAGTGACATAATAGGTGAACAAATTTCTGGCCTGTTGGCATTAAGACAGAAAACTCACCACAGTCATGTAGTGAAGCATTCGCCCATCCACTCTTGCCTCATCAAACTGAGTTTTGTACTGAGGAAGTCCAATATCATCAAGCCACCCTGGGTGAAGTGATTACACAATGAAATATTAAGAAAATATTATTTAAAAAAGATATCAAAATTGCTTGATGAAACTTAAAGACTTACTCGTCACCCATTGGTAGTCTAGTTTGCCTTTGTTGTCTTCCTCCTCAGAGCCAAGGGCTTGAAGGGCCAGTTGCAGTTTCTTCCTGTGTAGGTGATGCTTGATCCCCAACTCCTACACACACACACACACACACACACACACACACACACACACACACACACACACACACACACACAATAAGTGATCCACATTTTAAAAAAGTGAAGAGTTAAAAACTGAAACCTGAGTAAAAATCTGAATGTTCTCAACCAAAGATCTATAAAGCTGAACCAGGATAATATTACTCACAAGAAATCTTCAAGAAAAGTTTACAATAGAATAATAAATGCAGGTGGAAAAATAATAACTCATCAGCTTCTAGATATTTGGTAGTTTGGCATGACCACATCCTGCTCCAGGAGATGTTTCTTTAAAGCAATGACTCTCCAGTTGTAGAGACGAAACTATAATGTATATTCCATTCTTACACCAAATATTCATTAACAATGCATTTTGTCCTGTATATATTCCCCAATTTAAACCCAGTTTGCACTATGACTGGAGATGCGTATATGATGAACTGAATGCTCACCTTCTCTAGGTTCTGTGGAGAAGCCTGTAGGAGAGTCTGTCCTGAGGAAATCCACTGTCTGGCCAGGTTCACATACAGGCCCAGTCCCTGCTCCTGCATCCAGTCACACACCTGCTCCCGGGACCAACGTGCAAATGGAGCATCCACCTCACTGATTCAAACAAGCACACACAATTGCAGGTTCCAAATAATGTAAGTGTAAACAAAGTATAAGGCTATGTCTACAATAATCCAGCTAAATCTGAAAATGCATCTTTGTCTCATACCTCTCACATCTGGGTACGTTTAAATGCGCCCATTTTCACTGAGCCGAGTGAATTCAATCCAATTGCAGATTCCAAAAGTACTCTTTATAGATGTATGCCAAACATAGCAATTCAATTCTAAGATTCGTTTACATGTGTATTACATATAAACCTCCCCCAAACATATTTATGGAATGTTTGGTTTTCTCAGACTTCAATGCATTTAAGTTGTCTAAAGTCACTTTTAACAAGTGTGAGGGCTTTGGCTCACCACCAGGGGGAGTGCTCTTCACAAATGTTAGTGTTGGATTGTTTACTTGATCAGCAACAGCAGCCCATTTGTGCTTGTGCACACTGACTGACCTGTTTGTGTTGTGCAGGTCACGTGACCAACCCAGCCTGGGACCGGCTGTGGCTCGGACTCCTCCCCGTTTGAACTCGTTCTCTGAGAGGTTGTCATCCAAGGTGAAGGTTGTTGACTGACTTCTTGTAAGCCTTTAGTGAGGAGTTGTGTATAGCGGTTTGGTTAAAGGTAAGGAATTAGGAAATGCCTATTACACAGACAAGGGGCAATGTTTAGGTGTGTTAGACAGTCTACTCACTTTCCTAAGAATGCTTTGATTCCCTTTGACTTCTTCTTGCCCTCTAGGCAGCTGGAGAGAGTGTTTGTGCTGTCACTGTTGCTTGAATTCTGTGGCATCCCTGCGAGATCCAGATGGTCCATGCCGTTGTGCTCTGTTGCAGCTGTTCAAACACACATATAGCAGAAACTACATAACCAACAAGTGATAATGTGCTGCAGCGACCTGACAAGAATTACCCCTAATGCCAATAGATTTCACAAAAAAGAAATAAAAGTTGATGCTAATTCAAACTGAGGACACAAATAGCCCAGTGGAAAACAATCCTACATCAAATATTAGAAACACTGCTACATGACATCAATGCAGATGACATCTGGTCAATATTAAAGAGTAACTGAAGCTGAGGGAAACTGAGAAGCCATGAAAATACATCCATGTGAGTTAGAAAATGTATTTTATTATAAAAGGGTAATATTTCATAGGTGATGGCTGCACTTTAAAGCCAGTATTGTTGCAAGGTCTGGTTGGTGTGTATGGAAACACGGTTGTGTGAATGTAGTGAGTGATTGGATATGTAGAAGAATGTGGTTCTGGAATAACATGCTTTTGGTAGGAGCTACGTCTCCATAGTCTGCAAAGCCAGCCGGCTCCTTCTGGTAAAGTGGCATGAGTGGAATGACAAAATACACCAAAGACGACAGATAATTTAGAAGTGTACTTTGTTTGCCATCACTGCTCAGTTCTGCTTGCTCTGAGAATGGAAATCTGGTGGAAACACCATGCATAAAGTTGAGGTTGAAATTAAAGTCAGTCAACATGCATAGAAAAAGCAAGATGAACTTTCAGATGTAAAGTTAAATAAAGATTTTGCCTGACGTCACTACCGTGAGCTATGATAATTGAACAGCACACATCTTTCCTTTGCACATGTAATGAGATGTGGATATTAAACAGAAAGGGTTTGGGTTTAAACATCTTTCATGTTCACTTTGGTTTACTGGTCAGCTACCTTCTAAAAATTGTGCCAGTGGAGATGAGGGAATAAGAGAGTGATGCAGCAGTGCTTTAATTCTTTAAACACTCCAGCCGTCATACCTCCAACACCATCATGCTTGTCAATGAAAATGACCATCATTAAACCGAGTGAGTGAGAAACGACTCTTTTAGGAGCTAACAGTGAAACCTGTTCTTCATCCCTTGAGAAAGCCAGATGAGAAGGTTTGAGATGGTTACAAATGTTCTCCTATGAAATGCACTAGCAGCGTCTCACTGTGACGCCCGAATGACACACAACACACACACACAACATACAATCACGTACACAATACCACTTGAAAAGAAAGTAGATTTACCAAGATTAGGAGCACTGGCTGTCCTCTTGCCTCCCCTGAGCTTAAAGAAACCTCGTCCGAAGGAGGATCTCGCCTTCTTTGTGCCAAAAGTGTCATCTTCAGCAGCACGGGAGTTGCTAGTGGACTTTGGTGGTAAGGTTGTAATCTTGTTGAACTCATCAAAAGCACGACTCTACAACAAGAAGAAATATCATTCCACAAAGATCTTACAAAATAATTGAGCTAAAATAGCAGGGAAAATACTGATGAGCAAAACTTACCTCTGCTGGACTCTTTCCAACTGCCAAAGGCCTCTGGAATTAAAAAAAAGTTTTATATATTATAATGAAGCTCCATTAAGTCACAAATAATGCTCATATTGGTAAATCTGACTTTTTCCCCCTTCCACACTCACTGAGTCAATTGAAACTTCACCTTTTCACTAGTGCTGCCATCCAGTTTGTTCAGGCTGCTGGATTTGGGAATCTCCACACTTCTGCAACAAGATTAAAACCATGTTAATCATTCATTCACAAGTAACATTCTAAAGCATCCAACTCTTTGTGCATAATTTCAGTTTGGTTTATCCAGACAAGGTTCAGTAATGTAAGATCAATAATAAAGTATCTTTGTAAAATGGTTTAAATTAGCTGGACAAATCAAAGACTGGATGAGACTGGATGTACATACGGTAGGTGTGACTCTCGACAACAATTTTACTTATAAATACACCAGAATTACAACTTTCAGAGTTGTAGAAAACATTTAATGCTTGTGATAATAAAAACCTGCACAGAAACATGGGCTTTAAATATTTAGAACAAATCCACAAAATCTGAATTGATTCATTTTCAGAGATGAAAAGAGATTAAAACACGGTTACTAAACAGCAACCATCAAACACAAACTTCTCTCTTTCACATTAGAGTCAAGCAAAAACATTTTTTGCTCATTAACCCTAACAGAGTCCCATGTATTATTTCCTAATACATGAATTCATAAATGAAACCAAACAAACTCTGGACAGGTTGCAAAGAAGGGGATGATTTCAGATAGCTGAGAAACCTCCCCTTATTTGCAGCTCAAACATACTCACTCCAGACTGGTATTTATCACGGGCTCCTGTGACTGACTTGGCTCCTGATGCACTGAATCACTACACAGGATAAACACACATGTATTGGAATGCTAGTATGGAGGGAAAGGAGGGATGGACAAGCAAGTTTGAGATGTAAACATAGTCGTGTGATGAAATGGAGTGAAGTGTGTATAAAAAATTTAAAGATGACTAAGCTTGGCAAGCAGTGTGGTTCCAATATGTAATGACAAGAGAAAGCAGCTAATATTTGTAATTAAGGAGAATAAACATGCACTAGATCAACATTTATTTATAGAAGCCGGAGATAGTGGCATGCAAACAAAATATTATGTTGTGTACAGGAAATATGACAAAGAACAAAGTGAATGATCTTGTATATTAAGCATAAATGCAATAAAAGGGTTTGTCGCCTTTATTTCGAGAGAAAAAAAAGATCCTTTTGTAAGTGTGCTTTTTGTGATCATCACACTGATCGATAGTGAGCACCCCCGCCTGCCGGTCAGGCTAAGATTTATTTCCAGGAAGCAGATCCTCTATGAAGTGTGTTAAGTATATTGAGAAGCTCACCTCTGTGACTGCACTGGCTCCAGGTTTACATCAGCCTCTAGTTTGGTTTGCGGTGTGGTTGCGAGCGAGGACACATGCAGCGTGCTGAGAAATGTCGTCGCCTAATCGCAGAAACAAAAGGGAGACAGAAAAGAAACAGAGATTAGTATTATAGATGCACAGCTAAACAGAATATTGAGTCTGTAGGTTTCAGTCATCACTAAAGAGGACCATGAGGATAAACCCACGCAGCATGGCAAGTAACTAGCGATGTACATCAGAACAAGAGTCAGGAAATAAAAGTTACAGAAGCCTTGTTCTTATCAGAATCCCTGTTCTGGTGCAGACATCTAAACCAGAGTTGAATGTGGATGGGTGTACGTGATCAGAAATAGTCGCATGACCCTGATCGGTGTAAGCAGCAACTGATATCAAGCCAAATTTTACTGATATCAACCCATTTTATTATGTTGAAGGAAGAGGACTCCATCGCATTTCTGCATACACAGGGTTTAATTTCACCTAGATAAAATTGGCCTAGAGAGCTGTCTATTTCTGACTTGTTGTGACTTAAAGTGAGCGGGCCGAATGTTGCAACTGAAATCAATCAGACTTGCTGTGCAAAGCTCTAATATGAATCATCTGTAGACTCCGAGAGAGGCTTGGAATTGACAGTGAACGTCATCTACTCATGTCGGCTCAAATTAAAGTTCAAAAATAAACCTATTTCAAGGGTCTTACAGAAAGATTGTCAAGTTAAAACAAAAACCATGCCACAGAGCCAAATGAGAAACAGTAACTAATAACACGTTCCAGAATCCTTCCAAGTCACGCAAGACTGTCTGGCGTTGAGATAAGGCCAGTTTCAGACACACTCAATTTAGACGCCATACCTCATCTTGACTCTTCACTTCCTCAGCACATGACAGAACGGACTTATCGGCATCCATGGACACTGACATTGCTATTGACATGGAGAGAGAGCTGTCACTGTAGCTCTCATCACTTTCTTCTTCTTTTAATTTATCTTTTGGAAAAAAAAAATAGAAAGAGTCATTTAATTGGATCCGATTAGACTGAATGCAGACATATTTAGACAGATTCAAACTGAACAGGCAGATTTCAGCATCAAATTGCATTTTTAACTGAATATCATTTATGTAACTGAAATGTGTCCTAAAAAAAGAAAGTGGTATGTTGGAGAAAAAGGAAACGCCCTGAGACAAACAAAAACTTCCAGCTTAATTATTTTTGGCGTCAGGTTTATCGCTGGACACGTGTGTAAACTTTGTTTACCTTTTCTACCTTGCACTGACATGACCAAGTCTTGCACCTTCTTGTAACGTGTAAGTGACTGCCGAAGCTCCTCAATCTTGCGATCCTATGGAGCAGGCATTAAAATATGAACAGATTAAAACCATAGTTTAAAATGACCCAAAAACCCCAAAACGCTAAAAATGTAACAAATACCTTTTCTTCATTGGCTGCCAAAAGTGACTCAACTGCTTTTTTCATTCTTTGCACTTCCAAATCTGTAAAGCATGTAGTAAAACAAGGATAAAGCTCTAAATATCTACATTCTGGCAGGTAAATGATCACATGTGGACAGTGACACAAGACAGATAACAGAACATAAATTTCAGCATTACAGAAGGAGCTGAGGCCCAGCAGTGATGACATCACATATGGATGAGCTCCAGACAGTTTACTGTGTGAGTGGAGTACACAGACCTCCAGCCTCAAAGAAATCCTAGGAAGAAGTACGTAGGACAGGGAGAAAAAGAAATGACGTAGAGAGCTGACAGATGTGTCGACAGGGGCTGCAGGGCAGGAGAGGTGTTATTGTTAATGCACACAGGCAAGAAGAAGAAAAAAAAAACTGCTTGCTGGGCCTAAGTGCGTAAACAGGACGCATCCAACATGCTGAACAGATGATAGATACTGACCTTCTTGCCAGCTGGTTTAGATTTTGATCTTAGCATTTATTTAAAATGAACACTCCAGCATTGAACCTAATCTACATCAACGGGTCTCTAATTAGTACAAACAAGACATTTCCAAGGACTGAGAAAAGAAAGTAAAACCCATTTTATATGAAATTCACTAATAGAGGTTTAAAGGGAAAATTACAGTTGTTACACTCTAATAATAAGGCTCTTCAGACGAAAGAGGCATGAGATTTGTTTACTTTTTTGTTCTCCTGGATCAGTGCCGCAGTGAATCCGATGAATCTTTCAGAGGACACCGTGTACACACATTCACACACACCTATCTAGAAGCAATGCAGCATAGTCAGTCCACATAGAGGTATGTTCTCGCAAAAGTGAGAAGAAACCAGAGAACTCAGAAGAAAC
Organism: Tachysurus fulvidraco; assembly: GCF_022655615.1. Taxonomy (NCBI): domain Eukaryota; kingdom Metazoa; phylum Chordata; class Actinopteri; order Siluriformes; family Bagridae; genus Tachysurus; species Tachysurus fulvidraco. The sequence continues at coordinate 18,343,122 of NC_062530.1, read as the reverse complement.
CGACAGGGACATCATGAGAACAGACAAAAATCCACACAGACAGTAAACTGAGTTCAGCATGGACACGAGGTCCCTGGAGTCGTGAGGAAGCAACACTACCCTTCTGCACTTCCTTCGGGTTACATTTCCTGAAGGTTTTGTAGTATCCAGGAAGAACAGGGCAGAAACTGGGTACACTGCTAAAGCAAAATTTTCCTTCTGTAAAAAAAAAACAGTACCGTCTTGGAGCAGATGGATCCCACCGAGTTCATTTACAAATACCTTTGACTTAAGACGTAACAAATAAGAAAGAACAAAAACAAGATGCAAATACTTCAACACCAGCCCTTGGATTTCCATTATAATGAGTTTCTAAACAGGTTTTCAGTTCTTTTCTCAGTCCTGGGTGGTGAATTGTGACTAGGTTGGGGAAAAAAGCACTGGAGTATTTTCCCCTCCTATAATAAGTTGTACATATAATAACTGGCTGAGGGATGAATCGTTATTCTTGTCACAGAAATGCAATAACAATGAGCGCATACATGCAGGCTGTGAAAGTAGAACGGAAGTGAGCGAGACAACAGGCATGAATGATTACATAGAAGGCAAGCCAACCCTTACGTTTCTCTTTGAGCTTCTGCTTAAAAGTATCCTCTGTATGGGAGACAGAGTAACGAAATACACTTCTTGTTAATGAGATATTGAGAATAAAATAAAACCTTTCTATTGGTTTATTCTATTACAGCATCTCCCCAAACCCCCACCCCCTTTTTTTAATCGAGCATCTGAATGGCACAGTGAAACATCAGAACCTGGCTGTGCATTAGGTTAATTCCCACAGCGTGTTGGAGCAGGTTAATGCTGACTCACCCCTCTCATTGGTTTCTATGCCTGCAGGTGTGGGTGATCTGGACCCTGTCTCATCCTGTAGCCTCCTTAGTTCTCCATCTTTACCATCCAGCTGCCTTCTTAATATAGCCAGCTCCTCCTTAAGAGAGAGAGAGAAAAAAAGAAGAAAATATATCACAACCGCAATCACAGAACATAAATGGAGTGCTGAGTTGTGAAACACCACCACAACAACTATCAACAATCTCCACCGTGTTCCCCCCACCCACCCACAAAATCCCCAATCACACAAATACACAGACGGCAGATATTTTGAACAGGAAACTTTTCAAGACATTTCATTTTAAAAGCTGCAAAGCCTTTACTGTCTCACCCAGAAGATTCCCAAGGCTAGAGTGCCTTAAATTAAAGCATAGCTGTGGTTAGCAAAACATGCTGACTTCTTTCTCTGTGGTTCAAACAATATCATGGAAAGCGTAGAATAGATAATAAAGAAACTTTCAAAAACTTATATTTATGTATGATATTTAGACTTGGCACATTAAACTACAGATTATCTGTGCTTTCTCTAAAGAAAATTTGAGGGTTTGGAATTTTTATTAAAATAGACAATTCTTTCATTTAAAAAACAAACAAAACAAAACCAAGTTTCAGTTAGTGAGCATAATAAATATACTGTATTAAGAGGAAGGTTTGGGGGTTTATTTTTAGATAACTTATTTATATAATTACTAATATAAGCAATAAATCTGGTTTGGATTTGTACTGTGAAATGTGTTTTCCAGAATAATCAAATCCTCCACACAGATCCAAAGTGTGGGTGTTTTTAATGTCCCTCTGGATTTGTGTCTGAAACAAACCCATCTGCTGCTCCAGTAACCTCGAATTAATGATGAGAAATGACTCTTTGCAGGAGCTCACTTGAGCCATTAAAGCTGGTTGAAAACATTTGTTAAAATCTGCATATATGAGAAAGAAAATCTAAAAGCGCAAACATGTTTAATTTTAATGTTATACAATCGTGAGGGAGGGATGAAAAGTCAAATACGGCCAAAATACACACATTATGTTCACATTCAAGCAAATAATAAAATAACCGCAGCAAGGTAGGCCAACCTCGAGTGCCTGGATTTTGTGTTCCTTCCTCTGTTTTTCATACTGCATCTGGCCCATTTTGAGTTTCAGGCTAGACAGTCTTGCCATTAGCGACTAGCAGTGCACATATTAGCCAGGAAAGAAGAGAGAAAGAAACTGAGCAGAAAGGAAAAACAGACACTTGAAGAAGGAACGATGAGGCAGAAAGTCAACCAAGGTTATCACAATGAAAAGTCAAGAACAGTTCTCAATGAATAGTCAAGAACAAATGAAGCTCAATGAAAGGTCAAGAACAATAATACAGGAAAAAAGGTAAGGACATAGGAAAAAGCAGTGAAATCAGATCAAATAATCGTCATTGTCACCTTTGTAGACTTTAGTTTCTTCTCATACTGCAACCGTTCGTTCTCCATCTCAGAATTGCGATACCTCAGCTCATTAATCTCTAGGAGCAAACCCTGAAGAGGGGGGAAAAGCTCATATTTACAACCCGACAAAGATTCAATTTGTTATTCTTCAAAAATATTTCACTCTTGACTTAGTGAATAACGCTCAATGCAAAGTTCCACACAGCACATGATCAAGTATCGACAAAGCCTCAAAGCCTTGACGGTCAATCTTAGCCATTGTTCAGAAACAAGAATACAGTGACAGCTACTACCATTCAACACTAAGGCCTCAGGGTGATAAGCTCTTTGTTAGTGTCAAGAATCCTTAAATGAGAAATTTATGATTCAATAAACAAGCGAACAGCCTGGGGCCTCAAACCGATTAAACCACTGAAAAGATACGACAATGTAATATCAGACGCAGACAATTAAATAAACAGTCAAAGAAATAAAGATTAACAAAAACAAACAAAACTTTAAATTATTCCTCAGGGTAAAAAGCATTTTTACAATGTGTATGCTTTAACAATTTTGTTTGGATCTTCCAGTTCCTAGAGAATAAAAACACTGTATTCAAATAGCTTTGGTATGAATCTCAAGAAGCTAAAATAATAGTAATAATAAAATAATAATAATAATAATAATATTAATAATAATAAATATGAAAAAAAAGAAAAAAAAGGCTGACCTTAATTTTTTCATTCTTAAAACAAAAGGAAAAATATAAATAAATAAACATTGTTGACCATCCTAGACCAAACACACATGAATTTTTGTAAATGTAACTGATTCTTGTCAAAAAATAATAAATAAATAAAAAAAAGGAAAAAGGAATGGATTAAATCGGTCTGATTCGGATCGTCTGGGTTGATGGGTTACATGTTTTTCATAAAGGCGTTCAATGAATTCTGCCTGCTTGCATAATTTGAACAGTTTAACTTTGTTAAGTTATAGACAGTAAACAAATTCACAGGCAGGAAATTGTTTAAAAAAAAAAAAAAGTCAGCTTGTGTGATTTTGGATAACTTCTCTCTTCCGCCTCCATATAGAGAACATGATGCATCCATCTGTTTCCAGCAAGTCTTTTCTTATCCATAAAATTTCCATGTGTTTGTACACAGCACTAGCACAGACCCTTGACACAGACCTCCCTGAGACACCCACACTCTTAGGAAACAGCATTCTCTGACGGAATAACGTTTCTGCTGTAATAACTATTTTCCAGAGAAACCCAAAGCAGCCCAATACAAGTTTAGAGAACAAACAGTGTTTAGCAGTCATTCTTCTGCTTTTTCAGTAATTATTAAATGTGACCTAGATGTGATGACAACCTCACTATCTCTGAATCGTTCATCAAAGTCAATTCTCTCCTTCTCCATGGCATTCAGCTTTAGCTTTAAATTTGAAATCTCAGCCATCAGCTCCATCTTCTGAGACTCAAGACCTGACCTACAGAGAAGCTCCTGAAATAAAAAAGAGAAAGTGAGAAAATAAAATTCAGGATCAATACATATAAAACAGATGTCATCTGGACCTGTAGGGAGATGCTGTTAGCCTTGAGGTCACAAAACAAACCTGATACAGAAGCTCATGCAGAAAACAAGGATGTCAACTCACAGGTCCCCTCAACTCAAGAGGGAGTTTTACACACACTCACACACTCACACACACTTCCACTCCAACCATGGCAAATCATGACTTTGTGTACATGAAGGGCTTTGTCATGCTGGAACATGTTTGGGCGTCTTTGTTCCAGTGAAGACAAGTTGTAATGCTACAGCATAAAGAAACATGCTATACAATTCTGTGCTTGTAAGTTTGGGGAAGAACCACTTATAGGTGTGATAGTCAGGTGTCCATAAATGTTTGGCCAAATAAATATAGTGTACATAGCTGATACACCTGGAAATAAATATATCATTGTGCTGCATTAATAACAGTTTCCTTTCAAGATCTGCCTCTTGAAAATAACCATTCTGCAACATACCTGTTGTAGCATTTCCTCAGTGGAATTCAGTTTTTCACGATGTTCCTCAAGGCACAAGTCTAAGTCTCTTATCTTTTCTCCTTGGACTTCTACTTGGTCCGTCAAGACACTCACCTGCAAGAAATAATTTCAGCTGTAAAAGCAGGCACAGGTCTGAGAGCGTGCCTATTTATTTGTACTCCTGAAAAGTGTTCGATACCAACATATGATTGATGCTACATGATGGAGTCTCATTCTACAGTGTCACACTAATAAACAGAAGACATACAATGAATGTGTTTCATTTCAGTGACATCAATCGAAGCAAAACAGACAAAAACAGCGTCTCACGACAAGAAAAGTAAGCTGAGAAATCTTACGGTGTTTAAACAGAATCATTAACAGAGAGCACGAGGGTAGCCGACATGAACGTGAAGAGCAGAGTGGTCATTAAAAATTGCACAAAGAGTGCACATCACCGAGAATATTTGTATGCAAGTATGACTAAATAAAACTGTCAAACAAGTGTCTTTCGCATAGCCTGCAATTTAAGATGCACTCCTTTAATAAAACAAACAGATCACAAGGAGCTGGCTATGAAGTCAGCAAGTACATAACAGCAGCCAACATAAACAGAGCTGAATAAAATAGAACATTATGCAGTATTACAACCATACAGAATTACAGAATATAGTGCCCTATTAACCATCTATCAATTCATTCATTCAACCATCTTCTGTTCTGATAAACCTACACAGGATGTATACTAACCAAAATATATATGTATAATGTTAATGAATGGATATGGTCGAACATTACCTGAAGAACGAGGGATTCTTTGTCACTTTCAAGGCGATTAAGTCTGTCTTGGTAAATATCACCGGTCACTGAAATGTGGCCATTTGACTGTAACAACAGAACACAATCATGACTGTACAACAGAACACAATCATGACTGTACAACAGAACAATATCATCTATTAGCTTTGAACTTTAAGAGTCCTAATTTTTTTCTGACCAAAATTAGCTTAATGAATTGAGTGAAACCTACACATGTAAAGAAAGAAGCAAAAAAAAAAATTTATCTTAGCGCTCATGAAAAGTACTTGCATTGCAAACTCTGTTCATCTCCCAGCACCTTAAATGGTGACCAGACTAACACAAAAGTAAACAGAAGAGTTATGGTATTACATGCTGCCTCTGGCATTTGGTTGGAAGTATACCAACATGTCTCTCTACCTCTCTCTTAGCCTACAGTATTAAAGATTTTTTTTAAATATTTTTTATTGATGAATATAATAATCATCAATATATATAGAAATATAACATCATATAAAATGTTGTCTTGGCTTTTAATCACAAAGGTTAAATAAATGTTTTATGGGGATGTGGTAGCCCAATAGTTAAAGCTTAATGGTTCAATTAAAGCTTAATGGTTTGATTACTTGATTGAAAGGTTGAATCCCAAGTCCACCAAGCCATCCTATTGCTCATTATTCAAAAGGTATTCGCAAGTACAAATGACAAAAGAGGAATTCTATTTTCAACACAGCAACATCAAGCTATTCTTACTACTCGCATACATGTAAAAGGAAACAGCAGTAATGTGACACAGTTATGAGATGAGAATGCATACTAGATGTCCCTGTAGCCACTCCACCAGACTGTGTGCTGTCGAGTCGGGTATCTGGCAGCGCAATCCCTCTCTCTCTTCTGTGTCCATGAGCTCCAAAACCCCCCTCAGATCCTCAATTAGGTGCAGCGCCCTCAGGCTTCCCATGAACGGTGAAGTTGGAGACTGGCAGTCAAATATCCCATTGGAATAGTCAAGAGATTTAGAGCCTGGGAGAAATATGAGAGCGTTACTCAGTCAATGGCATCTAATGTGTAGAGATGGTTCGTCTCAGATTAAAAAACATAACCAAAATAAATTCCTTGTTAATTAATGAGGAACCATTATTAAAATCCAATAAGGGTTAAATGTTGGTTCATAGTGCGTTGAGCTGAATACGGTCCTTTCTTTTCATTTAAGTGGAATAAGAATTCCCAATGTGTTTATGAATTACTTGCAAAGATTAATATTTTCAATACGAGTGATCAGGTCAAGCACTGATCTGCTATAGCTTACCACTACATAATTTGTTCATTCACTGAGCTTCAGTAGATGCTTTTTCCTTATAACAGAGAATCTGGAGTCTATCCTGGGAACACTTGGTGTAAGACAAGTATACATTTGTCTGGTTCTGTGTCCAGCCCATCACAGGGCACCATGCACACACTGAACCACACACAGGGCAACTAGGGGAAATTTGAAGTAGCTGATCCACAAAACAGCATGGCTTGGAAGTTCATTGGAAAGTAGGAGGAAACTGAATAACCCACACAAAAAAACATAAAGACACTGGGTGAACATGTGAAACTACACACAAAAAGTAATCTGAGCTTCAATTTAAACCATGGAACCTTGAGCTGTTAGGCAGCAACATTATCTGCTGCACCACTATGTCGCCCTGCTAAGAGATCAGTCATATAGAATTATCTAAAGTTGGGGAACAAAAACAATGTAACCATCCACTGAGGGCTATATTTCTGGTACAGGCCAGGACAATGTCTAAATTGGACTGAAATAAGAGTTACAGTTACCAAGACCTCAGGGCATCACATCATATGATAGGCTACGACCCAAAATGCCAGCCTTATAATAAGCTAGACTCATCAAGGACTCTCAAATGTCACTATGGTATTTGGTAATGGTAGTCAATGCATCAAATCAGTCTTCCCATTCTCATTCCACTGTGGATACTGGACTGTAGTTTTTTTACACAAACAAAAATACCACTTTCAAACTAAGTGGTCGAGTCCGAACATGTTCCAGCATGACAATGCCCCTGTGCATAAAAGCAAGGTCCATGAAGACATGGTTTAATGAGGTTGGTGTTAAAGAACTTGAGTGGCCTGGACAGAGCCCTAAACACCTTTTAAGTAATAAATTGGAATTACCAACTTCACCCCAGGCCTTTGCGTCTGACATCAGTGCCAGACATCACTTATGATCTAGGAGTTGAAAATGAGCATGGAAGCCTTCCAAAGAAGAGTGGAGTTTATTATAATAGCAGAGGCTGACTACATCTGGGAGAGAATGTTAAACAATTGCATATGGATATGATAGTCAGGTGTCCAAATATTTGTAAAATGTAATTAATATTACCTGCTATAATGCCATCCATTTGCTCCAAAGCAGCAGCCAACATATCACTCGCATCAGACATCATCTTCAAGCTGTTTAGTTAACCTTAAAACAATGAAAATAAAAAAAGCATTCAAAATAAGTGTTATACCAATTATTTCTTTACTGTGTAATATGCGACAAGACTTAATTTAGAGAACATATTAACGGAAAAACATCAATGTACAGAGAATGTGTCTGTGCTGAAGTGTGCACTGCTGGGACGTCATACTTGATAATGTGCTAAAGGAAAAACAATTTAATGCCAGTAGTTTTCTGTTCAAAGACCCAGGGAATTAATATTATTCAAAATTTTATACATTCAATTGAGAAATAGTAACGTTTAATCAAAGCAAAATTTGAATGAAAAAACCTAATAACTAAAATCTAAAGTGAATAAAAAAAGCTAAATCCCATTGATTTGGTTGATTGAATGGTTGGGATTGTCCAAACTCTACATGGTATCTAAATAAATAGTAACCTGATTGTCCTCCCTCCCTCACTGACCATCTTATTTGAATGTCCCAGGGCTCTGGTAGGTGAAACTGCAGCTGATTATCTGCTGCCAATGCATGTATCTACAAGCTAATATACAGCAGCAAGTTACTGATATTACATTTGTTTAGCTCTGCTTTTCCTTCAGTGTGCCACATCAAGATTTTACCTGGCAGGGCATCCAATAGTTATCATTTAAGGTACAGTACCTGCCTAAAGCAGATTGCTCCACTTGGCAGAAAAAAGTGTGTGCTTCCATACCATGCTTACTCTGCTTTGTTATAAACCTTCACTGTGACATCCTAGCTTACAAAAACTGTTAAGCCGTGGTGGTTTGGGATTCCTTGGTACATTCCTTGGTACTTAAACTAAACATCAGCTGGTAAAATGGACTGCCTGTTAGTTTATGAAGAGCCAGACCTGGGCAGAAATGAGCGGAGAAATGGTCCAGGGTTCTATTTATAATTCGGTGATGACAGTAATGGTATTTTCTCATCTGAAACAATCTCTTTATACAGCTTGTATTGCTGTAGACTACACAGTAAAATTATTTTAATATCTCAGTAGCCTAAAGTATTACTACATTGATGTTTGCTAGCAAACAGCAGCAAAAAATAAAATAAAAATTAAATACATAAAACCTCACATGTACCATGTTTCCATTTATTAGAGACATGGTTAACCATGGTACATGTACTCTTGAATGTGTAGTCTTGTACACCCTGTTCCAAATTATTATGTGAATTCTATTTAAGTGTCACAAAGATTAAATATTTTGTTTTTCAGTTTAACGCATGGATGGCATTGTGTCCTCGGGGCTCTTTTGATCACTGAAAACAATCTCGGATACCTGCTATAATTAGATTGCCAGGTAAGCCCAACTGATGAAAAAACTACTAAAGCAAGGTGTTCCACATTATTAAGCAGAGCACCATTTCCATGCAATATGGGGAAGAAAAAGGATCTCTCTGCTGCTGAAAAGAGTGAAATAGTTCAATGCCTTGGACGAGGTATGAAAACAAGCGTGATCATCGCACTATTAAGAGATTTGTGGCTGATTCAGAGCACAGATGGTTCCGTGCAGATAAAGGGACATTGAGGAAGACTTCTGCCAGATCCATGCATCGGATCAAGAGAGCAGCTGCTAAAATACCATTAAATAGCAGCAAACAGATATTTGAAGCTGCCGGTGCCTCTGGAGTCCCACGGACATCAAGGTGTAGAGTCCTCCAGAGTCTTGCAACTGTGCATAAACCTTCTATTCGGCCACCACTAACCAATGCTCACAAGCAGAAATGGCTGCATTGGGCAGAAAAATTCATGACGACTAATTTTCAAACAGTCCTGTTCACTGATGAGTGCCGTGCAACCCTGGATGGTCCAGATGGAAGGAGTAGTGGATGGTTGGTGGACAGCCACCCTGTTCCAACAAGGCTGCGACGTCAGCAAGGCGGTGGTGGAGTCATGTTTTGGGCCGGAATCATGGGAAGAGAGCTGGTCGGCCCCTTTAGGGTCCCCGAAGGTGTAAAGATGACCTCTGCAAAGTATGTGAAGTTTCTGACTGACAACTTTCTTCCCTGGTACAGAAGGAACTATGCTTTCCGTAATAAAATCATCTTCATGCATGACAATGCACCATCTCAAAGAATGCAAAGAATACCTCTGCATCAATGGCTGCTATGGGGATAAAAGGAGAGAAAATCATGGTGTGGCCTCCATCCTCCCCTTACCTCAATCCTATTGAGAACCTTTGGAGCATCCTCAAGCAAAAGATCTATGAGGGTAGGAGGAAGTTTACATCCAAACAGCAGGTCTGGGAGGCTATTCTGACATCTTGCAAACAAATTCAAGCAAACAAGTTCAATGGATGCAAGACTTGTGAAGCTGCTATCAAATAAGGGGTCCTATGTTAAAATGTAACGTGGCCTGTTAAATGTTTAAAAAGTTAAAATGTTATAGGTTTGATTGAAATAGCTTTTGATTTCAGTAAATATGCTGCAAACACAACAAATGACAATTTTCAGTTCTTTACAACCTATAAAGTGTTTTGAAACTTAATGTGCATAATAATTTGGAACAGTGCACAAGTTTTTTATGTTTAAAATACTGTTATCATTAGGAGGTTTGTTCAATAAAATTTGAATTGTACTCTCAATAGTTGATAACATGAGAATTATGCTGACTGTTATTTATATCAATTATTTAGGTAAATGTGAAAAATATAATTTGCAAAATAATTTGGAACAGGGTATATATAATTGTCTATTCAACAGAAGACCTATTTTCAAGTCATATAAATAAGACATAAATATTATAATAATATTTATTGTCTGATGCAATGTTTAAATTGGAAGTTTGGAATTAATTGATGGGGAATACAAACATTAATTTAGTGTATCTTGAACCATTTCTGACTTGATTTGAAAGAATGTTTAGCTCATCATCATGTTGAAAGCTCTATGGTATCCAGATCTTGGCCTGACTTATATTAGCAAGAACGTCTTGCACAATTCAGGATGCTATCAATCTTCCACTAGACATAAAACACCTCCAAAGCATCACCTAATCCACCTTCATATTTTTCCACCGGGTTTCAGTTGCTTTTCCTTATAAGCAGTCACATTTTTTCATGCAACATGCAGCTGGTCATTCTAATCTGCAGGTTTCATTTTGGTCTCATTGGAACGTAACACACGATTCTTATTGTACTTATACAATAAGTTATAACGCTTGATAAAGTTCGTGTTACAAAAACACATTATCTGCAGTAAAAACAAATATTACCTTTGGAAGGGCAAATAATCTATTTTAAAATATTATCCTCACTGAGATGTTAGTCCTCCACCCATTAAAAGGGCATGAGCTACAGGAAATTTGGGGCTGGTTTTATAGGCAAAGCCTGTGGGTGTTGTGTGTTTGCATCTTTTCAGTCTCTGGCCTTACAAGATTATAAGAGAGATTATATACGGATCCTTCTCACCTTATAAATCTACAAAGGCTCCTTCAGGGTGTTCTCTTATACAAATGATATTTAGAAGTTAAATAAAATGGTAAATGTGGATTAAGTTGTTCCCAAATTGTTCACATTTGAAAATCTCTTATTTAATGAAATATTAGGTGATTTAAAAAATGAACTTGCTTTTCTTTTCTGAAAAATGTCCTTTTAAAACAGAAGCCTGTTTCCAGTTGAGGAAAAAACATTTGTCTCATGTCTCAATGCAGCAGATATGAAATCACGGTCGAGCTGTAAAATTCCTCTTTTAAGGCATTGACAGAACACTAAAGACTGGAATTTGTGATCCTCCAAAGTTAACAAAATTGAATGGCTGGGTCTCATGAGGTTAGGATTATCTTCTCAAACAGCGATCAAACCTAACCACCCTCAATAAAATGTTTATAGTCGCCCACACAGGCTACGGGCTCAGGCTTTTGTGAGAGAATGCTCTAGTGGCCTTGAACACAATCGATCTTTGGAAGGTGGGAAACCAGGATGATTCTTCACTCGTCCACTGTTCCCTAGGTTACGGAGTCAGGATAAGACCGTGAGCCAGTGATTGTAAGGAATAATTAGGTCATTTACCTCAATTATTGGCACAGCATTCATGCTGCTGCTCTGGGACACAAGACACTCTGTTGAGAGATTAGTGGGTGCAGTCTGTGAGGGTCTTTTGGTGCATAGCCCAAGAACACAGCAGTACCATTATTTCTAGAGCATTAAATCCTTAGTGCAAACTAAGAAAAAATGGTTTCATATTCATGCACACATTCATAGACAGACACAGACACTGTATATACAAGGTAAAAAAAAAACAGGTACAGCCTTCCTGAATTATTCCAAGCTTTAAAATCAAAATGATCTAAACTGTGTCCTTTTTTATGTGAAACCCTTTTGTCTAATAAGGCTCAAGATACATACAAAACAATCTCGACCCACTCCTACATGTACAACATTTTAAACTCCTTAATATTGTTATGTCTGTGCATGCGGTTTCTTAGCCAGCTTCTTAGTTGCAGTTTGATTTTTTTTTTCTTAAATTCTCTTAATTTCTTTTTTTTTGCCAGGTTTTGGAACAAAATATCTTGGCATCAGATTTTTGAAAGCAGCAGCATCAAAGCACCTGAGCCAAAGCATCGATAATCCACTATCATATTTTACAGCAGGGTATCAAGTGCCCTTTACTTGATGTTAAAGTTCAGGTGCAGCATTTTGTGACATGCTCTCAGCAAAAGCCTTTATATTGTCTGTTATTTGCAAAATAGCAATTAACAGCTTGAAACTGTTGAATCTAATTTCTGGTCAATTACCAACTGTCCTTCATACCTGTAGGACTCTAATGGTGCTTAATAAAATCATTATTACCTCCTTATGTTCTTTTCTATGCCTGAACTGCCTTTGTGCAGGTCAACATTTATCTGTCTCTTTTGAGTTTAAAGTGCTTTGTTTTTCATACAATAATAAATAAAGAGATTTTGTTTGTGCAACCTCATATTTATACCCCAGGGAATGGTTAAATGGTAACAGAAGTGCAACGAGTGCAAATGAAAAAAAGAAGATATTTTATTGTTTGTATTCATTTAAAATTTAAATGTGTATTTTTTAATTAAATATTTGAGATGATAAATCCCTAATTAAAATTGTTAGTGTTCTCTGTGTTTTGGTTGAGAAATACAAATGCTGGTGAGTAAGGTTTATTTAACGTTTTTCTTTATAAAATGAAGGATGCCAAAATTTCTGGAGGGTATTTCACAATCCACAACTGTTCACCGCTCTCTGGGTTGAAATGTGTACTGCTTCAGGAAAAAAAAGGCATAATGTATGATTATGGGTTAAAATGTAGGGTTGAGATACTGCTTTTACCAAACCTTCCAAGCATGTCGTTTTATGGCCAAAAAGGAAGAAATCAGATGCAGAAACTGGGTAGTGGATGATTGGCTTGGTGCCAGTGTAAAGATAGGTGAGCATTTTAAACTTTCAGAAATAGACCTCAGGTTTGTAGCTTCCTACTACTGGATCCATGTGGTGTAGTGTAAACTTATAACAGCTGCTAGCTAAACTAGCAAGCTAAAACCAAAGTTTTTTTTATTTTGAAAGACCGCGAGCTAGCCGATGTCCAACACAGTACACAGAGGCACCAGCAAACTAGGTGACTAACATTACCTACCTAAAAAAAACTTGCAAGACAGTTGCTTGTTACAGTCATGATGAGGTGAACAATACGTTTTGATTTCATACTTTCATGTGTAATAAAGTCTCTGATGATGTCGAATACGGATAATGAGTTCATGAATGAATACATGACCAACACCCCAAAACCACGTTCTGACAGTGCTAGTACACAAGTTACAACAAATTGCTTTAGCGGTTACAAAGTGCACTGTGTGTATAAGAAATATTTCCCCTCGCAGGGAATCTTATGATTTACCAGGTTAGGAGGAACTATTCAGCCACCCAGTAGAACGGTAGGTTTTATTTAAACAGCTGGGCTCCAACAAACTGTAACACACTGGTGACACCCAGCATTCAGCCAGTGGTTTTCACTTGATGTTTCATAGAAACCACCCACAAACATGTACCACATCAAACAGAAATAAATCCACGTTAGACAACATGGAACCCATCCCCCCACTTTATCCTGATAGTTTTGTTTAAATGCTCATTCCAGTGGCTCAGAATAACCAGACAGATCACTGCTTTCTTAGACTGAGGTAATTCAAACTGAAATGGCTTCACGACAGCAATCTGAAAATTACACAGGAAACAGTGTTTTGAGTAAACTAGTATTTTACTACCATTCTTAAAGAGAAAAAATAAAATAAAATCTAAAGCTGAGGTAAGATTCTGTCAGGCTTGGTAGCTTATCTGACCTAGTGGGTTGAACAGAAATCACTGTTTCTATCGAATTCAAAAACATCTTCAAATAAGAACACACACACACACACACAGAGAGAGAGAGAGAGAGAGAGAGAGAGAGAGAGAGAGAGAGAGGAGCAAACTGTCGGACAAAGAGGGGACACCCAGAAGTATGTCTGGACCACAAATAAAATAGTAGACGCCTTGAGATTTAAAGCCTTTTAGTTTTTTTTGGAACTGAGTTTAAATATATATTTAGAACATTACAAACTTTCTCGCTTAGGCAAAAAGGTATGTACACTGCTAAACATTTTACTGAGAGAACATTTTCCATGGAAATGTTCAAATAAATTGACATAAATGGGTGTTTTTAACCACAAAAAAGCTGATTTGTTTTTCCTTATAACAACTTTTATTCCTCTTATAACATAGTAACATAGCAAATATTGAGTTTTTATTTATTAAATGTGCATTAGGTAAGTTTAGTGATTTTGTTTTTTCAAGATTAGGCCTCAAACGGTTGGTTAAGAGAGTTGAATTGACATTTTTTTTTATGATAACTTTGATCTCTATCCCCCGTCATGTTCACAAAGCTCCACCTCCAGGATCTGGACTGACAGGAGGGTAAATCAAAACACAAATTTCAGCAAATCTCTTGCTACAGCAATGTTTTAACCCATTATTTTACCTAATGCATTAATTTAGAAAATGTTACACCCCAAAAATTATTAATTTAAGCAATCAAGCTTCAAGACGGTGTCTGTGTTTCTCCTGAGCATGCTGTGTGTTTGCTGCTGTCCGCAGTGTTCTGTGGCTGTGAAAACTTCAAGGCCAGGTCAAACATGTTGTTAGAGATTACTAGGTTCTCTCTCTCTGGAAAAACAATAATAGCTCCTGAAGTCTACGAGGTCAAGGAGTGAGGATGTGAAGCATAAGAACATCCTTTGGTTGCACAATGCAGAGAAAACTACTGCACAAATAAAAGAATTACAAATGGAAACACTCCTCTTTAACACATGAAAAAACAAAAATGTGAAAAAGCGTGGCATGAAAAAAAAACACAGTTTAGCTATGCAGTATAATGCTTGCAAGTTTTGCGTGCATTCCATTGTGTACAGCAAGCTAGTTTTGTGTCCGTCCAAACACGTCCGTTGTTCTCGGCCTTCACTGCTTAGAAAGACTACGTTTTTACTGTGTATCATACACACTTGCAAACTGCTACAATCACTTTGCATTGCAGATTCTTGCTTTGCTGGGGAATTTCCTCTTGTGCCAAGAACAAAATGGTTCCAAGGCATGGACGGTGATAACACAATGACAATAACAAGCTCTTTGTGCTGGTCATCACTGTAACATGGCACTGCGTAGTACTCTATCAGATTCCTTTATTACAGCGTGCAGGGATAACGCGAATTCCTGCTCCATGAGGATCAGAAAGTGAGTCAAACAGCAGAAAACAATGAATGCCACTAAAATAGTGTTTTAGTGCGATTTAATTTATGTCTTTAGGAATTCGTGAGGTTTTCTTCAATATTTGTTTCCAATACAGACATCAGAGAAAAGTCACACAGCACTACTGCTACACAATACAACATCTGTGTTTACTGCAATACCAGTCTGTGTGTAAACCAGCACTCTACACATCACATCAAGTTTGTGTGTGTTCTGTGAGAAATCTGGGCACTGAAAAGAAAAATTCACCCTGAACATCTTGCAAAATAATTTTTATACTTAACAGATATTCTTCAATGACATTCAAAATTTGTCAATTTTACATGTCATTTTTTTAATCTATACTAATTTTAACTAATTTTTTTTGCATTTTTATCATTAACATTTTTGGTCTGTTTTCATATTGTTCAATTGTTTACCACATTACCCACAACGCCATTCGACTACCTGCTGATAGTGCTGCCAGTGGAAATTAGCCCTTCGTTCATCTCATCTCTATTGTGGTGGTTTTCACCCTGGAAAATTTGTGCAGGTTGTGGACAACAGCGACTGAGCACATCTGCTGCAGTGCTGCTCTGGTTTCAGACTCACTCGAAGCAGTGCAATTGTGTTCATCGGGATGTTGTAGTTTAATGGTTAAGATGTTGGAGTACAGATTGGAAGGTTGTGAGTTTGGATCCCAGGTCCACAAAGCCACCACTGCTGGGCCCCTGTGCAATGCCCTTAACCCTCAATTGCATAAAATGAGATAAAATGTAAGTCACTCGATAAGGACCATAAATGTAAATATTAAATAAATGTGTCCCACAGCATTCGCCTGCCATTCTCAATACACACGTGTTGTGGAAAATAATGACGCTATCATCAGCTAAAAAACATGTTTAGTTTACTTTACTTCCTGAACAAGTGCAGACCATGCACAGCTTTAGTGCAACCAAACTCACACCACTTCCTACAGGTTCAAGACGGTGGTGCACTGCCTAGTCGGCATAACCAGCATTTCATTCAAGTCATGCTCCATTATGGACTAAACTGTTTTGGACTCTTTATTTCATAGCTAAAGGCAGTGCTGCAGCAAAATTTTAGTCTCGCTTTCATCTGTCAAAACTGTCCAGGTTCCGTTGCAAATTTTCATTGTGAATTTCTATAACAACAATCACTTTATCATCCTGTAGCTCACCAAGTACTCGAACAGAGTCACTGCTGTAACTCAGCATAACTGCATCTAAATGCCGCAATGAGATCTGGAACCGTGTTCTACATTGACCTTCCATTACTACATCATTGAACATCACTGGAACATAGTGAGTGAGAAAACTCTGTTGTTCTGCTCTATTGTTTCGCAAAGCTAACAGCAAGACCTGACTATCATCCCTCATGTGTGAAAAACACACAAAGAATAATTTCTCATCGGATTAGCAAAAACCAACAAATTATCACCAGAATCATTAAGCACATTGCAAAATGTTTAAACAAAGATATTGTATGTGTCATGAGCGGAGTTTTCCTTACACATTACAGACTTGTTTTAGAATATTGCAAGTCACCTTATGGCATCAGTGTGAAGCAGGAAAAATCACACTATGGTGTCACTGGGATGCAGACGTCCAATGCGAGTTCCTGTCCTTCTCCAAAACTTGCCTTTAAAAAAATATTTTCTGTCCTAATGGGTTTGGAGCTCCATCGGGATAAATGTCTTTGGGCTACACTACACAGTGGACGCTTACTTAACTACAGACCTGCTCTGAACCCATCAGACTCAATGACTCGTGTAACTAAAAGAGAAAAGAACCATCCATCTCTACACAAAAACAAGTCTTTATGGTCGCTATGTTGTTGCAAGGTTGATTCAAGGCGTGCACCTTAGAGTAGAAATATGGCAAAAGAACAGATTTAAATCTCAAAATACAAACTATTTCATACCTTAAATATTCTATCAGATCCCATGCATTAGTATAATAATCTTTCAGTACCATAAGGTTTCAGAAAACAAGCTGAGAGGAATCGTTATCAACATGCTCGGAAATGTCACGTGATCCACCCTCACATGTGGAGCTTTTAATTATAACTCATGGTGTTATTTTGGTTTGGAACTGGCGCCACACTTTATGGACTGAAACATAAGCTGTTGTGATTTCCGGTTTCTAGCATTGGAACTGATGAAAGCCACATATCAACTGTTGACCACTCTACAACAAGGCTGCTTTTTCTCCATCCATAACAGTTTGTTCTTATCAAAAGTAGGAAGCAACAGTATATAAGCAACACCGCTTCCACCACAAAACGATATTTAAACTGCTTAAATGCATAAAACATGAACTCCTGACTAAGCAATCTATGTCTTAAGATGTTACAATATCAATTACTATTACTCAGTAGAGTGACATTATTTTAAGAGCAATAATTAAGTATCATATCTTACCTCCAGTCTGAAAGACAGAGGAATACGAGTTATTCCAACCTCTCATAAGTGTAACTGCAGGAAGATGGACTGCTTCTCTATCTATAGCACACTGTCAAATTCAAAATAAAACACTTTGCAATAAAACACACCCATAGGGGCAAGACCACTAGCACAGAGAGAAACTAGAACTGCATCAAGTAATGATATCTGATATGTTGCATGTACAAAATCTTTGATATATACACTCTATTTAGACATGCAGATGAAATACAAAGTGTACAGATATTTTAGGGACGGAGCAGTCTGTATGATTACATAGTGAACCATTTTAGCTCTAAAGTTTAGTCTCAAGTTTGCAGGATCACCATCATTTCAGGGACGTGGGAGCCTAGTGGTTAAGGCATTGGACTACTGATCAGAGGGGCATGAGTTCAAATCCCAGGTCCACCAAGTGCCACTGCTGAGGCCCTAATCAAGGCCCTTAACCCTCAATTGCTCAGTTGTATATATTGAAATAAAAATGAAAGTCACACTGGTGTCTGGTAAAATGCCATAAATGTAAAAAATTATTTCTAAAAGTCTCCAAAAAAAAGAAGTTTGTTAAATAAGAGCTGTGATTTATTTACTCTTTGTTAGTGATGGAAATCAAAACAACACCATTGTCAGTCAAAGGGATTCGGTTTATTATTGGAGATCTATAGTCGGTAAAGCTGTTTGAATTAAATTTGCTTCATCCAAATCTCAGTAGCATGAAAAAGAAAAAGAAGAAGGTCTATAAATAATGACATAAGTCTATAATGTGGTCTATTTGTAAAATTCAAGTTAATTTTATTTCATTTACTAACTAATATTATTTTACTTATTGCCAATAAATGAGCAAAAATACAACCGAATATTTGAATAGTTGGATTAAATCAGGAATAAATGATTACTGAAAGGTTTGTTGAGTTCTTAAGTGTAAAAACTAACCAATGGTCTTTTTGCACTACATATTTTAAGACATAGAGCATCTATTATCTTATGTAATAGACGTATGTTACCTGTACTAATGTCCTGGGACACGTATTAACAGCCCAGAAAGTCGTGTTCATCCCAGTGCACAAAGGTTTTCCTCTCTCTTTACACACTTTTTCCCCTGTGAATGATGGAAAAGCAGCAGAAAGCTGCTCTTGTTCCTCTGATTACGTGGAAGGCGTGAATCACAAGCCAACAATAACTCAGAGGACATCATATTATTTCACTGATTCCAACACAACACCATGCGAGAACACGGTTATGAGAATAATGTCGGATTTGTACGTGACTTTGGGTGTTATTTTGTGTTTCTGTGCCCTCTGGCTACGGAAATTACTCCGAGTCAAGCAGCTGTAGTTGTTATAACTGAATCCTGGTGTCATTTATAGTCTTTTATATGATTACTGGTCATTCTATCCTTCAAGCCAAGCTCTAAAATCCTTCATCTTACACATGAAACAGTGTAACATCCATTAATCACAGGTTACATTGTAGCTTTTCGGCTCAACAACAACTTTTGGAAAGTGTGAATCTGCACAAAGTCTAATGTGAAGAGTTTAACTGACTTACCAAACCCGGAGTCTGAACCGTTTACAACTAAACTTTCCTGTTAGGATGGAACTTCTGCCGTCGTCCTCACTGCGAAATGTAATTTCACAAGGTTTGCTGTTGGAAAACTTCGCGCTGCGCCTCCGCCTGCGCCATGTCGACAATGACTCGGGAAGGCACTGACGTCACGGCAAGGGACGAGGAAAAGAGACTCGAATCGGTGAATCGACTCTTTTGAACTACACATTTACCCATGATGCGGGATTCATATTTGTACCCAATCACACTGTCTGACAACATAGTGCAAAAATAAGGCAATAAAGAAAAGTGATTTATTTATATATATATATATATAATAATCACTTTTCTTTATAATATATATATATATATATATATATATATATATATATATATATATATATATATATATATATATATATATATATATGTTTATATATATGTTTGTACCGTTCATCATTCATAAGGTCACAAGGAGGCTATGCCAGGGGACCTGGGAGACTCTGAACACACACACACACACACACACACACACACACACACACACACACACACACACACACACACACTACAGGCAGAAATTTAGCCCCTGGATCTGTGATACAAACACTAACTACCCAAGAATCCCCAGAGGCCTAACATAACTTTTTTCCATTTACCCTTATTTCAGAATCACAACTCATAATCTTGTGATCTCTGTCCTGTGATCTTGTTTTCCAGATCATGATTTATTTCCTGCCTACAGCTGAATGGATCCTGGTTCAATCATGTGTGGAGTTTCTTATACATGTACTCTCCTCGTGTCCAACTTGGTTTCCTCCCACCTCCCAAAACAACATGTCAGTCTATGAACCGGTAACCCTAAATTGCCCCAAGTATAAATGTAAATGTGCCTTGTGATGAACTGGTTTCCCGCCTTACAGCCATTGTTCCTGGATTAGTCTCCTCCACAACCCCCAAAAACGATAAAGCACTCACTGAAAGAGAGAGAGAGTGAAATCCTGAACTAGATTTATTCAGAAGCCAGATGGACAAGAAGACACAACTCAACAATAATAGGGAAGAACAAGATAAATGCATTTGCTTAAACTTTGTAATCAGATAAAGAGAAACGTATATGATGTGTTTATTACCTAAGACGTCCATGCTAAATTGCACAGGATCAAGTGTTTTAACCCAAAGCCTAAATAACACCTACTTTGATGGAGAAAAAAGAATGATTTGCACTTGGCTGATTCTTCTGATGCACTTAAATGAGTCGCTCGAAACAAACAAACTGCACATCACTCCAGGGAAGAGTTATCAGATTTTTATTTATTTATTTATTTATTTTAGCTTTTTTGTGTTTATCTGTAAATTAAAACTGTAAATGATCATTCGTTCATTCATTTTCTACAACTTATCCGAACTTTCTCGGGTCACGGGGAGCCTGTGCCTATCTCAGGCATCATCGGGCATCGAGGCAGGATACACCTTGGACGGAGTGCCAACCCATCGCAGGGCACTCACACACTCTCATTCACTACGGACAATTTTCCAGAAATGCCAATCAACCTACCATGCATGTCTTTGGACCGGGGGAGGAAACCCCCCGAGGCACGGGGAGAACATGCAAACTCCACACAAACAAGGCAGAGGCGGGAATCTAACCCCCAACCCTGGAGGTGTGAGGCGAACGTGCTAACCACTAAGCCACCGTGCCCGCCGTAAATGATCATGTTAAACAAATTATGTGTTATTGCATTGACATGCATGTAAACAAGAAAAAACACAGAGAGGAACTGTGCTGATGTTTATTTAAAATGCTCTTATGTAAAACTGTCTTGATGTCTTAATAATGTCTTATTAAATATGACATAAAAGATATTTATAAAAAAATAAATCAACGGCATGTTAAACCTTCAGCAAAAAGCTGCCATTGCTGTAGTGTCTACAAATAATAGTAATAATAATAGTCTCCAAATTGCCTTCAAATTGTAGTGTTTATTAATCTTAAAAGTTAAATAAGTAGCAGCTGGGTGTGTTAGAGCAGAAACACTTTAGATATGTGGTGTAGGACTGTCAGAGATGATATTCTACTGCTCCAGCAGATGAGATAGCCTTCATTCTGTAGACTCAAACGAACCCAAAGCTTTATTTCCAGAGCAACCCTTAAGGGCTCTCTCTACCTTTACAGTGTTGGGGTCACATGCCAACATCTCTCTTATCCAATCATCAGCCAGAGCCCCATCAATAAACTCCTCCAGACTGATGATGGCTGTAAAAAGAAAAATGGTTCCTGTTATTTTATACACCGTCATTACATAAGGCAACACACGTTAAGAATAAGAGCATTGTATGTATTTTATTCTCATACAGTGATTCAATTGAGTTTAAACTATGCTGTCAATCATGTCAGCAGGTGATAATATCTTGAATCTAGTAATATTTATTATATATTTATTATTCTAATATTAAATAATAAGCAAAATATAAGATTATTAAGTTAAATGTTTCCATATTTTAAATTAGATAATTTTGCATCTTTCCAGAAATAAATACTAAAAACTAGTAACGTGTGTCTAGAAATAAGATTGATAATCATATATTTTTCTAATCAATTAAGAAGAAATACTAGATAATTTTGACAATATTCTGTATTTTTTGCAGTGTAGACTACAGTACTATTACTTAAATTATTACCCTAAAACACATTGAATTATATAATTTAATTTATTTTGAAACATTTCTGATGTGCTTAGTGAATCTGGTGGTACTTATATTTTTTGCGCGATATGCGTTTTTGTTATTCCTATGAAAAAGTGATTACAGTGCAGTTCAATAACCTCGAACATAAGGCATAACAATCAGTTTTTGGCTCCTAGTAATAAAAGAGCAAGCGCATCTTTCTCACTCACTATTTTCCAGTGACATGCCTATATCCATCACAGAAGTGCATCCAGCAATGTAAGCAATGCTGACACAGTGATTCAGGTTGAATACATTATTTTGAGTGTTCAGATTACAGAGATTACCCTGAGAAAGCTGGACAGACTAAAACACTAAAGCTGCAGCATTTTAAAATAGGACACTGCTAACCAAAGTGAAATGAAAGAAGGTTAAACAAATTGCAATATGAATCTTGGATGGTATTGAAGATTCACACATTCAAGGAGCCATCCATCCATCCATCCATCCATCCATCCATCCATATATACATACAGTACATACATCCACTGTCTACCTCTTATCCTACACAGGGTCATGGGGAACCTAGAGCCTGTCTCAGGGAACTAGGCAAGGGACATCCTGGATGTTGTGCCAAACCCATCACAGTGCACACACACATCACACACACACACACACACACACATCACACACACACATCTCACACACACAACACACACACAAACACACACACACACACACACACACACACACACACACACACACACACACACACACACACACACACACACACACACACACACACACACATTCACACAAAATGGACAATTTAGAGATTCCAATCAGCCTACAACGCATTTCTTTGGACTTGGGGAGGAATCTGGAGTACCCAGAGGAAGTACAGGTCAGAGGCGGTTATTAAACTCCAAACCCAGGAGATGCGAGAATCAAGTTACCTGAAATTCAAGTTATTTTTCAAGATTAATATGAGAGATCTTCAGCATGGACTTTTTTCTTAAAAAAAACAACTATTCCACCTTACCGTTGTTGTCTTTGTCTAGTTTTATGAATATCCTGTTGGTGCATTCCTCAGCAGTCAGTGGATTAGGGTTGGTTAAAGAGGTTGCAACACTCATCTTATACACAGCCTGCCAACATTTAAGACACAATCACAAAATCTGAATCACTCTCTAACAAAGTAGCCCAGTAATACTCACCTTGTTTTACACAAATACCTGTCTTGAAATGGTACAGAAATCTTCATGCTGAGTCAGAACTAGGTCTGATTTAATTATTCAACATTAAGCATTGCAACCCAAGAAAAATTAAACCAATTCTATATGCCAGTGACATGTATAGGAATATAAAAACACACCTGCATGATGTCAAGCATTTCTGATCGTGTTATGGCTCCATCCTTGTCTTTGTCATAAAGTTTAAATGACCAGCGAAGCTTCTCCTCTGATGAGCCTTCTAACAGCATGCTAATGGCCATCACGTACTCTCGGAAGTCGACGAATCCATCCTGTTACATACATTTTTGGAGTTGTGCAGAAGCTATCAACTTTGAAAGTCACAATTCATACTGTTTCACACTGCTCTCCAAAAGAACTAATCGAAAAGACATGAAAGAGATTTAATTAAATATAATATAATACTGATTGGCCAGAAAAAATTTCATATTCTATAACAGCGGCTTTGACAACTGTATCATCAGTAATACTAATAAGAGTTTTACAGTAAAGTGTTTGGCCAAATGTTTGTGGACACCTGACCAGCACACTGATATGTGAGCCTTGGAATTGTCTAGAATGTTTTGTATGCTTTTTCAGTGAAGTATGAGGCCCTAGTTCCAGCACGTTGCATAATGACTTTAATTGGCAAGTGGGGCCATCCCCACCTTAACATCACTGAACACATATGGGATGAACTGAAATGAACTGAAAATAAAAATTTCACTATAGTAACTATATGTTTCACTTCCGGCCACATCATATCACGCTGTTGTTGATTATTTTCCTATATCAGCATGTCTCAGCAAGCTCTATTCCTTAAACCAAAATTATTTAGTCTTTTAAGTCAACTTATCTGATCACAGTACAGTTGCAATGATAACTATAAAGCAGAAAAAAGCTCAAGGCAAATCCTAGAAGGTACTTTATATTTTCTAAATAGAACAAGTTAACATGCTTCCTCTGATCCTAGTCAATATGTTGATACATGGTTTGTTTACCTCATTATTGTCTAATGTCCGGAAGATCTGCTCAGCGTATTCAGCAGACTCCATTCCCACAGTTCCATCACAGAAGTGGCGTCTGAACTCATGCAGAGTAATCAGGCCACTCGGACACTCCTTTAAGAACATTCTGTCAGAGATAGACAATACAGGGCTGGTCGGCATGGCTCTAGCTTACTTTGCTCAGAATATTAATTTCATACTTAATTCCTAATAGTTTTAGCACCCTGAAATTTCAGTCTGTAGCTAATTTGCTTGGTTAATGGAGATTATTACCTACCAATTATGTGCTAGAAAATTACCTACCAATTATATGTTTTCTTATAAATCTACAACTCGGTCAACTATTATTAAGCAGCAAAACAGTTAGACCAAAAACACATTACATATGCTGAATGCAGGTTTTTGCAAATATGAAATAATTTGTGAATAAACCCTCAGCCTTACCTTACCCACTCATAAAGTTCTGTAATGTAGGTGCCTCCGCTTCTGCAGGGTAAAGTCGCAGCCTGTCCCATCCTTAATTCTGCTCCACTATCAGCTATCACAGGTGCACATGTTTATATACAAGAGCCCAGCTTACCTCTCTCAAGCTTAAGTGTTCTTACAGGTGCCCTCCTGAGGACGTGAAATTAGGCAAAAGTAATCTCTTAGCAGGAGGCACAAGCAGTTTGGGGGCTTCAAATGTAATTACCTTGAGAGCGATTATATTTAGGAGTGATTGGGTTGGGGGTTGTTATGGTGATGACACTTAACTAAACACACTTCCATACTACATCCAGATTACTGAATAAATATTACAGAGTAATTCTTAAAGTTTGCTTTTTTATCCTGGTGATACAATACATACAAATTACTCTTTTCCTAATACTGATCTTTGCAATTTTCTATTTATAATTTGTTTACTGAAAACATTTGCAATATTTTCTAATGAATTTATTTGGTTCTGCTTCACAAAATACTCTATATATCTTCTATTATCCTAATTAAAACCAACATGATCCTGAACAGTTTGTATGATACTACTATACTAGACTGAATACAGACTTCGTATGTGATGAATAAAATGACATTATAGCAGGTAATATTAATAACGTTATATGGTCAAAGGTTTAAGGACAGCTGAGCATCACACACAACTCATTCCAGATCCCATAATAACCTCCACTCTTGGAAAGACATCCCAGTAGATTTTAGTGAGATTGTAGAGATTTGTGCCCATTTAGCCACAGCAGCATTAGTAAGATCAGTCACTGATGTCAGTGTTCCAGTTTACCCTAAAGGTAAGGTTAAGTAAGGTTAAGGTCAAGGCCATCATTTCCACAAATCAAGACATTTTGCACAGAGACATCATCATGCTGGAACAGGTTTGGGTCTCTTAGTTCCAGTGAATGGAAACTGCAGTGATACACCATTTAAAGACATGGGTGTCGTAGATGATTGTTTATAGACTTTGTGGCAGTTTGGGGAAAACTTGCATATGGGTGTGATGATAAGGTGTCTACAAACACTTGGAAACATAGTGTATTATTAACATAGGTCATTTATTTGTATGTTATTTTATATTATAATATTTAAAAAAAATAACAGAATTTCCTTTGAGAAAAGATACAATTTAATTTTATCAGCTAACACTGTTCTCATATTTATAAGCCACAACATCCAACCACTTCCACCATTCAAGGTTAGAAAACTTGGGAAAGACTAAATTTTTTTGCAAATGTTCAACTCAGTCCTGAACTCGGTTTGCTGTCCAATTAGATTTTTTACATATTAAAATTGTTGCCCTTTCATGGCTGTACTTAAGAATATTAATTTCCAATGATAAGTTTTCATCCTGAAAGTTCAGACAGCAGTTAATTTGCTTGGTTAATGGAGGAAAGTTAAGACTCTTTGTGAGCTATTACCAGCTGGTATAAGGATGGTCTGTGCACCTATTTGGCTATTGGGCCTATTAGGTGTAAATAAATGTGTATGCATGGTGCTGCCCTCTCATTCAAAGTGGGTTGTCAGGACAAGTTCTGGATCCACCACAATAAATCTGAGGCATTTAAAAATGGTACAGTTTAAAATGGGAAATACACATCTTTATAATATAATTCAATGGGAAAGATGATTCAAATGTAAATTAAACTAATATTTATTGAAGTTATTTTGTACATGATAGCCTAGATATAGACAGCTTCTCTGTCATGAACCTGGCCTGTTCACAGCAGCAGCCATGGCATCATAAGTATAAAACCCAGGAAGATGATAATATTTCAAATGTGGCCTTAATGAAATCCTCTTCTTTTCCGAGAGCCTCTTCTTTATTATTATTATTTTTTCCCGGAGACATGTACAGAGTGATTCATGTCCCATGTCCAACCACATTCCCCTCACAAGCAGTTCATGGAAGGAGGAACTACAAGGGTCCCCAATGGAACAGTCTTCAGTGAACTAATCACCGTTCTCCAAAACATAATCAAGGAAAAAATACATCAAAATGACAAAACGTTCGAGACAATGACATAAGGCAAAATATAACCATTTTCCAATACTAAAAAAAAAAAAAAAGACAAGCAAAAAAAATGAACTCCAAAAGGCCAGCATGCATGAATATCACTAGAAGTTCAACAACATATATATAGCATATTTCTATGCAGGCTATTTGAATCTAACTGAAACTAGGACTGAAATAGTAGTAGGTGTAATGGCTGTGGTTCTACTCCAAGTACAGTACTAATTTTTTGCTTAGTGCCAGTGCATATAGCACATATTCACACTGAAAGACAGTGACCCTATGCTAGGGGGTGAATGCATACAGTACATAGATCCTAATAAAAAAAAAACAAAAAAAAAAACAGCAACTCAAACAATATTTTTTCACCGTTCACATATGGCACATGTATCACAGCTCACCGCTTGTTTGTATGGGTCGAGTAAACAGCTTGCTTTATGCTTAAGGCCCCAACTGACCAAAACCAAACCCTTTGAACATCCCAGGGAAAGGTGGTCTGTGGTATTCATTCGTCCATGTGTTAGGCCCTTTTGTTGATTAATATCTTATCTGAAGAGCTATATATTTTTTAATATGTCACCTTTAGTACTTGAAAAAAAGATTTTTTAAAACTGTTTAGATCAAACCTAACTAGACAGGCTTAATAGCTAACCAATATGGCTCATTGTCCCATAATTAACTCGTCACATTCAGCTTCATGTACACAAGATTCACATTAAAGTGTCTAGAAATTCATTGTGTCCAAAAGGGAGCAATGTTGGAAAGCTCAGCAGGTGGAGAATAAAGTGTGCCTCTTAAGGTTTGTAATGTGCATCATTCACCGTACAGAAAACTCTCTCTGTAATAGATTCCTGTTATGTGATTCTCTCCAAAATAAAAACAAACAAACAAAAACAACAACCTACAGTTAATACTGTACAAGGTGAGTAGAAAAAGAAAATGACTTCCCAGCCAGTTGCTTCCTGAGTGTCCTGGATTAATTTGGATAATGTCTTCATGTTTTAAATACTTTATGGTGACAGTTTACCAGAGAATACTTCCTGAAAAGGGACTTTGTAATATGGCTCGGTCACTGTTCTCCTCTGCTTAGATCCACTTTCATGCCATGAAAGCATCATTAAGAATTGTAGATGTGGATCAAAGTTAAACCAAGGTCAAATGAAACAAGCATCATCTTTAAGACAAAAAAAAAAAAAAAAAAAAAACCCCAAAAACTTGAAAATGGTTTAGAGTTCAAACATCAAATGTCAACTCCTCAGAAGCCCTGAACTACAAGCTGTGTGTGTGTTGGGAGGGCTTTTTTAGCATGCTATGCCATTATGTTAAACATATACCTAGTTATTTCAACTTAAGATGATAATTTGAAACAAGGTCATAATAACTTAAGTTTGCTTTACTATACCTGAACACACTTACATAATTGTATCGATGTTCATGTTAACAGGCAAGAATTACTAAAAGGTATAGGGATTACATGCTAATTAATATTCAATTAATGAATCTCTTTCTTTCCAGTCAATAGATTGGATGAATGAACAAACTACAATAATTATAAAATTGTAAGTGCAAACTAAAATTATAAAATGAGTGCATAAATAAAAAATAAATACAAACAATAAACTAACACACACATTGATATAAAATGAATTGATATATACACAAGTCAAAATAAAAATCTTGAATAAGGATTGATCTTTTTTCTGCTCATTCGAGCATTAGTACTATACGAATATCAGGACGACGCATTGATTCAGCCATAAGGAATTTCAGGTGGTGAACTTAGACGAGCAGAGTGAAATAGACCAGTGTTAAACAAAACACCAGAACCTTGGAATGGCGCTTGTCAAATTAATGAATCAAGTATGACTGCTTTATACCATCTGTAAATTAATGTTATTGATAAACCGTTGGGTGTTAAACATAACATCAAAATTAGGAATATGTTTGGAAAATTTGGAATAAAATCACTAAAAAATAAGCACAATAATTAGGTATTATGTCTAAATAATGACATGGCACTTGCATTAAATCAACTTTAAGGGCTCAGGGCTTCTGTATGATTCTCTTAGAACAATGTTTTCGACAAATTTCAACCACAAACATTCCTCTTCACCTCCATGATGCTTGGCTTTGAAAGCTCACTTCTGGCAAAGAGAATAATAACCAGCTTTCTGTCCTTTAAAGATGAATCCTGCAAAATATTCACTGTTTTTATCTATTTGGGAAAATGTTTTATGGCTTGACAAAAGACATGCTGCACCCAGTATAGGAAAACACAGCCGAATTTTGTCGTCTCGGTAGAAGACCGTTAAAAAAATCGGGTCATTGCTAAAGGTACACAATTTCCTTACATGCAGACTCTTCTGCTCTTCATTCTTCTGGAAGATATACACTGGGAACAAAATATATAAAAGGTATAAACCCAAGGTGGTGTCTTTTCTTGCTCCCTCTATATATCTCTTCTTTTGCACTGATGAACACTGGAGGACAGCAATTAAAAATATTCAAGATTCAAAATAGTTCGAAGACATAATTAGGCCCAGATGATCTTAGGCCCAGTGATAAAGTTTGTTTAACCCATGAATTGTTCCAAAACACTACCCTTTCATTATTATTTTTGAGAAAAAATCGTTGTGAATCGTTCGTTCACAATCATTGTGAAATATTTTGTATATCAGATATGTTTTTTCCAATATTTTGTATAATTGTATATCAGATGTTTTTTTTTTTCATTAATCTGTTAATCAACCTCAGTTCTGATCAAAACTACTAAATATATTTATTTAATTGTTAATTTCATTAGCGATGTCACTGTTGGGGGGGGGGTGTCACAATTTCTTAACAATTCTTAATATTAAGTGTGATTGTGGACTGGATTTATTTATCCTTGGATGTCAAAGATTATGAACAACATTGGCTTTGATGCAGTGTTAGTTTTTGTGCAGCATCAGATTGAATTTTTTCCCCCTCATTTACTGTTCATGGCTGTTTTTGCCCCATTGACTGCCAATATAACGAAATTGCATAGGCTTTTTATACGGAGGTCTATGTAGTATATCAGCATATTATAGTGTGTGTGTGTGTGTGTGTGTGTGTGTGTGTGTGTGTGTGTGTGCGCGCGCGCATGTATTTATGTGCCTGCTGCTTTTTGATGATGAGAAGTCCAGACTAAACAAAAACAAGGTAAGTTTATTTAAGCACTTGCATATCGTGTTAATCATTTATCATTTGATGGTGAGCAACAGGCACCATGAAGAATAGATGAGCAGCTTCTGCCATGCAAAAGATGAGAGTACATGCCCAAAAAATTGTCCAAATATGGACTTAAATTTGGGTGACTGCTGATATCGCCACATCCTTTACCTATAGGTGTGATCTTTGACCTGGGAAAGACAATGGGCAAAATGGGGCATATCCAAGACTGTGATAAAAGGTTTAAAAAAAAATTAAAAATCCAGTCCACAATCACTTTTTAAATAAAAAATAAGTCGCTTTTGTGTTTTTCCCCCAAATCAGTTACGTCACTAAAGAATTGGTAATTAAAAAGTTAAAATCCTAGATTTTTAAAAAATATTTAAGTAGTTTTGATCAGAATTGAGATTGATTAACAGATTTATGCAAAAAAGTATGATCTGATATATTTTTAAAACGTTTATTTTAATGGATATTTTTATCCTGAACATAACATTAGGATATTAAATCTGTTTACAGTGTCTTAAAGACCTGTTGTAAATTCTTATATAATCTTTCTAAAATATATGTCAAATTAACGGTCGTTGCCAAAAATTATTCCATTTGCTGAAACAGAGAATGTTGGGGAAATTATGCGGAAACTATGGGCAAAACCATCCCGAGTGGTCCATGAAGGTTAAAAACACCAAACAGGTAATAAAAAGGTCTTAACCACAAGAAAAAGAAAAAAAAAACATAATAAAACTCAAGGAAAGACACTGGAGCTGTGAAGTTAAAGAGACCAGCGCATCTCATCGAAGTTCACGCCCTCTCCCAGGTTTGCATCAGTTTCCAGCAGACTCATTATGACTGCCATGGCGGCTTCGTCGCTGCTTAGACTTCCTAGCCCTGGAACCCCTTCGAGATCCAATTGAGACGGTCCCCCTGTAGCAAGGAAAGAGGAACACAATGATTACTTTGGTTGGATCTTATTAGAGAGTGATTATACTGCAGGTTGTGTAAGTATCCGCCCCTTTAAAATTTTTCCTCCACATTTTATGTAGTGCTAATTGTTACTAAACTTTAAAGTGAAATTGCCAAAATTGTGATTATATATCATGAATATGAACAAAATAGCTCAAAATACTGAAATGGGGGTCCACATTGCATGCAAAATTTATAAATGTAAAAAATAAAAGTAAAATTGCTGACATCACAGTGAAACCTTTAAGTTAATTCTTTTGACAAGAGGCCTGGTTACTGAGCCAAATTTAGCTTGCCTACTAATGGTAACAGACGTGCTTTTGTGGTTTTCTTTAAAATAGAAATCACTCACTTTCAGAAATCGGTGTGAAGTGTGGATCGTTCTGTAATCAATCTGATTTAGTTTGTTAATAGTTTATCAGATTCAGGTAGTGTATTAAAACAGCCATACTCACCCATCTATGCTAAACGTCAACGTTTCAAGATTGAATTTAGACTATAGTGATAAAGTGTAGCAGGTACCCATGACATTTTCACTTCCGGTAAAGGGTCCACTGCGTGAGCCATCCTCCGTACTGGACTTGCTGGGCACATGAGTTTCTGTCACGTCCCCATTTGGCACCTAAACACACACAATGCAGTCAGCAAAACCTCATTTTGCACACACGCACACACACACACACACACACACACACCAGAGTGACTCACATTACTGTCTTGAGTAAGGACCAGTGGAGATTTGTCCTGCAACAGATTGAAGGGGCTGGCATTGCCACTAGATGGGGAAGAGTTCATCCTGTGAAGATTGTCAAGTGTACATTCCATATTTCAGCACTTTCAAATAACTTCCACTCCAAAACAATTCTCTAATATTCAGTGAAAGACTTACCTATTAAAATCCAGTAGCTCATTAGCTATTTGTGTCCCGATGCTTCCAGCATAAATCATGGTGCCTGAAGCATTCGAGATACCTGGGATGATGGGGAGTGATTTTTTCGCATCATCTATTAAGGAAAATACAAAATAACTCTAGATTAACTATAAGAGGACCAAAAACCTAAAATAAAATCTGATCTGTCATTACTCTTTTATGCAACAGCAGGGACGGTGTTACAATGATCTATTGCGACCAAATCTCACCAATGATTTAGTAACGCGTGATAATACACCACATCAAAATTTTTATTGTTTACTACACCTTACAAATTGAACAAGAGCAGTAAAAAGTAAAAAAAATAAAAACGACAAACACCAATGCAAATATCCATGTTTAAAACAGCCCCTTTCTTCAACCACACACACAAAATAAAAAAGTGTTTGCAAAGTGTCATGTTGCTACGTGTTATTTGGTGAATAAAATACATTTTGCCGAGTCTGTACAGTCTGTAGACCTTTTGTTTTATATATATATATATATATATATAAGATGACTCCCCAGTGTGACACCCTATCATATTCGGGTTTTATTTAAATAATAAACGGATAAAAATTTAAATAAATAAATAACAAAAGAAAAATCTGATTGAGGTTATATTCTTTGAACACTTTCATCACTTTACTTACAAATTAAACACACAGATGTTGTTCCAACCTTTTGTGGAAAAAGTATTTTACAGTCCAATCTTTGCTTTCAGCCTTCAGAGGGAAATTTCTCCAACACACAGATGAACTTGAATTGTGTTTGTCCGCCATCTAGCGGCGAAAATGATTAAATGTATAAAATAATAATACCACAGAAGGTCCTGGATCTAGACATTTGAATAAAATATTATTTAAGGTTCATGACAGAATTTGTTTTAATAAAAAGAAGAGGGAGAAAAAAAAACGGACCATAATTAAACTTGTGTGTAGAGTATAAGGAAGGTCTTACATTATCTTTTCTAATAAACATTTATTTGTTAAAGTTTTGTTTATTAAAATCGGTATAGAGGAAAGTGCTCAATGGTGTTACTTAATATGAATGAAACATTTTTGGGGGAAAATAAACATGCTGCATCAGATCTAACACACCTAGAAGAACCTTTTACCCAATCAGATCAGACCAAGGAGCGAAACAATGGGATGATCCGAGAGGCAAAAAACTCAACACGACTCTAAAGTAGATTATTATTCTAAATGAATTATTATACAAAAAAACATACAGGCAAATATTGTGTGAAAAATATTTCCTATTTTTAAATGGATGTACAGTACACAAGATATCATCAAATCATGTCATATGTATAATCAGTGAGATTATCAAATATTAAACTGTTGCCTTAGGAAACAAAATCTTATAGTATTGTTGAAGATTCTGTGGTTTTGCCAAATAAAGCACACACCTAGTCACATCTAACTGCTGTATGAGCGTATGTAACAAACATTCTGGTCCACATTATCTCATACCACCAGTATAATCATTTCTAGTAAGGTCCATATTGTCCATGAGACGCAATTAAAACTCTCTGATATTGTTTAATATCATACTATAAATACAGTGTTTACCAAAGCTCAAGAAGCAACAGAGGACCTCACCTTCAGAGGCTTTGGAGGAATCTGTCGTCTGCCCTGACTTGTTCACTGATCCGCTTGAATTGCTCGTATCACTGCATCAGGTAACAAGAGTATCACAACAATCATTCTCCATCATGCATCCTGTGTAAAGGCTTTGGCTTCTTTCTGTTTACAAATTCTTCATAAATTAGGAGGAGGCAGTTGTACTCACGATATGACTGTGTTTGTTGACACTATATATTCTACTTCTTTGGTCCAGGGATTTATAAAACTAAACCACTGACTTTGCAGGGTGACGAAAGAGCCATATTTCGTTTTGAACTTGTAGCAGTTTGTCTCGATCTTTTCTTTACTTCTCAACACTTAAAAAAAAAAAAAAGGAAGCAAGGGGGGAAAAAACAAAAACAAATTATATGGGCAAAACTACAGGTTTGAGATGTGAGAATTCAGCTATGCAAAAACTTATAAACTGGAATTTCATGACAACTAGAAGCCATCCTGACCAATTAGCATTAGAGAAAGAACAATAGCCTAATTAAATTTTGGTTAAGTGATTATTTGACATTGTGGTTGTTATCAAATTAACAGATTACACTAACAAAACATGAGTCTCCTCAGCACTGCACTGATATCACCTTTTCGGTGTCGGTCTGCTAAATGAGGCAAATCGTCTTGATGAAAGTATTCATAGCAGGATGTGCCTAACAGCTCCTGTGGTAGATATCCAAGTATAGTGGTGGCTCTGCAAACATTGGAAACAAATAAGTGTAATTCTCTGTAATTTAGCCTGAGGGCTAAAACTGTCAATCAATAGCAATAACAATCAAACTTTTAGTACATTTCAAGTAGTGGTAAAAAGGCTATGTCACTGTTTATCTGTTAAAATAATAATAATAATAATAACAATAATAATAATAATAATAATAATAATAAAAAAACAAAAATCGAGTTGGATCTTTTTCCAACCAACACAATTCAAGAGAAAAATAAATAGAAACATTTTTTTTTGGGGGGGGGGGGGGATGTTACAATAATCCAGTTGCATAATTGTGCACACCACTCACTAATAATTATACTTACTAATAAAGCTTCGCTTGCTTGTGTGAAACAACACTCAGTCTTGTTGGAAAAGTGTATCCAAACTTCTTGATTTAGCAATTTTATTCTGTTCTTCCTTGTAAAAATGCCCCAGATCTATAAAATGTATTCAAGAGGTTGTCTTCAGGGTTTAGATCTGGGTCTCTGACTGGGCTATTCCAAATTTGCTGATCATCATCTTTTCTTTTGTTCACATGGATTTGTGCTATTAAATCACGGTCATGCTGAAAAGTGAAAGCATCAGCTCTCTCACACAAGTCTGCAGGTTTTATGGCAAAATAGACTGGTATTTGAAGCTATCCATGACACAATGTCTAAATCAGGGACTAGTGCATCAGTCCTAGATGAAGCAGCCACAGAGCATAATGCTACCACCACCATGTTTCTTGGTGATAATCTGTCATGATTTGCAGCGAAAATATCTTGTATACTTTTGAACAAAACATTGAACCTTGGTCTCATTAGACTAGAAAATATTTTGCCAAAGCGTTTAGAGGTGATTTAGGTGGGCTGGGATGTTTTGTTTTCTCTAAAACGAACTACTATGTCTTCATTCTACTTCATAACCCAGTCATGAGTCTCGCATGAACTTGACAGATCTTCCAGCAGCTCTTTTATTATTGCTGTAAGATATCTTGGCAGGCTCACTAATACATGATGACGATGTTCTACATTACATCTAAAGTGGCTTTGTTTAGCGTGGTTGTTCCCAGTAAAACATTTCTATTTGTTTCTTACTTGAACATTATTTGAAGTTCATCACATTTAATGTTGAAATGGAGCTGACAAACAAAAACAACTGCAGATATGCAATACAGATTCAACTTTAAGAGGAATGTAAGAAAGTAAAAAATAGATAGATAGATAGATAGATAGATAGATAGATAGATAGATAGATAGATAGATAGATAGATAGAGTAAGAATTAGTGTCCTATGATCTCCTATGGTGATTTTTTTGTTGTCACACCATAATAGCTACCTTTAAAATTATGGTTAAATTTATATACCGTTGATCGACAAACGTGAATTTGCCGTCCATGGCACAGCGAGTGATGAACTCTGTGGGCTTGACCTTCACCTCTCCGTTGGCCTGGGGGATAGTATGAGGGTGCACGCGGCCCACAGCTACAAGGCAGCTGAAGTGTGAGCTCTCCTTATCGGCCTCGGCTTCTCCCTCCGCTCCGAGCTGACTGGTGGGCCAAGTGCGCATATAGCCGGTGCAGTGCACGGTACAATAACGCTGTGATTCTTCAACAGCACAGAGAGAGAGAGACGGAGAGAAACTTGGGATCAGACCTCAAAAGCTGAAAATGGTGCTAAATTTCCAAATAGATAGAACATTTTTAAAATTCAGCTATGGACAGATTTAATTTAGGGAGGGAGTGGAGGATGGGGATAGTGTCTGGATTTGCCATCAGTCTTTAAAGTCTCCCTAAGTCCTCTCTCCACTTCACAAGGGAAGGTAGCGGGATGTATCTTTGCCTTGTTTTTTTCCATTAACAGATTGTGACAGCTTATACAGACAATTATAGATGAACACCAACTGGTACAGCAATGTCAGCTATGTAAAGCTACACCCAGGGATTTAACATAAATACACTGTGAACTCTGTACCTAGGGAGCAGTAATTAACAATCACGACAGCATGCTGTGATCAGCAAAATTAAAACATTCTGTAAATCAATCTGTATAAAGAACATCACCAAAATTTCTTTCTAGGTTCAATATGCCTTCTTATCATCCTTTCTTCTTCCTCTTTTTTTTTTAAACAATCTTATGCTGTGATCAAACTCCATGATGTACTGAAATATATTTAGATACGGGAATGCACATGAACTTGTTACACATTCCAGCCTTATCTGTACTGTTAATGATCACAAAACAAACATGACCAATAGCTTTGATTTAACAGTTAAAAGTCCAGTTTAAATACTTTTAACACTTAAAATCATGATTTTCTTGGCCTTTTAATCCATGCGAATACAATGCAACATTGAATAAAACCTGAGCTTCTAAAGACTATTTCTTATTAAATACCCATAAGGCAAAGGGGTAGAGTTTAAACTTTAGCAGGGTTTAGACCTCAATAAAAATACATGATGTGCAAAGAATGAGGAAATAGAAATACAAGGTATCCCAAAAGTCTCCATACATTGGAGAAATTAACACTTTTTTTTTTTTTTGGCAAAAATCAGACTATTTAGAAATCAACCTCTACATGATGGCCATATCTTTGTAAACACAAGCGAGGTTGTTTCTCTTGCTCCTCGTGCACTCATGTGAACACATCTGGTGTTCTACAAGTAACTGCATGTCAATCAAATCAAACTTTTACATAGCCACATGCAGTAGGACATGTAGTAAAATGTTTTTAGACTGTCGGCATCATAAAAAATAGGATCGATAATACAATATACATGGAATAAGAATAAAAATATACAAAAATGTAAATTATACTAACAAAAATAATGAACTGTATAGGTGAAAAAGGGAAGAAAGTACATGGAAAGATCTAAACATTTAGATTTGACAGCACAAATAAAACTGAATAAAGTGTCTAAAAAAAGTCAGCTAGAGGTAGTGTGCATCAAGTATTTGAGTCAAGAACAAGTCCAGCATCTATCTATTGTCCTAAATGAGGGACCAAATGGCTTGTGGGAAGAAGAGCCTCCAGCTGTACTGTGCAACTTTGTGAAAGCTTCCTGATCTGACCATGAGAATTATTTCAATGTTTGATTCTGTTGTCAAAAGCATTTTGTAAGTATATCTTGTGTATAAAGACATTTTGGTACAAAGTGCCAATTTCCCCATGTATAGTGTCTTTGGGGACTGTGTGTGTGTGTGTGTGTGTGTGTGTGTGTGTGTGTGTGTGTGTGTGTGTGTGTGTGTGTACTCATATACAATATAACACCTCTTTTTAAATCAGGAACATTAAATGCTACCTGGTATGGAGTATTAAAAATATCAGAGGTTTGTACAGTTTGACAGCAGTCAATCGAGTATTTCTTATCACTTTAACCGCAAACTTGTCAACCCTGACTTTCCATCTGCAATCTCAGGTGGACAGATGGGTAGTTAAACTACATGTCAGCTTCCTTTTAGTGCTTCATTATCCTCAACAGATGCACTTGCTGCTACACAATCTCTCTCTGCATGCTGCAGGTGGATGCTTCTTTAAAGCTGATTTGGTTGGAGCAAATGAAAAGTCCTCACCTGATGCAGTGCAGCTGTGTTCTTTTGAGCTTATCAGGTGTGACACCATGAGCCAGAAGAACTTTGAGATCATTTAGAGATATAGATAAAGTGAATTTAGAGAATGTAAGTTGGCCAGCAAATATCTAGATGGGAACCATGTGAAAGAAGGGTCAGCTAATCTATCTTGTGGCTTTTGCGGTAGTTTATAAGCACCCGCATCACTCAGGTTTTGTTAAGCACGTCCAGTTCAACACCTTAAGCATTTACACTTCAAATGCACTGAAGCGCTGCCTTCCACCATGGTTTTTTTTTTTTTTTTAATTCTGACAGCTCTTCCATGCCAGTCCCACTAATTTATAAGAGAGTGCAGTGTCCAATGTTTCCTTTCTGCAGAATCATAGGGCAAGCACTTTGTCCATCAGGTTTTTTTTCTCACCTATGGTTTTATATATACTGAGAATATGGACATATTACTTCTTTGGCATACTGCATTTAACTAAATAGTAGGCTAGTAGGGATACTCAGATGCAGATTTTTTTGATTGTTTAGGGCAGTGCGATTGCCAGCTATGAATTTATTTTTTAATTGAGAAAAAGATAGGCTGAACATTTTGAGAGCTGAAATTGATACCAGGATATGCAGAAGCCTCTGATTTGTGCTGCTTACCTTTCTTTTTTGACGAGCTGGCATGGAAGTCCTTTTCTTCTTTAACGGCAACTTTGTTGCACTTCATTCGACAGAAAAAAGAACGACGTGCTCCTGAACACATTCGAGAGGCTCCTACAGGCAGGTCAGCTTGCACCTGGAGTCCAGCTACACACGTGTGCATTGAGGAAATCACATACATAAACGTTACATTCAATGGTACGCTGGAACTTGTATACAATGTCCTCAAAGAAGAATTTCTGATCACTTTAAAGTATTTACTTTTGGCGTCTATAAGGCGTTCTCGTGGGTACAGTTCAGAGGCTGAGAGCTGCTCCTTTACTTTTCCTATGTCCTTTGGATGAACATAGTCAAACAAGCTTTGGCCTATCAGCTCTGGCTAAAAAGCAAAACAGTAAAATGTGTCATAAATGTGTAATAAACATCCAGCAATTCAAAAACTGTATGAGGCCCATTTTCAAACTGGTTAACCAGCTGTTCATGAGGCAATAGCGTTTTATAATGGTGAATAATAAAATACACTCACCCGAGTATAGTGCAGGATCTTCGAAACAGACTCTGAGACAAATACTATCTTCCCTCTGTCGCATCCAACCACAAACAGGAATCCATCCACAGCCTAGGCAACATGGAGAGCACAGAGGCCAGAGGATTGAAAAACATACAAAGAACAGCTGGACTACAGACGACCTCCAGAACACCAATGCATCTCTCTGTACACAGAGGTGGCCAGGAACTGGGGGGTTGGGGGAACTCAAACAGTTTTATAGTTCAGAGTTACAGGTACTACACATTGCTCTCTTTAAGTTATAGGTTATATACTGAATCCCACATGGGTTCACCCGAGATGTGATGGGGTCCATATTTTAGTTGTATGTGCATAAATTAGATTTTCTGAATGTTTTCAAATAAATTTCTTTTCCCAGTTTTTTCTTTGCAATCACCAGCAAACTTTCCCCCAACATTCATCAACCACCCAGGCAGACTGAAAGCTAACATGTGCTTATTCCAAGACATGTGAAATCAGCCAGCCTTATCTTCTAATACTTTTTCCAAGACATGTGAAATCAGCCAACCTTATCTTCTAATACTCATTTTGCATCAAAGGGCAGCAGGACATGCTCGCTGTGCCTGTAGTGCTTTACGTAGACTATAAAATTAAGTAAATATCTGTAGTGAACTAAACTACATGGTAAAGGTACCATACTAGTCCCAATGCTTTACATGTCTCATGATTACCCTGAGAACAAGGTGCTTGAGTTCATCATCAGGAAGGAATGAAGGCTTGTATTTGGCTTCGGCAAAGGAGCTGGTCGCACCTGGCCAAACAAGAAGAGCTACGGTCAGGAAATGATTTACTGCTATTTAAAGCATGAAAAGAAATCTTTAGAAGAAACATACCTTTGAGTGATTTAAGATGTTGCACAGCCATACGCAGCACAGTGAGTTTGTCGAGCTTGCGGGACATTGGGTTACATGTGGGAATCATGGCCGAGAGCTCATCGATCAGGTTATTCATCTTGTCCCGCCGCCGTTTCTCGATTTGGCTGTGAGGTTCCCTATGGATAGAAGGCTTATGATCATGCAAGATCAAGACAAATCGGTTACACAAACTGTTACTTTAGATCCTGTTTCAATAATACATTTCTAAAAGTGTGAAAAAAAACCTTCTCCAAAGTCAGTTTTTGCTGCATGGGCTAAAAGTGCACCAACTACAAAAATATCGAAATTGCAGGAAGTTGGGGTCTGGTTGGTCCGAGTGCACCACTGTCGCTTTGACTTCCTCTAAAAGCACTTCACAATGTAGATCATCAACAAGTGAAGCCCTTCCCTGTCCCTCCCTCTCTCTCTACTTCTATTCTCTTCAGAGACCATAATATGTTTCCTAAAGGTGCTAAGCAATCCTAGTCTAACTGTAGATTTGCCTTATGTACTACTTGAACATAAGGTCAAGTAGTGGCCTAATGGTTAGAGAGTCTGACGCGTAATCCGAAGGTTGTGGGTTCAAGTCTCGGGCCGGCCACGACTGAGGTGCCCTTGAGCAAGGCACCAAACCCCCCAACTGCTCCCCGAGCACCGCAGTACAAATGGCTGCCCACTGCTCCGGGTGTGTGTTCACTGTGTGTGTGTGTGTTCACTGCTGTGTGTGTGTGCACTTTGGATGGGTCAAATGCAGAGAACGAATTCTGAGTATGGGTCACTGTACTTAGCCGTATGTCACGTCACTTCACTTCACTACTCAGACTAAGAAACTGCTAAAAAAAAAAGGATGTCATCAGATAAATTAGCGACTATCTGAGTCAATAAAATGAAAGAGACTGTGGAGAAGGCGAGTGGTGGAGATAATATATAAATATAAATCTTCCACAGTTCCTTAGGCAAAAAAATGTTACATGAAAATATATTTAAAATCCAATAAAAAAAAAAAAAAAACTTTCATTTTGTGTCTAAAAGGTATCTTTGTAGAAGTCACTACATAATGTGGAAAAAAAATTAAATGACTGCTAAGTACCTGAAACATTTCATTTTCACGTGTGGATCATCACCTTCTGACCTAAAAAAAATCATTAAAAATTGTTAGGAAAAAAATGTTACTGAAATAAAAAAAAGAGTTGTATTCAGAATGTATTCAGAGAATGAGAGACCTTTCCTGATCATCCTCCATGTCCTCATCCAGCACTGACACCGATTTTGTTTCCCTGGAAACAAAGCGGCTTGGTGATCAACACAAACTAGATGAACAGTTAGCCTTCTTTCATTTTCAATAAAAAAAATAAATCGGACGCTTTTCATTCTGCCCTCATTAAGGAAAAAGTAATGGAGGAAAGTCCAAATAAGAGATTTTCACTCAAATGGACCAAATCCCTCACTCCTACACTCACACACCATCCCTCACACACCATCCCTCACTCCTACACCACTGCACACTTACTTGTCGGTGCTGCCCTTGCGTTTCCTGGTCAGCTCCATGCCGGATGCTGTGCCAGCAGCTGAAGTGTTGGTCACCAGACCGGAAACAGAGACAGATTTAAAAAATTTTAGATTAGTTGAAACCAAGAATTACATAGTTAGGAAAAAAATGTTTAAAGTTGTTCAACTTAACAAATATTAACATGAAGATGTGTTCATAAATACATTGCATTACGAAGCAGGATAAAGAAACATCTTAAATGGAAAGATGGGGCATTAACAGCATTCTAGGGTTAGGACCTTGCACTGTGTTCACTTCAACATTTGAATGGCAAAAAAATAAAAGCCGTCTAAGTGGAAAAAATAAAAACAGGAATCTAGGATGACACTGACAATGTCTGAAGCTCTTGGCTGGAATCTGATATAACGCTTTACACTGCTGCCACATGCTTGGATGACTGGATAATCGCATACACCTGCAGTTGTACAGACGTTCCTACTAAAACAGACGGCAAGTATTTATTAGTTTATATTATTAACAGTGATGATGGGTATACTGTAAAAAGCCAAATATCTTTAAACAGCATTAATATGAATGAATATAATATTTCCAACACATTGGGGTAAAAATATCACAAAACTTGGGTGTTATTTATGGAAGTATTATTGGCGCAAATCAAGTAGCTGTGATGGTGGAATTTGTACTTGTAGAATGTTTTTCTCTCACAAATCCAACACAACAGTTACACATTCTCAAATTCTACATTGCAGGAGCACAGATACTGTTTTACAAATCAAAAATTAAGAAACTCACATGCTCACATTTTTGCTGCAGTTGCGTATACAGTTGCCATGAATACGAAGTAATACACATTTACACACCCTTTAATCCATAAATGTGAACTGACACATCAGTATGTGAATACAGGTGAATTCTACAGGTGTGCAACTGCTTGCATGAATTCAAGTCACAAGGCATTAACAACAAATCTGCTTGAATGGGCTTGAAAGTCTCAAATCCATTTTTACACCCAATCACCAAAAAACAAGTTCTGCGTGCTCTCAATGTTTTTGGCACTGTTCAGAAGTCAGGGAATATTTGGACAGTCGAAGGAGCTCGTACACGCGGCGTGACATGCAATGGCTGCTGACACTGTATGTGAAACTCTGTTGTGGACAGCTGACTTCACTGAAAATTTCAATATTTTCCCAATTTTTAGAAGTCTGGAACATCTTTTCACCCAGACTTGGTGGATCATTGGGGCGTGCTGGAATTTTTTAGTGCCATACACTGACTCAATTCTCCAGAAGTTAATTCTAAATGTCAAGAAATCTGCTCATGAGACTTCCTACACTCCGAAAACTGCCAAGAAAATGTTTGGACATGTCAGACATTCATCTGAAATAATAATTTATTCATCTGGCATCATTTTCCTCTGCACAGTGCCAAATGTTTCAGAACTCCGATGAAATTAGGCCTGATTCTGCACAGTAAAAATGGTTTGGTATTTACAATATGGTGCAAACTTATGATTTTTGTAAGTACAAATTTTGTTATGAATGTTTAATTAAAAAAAAGACATGCATCATGTCTTCGAGTACTGATCTTTTTCCACAAAAAAATTATTATTAATTCTGTTTAATTGACTTTCTATAATAGATCATTTTTGCAAAAACATTTCAATTAAACGTTTGAAGGCATCTTTGCTTTACAGCATATATGTGAAGGGAAACAGAGTTAATTGTAGCATCCTAGGAAAATCCTCCACATGCTGGCATTGTGTAATGTATACAGTTCTGAACCCTTTTTTTTTTTTTTTCACTCTGGGCATATATGCCATGGTCCCAGTTTGAGACACAGACTCACTAGTCCTCAAAAATGACACACACATGAAGAACACAACACAAACACAACACATGCACAGGCTACTTAATTTTGTAAAAAAGTGCAGATCCAAGCACGAGTTCCTTTTATATTCATAGGAATCATTTACAGGCAAACTTTTGGACTAAAATGCCAGTGAAAGCCTCCTTAAATGCTTTCCTGAACTGAGATGCTTCTCTTTTTATATGTATATCTACTAGAAGTAAAATTATTTCATCATCTTGTAGTCTAGTTTCCATCAAAAGTGAAGAATAAGGACACTTTCGAGTTCTGAGCATTCGATAATTGGCCAACTTCAATAGTAATAATAAAATGATGACAGTAATAATACTAAAAAATAACAATAATGTCTTATCTTACTAAAAAGCCAAACCTCTTTTAAAGGTTATTAGACATGAATCGTAGAAACTAATTTAAATAATGCTGAAGTCAACTTTGCATTATTTCAGGTGAAATGATCTTAAAATATCAAGAGCCTGAATCATGACGATGAAACAGACACAGAGAAACACTAAAAAAATCAGTTTGTCTCTGTGAAATTATGAACGTGAAAAAGGCCAATTAGCACTTATTTCAAAACGTTCGGCTGTCATAACATGAGCAGCAGCTTGAAAAGATGCACTGACTGGTTTCATGTGTCTTGGAGGAAGTACGTGTTGGCCTTCACTCTGAGTGAGGCGGTTGTCTGCTCTATGACACAGGAGAGCTAGCTACTAGGTACGAATTGGCAGATGACCAAATTTGCAAATGGATTTGCGGAGGTGACCACAATAAATTACATTTAAGTAAAAGAAAAACTGTCCACCAAAAGCTTGTCCACCATTTTTGGCTGTTTTCCTAAATTCAGTCACAGCGTCAGCTGGTGGGTTTCCCCAGCCTGCCACGCACAACTCCATGATTTTTAGTCAGGATGTTTACTAAAAGGAAGTGTCTTCTGGAGGCTATAAACCTGACTGGCTTTCCGTTGTTGAAATCTGCGTCCACAAGGGATGTAGGGGGAAGTCACACAAAAAAAAAACAACCCACACACACACACTGGTCACATAATTCAGCAATACCTTACAAGCCAGATGCTCTCTGGGTATTGACCTATTTTTTAGCAGTAAGATACAAAAGAGCAATCCAGCAAAACTTCATGTCAGAAATC
Organism: Tachysurus fulvidraco; assembly: GCF_022655615.1. NCBI lineage: Eukaryota > Metazoa > Chordata > Actinopteri > Siluriformes > Bagridae > Tachysurus > Tachysurus fulvidraco. The sequence continues at coordinate 18,298,882 of NC_062530.1, read as the reverse complement.
CTTAATTACCAGTTAAAGGCAATCTGACTAAACTAATGATGCCTAGTCTTGTTCTTATGTACTAATTTGTTGTTGATTTGAAGCAGCCACTAGACAAAACACTTGAAATAAATCAGCAACTAGACAAAACACTGGAGAAAAAAAAACTTCAATAAACCATCATCTTCATACTGCATTTCATCTGTTCACACTTCACACGTGGTTAAAACACCCTCCTCCAAGCTGTGAGATTTGTATGCATTCATGTGTATAGAATATTAAGCATCACTATTATTGTCTATGTGTATTTTTTTTACATATGAAATACTTGAAACTTAATTTTCTGAAGGAATGTCAAAGTCTATTTAAAAGTAAAAACATTTCCAGGATAACAAAGAATCTGCCGGAGAAAACTAAAATAGTGAGTGTTCCTGTGTCTATTTTTGTGTTGGAAGGAAGCCATGGTGGAAATTGTGTTGGAGCAGCAGAGATTGAGACTGATTTCACCATCAGTATTCAAGCACAAAAAGAAACTTCCAGGGGACCTTAAATACAGACATGTTTGCTTCTGCACGACCGAATACACGATTTTTACGGGATTTTAAGGATGATCATAACAGCATCAGCAGATCATGTTTATTAACTTCGACTGTAACTAAAAAGAAAGAAAAATATTTTCAGGGTGTTTTCTTGGGAGACATGGGAGTGTAATTTTTTTAAAGAGTACGTAGACAACACTTGTTGCATCGTTACTTAAAACCTAACAATGCATTTGAACCCTCAACCTGTTCTGGGAAGTTTCTACCTCCGGTAGCTATTTTCAGTGATCAGTTTTCTTGCACCTAAGAGGAAACATTCTTGAAGGAGATTTGGCGTTTGTATATACAATTCAGTGGTGTATGTCTGCATCACATCAGGTGAGATGAAGGAGAAGCTGCGTGTGCTCTTTGCCATGGATCTTGTACGTTCTACTGTCTTCAGTCCCGTCACATTTTTTGGATACGGCCACATCTAGTCGCCCAAGGCTGCTTAAGTTGCCAGATGTCACCAGCTCACATTAGGGCTTTTCACACTAACTATTTAACACTTTATATGCCGGACAATCTGGGAATCCTGGGTTATCATGTTTCATTCACAGTACTCAAACTTTACCAGGGAGGAACAATTAATCCTGTTTATTCATAATCTGAAGTTTCACACTATTCCTTACTAATACCACGGGTTAACATTTTTATTAGCATATTTGCTGCATCAACAACCGTGACTGCGACCGGTTTAAATAAATGGCTTGTCTTGTGCTTTCACAGCATTGAAAAAAGTTGATGTAGATACAGTTCTGGACCCTAGCAGACTCCCAAATCTTCCACAGCTTGTTGCATAGTTGTCCAGGTGTTCATTGGTATGTTGTGCTAAATTTTTTCAGTGTCACATATATTTTCCCTTTACTACACCGTACAATTCCTACACCGCACAAGTGTTGTTACAGTACGCTTTTGGCACTGCAATGCTTAGAAGCAGAGTTTCATAAACGTGGTGCAAGAGCTACTTCTTAATAACAAGAGCAAAATTCTCTACCTGAGGGTTAAAAGTGGGGCTTAGAATGACAGAGTGCAGTGCGTTGTTAATAGCCCTGTTGAAAATGAAGGGTTTTGGTTGCTTTGTCTCTGTGAGTCGCTGTGTGTGAATGTACAATAAAATGCCACGATTTAGCTGCTATGCGACACAAAAGAGAATGAATTCTTAAACACCAACACCAGTATACATTCACAGATTGCCTTTAGTGACTTGCATATGTACTAAACAAGTACTATCACAATCTTGTTTGACAAGTGTAAGTATGTTCACGTTCAGTCAGAAAATGTGTCAGTGAGTAAATAAAATGCCTGAGCTTTGAGTATACACAGAACTTTGTTTGCGCTCTACTTGGTCGGCTCAGCTTCATTGTTGAATATACTGTAGACACAAAAAAACTGAATGCAAAAAATGAACAATATAACCAGTTTTTGTCTCTTTAAAAAGGTCAGTGTGGACAGTAGGGCAAGCGTCATATAACACATCCTTCACAATATGTTTTACTAGAACGCAGAATTTTCCTTTTATAAAACTCAAAATGAACAATTCCATTCATGGATCAAAGCGTTTTCCTTGGACTGCACATGTGTCTGTGTGTGTGGCCAAACTTGAACCTTTTTTTTTCCTCGCTAAGCCTATAAAGCATGTTTAATTTCCTCTGAACCCCTCCTTTGCTTCTTCAGAGCGGCACAGTTGTGAGAGTTGTCAGTGGCTCGGGCCACAGCAAACCCAGCTCTCATCCATGGCTCCTCCACTTAAAAGTGGCCCACAAGTCCAGCGACCTAAATAGCCATTAACAGATCAGCAGCAGGCTGATTTTTTAATCCTGGGCTCTGGATTGAACATTATTAGGCTTTACAATGTGATGCTGTGGCCACATGTTGCAATGATCTACCTCCTCCTTCTCTTAAAGAAAGTAAATTATACCCAACACCTTATTTTAAAACATTTAAAATAAAATGAAGGGTATTTAAGTAGAATAAAAAAATCAGCATACCACAAAACTAGCCAAATATTTTTTCTGTACTAAGGACTTTATTAGCGCTTTATTAGGAACACCCATATATCTCCTTACTCGTAAAATGCCCTAATTAGCTGATCGTATGGGAGCAACTCAACGTATAAAGTCATGCAGATGTCACCCAGATGAGGATAGTTCCCATTTGAGCCTGGTTCTTCTCAAGGATTCTTCCACATATCATCTCATGCTGTAAATCTCAGGGAGTTTTTCTAGTTTAAATGTAAAATGTAAATCTCGGAGTTTGTAATTTTTTTATTATTTATTTTTATATTTCTGTAAAGCTGCTTTGAGACAATGACCATTGTTAAAAGCACTATAGAAATAAAACTGAATTGAATGTAGATACCAAGGAACAGTTTTTCACATCAGAACAAATAAATAAAATGATGTGATTTCAGTAACTTTAACTTTGGCATGGTTGTTGAGACCAGACAAGGTCACTGAAACTGGGCAGTAGAAGATAAAATGGCTTAAAGTGGACAATTTCAGTGTGCCTGTGCCCACTATAGCCTCAGATTCCAGTTTTTGGCTGACAGGAGTGGAAGCCAGCATATCCTTCTTCACTTATAACCAATCCAATTCAAAGTTTGAAGTTTTGTGCGTTTTAAGATGTTTTTCTGCGCACCACAAGAGTGTCTATAAGAATTACTGTATCCTTCCTGGTAGCTAGAACCAATCAGGCCAATTTCCTCTGACCTCATCTGATCAACAAGGCATTTCCACCAACACAAGTTTCCCTCACTCGTTCTACCTTTTGTTTGTTTGTCCCTATACAATTTTAAGTGAACTCTAGAGACTGCTGTGTGTGAAAATCCCAGGAGATCAGCAGTTATAGAAATACTCTATAAACCAACCTGTCCGGCACCAGCCACTCTGCCATGGTCCAAATCACTGAGGTTGCCGATTTGCTCCATTCTAATGGTTGATGTAAGCAGTACCCGAAGCTCTGAACCTGATTATGAGTGATTTTATGCAGATTAATGTTTTTTTTTAGATATAAATAACAGACTGAGGAGAAAAAAAACACAACATGTATTCATAAACTCAAGGGAAGTCTGCAAATATCTACATAAAGCTTTTCCAAAATTAAAAGCAAATTAATACACAAACATTCACAGCCACCTTTAGTAAAATTCTAGTCAACTTGAATAAAACAATCACAAAAAAAAAAAAGAATGACAACAAAAGCAGCTCTTTAAGAGAATGTCGATTTTAATCATTACACTATCTGCCTGTCTACTGCAAAAAGTGCACAATAATTAGCGTCACATGCCATCCCTCATTTCAACAAGAGAAATTTTTTATTTTCTTTAATTATTCTTCGTACTTGGTACAATTTTAGACACCACAAACCAAAAAATGGGTGAAAATAAAAAAAGAAAAAGACGAGCTTGCTCTAAAAATCTGTAATAATGTATTTAAAAAAAGAAAAAAAAAAAGAGGGACGGTTTTCATAACTGTTCCACAAAGTCACAGCCGCACGACTTGGGGAGCGGGATTTAAAAACAAAACAAAACAAACAAATCTAATCTAATTTCAAATTTATAAACATATAATTATTATGGAGGATTACCTATAATATAATATAAATGTATATAAAGTTAACATGTGCCTGTTAAATATATTCTGCTTGCTGGGTAGTTTTCATGACCTGGCTTAATGGTGTTTCCTCTTACACAAGATCTTTGCAATTTATGGTGTAAAGGCTGCTCCAGTTTCTCTGAAAATGGCTCACACTTTCACGGTTTCTCACGTCCTGAGAAACCTCGCATGCAAATATTAAATCAAATGCCCACCCTTTACTGAGATTTCTGCATTAGTCATCAAACTAGCATAATTAAAGCTATTTTCGTATCATTACATCATCAAGCGCATAAAACAAACTAGAGAAACCGAACAGACTGTGCACACACCCACAGAGCACGCTCCAAAATTATTGGCACCCTTGGGAAACCTAGTTAACAGAAATCTATGTGAAATTTATGAAAGGAATCTGTGGCTGCTTCCTTTAAACGCACTGAAAACATCCATATCCACATAAAAAAGTTAAATAGATATGGCCAACCCAGTCCCCTGACCTAAAAAGGTAGACTGCATTCAAGAAGGTCCAAAAGAGAGGACTTTATACTCTGGAGCGATTGTGTAACGAGGAGTTGCCCCAAAACTTGAAAGGAGACGATCAGAAGAAAGACTTTGTTATACAGTATAGACTATGCGTTACAGTAAAAATGATCCCAGCTTGTTTAGAATTTAGGGTCAGAGCACATGGTCTAGCATGACATGGCACCCCTGATGCAGTGAGGGCTCATCATCAAGAGCCCAACATCTTGGTGGTGCTGAATCAGTAACTCAGAGACATCACTGAGTCACTACTGCCCAAAGCAAACTGTACTTCAAGTCAGATTTGAACCAACAACCCAAGGAAGGCCATTTCAGATCCACCACTCCTTCAACAGAGACACTGAAGGCTTTTATACTGCAGCATCATGTTATGTTAACAATGGGACATTGCACAAAATTATAATAAGTACAGAGCTATAACTAATGACTGATGTTTTTTTTTTATTTCCCAAGGATAAATTTACATCAAAAAGTATAGATTTTTCACATATTTTCACTGCAAGATGAAGTTAATTATGAACAGCCATTTCTTATAAACATATATCGTGTGCCAATAATTCTGCTAACAAGTAGGTCTATTAAGAGCTGCAGTAATCGACGCCTTACACATAGCACTTTTAACAAGGTGCAAAACCAGTCTGTGAACTAAAATAAACATGATAACCTGCTTTGTACCTTCACACTTTAAAGTCATACAACACACAAACATCACAACTCACTTTGGACCAGAATTATGCTACATTCACATATGTAGTGACTCACAGCATCAAATAGACGGGAGAACCTCTATTTTCAACGAGAGTTCCATTGGCGTGAGAGACGGTGACCGTTGGCAACTAGATGCAGGTGTGTCCAACAACGTGACAGAGCTGGAGAAAGTTAAATTTGATGCAAATATGGAGCAACTTCGTGCAGCAGCTACCAAATGAAAACAGCAGAGCCGTGAACAGGGCATGAAATATAGAACAGGGCATGAAAGCCTTTATTATCGCCACATATACATTACAGCACAGTTGAATTCTTTTCTTCACATACCCCAACTGAGGAGAAGCACATGAACCAGAGCAAGAGCACACAGCACTGATGAGTTTCAAACAATTTTTGTTCAAACAATTTTTCTTTGCAGCATAGAAAATCGATTTGGAAAGCTATTTGCACAACCCACTAATAAACATTATCACTATGGCAACCAGTAGGAAAAACACCTACTGGTGACTTCATAGTGAAGCAACTGGTGACTTTATCTCTGCACTTGTGACCATAGCTTTAGACTAAACACTACATGTTCAAACACAGAGCGCTAGTATTCTGTACTTCAGTTTCCAATCTCAGTGTTCTGCATTTGCTACATTTCATCTCTTGCGCACTATAGACACATTAATTCCTTTTATAGTCCCTATTCACATAGTCGGCGCTGATAAATTCATGAGCATGATATGAGAATATTTACAGAACATATTTTCCACAGGATATCAGCAGACATGGGAATTCAGCTGCATTCATTCCACCTCTTTTCCCCCACAAGAGCAGAGCAGCTGACACCTGAAACAACTTTAAAGACACAAATCTCTAAAATACTGTAACTGTTAGAAATCAGGGCCTGTGTATTCATGTGCATGAGAAATAAACTTGTGCATAATGCTTCTAGGCAGATTGTAATCTGCTTTTGCCAATCACTCCTGCATCCCTGTTCTCCGTCATGGGTTCAATCAGAGCGAGGCAGAAGGTGAAGCAACAGCATGCTGCTGAAAATAACCTACTTTAACCTACTTTTGAGAAAGGCTTGTCTCGTGTTATATGCCAGCTGTGGGAGTAAGCTATAAAAGGGCTCGCTCACATTCCTGTTTTCTGAATGGAGTCCAATTTACTTAAATCTTTTATGTGCAAATCATTTCTGCAATAATGATCTGGTTTGTATTGATCGTGTCAAAATACGTAAGACAGTAAAAGTATTTGACAGCAAATTTGGTTAGAAGTTATTATGCACGGACCAAGATGTGGTAATAAAATAACAAAATGTGTGACAGATTTTTGTTCCATAGACATATGCTGCTTTCTTTTATTCACTACATGCATTTTCCATTCTAGCGTTTACTCAGTAACTCGTAATCAGCAAATTAAGCAAGTAACTGTGTGCCATTGTTGTACTACAGATTTGGAAGAAAAATGGCAAACTTGTACTAATATTCTCATCCGTCTCCACTGCTTGTACTGTTGGGGTTGTTTTGGCAGGTATTTAAGGTAAACAGATTCTACAAGGTCCCTGAAACAGACTGACATCCAATGGAGTATGTATTCCTGCCTCATACTATCCCAGTGTTGCCAAGACCAACTGCAGATACAACACAGCCTACTTAAAAATTGTTTTAAGTAACCAAAAATTGACCATATCCCTCACTTCAATAAAACACTCAAGGAGTAGGCAGCATGAAGCACATTCATAAAAGCTAAAGACCTCAAAACGCATTTAGGGTGTCATTTTTATTTTTTTAAATACTTTGGTCCATACTGAGGACCAAGGGTGTGGATCATAATCGCAGGTGAGAGAGCAGTGCTTTTTTCACTTAATATTTAAATATTTCAATCAATATTTAATAATTAATCGTTATAAAGGTTTGTGGGGTTTTCTTGTTTAAGCATGCCCCCCGAATGTGTTATGAGGACATCAGAAGACTGGCCTACAACAGTACTGAGTTTGACCCACATATTACACAAGTGCCATTTATGCGTTAAGCACAGTGCAGCTCCAGGAGCACTGACAGGGAGAAAAAACACACAAAAAAACACACACTTGGCACAAAAAAAAAAAAAAAAAAGTCTGAAGTCACATATGGCATATTTCTGTTGCTTATTTACATTTACAGCATTAAGCAGACTCCTTTATATCCAGAGCAACTTACATTATCTCATTTTTATACAACTGAGCAATTGAGGGTTAGGGGCCTTGCTAAGGGGCCCAACAGTGGCAGCTTGGTGGACCGGGGATTCAAACTCACAATCTTCTGATCGGTAGCTTAACACCTATCATTTCATCTGAGCTGAACAATAAAGTTGTGTACATGTTTACTTACATTTGCACCACAGGCTATAAAAAAACTGACTCAAAGCAAAAGCAGGTCTTAAAATAAAACGAGACCTCCAGGGCTGATGCCAGAGAAACATCACTCACACAACCACCAGGACCATCTAGCTTATGGACCACTATAAAGCTTCCCAAAACAAGTCATAACGCACAGTATTTTACTTACAGCTCGGTTATTCAGACCCTGAGCATCAAACTCAATCAATAAAGTCATGAATATTTCAAAGTGTCGTCTTTTCGCACTATTATGATTAGTGCCTTAACACAGAGGACTAGGACCGAAAAGTTGTGCTTTAATACAATTACACAAAAACTGTTCCCTGTAGAATCGTTTCCAAAGCAGTGCAGTGCAGAGAGTCGTGCACAGAAACACCAGCGTCAATCCTCGACTGAGAGAGTTTGCTCTACTGAACTACTGACCTAGTTTAAGCGCGAACACCAATGAGAGCTGAACACAGCTCTCTCTCTGTGTGTGTGTGTGTGTGTGTGTGTGTGTGTGTGTGTGTGTGTGTCTCTCTCTCTCTCTCTCTCCGTGTATCAGCCTGCACGACAAAACCCCTAGAGGAGAACGTGTGTTTAAACCCACCCAGATGACCTACCTGTCTCTCCCCCGGAGGCTCTGTCACCGGCGGCAGCGGTCCCCGACATGACTGGAGCCGGTCCGCCGGGGCCCAGCACTCGGCTGCATGTGGCGGAGGAGGCGGTAATAAACGCTGGAGACGGTGAAGGGGGAGTGGAGGCGGGAGGCAGCGAAGATTTGTTTAACTGACTGTTTTGCTTCTCCTTCTGTCACCTAATTTAGTCGGAGAAGCTGCAGCCGTGAGCATGAAAACGCACAAACCCTATGCGTTTGTGTGTGTGTGAGTGTGTGTGTAATCAGGACGCACGGAGGGGGGAACGCGGAAGCAGACCCCCGGGACTCCGCCCATCAGGCTCAGGCTCCGCCTCCTCCGCGTTCCGTTCCCTCACGTTTCTAATCCTGCAGGTCACGCGATATGTTACACAAGCGCAGAAAAATGCGGTCACAGATTCTATAGCGGTTTGCAGCGGGAATCGGGTTAATGTCACGTGAAAAGTTTGCTCTGTCTGTCTGTCTGTCTGTCTGTCTGTCTGTCAGCTGTCATGGCTTTGTCTCTATCGTTTAATAACTATTTTAATAACATATCACCGTCATTATCATCATCATCATCATCATCATTATTATTGTTATTATTATTGTTGTTATTATTATTATTGTTGTTATTATTATTGGTATTGTTATTATTATTGTTGTTGTTATTATTGTTGTTGTTATCATTATTATTATTATTGTTATTGTTATTATTGTTATTATTGTTATTATCATCATCATCATTATTATTATTAGAATTATTATTATTATTGTTGTTGTTGTTGTTGTTGTTGTTGTTGTTGTTGTTGTTGTCACAGCTACAATGGGATCCAAAAGTCTGATACAACAATTTTCATTGTAAATTGTATTATTGACAACAACCTCTGTTACAAGAAAAATCTTTGACATATTTTCATTTGATATTTCACGTCAAAATGTAATTTTCTTAGTTTTCTGTTATTCATGTGAAAATTTTCTTAGTATTTGCTCAGTCCCCTTTGCTTTAATGACAGTGTACACTTGGGGTAACATGCAAAATCTAATAATCCACTTAAAAATCTAAGGATCCATCGGAGTGTCCTCTGAACACGTGTTTCAGTATTAGGCCTTAGGAAAATCTGACTTTTTGTACAAAGTTTGCTTAGAGACATATTTAATTATTTAATATGTATTTGTTTAATATTTATTTCCAATTTTAAATTAAAAAAACACTGTATAATTTTTTTGTTTGTTTCTTATTATACATACTTCAATTCTTTATTCTATTTTTTTTAAATATATTGTATTGTTCTGTATTTTATTGGGAAATATCCACATAGATACATTCAGTTCAGATAATCTAGGACAAATTTACAGTTATTAACAGACCGACAGTGTTGTCAGCAAAGAACAACATTGCCAGTGAGCACAAAAGAACAACGAAGGACGGCACAGGGGCACAGCAGGTAGAATTTGATCTTGAACTTACACTGGAACCCTGTTTGGACTTTCACATGTTTTTCTCATGTGGATGGTTGAATTGGCTACACTAAATTACTAAATTACCTGTTATGCATAAGTATTCACCCTATTTTGAAACTTTTCTAATGTAATGAAGTGAAACAACCTGAAATTTAAATAATGCATGTATACTTTGAAAAAATGAGGAATATATTTAGTGTCATGATCAATACTATGGGTATTGTAAATGCATTTCCATTACCCTTTTAAATTCTTTTCAATTCAATTCAATTCAAATGTATTCGTATAGTGCTTTTAACAATGGACATTCATTCATTCATTCATTTTCTACTGCTTATCCAAACTTCTCGTGTCACGGGAAGCCTCGGGCATCATTGGGCATTAAGGCAGGATACACCTTGGATGGATTTCCAACCCATCGCAGGGCACACACACACACTCTCATTCACTCACGCAATCACACACTACGGACAATTTTCCAGAGATACCAATCAACCTACCATGCATGTCTTTGGACCAGGGGAAGGAAACCGGAATACCTGGAGGAAACCCCTGAGGCACAGGGAGAACATGCAAACTCCACACATACAAGGCGGAGGCGGGAATCGAACCCCCAACCCTGGAGGTGTGAGAAGAACATGCTAACCACTAAGCCACCGTGCCCCCGCTTTACAGAACATAAGAAACACAATACAAAAAAAAATTTATTCTACAAAGATTAATATAATAGATGAAACCTTGAGAGAATCCAGACTCAAAAGGGAACCTCATCCTCATTTGGGTGACACTGCAAAGTGTGTTAATAAATATACATTCTGGCAATTGTGTATTGATGTGGAGGTTGCTGTCCTTAAAGACTACATGGAGTTGGCATCTCCTCTTAAAAAGTCTGAATACTTCATAAAGCAGAGTCCAACTGGAGCTGGTACATCTTTACATCTAAATCCTCTTAGGATTGACCTTTTCTTAATAAAGGTCCACAATCTTCATGACACAGAACACAACTGGAGCTGGTACAATCTCTGGATGCCTCGGGATCAGTAGAAAAAAGAAAAATAGTGGAAAGGTATAAGCATAGCTGCTGTTCATAATATTAGCAAGCACTAAATGATAATGTGCCTGTAATCAATTTGTAATCAATTCTAAACTTAAATGTAGCTAGTGTAGAGATGAAAAAAATATCTAATTAATATTAATAAATATCTAATCTAAATATATACAGTGGGGCAAAAACGTATTTAGTCACCCACCAATTGTGCAAGTTCTCAGACTTAAAAAGATGAGAAAGGCCTGTAATGTTCATCATAGGTACCCTTCAACTATGAGAGACAGAATGAGGGAAAGAATACAAGAAATCACATTGTAGGATTTTTAATGAATTAATTGGTAAATTCCTCGGTAAAATAAGTATTTGGTCACCTACAAAAAAGCAAGATTTCTTGCTCTCACAGACCTGTAACTTCTTCTTTAACCCTTCTGCAGACCTGGGGTCTATTTGACTCATCTGGAAAGTTTGATGTTTCATAATTTGGGTTTCCTTCCACATATTTGCGTGAAATTTACCAAGATTGTTCCAAATTATGAACTTTGCAAGTAAAATTTATTTTGTCTATTTTCGTTGAACTATGTGTTTGTAAAATAAATACTTTCCTCCTCAAGTCATCCCGAGTCAATTTGATTCGGCCACATTTATTGGGGCAATAGGTCACACTTTTGCCCTTTTCATCACAATGAACATACATACAGACACAAAAATGCACATAAAATGTCCACTAACACACGCACGCAGAACACACACACACACAAGCATTGGTCATTGCAATTCATTGGGCCTCCAAAAAAAAAAAAACAATCATTTGTAAATATTTCACACTTGTTATATGCATTTGTCCAGCTGGGGACAATATCTTCTCTTCTCCTTCTACCAACAAGCTTCACACACACACACACACACACACACACACACACACACACACACACACACACACACACACACACACACACACACACACACACACACACACACACACACACACAATGTATTCAAATATTCAAATCTTATTTGTTTTCTCTCTCTTATTTATGAATTTTGACATACACCAGCCAGTGGTTATCCAAAATAATATTTAATAATTTCTGCTTATTTTACTTAAAAACATGGCATAATTTCATGAAGTTTATTGTTTATAAATTAAATGTAATAAAAAGCATAAGAGGTGTAAAGGAAGTTTTATTCACAATAAATTATGCCATGTTTTTGAGTGGTGTTTGTGTGTGTGTGTGTGTGTGTGTGTGTGTGTGTGTGTGTGTGTGTGTGTGTGTGTGTGTGTGTGTGTGTGTGTGTGTGTGTGTCAATTTGACCTGGAAAAAAAACAGGTTTTATTATTTATTGACATTAAAAATGATCAAAATGTTTTCAAAACAATTTCCTGGCTTTCAAAGAGATAATGCCCCAAGATTGATTCATTTCAATTATGCAACACCTTCTAACAGACAAATTTGCTGCAGTCTCCGACATCTGGACACGCTTCAACAAGAAATGCACTGAGAGTTTCACTCCAGGAGAACACATGACCATAGATGAACAGCTGTTCCCTACCATGGTTCGTTGTCCATTCACACAGTATATCGCAACCAAGCCAGACAAATTTGGGATCAAGTTTTGGATGGCCACAGATTTGGAGACCAAATATGTCTGCAATGCATCTCCTTACTTGGGAAAGGACCCCAGTCATCTGAAGGGAGAGAAGCTGGCAGAGAGGAGCCATTTTTGGATGATGGCAGAAATGTCACGTTGGTCAATTTCTTTACTTCACTGTCACTGTCGCACAGACTGCTGCAGCTCAAAACAACGCTACTGGGCACGGTGAATAAAGTCCGGTGTAAAATTCGATTTGCTACTGCACTGGGCATTCCAATGTCCTCCTCTACCCACACAGTGCTGTCTTTTGCTCAGACAGGGCTTCCCAGTATCACGGTGCATCTTCTGTGGAGGCATGTTGGGTTCTTGTTCCGTCTCAAAATTCACTTTTGGTGTTATAATTCAGTGATGGCCAATGAAAATTAAATGACATCATTTTATTCTGTATGTGTACAAACATCTCAAAAGCCATGGACCATAACTTCACCCAGCTTATGACATTTGTGTACAGACATACATAGCAAGTTTTCATTTTATTCATGTAATTGTATTAGCAACCTTTCATTCTGTTTTCACACAATTTTTTTAAATAAATAAAACAGACTATTTTGTATAGATAGGCCGTGAAGGTTTCCATGTCTAGATAGGCTTGTATAGATAGAAATTCTGAAGGTTTCCATGTCACACACAGAGGTTTGGCCTGCCTTGGATCTGAGCTTCTCTGAGTGCACAAATGCAAATGTGCCAGACCTCACAGGTGATGGGGGTGTTTGCACAACAAAAGCAGGAGAACAATGGAGCTGTAGGGGTGCTAGTAGGGGTGAGGTCCAGGGATTTTACACAAATTTGCACAGGTTTAGTAAATCTAGTGCTAGAGGAGATCTGCATGGAGGAATGGGCCAAACTACCAGCAACAGTGTGTAAAAACCTTGTGGAGACTTACAGAAAACGTTTGACCTCTGTCATTGCCAACAAAGGGTATATAACAAAGTATTGAGATGAACTTTTGTTATTGACTACTTATTTTCCACCATAATTTTCAAATAAATTTTTTAAAAATCAGACAATGTGATTTTTCTGGATTTTTTTCTCATTCTGTCTATCATAGTTGAAGTGTACCAAATGATGAAAATTACAGGCCTCTCTCATCTTTTTAAGTGGGAGAACTTGCACAATTGGTGGCTGAACACTAAATACTTTTTTGCCCCACTGTAAATATGACAACATAAATATAAATAACATATAGTATAAATGTATTACAAATATATATAATCCAAAATGTATAATGCTCTTTAACAAATGTAATTTAAGAAAATATATAAATATAAGAACATAAATAACATATATAGCATAAATATAAATAACATAAATGTGTTATATATATTTAATCTAAACTGTATAGTGCTACTTAACAAATGTAATTTAAGAAAATGCGCGGTGAGGGGAATAAACTACTGTGACATGCTTTTATTGGAAAATGATCAACTTTGGGGTAACTCTGCAGCAGCGTCCCCCAGGTCCTAGCGTCCAACACAAAATTAATTTTAAACATCAGAAAATCGTTGTGACATCTGGCAGCTCGATGGACTGCAGATTGGGCATCATTTCACTGCCCAATTCATATGTAACTTAACCATGATTAAAAAAAACGATTGCTTATGAGATATCATGTATGATAATCCCATAATTTGCCAAATTCTTTACTTAAAACAGTAAGTAAATGCTTAAATTTTCAGCTTTGTCTGATCAGCTATTTGTTGCCAAATAGGGTCAAATGCTAGAATATCTTTCTTATTTTGTGGTAGAGTGCTTTTTGAAATACCCCAGTTAATGCAATTGTAGAGAGGTGATTTTAAGGCAATTACACTTTCTTACACTCCTTCGTTTTCACCAGTTGTTCTGCTCCTGTCACACTAAGAATTTATGCAAAATAAAATGATGACCGTACATTTGATCATTTGTAAGATTTCTGAAAGTTAGTATTCTATTTTCAGTGCTTTACAGTTATTAAAGGTATTCATATTATATTATATTATATTATATTATATTATATTATATTATATTATATTATATTATATTATATTATATTATATTATATTAGATTAGATTAGATTAGATTAGATTTTGGGTCATTTCCTTGACAAAACCACTAGGTGTCGCACTAGACCTTGGGAATTTTCTCTTCAGCCTTTATTGGCAAAAATTAGCATTCGTTATTGGCAAAGCATAGCGTTCGTTGTGAAAGCTAAGCATTCATTCAAAAGAAAACAAAAATGGAAATTAAAACAGATTTTCTTTAAAGATCAGATTTTCAGTTCACTGAAATGAAGAGCAGCACAGAGAGAAGTTGATTTTTTTTACACAATAACCTAAGCATACATGCCTGATAAGATACTGATTATACTTTTTTTGCTTAGATTAGTTATTTATTTAGTTAGTAATGACCATTATGGAATGCCATAAGGGGTTTTTGGCTTGGCTTTTTGGACTAACACCTAAAGCTGCTCAATGAACCCCATGATCTCACTATATACAGTATTACCATACAAACTGCTGAAGTCCTTCATATTTTTCACACTACAGTATTGATCACTTTTATGATATTAGATGGAGTTTGTGGGTTTTGTACCTGAACTTTGAACACTCACATCAGTGTGTCATTGCTGGGGCTGACACTCTTTAACCTGCTATGGAATTGTTACACTAAAACAGAATGATCATGAGTCTGAGAAAAAAAGCTGTGTCTCTGGTTACACCTGCTTATATCATACAACCGTGAGCCTGCCTGCCTAATGCTGCATTTAATCTTTAATGACTTGTGGCTGACTGTCTTACTGACCTGCTCTAAATGAGACAAGCATTGAGGTGAGGATTGGAGGGGATGCAGGTAGGTATCCTCTGCATTTTTTGGTGCTGTGAAAAGTAAAAGCTTCTCTGGGATCTTTAGTTTCTCAATATATTCTTCACAATGATATAGTCACTTAGGGCAAATCACTTCCTCAGCCCTTTCTTATTCTGCCAAACGAGCTTTTCAAGGTGCTTCTTTATACTCATGCCAAGTGAACAAGTTCACAGAGATCCTTGGACTGCTGAGGACATCTGAATTACGTGTTCAGTTCCTGCACTTCCAGTTGGTGCCACCAATCTAGAGCTGCTAGAGCATCAAGGCGCAGCATCCCACCTCCCCTCTACTGTACTTCAGTCACACAAGCCCAACCAGAAGAGGATGAGCATTAACGCCTAGTGGACCTGTTGCCTATTTGGCAAAAGCAGAGCAATTCAGGGACGCAATTCACGGACGGTCTGTAGAAGAGCAGTGAAAGGGAAGGAGAGATGCCGTTTGGAGGACTTGCAGGACTGAAGGAGAAGGTGTTGAAGCCAGGGAAGGAGGAGATGAAGTATGCTGTGGGCGACTCTATGGGGAACTTGCAGAGGTAAGTGTGGAACTTAATGTCTGTCTGTTTATCTGTTACACTACATTTTGCAATTCTGTTCTTTAACAAAGTTATGACAGCATATTTTACTGTTTAGAAGTTGAACTCTTTATTGTGAACCATGCGGATGTAATAAAGATTTGAATTAATGCGATTAATAGTCATGATTTTTAGCTATAACATTGTTTTGTTTTTTAATTCAAGTTCTTAACTTTTATGCTGGTTTTTCTAATACTGGTGTTACTCCTGTGATATATTTGACCAAAGGGTTGGGTATTAGGTCTATTAACATAATTGTAATTTTATCTGAAATATTAACTGAATATGCTGTATATATTGTGGACATGTATATGTATAAATATAGTTTATAGATCATAAATAGAAGTTAAGCTGTCAGAGTAATGCTTTTAGACACTGACACATTCACAGAAGTGTAACATACTTGGAAACTTAATATAAATGGAAGATCGCTGTCAAAAGTAAGACAAACAGATGAAAGAGATAAAGCGAATAATTTCCTGTGCCTGTGTAATATTCTGTCATACACAGTTCAGGTGCTGCATTCTGGACTCTACAAAGGGAACTGCTGAAATTTGGAACCACAAAACCTACAGCAGAACCCTATATTGAAGTGATTTGTAATTGAACAGATACTGTTAAATATATAATTCAGAAAAAATAGTGACCACTGTGCAAGTGAATTTTACTAAATTAAGAATAGTGTAGAATTTATCGCTGAATCCTAATCTAAAGAAAGGTGGTGCATTTTTTATTGATTATCTGACAAACTGTACCATAATTATAACTATAATTTATCATGTATTGACATGTATTGACATTGTCATTACCTGTAGTTAGAAAAATGTCACATTATCAGTCAGTGAGGTCTCCTGTATCTCCTTTTTTAACTACTGTGTATGGTTCTTATACAGATCAAATGATTTTAATGCTTAGATAAATAAGTAGGGAGTAAAATCTAGACTTTGGTTGTATATTTGGGTTAGAGGATTAAATGCTGGACAATTGAATGATATTATATGCTTGTCATTGTGTTCGTGCCATTTGTGAGCTAAAGCAAACCTTGAAAGGGCTCCCAATTTTTCTACTATGAGTTCACCTGATGCATAAACATCCGTAGAGAGCAAGACCAGGGCTTTGGGATTCTTCATGAAAATAATCCACAGTTCTATTCTACAATAGTTCCACTAAACTCTTAGTGAATTCTCTCCAGTCTCTGAGAGGCAGGAACTTGAGAGTAGACATGACAAAGTCGTAGCTGTTATCTGGTGCATGAGAGACAAGATGGAGTATCCATAACAGAGCTAGTGTGCATGTGTGTGAAAGGGAGTGAGTGACAAAAGCTCCACTCTGTGACCTTTCTCAAGCCATGTTTTTGGTCAAATTTTGATCTTGCTGATGGCAGACAGAATAAGAAAGCAAAAACATAATGAGGTGCAGCAGCTGAGATACTGAAGTAGAAGAACAGTTGAAAGAAGAGCTGGCAGGATGAATTTAATTGAGTAACAACGTTTGTTAGGTAGAAGTGTAGTTGAACACTTCCTTTTTATGTCACATGTCTACCACCTCTCTGCAGGAAGATTGATGGCACCAATGTAGATGATGAGGCGCCAATAGAGCTAACGGAAGATGGCAGGCCAGTGTCAGCTTCTCACCGCAGCCCACCAATGCTCGATTGTGGCTGCTTCGGCCTGCCCAAGCGCTACATAATTGCTATTCTCAGTGGACTGGGTTTCTGTATCTCATTTGGTATCCGCTGCAATCTAGGTGTTGCCATTGTGGAAATGGTCAACAACAACACGGTGTACATCAATGGGACTGCTGTGATGCAGGTGAATAAAAGAATGTGCATTTATTCATTCATTCATCTTCAGTAACCACTTTATCCTGTCAGGGTCACTGTGAATCGATAGCCTATCCTGGAGAAACTAGACACAAAGAAGAAATACACACCGATTTAGACCTATTTGGACTAGCCAGCATGCATTTTAGAGGTTGAAGAAATCCCAAATAGACAAGGGAACAAGCGAAATTTCACACAGACGGTAATGTGAGCTAAGGTTTGAACCAGGACCCTGGAGCTGTGAGGTGGTAATGCTACCTCCTGTGCCATAGTGCCATGCAACAGCAAAGACCAGTTAGAACAAATGCCCTTTGAACAGTTTATGAGTTCATGAAAGTATCTGTTTTTATCTCCCATATCTGTTTCACTGACTTAAAACATCCCTTTGAAAAAATTAATACTGCAGTTGTTAAACGGAAGAGAAAGTAATTAACCAGTTCAGCTGAGGCGACAAGAGATTATCTTGGTTTTGATTTTAGCTGAAAAGCTTATAAATGAGTTTCAGAGTAGTTAGGTACAGCAATTTCCTGTGGTCTGATTAAAGTGAAATACAAATATCTAAATTACTTTTTTGCTCCTTCCCTTTTTCTGTCTCTGTATTGCACTTAGTAATTGCATATTTTAATATTTATTGCTTTTACTTATTTTCCAGCCTGCCCAGTTTAACTGGGACCCTGAGACAGTAGGGTTGATACATGGCTCATTTTTCTGGGGTTACATTGTTACTCAAATCCCTGGAGGCTTTATTTCCAACAAGCTAGCAGCAAACAGGTAAATGTAATCCTCCTGGCACCATAAACCACGTAGAAGCAAAGAGGTAGGTGATGCATGAAACTTTTGTGTTTTCACACAGTCTTTACTGATACTGAGAAGACTTCATGTCTAGTTAAAGATAAGACAGTAATTAGTATCATATAACAAAATACACTATTTATGTACAGATTACTGTGAGAACAAATGCCTGGTCAGGGCTGGAAGGGTTAAAGCGGTGTGCTGTGTTGATGAGAGTTGTGATAGTGCTCCTGTAATAAAAGCCTCACAGGAAAAAGAGGACGCAAGACTGACAGAGTTAATAATGAAAGATCCTGTCGCAGATCTTTCCCTGAAACATCAACCTCTAGAATATTACAAGTGTCACTTGCACAAGATTTTATAGGGGCGAAAGCATAAAATGATGAAGTAAATGGTGACAAAAATAAGTGAATGAATCAGAAAATGCCATCTTGCCTTATGACAGAGCGGTGGACAAAATGTCCATCAAAATGTTTATCATTAAGTCTTTACTTCTGCTCTTTTTTCATACTTGGCTTTAGACATATTCATTGCCGAATTCCATATTCAGAGTTAAACTGTAGATGTCACTCATTCACCATTAGTTAGTATTATTTAACCATCATAAGGCAAATCTCATGAGATATTGTGAAATACTCAACACTTTGTAAGATATGTAAACCTTTATTGTAAGATATAAACTTTAATTGCATAAAAACTGAAATGCCTCAAAATTTGTCTCTCCATGTTTTCTCAGGGTGTTTGGAGCTGCTATTTTCCTGACGTCAATTCTAAATATGTTTATCCCATCAGCAGCGAGAGTCCACTATGGCTGTGTTTTGTTTGTGCGAATCTTGCAGGGGCTGGTGGAGGTCAGTGCATTAGGACATTAGTACAAAACACTGTTAATATTTACTTCAGAAGAGTTCGGCATTTTATTATTAATTATTCCAATGTGCAAAAGTACATCTTACATCAAAACGATTTTACTAGATCAACTAAGGTTTTTAAATAATTATTAAAAACAATTTTTTATCACAACATTAATTACAACAATAGCAACACTAATAGTCTAGACATTAGAAAAATAATTAAAAAATGACACAAAAGAAGTTTAGACAACAAGGGGAAAGTAAGACTCCCTGTCACAAACAGAATATATAACATATAATATATAACAGCAATAACTATAACATAGCAAAAACCGGTGCTAATTTATTGCTTGATGGATTGGTTGGCATTGCTAGCAAGGTTAGTACTGCCTACAGTACAGCCCTGTGCTATGGGTGTTAGTTTTCAGAGCTCACGGCCCCATAGAAGAATCATTCTTATTCTTATAGAATGATTCTAATCACCTCTTCTTATTCCTTCTTATTGCTAGGACGGGTTGTCATTTCGTTGTAAGTTGTATACTGTATATAACTGTCATGAAACAAAAAAATCTTAAATCTTGAACAATTGCATTTAATAGGAGTAAAAAACCTTCAAGTTTGAAAGATCTCAAGAAGGATAATAGTCAACTTTTACTGTAAATGTTTAATATCATCCAGCACAGCAAAATTGTAATACAGGATGCAATGGGGCTATACAAGGCAGTGATGAACCTCACTTCTACTCTTCTGTTCTGAGATGTCGAGCACATGGTTGTGGTGTTAGAATGGAAGTTAACCTTTAAGAATAAATTTCAGAATAAGGAATGTGGGTTAGTGATTGTGCCACTACCTGAACTGTCTGTTCCTCCTGAGGAAACAACACGTACCTTAGGAAAGAGACAGTTGAGAGGTGAAACTGACACTTACACTTGGCCTCACTGTATAGCCTGTGCTTCAAATGTCACACAGACCTCAGATGATCTAAACACTTCTCTGGGTTCCAGTAATACTGCAGGATCTATACAATATAAATATTTTACTATATTTATCTGTGACACTGAAGCTCATTAAAAAAAAAAAAAATTAAACCAATGAATTCCCAATCGAAGCACTGAACACATTCAGGGTTTTGTCCAGACAATAAGGCATTACCAAAAATTCCTAATGTCCAAGGGTCATTGAAAAAGTCACGTACTCAAAACTCTGGCTCTATGCAACTTTTCCAGTACAGGGAGTAATGAACTTCTTGGTGACCTGGTTCAAATCTTCAGTAATCAATTCACAGCCCTAATCCTCTATCCTTATTCTCCATAAATAAAGAGCTAGGATATAAAGGGTCAAACAAACCCATGCCTAGAGGCCTCCTGCATGTACTTAGCCATTTCAGCAATCTCCATGATGGATAACAAGTAATTGTGGAGAACTGGCAGCAGGTTAACAATACAGCCTGTTTGTGTTGAGGATTTTTGTTTGTGTTGAGTTTTTTTTTTACATTGCTTACTAAGGATCTCTGTCCGATTGTGGTATTCTTGTGATATACACCTGCAGTAGTGATGTAGTGGACAGGGTGGCAGGTGCATCTGCATTGTTATTCAGACTGAGCAAGACACTAAACAAGTGGCACAATAACAATAAGCAAATTAGTAGTGCATATCAGATAGTTAAACAATCCCACACACTCCTGCAGAATTTCTGTTCTGTTATTTCTGTTTGTACCCCTTATAACATATTGAAATTAACGTTTTAAAATTAATATTTACTGAAATATAAACAAACAAGGCATTTAAACCACACTCAGACCAGGATAAATTAAAGTAACTGATTACTGAGGAATGTGGATGAATGAATATGGTAAGCTTGTATTATAAGTCAGTACTAATGCTTACTGGAACTGGAATAATCGAAATGAGTTAGGTGGGCCTTACTTTTACCCCCAATTATCTCATTCATGATTTTTCCCCACTAATTTATATTATCAATGTTAAAAAAATCTAACCAGCAGAGTATCATGTTTAGCTGATTGTTGCCTACAAGAAACATCTGGAAAAACCTTTAAAAAACCTTTAAAAACTTTAAAGATATGATTTATGAATTTGTGATTTATGAAACCTGTTAGACGCTGGTGCACATATTCATGGTTGTATGCAACCTTCTAAAAGCATCTAACCATAAAATTGTACAAATGACAAGCCTGTTAGGTGTTCAATGCTCTTGAGAGGAGGCTAATGTTAAACTATAATCAAATCTACATTATATAAACTGTACTGTTTTCTCACTGTATCTAGTCTTAGGTAGAAATAAACTTAATACATCCCTGTAATAAGGTATTTGTAATGATCAGGGGCAGATGATACCGATGACAGGGATCAAGCCCATACCTCTGCCGTAGGCTAAACCACCCACAGTAGCAAATCAGACCCAAATGAAGGATTTCAGTGCATAAAAAAAAACAAAAAACTTACATTTAACATAACAAAACATAAACGTAACTATGACATGGAAACCTTAATGTAGCAAATAAAACACAACTTGGACATACGAGCCACACATGACAACAACAGCAACAACGTTAACAGATATGAACAAAGTTAACAGAGAACAAGACAGGCAAGCAATCAATGTAAAAAAAAAAAAAAAAAAGCAGGTGAGAACATAGGTACGGGAAAGGGCATAGCACCACTCACATAGAAACAATATGGTGGGCAATGAGAAAACACCTGCCAGTCCCCCTCTGGTGGTCTGGCAGCGAACTGTCCAAGCACCTGACAGCATTTATGATGGCAACCCACAAAGCTTAAGAGAAGCTCAGTTAACTCAAAAAAATTAAGTCTCAGGTTTTTGTTTTTTGTGTTTCAGGGAGTCACCTATCCAGCTTGCCATGGAATGTGGAGCAAATGGGCTCCACCGCTAGAAAGAAGCCGCTTGGCGACTACATCTTTTTGTGGTGTGTACATCTACAACAAATTATATTACACAAAGACACTGAAAGCAATATTGAACTGTAATAATTAAGTGGTGTAACTGTGAATTTACTAATCCCATTATATGAATGTTCATTTCTTTCCCACACTTCTGTTTCCCCCTACCTGTCAACATATTTATAATTTGAAAATGAGATGGAACCAAGGACCGATAGATAGCCATTAAACAACCTGCACACAGTGTCAGTGTTCGGTATTAGGTATTAACCCATTGAGCACCAAGGGAAAGTTGTTTTAGTTTGCATATTATGTATATATATATAAAATCTACATATTGCATACCCCCCCCCCAATCCATCAAAATATCCTTTATTTTTAATCAAATGTGGTGCTATGGCAAACCATTCTACACACTGCTGTTGATACTGCTTCTAAATGGAGATGTTCGGCACCTTCCGAATGTGTAAGAGACCTCCTCTCGTTGATCGAAAATCAAAAAAAGAATTACAGAATCTCTGTGCACAAAAGCAGAATGGAAAACAGAATGTAAGTTGTCCTGCACAATTAACTTATGTATGTGCACGTGCAAAATCAAGTGTTCTCCTTATACATTCATACAGCACCTTCCTCAGCAGTTTCAGAACTAGGGCTATATTACATCACAAAAAGTAAAATATGAATGTTATAGGTAACCTGTGCTCATTTTTCAGCTATGTCTGCAACCATTTGGGGCCCCTAATATATTTCATGGGAGACTTGCTGTAATTACAGTTCATATAAAAAAATTCCAGGTCTTGCTCTTGGTGACATACTAACTACTCTCGTGTGGATTCTTCTTGACAGGCTCATATGCAGGGGCTGTGATTGCCATGCCTCTGGCAGGAGTGTTAGTGCAGTATGTAGGCTGGCCCTCCGTTTTCTACATCTATGGTGAGATTCGTTTTCAAGCTTATACAAAAATCACATGTTAGGACTAAGGAATCCGACTGACCAATACTTCATTTTAAGATTGTACATTTAAAGGAAACAAATAAAAGTGTAGTGATATTTTATTTCCATTCTTATTACATTCAGATCAAACACACTTGCAATCTGTAGGGAATTGAAATGAAAGTAATATAATATCATAGATGAGTTTTAAAAAGTAAGTCCAAACATAACCGCAGGGTTTTACACAACCTATATTGCTCTGTCCTTGGAATTGTTTGCTGGCATATGAAAAGCTTACAGCTGATATATGAATACACTTATCACATATCAGCAATTAGCGATTTTGAACATTTAAAGGATCGAGTGAGTCACTGCTTATCCTCCCAGGTTGAACTACTCAACAAATTACATTTCCATCAGGAGAGTATTCAGAATGTTTTTAGTTCATTTCATATATATTTATGTTCATTTCTGTGTAATAATGTATTTATCTACATTTTATTTACTGCCCATATAAATGTTACCAATGTTTTTGGGTGTTTGTATTCTTCAGGAGTTTTTGGAATCATATGGTATACTTTCTGGCTACTGCTTGCCTATGAAAGCCCAGCTGTACACCCTACTATTAGTGAAGAAGAGAAAACATACATTGAGACCTCAATAGGTGAAGGTGTCAACTTAATGAGTGCTACTGAGGTACAGGCTTAGAAACCAAATGTCAAATCAAAATTAATTGCAGATGTTTTGAAATCATGGATGCCATGATTGCTTTCTGTTCAGAAATTCAAGACTCCATGGCGACAGTTCTTCACTTCTATGCCAGTCTACGCCATTATAGTGGCCAACTTTTGCCGTAGTTGGACCTTCTATCTCCTGCTTATTAGCCAACCAGCTTACTTTGAGGAGGTTTTTGGTTTTCCTATAAGCAAGGTGAGTTGTTTTTCTTGCCTGGTGCTTGAACTTGTAAACAATGCTTTCAAGCAACAAATAAAAATTTTCCAATATGATCATATCTGCCACTAGCTAGTTTTTCTTTGTCAACCAACAGCTACTAATCATGAAGGATCGTTGCTAGAATGTGCTTCCCCTGAGACACATCAAAACAGCCACTGCATATTTTCAAAACTCTGATCATTCTGTGGTAGATGAACACTAACAGAAAACTGCCTTCTTCCACATAGATGAAGTCACAGATTCTCATAATTTTGGAAAAATTATTGTCGTCCATCCCTCCCTCCCTCCCAGACAGCATATCCAGTTTTGCTCTTTTTGGCATTTCAATTTTTCCTGCCAAACCCTGAACACTTTTTTTAGGAGCTGGTACTCAACATATGAATGTATCATCTCTTAGGTGGGCATTTTGTCAGCTGTGCCCCACATGGTCATGACCATCATCGTGCCGATCGGAGGGCAGCTTGCAGACTTCTTGAGGAGCAATAAAATTCTGTCCACCACAACCGTGCGCAAAATCATGAACTGTGGAGGTTGGCACTAATATTTCTTAAAATAAAATCAATAAAATATGTTTTATAATGAATTGTTAATACAATGAACCAACACTCCTTTCATGAATGTGTGGGGTTGTCTTAGGTTTTGGGATGGAAGCCACATTACTGCTAGTGGTGGGATTCTCACATACACGTGGTGTAGCCATTTCATTTCTTGTCCTGGCAGTGGGCTTCAGTGGCTTTGCCATATCAGGTTAGAGTATCAGAAAGTTAAAGTATTATATATTCATATCTACCAAAAATATATTGATAAAGTTTTGTTGTGAATCTCAGGCTTCAACGTGAATCACCTTGATATTGCTCCCCGTTATGCAAGTATTCTGATGGGAATCTCCAACGGCGTAGGCACACTGTCTGGTATGGTGTGTCCTCTCATCGTTGGAGCACTGACCAAACACAAAGTGGGTGCTGCTCTAATTGTTGATATGTGCATTTGCATAGAGTGGTTTACACCAAAGGACCAGTTAAAAGGTATAAATGTTTTAACAGTAGACAGAAGTTATTAAATAATTAGGGCTTGTGGTGTTTTTAAATACAGCAAAGTTCTTTGGATCTCTTTGCCTCAGCCTACATTGTTTCCCTTTGATTTATTACTTCTGTAATAGTATGCATTTAATTTTTTTTTAAAATAGACTCGTCGGGAATGGCAGAATGTCTTTGTGATTGCCGCCATGGTCCATTATTGTGGTGTGATCTTTTACGGCATCTTTGCTTCGGGTGAAAAACAAGACTGGGCTGACCCTGAGAGCACTAGTGAGGAGAAGTGTGGCATCATCGGAGAAGACGAACTTGCTCAGGAGACTGAGGCCAGCTGTGAAAGCTCCCTCAACACCAAGATGAGGTCTTACGGAACCACTGCAGAGAACTCAGATGGCCGCAAACAGGGCTGGAAAAAGAAAAGAGGTGTGACCACACAGGAGGAAGATGAAAGAGGACCATCACGGTACGAGAATGGGGACTATTAGGAGAATTATTGGTGACGTTTGGGATTTAGGGTTCATCAAGAGCCTTGGACTCCTCTCACCTCATTGGTGTGCTGTTAAGGTGATGAAATCAAAATGAGCAACTCCACTGGATCCATGCAACCTTACCCATGTGGTTGTGCAATATAATAAAAGCTTTATTTTGCAATTAATTTTATTTTGGGTCCTTTTTGACTTTTTCGTCTATCCTCTCATGCATAAACCCATTGTTGAGGTCCGAGTTGTTTGCTAGACATCAGTCTCTGTGGTTATGTGATGGGCTATGCTAAGATTTTTATCTAAAATATTTTGTCTCTTTCTTCATATTTCATTTTGAGAATCCTGCGGATCCAGAAAATCCAAAAATAAAGATTCAAGTATTTCATTAAGTATTAAGATTTATATAAATAATCCAACTCTCTTATTGGTGTTGTAAAACAACATGAAATGATCTTGGGGAAAGATGGTTTAGTGTTTTAGCATGTTTGCCTCACACTTCTGGGGATGGGTATTTGATTCCTTCCTCTGGCCGGTAGGTGTGAAGTTTTTCTATACTGTACTTCCTGTGCTTCTGGGATATTTTCAGTTAGTTCTGGTTTCCTCTCCCACTTCAAAGACGCCTTGTAGGCTGATTGGCATCTCTAAATTGTCCATAGTCTGGTCCATAGGCTGTCCCCTACCTTGTGCCCTGGGACAGATTCCAGGTTTGGGTGACCCTGTGTAGGATAAGTGATACACATAATGGATGGAAGAAATGATCATGCAAATCAAATTATTAATTTGAGATTTATCCTCAATCTTTATCAATAAGCAAAAATTATGCATTTACATTTTTATTTACTTTGATTTATTAAGGCCCGTTGTTGTAACCTATGCAATAAAAGGTAAATATACAATTTGTGTGAATATTTATACTGGATCATTGAGAACACTCTGAGCTATACTTCTTCATGTTGCTTATTCACATTGCTATTTTAGGGTTCAGCCTGCAGGTTTCTTTCTAAACCTGGCAAATTAACCAAAACACCTTCTTTATTTTAAAATGGTAAGGATCTTGTTTATCTCTAGAATTAATGACCTTTCACAAGGAACCCCTAAATCATATAAATATAGTATTTATGTTATGTCTTTTGATTACAGAATTGTACCAGTTCAGCACCAACGCAAGATGAAAATGTAATAATTCATGTTCAAAACCAGCAATGTGCCTCTTTTATAAGTACAGCGTAACTCTATTGTCAATGTAAATGTATTGAAAAAATAGATGTTTAAATGTAAAGTTATTGCATCTAGTACTATCTGTAACAGTTCAATTTGAGACAAATAAAGTAGATGTTTAAATTCATATTTTCTATGTATTCTTATTTATTATTATAGTTTCCATTATTATGATTCCAGCAATGCAGTTTATTGCATGTATTAATCTTAATCTTACACTATTTCAACTAAACTGCCAAAAAGAGTGCGGATCATAGTGCATAATCTACATTTGCACATTCCTAATTCCTTACAATTTTTTTGTCATATTTAGAGACGTTTTTGATACTTCTGTTTTATACCACTGATGAGCTAAATGAGTAAACAGTGAAGTAAAGAGTCTCTATCTTGTGAGTTGTTCATGTTATCATGCTGTTCTGCTCATCTGTGCTTGTTTATGCTGACTTGCTTAATTTGGCTCAGCCAGTCATTATTAAGAGCTGACAAAATTCTGCTGGTTTGTGTCATGTGAAAGTAAACATCCTTTTCTTAATCACTTTTAAACCATCTGAACATTTTATTCCTAAAACAGCATGTTATTCCATTTTCCAACCGAATCCAGTGTTCAGTATTCTTAGTTCTCTATTCTGCAAATACCACACAGAAAAATATACTATAGACATTTTCCCCATTATTTAATTCTTTAATCCTAAATTATTTCTATTTTAAGTAAAGTACACCACAGGGGTAAAAAAAAAGAAAGATGTGAGTAAACATTCTGCTCTTGATAGTACCACAGCATTCTAATGTGCTTTTTGGATCAACCTTGTAAAAGTTCAAGGTCATGAACCATGCCATAGTCTGACTCTAACTGGCTCATGTTTAAGGAACAGTTTCTCAGGTTAAAGAGCTTTTTAATTGTTTTACATCACCATCCTGCCTTTTATCTTAGCTTTTATGATTTGGTGTGGTTCTATACAACTGATTCAAACACACATTTAATGTGACATTTAATGTCACACGGTGGCCTTCAATATATTACATTGAGTACACTGTGACTCTTTATTTAAAATCTTGTAAATATTTAACAGAATTAGATAGAATTGATAATGAAATAGCTTCTGTCTCTGATCTGGCAATTTTGATATATTTTCTGCTGGGTTACAATAATGGTGAGTAAAGTCCATAACAACAGTGTACAGTAGCTGATAGAACCTTGTGTGTGTGTGTGTGTGTGTGTGTGTGTGTGTGTGTGTGTGTGTGTGTGTGTGTGTGTGTGTGTGTGTGTGTGTGTGTGTGTGTGTGTGTGTGTGTGTGTGTGTGTGTGTGTGTATATCTTTGTCTGCACGTTGTGTGTGTGTGTGTGTGTGTGTGTGTGTGTGTGTGTGTGTGTGTGTGTGTCCTTCTCTCAAGGCCAACTACTCCCTATTCCACTCTTCACTCTCTGAGCGACAACTACACAAACAGCAAAGAGCCAATGGCAAAGGTTTTGTTTATTTCAGAATGCTTTGTGTGTTGACTCAGAAAGGCCCTTTCTGGATGAAGCAAGATCCAGTAAATGATTAAGAGCTTATTCACATGTATAACAGCATTGGCTTAAATCATAATTTAGATGAATTTATTTTCAGAAGATGGGTGTCTGGTGACTAAAGGTAAACAGGATGTAATGTGCCAAATGAGCTCACATTGAGGAATCTGTGAGTGGAATCATTATATTTGGTTATCTTATCATTGATCACCAAAAACTGAACTCATCAGTTCAGTTTTAAGGGCGGTTTTTCAAGAATAAAATAATAATTTGTACATATTTAACACTTGAGACCAATAAATCTCTGATCTCTGGTTTTTCAACTGCATTTAGACACAAATCATATAATACTCTCTTCTGCAATATATGTGTGAGAATAGGACACACTAGATGAATAATACATTCTCAGAGTGGCATGATTGAACCATATTTCCCTAAAATGCTTTAGCTGTAATTAATTTTTTACCATCTGTTTTCCAAGAGTTTGTAGTATTGTTTCCATATGACACTTGTGCTGTATGGGTATGAGCAGAAAAGGTGATAAGGCAAAACCGAAAAGAAACGTATAGATTTTGGCATGTTCTGTGTGAACATATATTTGCTCCAGGTTCCCACTTCCCAAAAGAATGTATGTAGGTGCATTCATGTTACTCCAGTCTGTTATGGATATATTCCAGACCCATGAGAGACAAGCTGACTGATCAGAAAAATGAGCAGACTTTAGATTTTGGCATGTCTTTTATCATAACAATGGATGCAAGGATGCAATTGTGCGTGTGTGTGTGTGTGCGTGTGTGTGTGTGTGTGTGTGTGTGTGTGTGTGTGTGTGTGTGTGTGTGTGTGTGGTCCCTGCTTGGGAGTAAGTTATGCTACACTGATATGTAGGGAGTGATGGTGCTGCTATATTCATGGGGCTGTCAGCCAAGGTTTAGGGGATGATGGGAGAAGCTGGGTGAGGGGTTAGTGGGAGGACTATTAGCCCTAATGGAGAGAGTTTAATTAATAACTACTGTCCCCTTTCTCCATGACCTGATCTGTTCAGCACAGGCTCCTAGCAGAAGCAGATATTTGTCCGTATCCAAATACTGATGATTCTAAATATTTGGTAAAGGTTTGAAGGACTCTAGGAAGCCAAGATCAACCCAAAGAATAAATAGTTAAGAAAGGTACGTAAGATATTACAGACAAAATAATTGAAATGCAATGGCTTGATAGCATACTTATAGTGTGCTAGATTTATAGTCCTCAAGGAGAAATATAGTTATGAAATTGAACATATTTTGTGCTATTGAGTACTGAGATCTTCTTAATTACTGTATGATTCTGCTCTGATATGTTATTTTCTAAAAAAAAGTATTACAGTCTCTATGGTGTTCGGTCTGTTTTAGGATTATAGAAAAGTAGAAGAAGAGGCATGTTCTTTTGTGTTCAGCCTTAAAATTGGCTTTAAATAAAATACCATAAACATATGATTAATCCTTAAATATTTTTAAATGTCATGACTTATACTTAAAATATTCTGACTAATTAGACAAATGTATTTTATTACAAATGTACAAGCAATATGACACGGTAGTAATACCTTTAATCAGACATTTTCAATTATTAATTGTGAAATAAATATAATTGAATGTTTTTATATATGAAATAAATTACTTTAAGTATCTGTGTGGAAAAAAAACTATAACAATTAATATTTGTACCTTTGGCCTGCAAAATAGGTACGCTGTCAATACACTTTGTAACGAAATGAGCTAGCATAGGGAGATAATACATATTAGGTGGAGAGCTCGGCATAGCTCCTTTGTATACTTTGTAAACTAAATTCTCCCAAGCTTCTGTTTCTACAGGTAATTCCTGTCCTTTTAAATTGAATCAGTTTACCTATTCTCCTATATATAAAATAACTATAAAAATAAATATAGACATAGATATATAATAATTGAGAAAAGTTATGATTAATTTGTGGTTGGTTTAATGAAAATATAGTGCTGAAAACCTTTGTAAATTGCATATAATATATAATGTAAATATAATATGGTAGAAGAAGTAAAAGTCCAATGAGACCCAGTGTTTTGCATATCTACTTTTTTTTTTCCTCCTAAAGCCTCATGAGCACTTTGCTTGCACAGCTTTTGAAGAACCAAATAGTACAAATTGTACAAATAGTCTTATTTCTCTGGAAACTTCATGCGTTCCAATCCAGAACTTTTATTACATCCAGCATTATTAGTATTTTATATTATTAGCTTCTTCTTCAAAATCATACATGTAATTAGATTACAGTATAATTAGAGTTCCCACGTTTCACCTAAGACTCCATACACAAATGGCTAGGTCTTTATAGAAATGACTTATGTTACTTATGGTATATTACTATGCATTGATCTTAAGTATATTTTTCACTCAGGGTTAATTCCATCATTTCCGTTCTGCATTGAGGAACCAGAAATATTTTGGCCTTAGGGCCACACATAGGATGAATGAGTGGGTGGGCCCTGATGTCAATGTTTTGGGACCTCTGCAGATGCCACCAAGTGATGGCTTCTCTCTGCCAGAGGGATCGCACTTCTTTGGTAAGAAGGTCTATTTTTATATAAAAAGAATTCTCTGCAAAATAATGCAAACATAATAATGACAAAATTGCTAAATCCAAGCCACTGGACATACTGGTGCTGCTTTCTCTCTCATTTAATTCACACTGTCTCATGAATGGTTATTACATAAACATTCATGTACCTGTATTACATATATTACGTCTCAGAATATCGATATGCATTGTGTCGGAAAAATACATCTAAAAGTGTCTCTGCTTTTTATGATCCAGCTACATGTAATAGATACAGAACTGAGACTGTCAGGTTAATAAGCAACCATGGCAACCTTTGTTCCCCTTGGCACTATTAAGCCAAGATTTAAGTCACCGTGGAGTGACTGGGTTTTATGTAATGAAAGATCTCATTTCCAGCAGCAAAAAAGAAGGAGTTATTTTGATGAATTGAAAAATGTTTTCAGTTGGTCAGTTATTTACCCAGAGGCAGATGAATGGTGCCCACACTGGGTACTGCTGAAATGTTCATGGGGCAGGAAAAGACTTCAGGTTGGTACACAATGTCTTGTACAGAGAAATGTATGGTAATACAAGTCAGAAGAAATGTATGGTAATTTTTTTGCTTAATATTAAACTCATTTAAGCGTAATGGGTAAACAGTGTACTTAAGGTTTTTGTGCTGTCTGTACACTTTAGTGGTCCTATGGATAAATTTGACATTAAGCAGCTATTATTGAAATGATCAGTGTAGGGCAGCTGAAAAAAAACCCCTTAAAACCTTAAAGTGATGAAAAATATATTTGCTTTAAATTGATGTACAGATATTCTTACATTTCATACAATTGGGTTATGTATCCATATATGTCAATTGGGAGTGAAATTAATGGCTAGGGGATGGCACAAAGTGTGTGCGGTTAATTATTTCTGAATTTATTAGAGGGTATTGTCGACTCAAGTGCAACAAAATTCAAGTGCAACAAAAGGTCAAGTGCAACCAAAAATAAATTTTATATCTAAAGCTGTTCAAGTAGAAAAAAAAATAAAAAGGAAAAAAATGCAAATGTCTATAAACAACACACTTGATTCAACTCATATGAAATGGTTAAGGTTAGGGTTAGGAGTATTTGTCCCTTTTTTATTACGTAATTGCTATGAAATGAAGCATCAACCATTTCCGTTCACTTTGCCAATACTTAGCACAAATTTTCTTTCAAAACTTTACCAAGCTGTGGTGTTATTGTTGCTACTGTTAAGCGAACAGGTAACAGTACTACTGTTTGTTGTAGTTTTGCTAATTACTGCTTTGGTATAGGGCACATTAACACTGTGTGCCAGCATCACCACGCTGTAAACCTGATCTTTGTAGTTTGATGGCATGTGTAAACTGACAGCCTGCTATTGTCTCCTTCTCCTTTAGATATTCTGGCAGAGCAGAGCAGCCCTCTGCTTCAGGACCAGGAGGTCTTGCCTTTCGGCAGCTATCCAGGCATGCAATACTCCACGATGGAGCAGGCCATGTCCTCGCCATCATACTACTCCAATCAGCATTACTATCCCCAGTACAACACTGAGGAGTGGTGCTCTCCATCATCCATGCTGGAACTACGAAAAGGTCCACTAGAGGGAAATTTCGAGACAGAAATCGAGGAGCCAACCCCTGTTGTTCCCAATGTGTATAAGAGACCCAGACATGCTGCCCATTTAGGCAGGTTCAAAGGAGAAGAACTCTGTGTGGTGTGTGGGGACAAAGCCTCTGGGTATCACTATAATGCCCTGACATGTGAAGGATGTAAAGGTGAAGAACAGAGATTGCTTTGTTGGTTTGAGACGATCTTATGGTGTAACATATGCTGCTGTATTTCATCAACACCCAGAATTTGTGGACATATCATTCCAATGGATTATCTGTAGCCTTCCTTTAATAATATAATGCCAAATGTCTATTTCAGTGACTAGTTCAACTTCCTCTAAATTCCTCACATAAACACTAAATGACACAATGAAACATACATCATCATAGCACATATGAAACAGTAACCCAGCCCCTATAACTCTGACGCAGTATATGACACACAACCCAATTTTAGCTCTTTGAAAAAGACTTGGCTGAATGACTGCCAGTGTAATTCCACCTGTGCATGGACAATGCCCAAAGGGCAGCCACCGGGCTGTACTCTTCAAGTCCCAGAGGCTCGATGCTCCCTCACGCCTAGTCTAGATTTGGTTCCCTCTCAGCTTTCTGCTGAATAATGACGCAGGCAACTAGAGCCTTGTGCTTCCATGCAATGTTAATGTAAGTCATTGTGTTCATCAGCTCATGCTAGAATGTGTAATTACTTGTCCAAGAAGCACTGGACTGAGGAGGTCTGATGCCTGGAACTAGGAATGGAGCAGTACTGCGTTACAGCATCATGTGTAACTTACACTGAAATACACTAATCATTTAAAGGAAGCAATTTCAAGGTCACACAGAGGCAGCATCTATTTGTTGTCCCAAGCTATTGTCTTATTTAACAAAGAACAATATTATGTACTTAAAGTACCATCAGGCAGTCAGGTGTTCTCTATAATTTTTTTTTTTTCAGAAAAAGCTTTAATACACTAGTTTTATACATAATGCCATATATTGCTTTCTTGCAGGGTTTTTCAGAAGAAGTATAACAAAGAATGCAGTTTATAAGTGTAAAAGTGGAGGGAACTGTGAGATGGACATGTACATGCGGAGAAAGTGTCAAGAGTGCAGACTCCGAAAGTGCAAGGAAATGGGAATGCTTGCGGAATGTGAGTACAATAAATGCAAAGAGACCAAAAACCCATTTCCCATGATCAACACAAATACACTATTCAATTTCAAAGCAAACCTAACAAAATTATTATGTGCTATTGTTTAAATGAACCTACATAAGAGAATCTTCTTCTTTCGACTTTTCCCTTCAGGGGTTGCCACAGCGAATCATCCCTCTCCACCTATCCCTATCTTCTGCATCCCCAACACTTGCACCCACTTGCTTCATATCCTCATTAATTACATCCATATACCTCCTCTTTGGCCTTCCTCTTTGCCTCCCGCCTGGCAGCTCCATGTCCAACATTCTCCTACCAATATACTCACTCTCCCTCCTCTGAACATGTCCAAACCATCTTAATCTGGCCTCCATAACTTTGTCCTCCAAACGTCCAACATGAGCTGTCCCTTTGATGTACTCGTTCCTAATCCTGTCCAATCTTGTCTCTCCCATGATAAAAAAAACTTGTATCTTTAAATTGTAGTATAATTTTATTGAGATATTTAGATGTTTGATTTTTGATTTTTTGATTTTTTTAGATGTTGAGATGCTCAGCCATAGTGTACCTCAAATGCTCACTTCTATCTAATAATATTATATTATACCACCAAATAACTAACTGACAGTCGACTGTGGACACTGGCTGAGATAAAACAGATAGTGATTATTGTAGAATCTGAAGCTAATATACTGCAATGACAAATGACAAACCAGTCTATCACAAGGCATCATGCACACACATACATACACCTAGGAGCAATTTAGCATAGCCAATTCACCATACAGCATGATTTTGCCAGAGGTAGAAGGAAAGCACAGCACAGAATTCTATAAAATTCCAAAGTGACACTGGGAGAAGATACAATACTCTCCATAGACAGTAACCTAAGCTCAAGATTAAATCAGGAACCCTTCAACTTTGAAAGGAAGCACTACCCGCTGCACCCCTGTGCTGTCACACAGTGACAAATCATTCAATTTATAGTCTTTCAAATAAAGTATATCCTGGAACTGGGTCTCTTTATCCCTACAAGAGTGTTTCCCCGTCAGACAGGGTATTAAGTGAAACCTCTGTAGGATGCAAAGAATGCTTATTAGACAAAAACCATTGAAAGCCCATTTTTTTTAGAATTGTGGATCACCCATGATGTCTTGCAGCTCAGGAGGTTAACTGAGAATGTGTCAAATGTTGAGTTTTACTAGAATGAAAGAACAGCCGACAGGAAGGGTTGGTGTGATGAATGCATTCATATGGGCTTCCCAGTGATGAAGCATAATTATTCACACTGCAGTGCATGGAGCTGACAGGTACAGTGGAGAGCAGGCTGTACTCAGCTCCTGTTGCACATCAATAGTGCATTAACATTTATATAAATATTGTAGGCAGCAGGCATTCAGCGTTCAGCCTGTTCCCACTGCATGTCCAGTCAAACAGCTGCTAATTTGGCTTGGAAAGTGTCCAAAGAGTGTCCTAGAGTCTTTTCTTATTCACTGAGGAGGCAGTTCCTGCAGCTCACTCATATGTATTATCATCAACTCAACACCTACTTTTTAAATGTAGTATACATTTAAAAGGAAATTTGTAAATATAAAATTTTATTTTATTATTATTGTTTAGAGAGTTTGTATTGCATAAACACAAAATGAAGTGCAGAATGACAGAATGACAGAATACACTCTGTGCATGATATAAGCAAGTAAATTGGTAAATCCTCTCGTCTGTGTGTTCTTATCCAACATATGTATATGTATCCAACATAAGTTTTTAATTAATCTCTGCTTTCATGTTAAATCCATAATGAATCTAAAAATCATGCTGATGCTCATTATATTTTGTTTAGAAACTCCTGGTTAAACTTTAAAATTTAAATTAGTTAAAATTCCACTTATACATATATAGATATATTTTCCACCATATATAGTTTTAGAAAGGACATTATTTATAATCACATATATAAATAAATGAGGATGGTTCAATTTTGAGTCTGGTTCCTCTCAAGGTTTCTGGATATTCTGAATTTCTATATTACTATAAAGCTGCATTGGACAGTGCCTATTGTTGCAAGCACTATAGAAATAAAATTTAGGTCAAGTGAATGGAATTAAGTTGTTTTTGTCTGTTGTAACCAGGTTTACTAACAGAAATCCAGTGCAAGTCCAAAAGGCTGAGGAAAAACCCTAGGGCTTCATCAGAAGATGGTACAACAGATGATACAGAAGTGGGAGACAGTGGAGATGCTAAGCAGGTCACATCCACAACAAAAACTTTAAAAGTGAGTGCTCTCCTTATATCCAGCATCACATGCCTGTAAATGAAAAACTGTGCCTATAAAATGTGATCTCTAATTTAATTCTAATGCACATGTACACACATCCAGGTTTATTACGGTATAACATAATCACATGTCACAAGTCACACGTGATGAATTTTATTAATGATTATTAAGGAGGTACTAAGTACTTCAGTCACTAACTTCCTGGTGGGACTTTCCTATGTGTATCTGGGGAAAAAATCCTTTGACAGACCAAAAGCAACACTGCAGATATGAATTACTTTGCATATTAGCTTTTGTTAATAAAATGCCTTTTTTATCATAGGAAAAAGTGGAGCTAAGTCAAGACCAGAAGGCTTTACTAAGTTATATTCTTGATGCTTACAACAAACATCGCATTCCTCCAGACATGGCCAAGAAACTGGTAATTTATTCTAAGTATATAATGTACTGTGTTGTACTAATGAAACATAATTATATGAAACCTGTTAACAGTAGGATTTAAACCTACTTGACACCTATACAATGCATTCTTCTTACATTTATTGAATGTATTAATTTAAGACTTTAACCTCTGCTACTGCCACAGAGCCGAACCTATGCTGAGTAAATGTTTAGCTTCAGTTTGACTATGGTTGTATAAGCCCCATTAACCATTCTTACCATCATAAAAAAACTACAGTAGTAATTTGCTAAAGTGTCCCACTTTTTACAGCTCCAAGAACAGTTCAGCACAGAGGAGAACTTCCTACTTTTGACTGAAATGGCAACCAGCCATGTTCAGGTTCTGGTCGAGTTCACAAAAAATATCCCAGGTCAGAATATTTTTAAGGATATCAATCCAGTCAGTAGTGTTTTTTGTTTTAGCAATTTCATTTATACTGTAAGCAATTTCAGATAGAAGTGTCATGTAGTAGCTTTTTGATGATCTGTGAGCAGGTTTCCAGTCTCTGGACCATGAAGATCAGATCGCTCTACTAAAGGGTTCAGCAGTTGAGGCAATGTTCCTGCGTTCAGCCCAGGCCTTCATCAAGAAGCTGCCTCAGGGACACACAGAGGTGCTGGAGGAGCGAATACGAAAAAGTGGTAGGTGCCTTTTATCATGCACAACATTCTAGGACTGTCATCACATATATCATAGCTGTGAAGTGCTTCAAAAAAACTCTTCATGTTAAACAGAAGTGGGGCAACATTTTATAATACTGCTCAACAATTCATGGCTTGTTACCTGTGAGTTATTGAATAGTATGATACAGGTGTTACCCTGAAATAACATTAGTCTGCTTAAATTGAATGCATTGTCCATGTGTTTATTCAGTCTACAGTGACAATTTAAGTCTGCTAATAAGCAATAAATGAGCATTGAAATAAAAGCAAATGCTTGGATAAACCCACAGCAGTATACTTGCCCTGTTAGATGCCATTCATAAAGGTTAACATAAATAATGCATCAGTCTGTTCTAATTAAGGAACCTAAGAAATTTCCCTTTATTATCTAGAGATGTAAATTACAATTGGATACAGCACTGGGTTCAAGTGGAAACAGATTTCCTTTTAAGCCTTTAATAAACAAAAAAAAATATAAATTATGTCCAAAAGGCTAATGCACATTTGCATGATAAGAAGCATCATCAAATATTGACCTGGTTGTAAATATGCATATAATGGTTTTGAGGGTATTATATAGTTTCATATCAGTAGTAAAACAATCAGATCCATATTTCTTAGTTTATTATTCAATTAACTTTCAGAGTTTCATTTCTCTATTTGAACCAATGCTTTTTTTTTTTGGTAGGAAACGGCTAATTTACATAAATGTATAAATAAAATCATAATTGAATCTGACTTAATTTAAATTAGAAACAGAGGTCACATGATTACATATGTATAGCTTTAGTGAAATTAGGAAATGGTTCTATTTTCTACAAAAAGAAACACACCAATAACATCTTTTATTTATTTAACCTCTAAATTCTTCTTTTTTAATTTAACTTTTCTTATTTTTATTTTAATTCTTTCTTCGGGTCTTTGGACATTTACTATATTCTTTAAATTTTCCTTAGGCTGTGTTTCATTGGGGCAATATTGTATGTACAGTACATGACATGATAAGTGGATTCATCATTTGTGGTCAAATCACAGCTCACAGATCATGTCATGAATCAAATGCAGTTCCTATGAGTTTTAAAGCTTCCTTGAGAGTGCAGCAAAAGACATTTCAGCTTTGTCTGTCCTTTGGGGGTTGATGGAGTGCTGTCATCTGAATGTTATTGATATTTCTATACAGTGAATGCAATGCAGGAGGAACTGTCACTCTGTCCCTCTGTAAGAGGTTAGAAATATTCACACCAAAGGCCATCC
Organism: Tachysurus fulvidraco; assembly: GCF_022655615.1. Lineage (NCBI taxonomy): Eukaryota > Metazoa > Chordata > Actinopteri > Siluriformes > Bagridae > Tachysurus > Tachysurus fulvidraco. Next base: position 18,260,440 of record NC_062530.1, on the reverse strand, counting down.
AATGCGAAAAAGAACGCTTCTGTCTAAAGAGGCTATTGTTCTCTATCTAAACATCGAGAGCTCTATTGTCCGTCTCTCTGCCTCTTTGCGCTCCTGACATTTCTCTGGTTTGAAGGGTCTTTGATCTGTCTGTGTATGCAAAGTCTGTTTCTCCATCCGTCTCTTTGGGGAAAGCTGGTGAGAAATGTTATCCGTCCATCTGAAAGGTTTTCAAGGGTTATTTAAAAGAATTTAAGGATCTAGTGATGATTGCATCTGCCCGAGTAAATAAATAAATAGATAAATAAATAAATAGATAAACAAATAAAGATCTCTCTCTCTCTCTCTCTCTCTCTCTCTCTCTCTCTCTCTCTCTCTCTCTCTCTCTCTCTCTCTCTCTCTGTGTCTCTGTCTCTCTCTGTCTCTAACATACTTGAGCAGCCTGGTCCTTTACTATAAATTTTCAGAAAGGTTTCCCTTATATAAGACTATTTATTTGTTTGTTTCAGTGTGTATAAATTGAATTATTAAAATCACTGCAACACCAGTTCTGCCATGGAGATAAAATGAATCACCTCACAGCATTTAATGACCTTTCAATGAGGGCTCCCCTGATTGGCTGATTCGAATGAGATATCATCTCCTGGCTCTTCATGCTGAATGCTTTACATCAAAATAGAGCTCTAGGCTCTCAAAACCAACAAAGAATAATAATTGCACCAATGATAACGATATAGACAAAGACCTCACACAAAGCAGGCGAGCCCTTCAAAACAAGCTCCAAATGGATGGGTGTTCCTGAGAATCCCACTGAATGTGGAAACACATGCACAGCTGCATGTGAAGACCAGCTTCAGCCAGACCCAGTTTCATGGCTCTCCCTCATCTGTAATAACCTTAATAATAATCTCCTTCATCTGTGATTGGCTTTAAATTCACACATTCAGTCTTATAAATATTTATTTATCTAGTGTTCTGAGTTTTGTGTTCCAGCAATGCACTCTTGACAGCAGAAATTAGTTTGTTGCTAGAAAAGGGGGGGAAAAGATGTTGTTTGTATGAGAAGATGCAACTTAACTTCAGGCACAAACAACCTGTAGGAGATGGATTGTTTAAGTATTAGTGCGACATGCACTTGTTAGGATTGCATTATATGTGATGTATCAAACTGCCTCCTAGTGGCTATATGCTTTACAGCGCTTTTATTGCACACACCATACACATACAGTAAACTGCCTTGAGACTATATAAGTGATTTATTTTGGTCTGTTCATGAATTCATCTCATTATAAATATTTTATGGTTAAATTTAGGAATAGTCAGGGAGGGAAAATTCTTAAATAAATGTACTTTGTTCTTTAATAATTACTATTTTTGGCAGATTCATAAATATGTTATCTATCTATCTATCTATCTATCTATCTATCTATCTATCTATCTATCTATCTATCTATCTATCTATCTATCTATCTATACTATATTTTTAAATGCATTTTGATGCATAATTGTCAGCTAAAATACCTTTTCACTGATGCAGCAGATTTTTCTTTCTTTCTTTCTTTCTTTCTTTCTTTCTTTCTTTCTTTCTTTCTTTCTTTCTAAAATAGCCTTAATTTCTAATAAATTGAAATCTTTTTTTAATCTAAAAATCTTTAAAAAGCTCTAAGAACATAGCAGACAAAGTCCAAAGAGTGAAACATAACTGACTGAAAACAAACAATCTAACAAATCTATCTATCTATCTATCTATCTATCTATCTATCTATCTATCTATCTATCTATCTATCTATCTATCTATCTATCTATCTATCTATCTATCTATCTATCTATCTATCTATCTATCTATCTATCTATCTATAACAAAATGTAAAGAACTGAACGCAACTGACTGAAAACAAACAAACAAATCTCAAATAAAAATTTCTCTTTCATTACATTTCTAATTACATTTTCTACTGCTTATTACAAATCTCAATTGCCATGAGATTTTTTGTTTGTTTTCAGTCAGTTGTGTTAAATACTTTACATTTTGTGATAGATAGATAGATAGATAGATAGATAGATAGATAGATAGATAGATAGATAGATAGATAGATAGATAGATAGATAGATAGATAGATAGATAGATAGATAGATAGATAGATAGATAGATAGATAGATGTTCAGTCAGTTATGTTTCACTCTTTGGACTTTGTCTGCTATGTTCTTGGTAATGGAAAACTATCCAGGTGTCTTATGTCAAAAGTGGTCACAGACTTCTGGAGCCTGTTACAATGTGGTATAAGCTATGACACATTGAACTTTAAATCCTACATAATCCAACTGTAACTCAACTGAAAATGAGAAACTGAGGGTTTTGTTATTGCATTCAGCTTTAACAGGAACTTGTTTATGGAAGTAAAACAATTACTAGTTAGGAATAAAGCCAGACATCACTGTGCACTTTTAGTGTATTAACCTGTTTCCTTTCTGCTTCTGTTTTTCACCACAGGGATATCTGAGGAGTTTATTGTCCCCATGTTTAACTTTTACAAAAGTATCGGGGAGCTGCAGATGATGCAAGAGGAACATGCTCTCCTAACAGCCATCACTATTCTGTCTCCAGGTGTGTAAATGTCCATCAAAAAATTACCTATTGATTCATTAACAGCTGAGTTGTGATTTTTATTTCCTCCAGACCGGTTGTATCAACGAATGGTTGATGATGTCCCATATATTTTTTCTTTGTAAAATTGCTAGATAAATATCCCAATAAATTATTTGTTGTTTTATGGTTTCATGAGCTTTCTTAAGCTTTAAATTGGCATATATTTTTTGCTGCTAGTTATCGTTGCTTTGTCATGAAATGAAAACAGTTTCAAATATTGTCATTCAGGAAGTTTAAACATTAAAAGATTATTTATTTAACTAGTTAATAATAAATGAAGGGAGTATTCTCAAAACCTTGTTTTTCCTTAGCAACCACCTTTTCCTTATTGGTTAGCCTTAAATAACCTTCTGTAATGTGACCATATTTCTAGATGTTCTTCAGAAATTTGCATGTAGTAATGATTGTTGGTTGTTATCTAAGTACAGCATCTGTTTAAATAGCATTATATTGTTATTGTCTCTCTAAGTACCATATATCTACATATATCTTTTTTTGGTGAAATATCTGATACTGTCTGAAATTTACTGGGAGATATTGGGATTTAAGAGTGTGCTTTTAAATAAATGCAGAAATTAGACCTGATGAAATAATACTCAAAATACTTTATTATGCATTATGCTTTTTGTGTCACTATATATTATATACAGTGCATTGCAAAAATTTCACCAATTAGGACTGAAATGGAAGGTTTAAAGGGTGAAAATCAGATTAAGATTTAAGCATCTCTTAAGTCTGATATTTTCCTGATGCGATTTTTTTTCTGGTAGATCGGCCATATATTAGGGACCAGCAGGCTGTGGAGCGACTTCAGGAAGCCATGCTAGAGGTGCTGAGAAAGGTCTGCAAGCTAAAGCACCCTCAGTGGCCACAGCATTTCGCCCGACTGCTGGGCCGACTGACCGAGCTGCGCACACTGCATCACCACCACGCTGAGATGCTGGAGTCATGGCGCATGAGTGACCACAAGTTTAACCCACTGCTTTGTGAGATCTGGGATGTACAGTGACTCTGCAAGAAGAGGAGAAAGGAAGCTGAGAACTAAAAACTTTTAAAATAGGGTTTTAGTTCCTGGGAGTTGTGTCAAGCTGTGCCTCTAATATGGGAGACACAGATTGTGTTTTCAAGACTGCAATTAATTGAATGTAATGAATATTGTAGGGTTATTTGTCACTAAACGCTAACCCCAAGGAATGAAATACCTATGATATAATTGCAAAATAAATATGATGTTCATATTTGTGTGGATTTTGATATTGTTTGGTATAAAATCATTTTCTGTTAAAAAATTACGGTGTCCAAATGTCTCAGGTCCAGCGATTCTAAAGCACTTAGACATTCAAGGTACACCATTCAAACAGCCCAGTTTTTGTCCTTGCTTGTTTTATTCAACAATTATTTCATGTAGTTCAATCGAAAAACATAAACAGCCATTTAAACCAGTTATGATATGGTGGGACATCTTAGTAATCTGTGTTTCCTGGTGTATGGCAGCAACCACTGATAGCTGCATTAACCTGAGGTTAACTCCATTAACCCAAGAACATGAAACATTAGCCTTGAAGGGGTTTTTACACATTTTAACGATCTTTCAAATTTCCTTTTTCTTCTTCCTTGTTTTTTTTATTTTTTTGCATGACAATAAGCTAATAACAAACTGATTGGAGTACAGATAGGAGGGATTTATAGTGAAGAAGCCCTCCTTCAGCATTTAAAGGTTCTGACACTTAATTTTAAGAGAAACAATTTTTACAGCACTGTGTGTGGAACACTATAGAAGAAAAAATGAAAGAAAACCAGCTGAGGTATTATATAATATTGTTATATATATTTGAGTTAATATGAGTTAAAACTTGAAAATAAATACATTGTTTACAGATTTTTAATATAGATTATAATTATTTTATGTACTTTACAGACATATACATTTTTAAATGTATTTTAATAACAAATAACATGATATAACATTTTATAATAGAAATATATTTAAGTTGAGACTATTGTTATTGTTTTTGTTGTTGTTGTTTTTGTTGTTACAAACAGAAAGTCATGGGACACGTGTAGAGAAGTTCCATATATTCAAGATGAACTAAAAACCCCAAAACGACTAAGTTTTATGAAATGGCTCTGCTGGAGCATAGTTGGTACACTGGTGTTTGCTCTAACAGTACTCAGTAAGGTAAGCTGTGTGGTTTACCACTAAAAAACCTACAGTACACTGTACAGTACCATGCAAAACCTACATGCACGGCACTGTGTGTAATGGAAGGCACATGTAAAGTGAAGCAACAATGCCCTTAAAAAATGGAAAGTGTCTAGAGCAGTGAACAGTAATAAACTAAACAAATTCAATATTTTGTGTGACTTTACAAAGATTTTTTTTCTGCTATTAATTTTTGTTCTGACTTAATAATGCATAAAATAAAGAACTACAGTATAACAAAAAAAGTAGGTGTGTAAAGCTACAGTACACAGTGCTGCATATGAATTCAATTTTCCTCAAGAAATTTATGTTAATATTATATTATTGTGCTTCTCATGCAGTCATCGTTTCTGATTTTGGTAACACTTCCAAGCAATGTCACTGATAGTGTGCCTGAAAAGCAAAAAGCGAGTGCTCTGCTGAGTATCGGCTGTATGCTGGTTGGACCAAATATTTTGCTTCTGCTCAAGAGTCTATGGAAATTTATTTTCAAAAGTGCAATTAAACCATCCAAGAAAACAGTCATATGGGTAAGTGTATTTATTAGGACTAAATAAGCTAAACTACTATAACTAATAAGGGTACAGCTATTCAGTGACCAGACAAAGCAGGTATCTATAATGGATGTGTTTATCTGTCCTCTAGGTGATCTTTGTTGAGTTTTTGGTGTCATTTGGTGAAGTGGTATTGACAGTGATGGCCATGCCATATTTTGACATTGTCACTAATGTGATGATCTTGAACAGTGTGAGCATCCTGTCAGCAGTCTTCCAGGTGGTCGATCAAATTCGTGCCAGATGTAAAAGAGAAAGTGATTCATTCCAACCAATGTCCTGCAAAGTGGAATGTGGAAAGTGGCTCAGACCAATTGCTTCCATCATTTTCATTATTCTGGGCTATGTCCTCTTCATCATAAACTACTTAGTAATGGAAAACTCTTCTATTGAAGTTAAAACAGCTGTGTGTCTGGCCATTGTAGGAACAGTTTTTGTTTCATTGAACTGGTGGGAGAACTACAGCAGTCTGTTCCCATTTTTGGAAGACATTTCCAAAGACATAGCCAGTTCCCAGAATGTGGTTTGCATTCTGTCCAGTGTGGTGAAAGTCCTGGTCACTGCAGCTGTTGTTGTATATAATGTTCCTCTGTCCAGTTGGAGCTCCCTAAGCTCTATCGATACAAGTGTGAATAGGACAGTCTTTGGATTGATGGCAGTCCAGATTGTTTCTTCTGCAATGTGTCGCTGGTTTGTAGTGGTGGCTTGCAAGATACATGCCCTGCGTCGTTGTTTTGTTGTGCCCATGTACTTGTCCTCTGTGGCTGTCATGCTACTGTTTATTGGTCTGTTTGCCCCTAACTTTCAGTGCCCTAATTCAAATAGTAATCATTCTACAAGTGAGACCTTTAACCAGACCGACAGTACTGTTCCACTCGCTTCATTGATTACCGACATCAGGAACACACTTTGCACACGACGTATTGTGTCAGAAAAGAATGTTGGAGGATTGGTGGCTCTTGCCCTGTGTGCCCTTAGCTGGTGGCTGGGATTCATGCTAAGCACTGGTTACATCTGGTCTCTGAAGATCCAGCGCATCGAGAGAACTCATGATCTGTTTGTGAAGCAGATGTATGAGGGAGCATTTCTAGAACAGTCCATGTTGCTTAACACACGTTTTGTGGCCAGGGAGAAAAAGAAGGATGAAAGGTATATATTGACAAAACATTATGTACAATATACTGATAATAATGTGAAATGCTGAAAAAGAATAAACACTGCTCTGTTTTTCTTTAGGTCAAAATGCACGGTAACAATCTATTTGTGTGCAACAATGTGGCATGAGACGTATGATGAAATGATTAAAACTCTCATCTCAATGTTCAGGTAATTTTAGTCACATATAAATGGTAATGTGTTTGATATAAAATCATTTTCACTAAAAACAAGATTTTGTGAACAGGCTCGACAAATTCCGTCCAAAAATAAATAACTACAAAGATGCTTTCTTCGAGTTCCATATTTACTTTGACGATGCTTTTAAGGATGTGCAGAATGGCAACATGCGACATGTAAACGAATATGCTGAGACCCTAGTGGAAGTAGTCAAAGAGGTTTACACGTAAGCTTTATCACATGACCTATTCTAACCAATTTAGCAAATTACAGGGATGAGGAGTAAAAGTAAAGCAGTACATGCTTGGTTATGTTTTAGAATTTTTAGTGAGGATGACCCATGTATATTCAAGAAGAAGCCCTGCCTCCCTCAGCAGAAGATCATCAGCACACCATATGGAGGTCGTCTGGAGTACACACTTCCTAAAGGCAACATAATGATGGTTCACCTCAAGGACAAACAGCTGATTCGACACAAAAAGAGATGGTCCCAGGTAAGATCCAACGCAGGTAAAGAGGTGTCAATAAACTCCAATCGTTTACTGTAACATCAAAAGTTTGGTGAACACAATCTACTCCAAATAGATCATGTACTTATACTACCTACTTGGCTGGAGACTTAATGGCAAGTACCTGAAGATGTTTGAGAAGGGTGGACATGTAGATGAACTGAGGGAACATTTAAAGGTAAGGAGCTGGCGTAGGATCGATAGTCCTTCAAGGACAACTTATAATACATTGTTTACCTGAATCAGAAATACCCAAAGACTTGGAATTTACCACGTCAACACCCAGAACATTAAATAACAAATTGTTGCCCATAAACAGGTCTTAAAGAAAATGTCTTGTATATAGATTTATTAATCAGTCTTTTTCTGAACCAGAAAGAGAAAGAGAACACATACATCTTGGCTCTGGATGGAGACACAGATTTCCAGCCCTCTTCTGTGATGTTACTGATTGACAGGCTTAAACTCTACCCAGAGGTTGGAGCTGCATGTGGCCGGATTCACCCCACTGGCACGGGTATGATGAGCAGCTTGTTTTTATTTCAAACTCGTGCTCATTTCAAAACTAATGTCTTACCTACATACCAGAATGTTGTGTCAATTTTCAAGTCCACGTTAAAATATGTGAAGATGTTATCATTAAAGTGCTGATATCATGTATGACTACAGTACATGAGAGCTACTTACGGCACTTACATTTATCCCTATTCAAATTATGTATGAAGGGCCCATGGTGTGGTATCAGAAATTTGAGTATGCAGTGGGCCACTGGCTGCAGAAGACAGCAGAGCATGTGTTTGGCTGTGTGCTCTGTAGCCCTGGTTGCTTTAGTCTCTTCAGAGGTGCTGCCCTCATGGACGATAACGTCATGAAGAGATACACCACCAAACCAACAGAAGCCATTCACCATGTACAGTATGACCAAGGTATTAGCGCATGCATATCTTTTCCCACATTCAGCAGGAATTCATTTTTAATGCTAAATGCTGATTGAGCTAATTCCATGCATTATACTTGCAAATAATGCTTCTTTTTTATTAGAAACTGACATGGTTAATTCCAGTCATTAGGAATGCATAAAGAATGTTTATGACTTCTGTAATATTAATGACAGCACCACTGAAATTTTTAAATATCTTTCAGTATTACATTGAAAACAGTAATTATATGAATATCAAATTAACCTAATGCCTTATGAGTTCATGGGCAGTAAAAAAATTGTGTGATTCCAGGAGAGGACCGCTGGCTCTGCACTCTCTTAGTACAGCAGGGTTGGCGGGTGGAGTATAATGCTGCGTCAGACGCCTACACTAACGCACCACAGGATTTCAAAGAGTTCTACAACCAACGGCGGCGCTGGGGGCCCTCCACCATGGCCAACACCATCGATCTGCTTGGCTCTGGGGGCTTGACCGCTCAGAGGAACAGCTCTATCTCTAAACCTTACATCGTTTATCAGGTCATCAGCATGGGTGCATCCATTCTGGGCCCTGCCACCATCTGCCTGATGATAGCAGGTGAATAGATTTGTTTGAAAAACTTAAAGGTAGCCAAAATAGTAGTTTCTCTTTTGTGTTTAATAGTCCTTGACCTTTGTAATGTCTCTTACAGGAAGCTTTAATTTCATAGCAAATATGGATCAAAAGCTTGCTCTCATTGCAGCCACGGTGCCTCCAACAATCTACCTGGCACTGTGCTTCAAGCTGAAAGCTGACACCCAAATCCAGATAGCAGCAGTCATGAGTGTTTTGTATGCGTTCCTCATGACTGGAACTATTCTCTCAATCATAGGTATTATTGTTGTCCTTGAAATTTGAAATAGTTATAGAGGAAAAATTTAAGGAATGTCAAATAAAAATCATATAATCTGATTTTATATTTTAATGAATATATATTTGTGAAAAAGGGAAACAAGCCGGAAATTAATTTGACCCCAACCTTTTCTGTACTTAGGAGACATAGTGAAAAATGAGACATTTATGACCCCCAGTGGCCTGTTTCTGATTAGCATGACTCTACTGTACGTCATCACAGCAGCCCTTCACCCTCAGGAGCTTTCTCTGGTCATCTATGGGGTTCTCTATTTCCTCTGTATACCCAGTGGCTATCTCCTGCTTTCTATTTACTCCATCGTGAATATGAACAATGTCTCATGGGGGACACGAGAGACTGGGGGCAAAGTGAGCGCCATAAAGAGGAAGGTCAAACAGGCAGCATGCTGTAAATGCCCCTGCTGGAATACCAGTGAAGATACAATTGAAATTGAGCCACTGCTGAGCTCTGTAGTGTCAGATGAGCAAGATCTTAAGATCCACACTGATTCTGAAGAAAATGAAAGGTAAAAAAAACTTTTTTTTTTTAAATTATAGTATCTATTTTTTACTCCCATCAGAATGTGTCCTTTGAAATGACTAAGTTAAATAAATTAATTATGACAGTATATAGAACACATTTTCAGTTATATATGGTTATAATCACTATCTATTGCACATATTTATGTACAATATCAGGATCTTACTTTCTGGCAATCTACCTGTTTACCACCACCTGTTTACCAATACCTATGTGTATTATTTATTTATCAGCACTATTTTTTTATTTAAATCTACTCACAGCTCAAATAAATACTTCACATTACAAACGCCTAGAAGTAAGTGTCAATATTTGCAGTAGTTCTGATGAAAAAATATTTAAATATAATAATTTATATTGCACATTATCAAGAATGATCATGTTTTTCCCCAATTGTATTTAAACATAAAGGCTGGGTTGAAGATCTTCAAGAAAAATTTCATGACTTTCCACTTCACCAGGACATACTCTCAGAGGTAGAATTAATCCTTTCAGTAAATCTGCAAAAATGTAATATTGTATCTTGGACTATATTTTACATATTTTTCTTTTGGTGGTCCAGGATGAAACAGAGTTTTGGAAAGATCTGCAAAAACAGTATTTAGAACCTCTTAAAGAGAACAAAGAGCAACAGGAAAAAGTCGCTGAAGACCTCAAAGAGCTTAGAAACAAGGTCAGACTGTATAGTGTATGCAGACATCAAAAAATATTCAAAGCAAAATGAAGAATTGCAAATGATTTTGTAAGATCTATTTTTTTTTTATTTAGGTGGCATTTGTCTTCTTCATCTGCAATGCTCTTTGGTTGATAGCCACCTTGTTCCTCCAAGCTATTGGAGAACCTGTGGCCTTGGCTATTCCAAAGATATATCCAAATGGGTCTGTTGCAAAAGGCGAAACATTTTCTGTTGATCCAATATCACTGATGTTTCTTCTGAGCTTTGCCTTGCTCTTAATTATGCAATTTTTAGCCATGCTTTATCACAGGTAACAAAATCTATTTTAACAGTTTGTATAAAATGATATTTGACATATATTGTGCATGAGTAAAACATAAAATGTATGGATTACACTCCCAAAATTATTTCAGATATGCATGTTATTATTATTAATATTTTTATTATTATTATTTTTATTACTATTGTATTTTTTTATTATTATTGAATTAGGGATGTTTTCTTTTAATGCTAGCAATGTCAGGCGATCCAAGTCATTCTGAACGATGTTTTTCTTCCTGTAAAAAACCCAACAAAAATTAGCACTGAAATTAAATACTTGTCTTGTTTGAATACATAATATAATTGACAATGAAAAATAGTATGCTTGCAGTATCACTTCTACTCAGTTGGTGAAGCAGTTTTTAGAGTAAAGCTCCTTCATGGTGCTTCTTAAAATACATTTTGCTTGTCTTATTGCCATTATCTCCTTGTAAGAGCAAATTTGCCTCTAGATTTCTGATATAGTTTACAAAATAGCAAACATTCTTTTTCAGGTCACAGCTCGAATACATGCATACAAGCTCTTTAATGTAATTTGTAAATTGTGGAAATGCACAGTCACTTGCTTGGGTGGGTGTACTATGGGCATTTTGCATTTGCGTTGCTTTATTGAATGGTGGATCCTATGCAATGTTAACAGCCTGCAGCATATTTTTTGACAGGTTCTAGTTCATATAATGATTATGTTCATAATGCAACTCTATCACAGTCAGGCAGAAAAAGTACCTCCTGCCCTGAAAAACAAGAGGTTAAGAAAGTTGACAAATAAAAAAAAACATACTAAATTATGAATCACAAAATGAGATAATATGACTGTGACATCACTCTGGCTGTAAATAGATTATTTTAGTGCAGTTGTATGATCCATGGTATGTTTTCTTATTTGGTTGTTTTTCAGAATCTACACATTAATCCACTTTGTGGCCTACCTTGGCACTGAGATTGAAACTGTTAGGAAATCAACTGAACCCAGTCATGAAAGAATGGTATTTTTTTTAGAATTTACACTGAGTATTATAAAAAAAAATTCTAACAAATACGAGTATAAAACGCAGGAAAATATGTTTGTTTGTTTTTGTACAGGTTTCTAAATCTTCAGAAGCTAATATTAAGTCTAGCACACCACTGGAAATGGCTTCATATGAAGAGATCCCAGCTGCTACAGAAGAGATCTTTAAAGCAACTATATTATAAGATGTCAAAACAAGAAAGCATGCTTACCTCAGTTGAAGGACACTCTGTCTGTTTAACACATTACAGTAGATGAAAATTAATTTTATTTAGAATAAAATCCAATAATCAGATGCACCAACAGTATATAGTTGCACCTATGTGCTATAAATATACTAGACTTCTAGTTACACTTGAAATCCATTGCATAGTGTCTCTGGTTGGTTGTGCTGTTGTTCTGTTGGCAGACGACATCTCATCTGTCTCGTACAGACTGTAGCTCTTTTACACACTGTGTCCTCTTCACACATTGTGGTGTAGCAAATGTTAAGGTTTACACATACACCAGTATGTCATGGTAACAAATGACACCATTGACCATTGGTATTTAATACTTAATTCTTATATATTGATTGATTCATGACTTTATTAAATGTTACAAGCCCTTTTTTAAATTGTCTAGGGAAACAGGGTGCAACATTAAAACACTGAACGTGTACTGGAAAATAATTAGTAACCACCAAGTCAACGTTTTTGTTTATTTTAGTGAACCCATATCCAACTAATCCAAAAATGTAATTATTTACATACATTTACAAATTATATACATTCGTTAACCAAACCAAAAATAATTCACAAAAGAACGGGGACAAGAGAAAAGAACAAGACCAAATCAAAGAAGAAAAAAAAAACATAACTAATCTTACTAAACAGGAAACGAAAATTCTAATCTAACTCAACCATCAATATTCACAAAAAAAACCCTACATTGAAGAAAAAGAAAATCTTCAGCGTCCAAGACGCCCTAAAAATACAGTACTACACTTACTAAAACCAAAGTACCAAAAAGCAAAGTAAAAAAAAAATCGCTCTCAGTTTGATCCAAGAGCGATTTTTTTTACTTTGCTTTTACGCGCGTGCGTTGTAGACTTTCAAAAGTGCGTCTTCAGCTGTCTGCTTTATTTGAACTTAGAAGTACAGGTACGCGCAGTGTGCACGCGCAGTCAGAGCTGGAGGCGTTTATCTATAAACCAAAAGCAGTGAAATTTCACTATTCTTATGACCAGAGTTGTCATATAATATAATAATATAAAACTCTTCTTGTTTTAAATTCTCTCTGAGGGCTAAGCCACCCTAAAGATGAAATCCTAGAACCGCCCCTGCCACGCAGGTACCCGCATCACCCTGATAAAACAAAGATTAAGACAAAGAAAGAGCAAAGGGAAGAAAACAAAAACAAAATACCATTAAAATAATAATAATAATAATAATAATAATAATAATAATAATAATAATAATAATAATAATAATAATAGCCCTATGACGCCTGAGATAGGCACAGGCTCCCCGTGACCCGAGAAGTTCGGATAAGCGGTAGAAGATGAATGAATGAATGAATGAATGAATGAATGAATAATAATAGTAATAAATAATAATAATAATAATAATAATAATAATAATAATAATAATAATAATAATAATAATAATAATAATAATAAGGGACGTAACAGTTAGTCTATCTCATCTTGCTGATCACTTGAACATGTAGAAAACACCAGAATGTGAATTTCTATATTCCTGTTTATTTTCTTTTTAGAATAAACACGTCTTCTCTGTAACCATGTTTTTGCTTTGTGTTTTTAAAGCTTAAAATGACTTATGTTACCATGCCAATCCATATTACACAACCAGAAGCTTGGGGCTAGCCCAGTCATGAAGCCAATGAAGGAATGAAAGTAACATTACACAATATCATAGTACTTGACATTATCCATGACTGAAGAAAAAAAAAAGTTGGATAAAACAAGAGTACAACAATAGAGCAAAAATATACAGTTGCAATGAGACATATTCAACCCCCTCACCTCAAAAAAAAATATTACATTGATGTCAATAAATGATAATGACAAAAAAAACTCATTAAACAACAAAAAATATTTTTTGATCCATATTTCAGTTATTTTTTATTTTCAGTTATTTTGTTGTTGCATGTGCAGTATTATTTAACCTCCAGATTCAGTACTTTGTGGAGCATCCTTTAGCTTTTATAACTTTTAACAAACGTTTTCAGTATGAACTAACGAGCTTCTTACACCTCTCGAATCAGAATCTTTGCCCATGCTTCATGTGCAAAACCTGTATATCAGCGATGTTTGATGGCTTCTGTGCTGCAACTGCCTTTTTAAAATCTCACCAAAGATTTTGAATCGGATTTAAATCCGTTGACTGAGAAGGCCACTCCAGGATATTCCAGAAGTTTTTTTTCAATCAAGCTTTGGTTGACTTGGAGGTGTGCTTGGGATCATTGGTCCATGTCTGAACAGATCAAATTTGGTTTCATTAGTCCAAAAGAACTGTCTCCCAAACTCTGTAGTCTTTTCCAAATTCCTCCTGGTATATTCTAGATGACTTTTGATGTTCCTTGTGGTTCTAGAACTACAGGATGCATTAAGATCTACTTATTCAGAAAACACTTCAACTAGCACTTCTTTCTCTATCTTTTGCATTAAAAAAACAAACAAAAAAAATACCTTTGAACAATGTTTTAAACTCATGGTATCTTAAGTATGTAACCTAGTGAGCCAGCATTAATGTATCCAAACCAGCATTAATGTATCCAATCCAGCATTAATGTATCCAGAGATTTAAGCACTTATGTACGTCGCTCTAGATAAGGGAGTCTGCCAAATGCTGTAAATGTAAATGTAGGCTCATGATCCAGGGCTTCACTGAACCTCTCTTCAATGTTGAGAACAATGGCCTCCACCAGGCACTCAGGGTTTACGTTGGTTTCTGTGGTTGAGGGTGCCTTAGGAAGAAGCAAAGAGTTGTGAGAGGGCATCAGGTTTAATGTTCTTGGAGTCAGGGCCATAAGGGATGGTAAAACTGAACCACAGCCACAGAACTATAGATCCTGATAAACCTTCAATAAAAAATCAGCAAATCCCAGAAACCACTGGAGGGCTTAATGTGAGTTGGGTGTGGGACAATTCAAAACTGCCTTGGGTTTAGAGGGTTCCATTCCAACTTTGGAAGGGAAGGTCCAGAAACCAAGGAAAGAGACAGACTTTTGGTGAAATTCACACTTTTCACCCTTATCATAAAGCTTATATTCAAGCAGTCTTTGAAGAAACTGCCAGACATGAGACAGATGATCTTTGAATGAATGAGAGAAAATCAGGTGATTAGGTGTCATTAAGATAGTTGAAAATAAAAACATTGTGGCTGTGGAAGACCCTAAGAACATCATTAATGAGGGCCTGGAAGCCTGCAGGTATTGGTTAGTCCAAAAGGAACCACCAGATATTCATGGTTGCCTGATGGGGCGTTAAAAGACCATTTTCCACTCGTCCCCCTCCTTAATACGGACCAAGTAATACGCGTTCCTGAGGTCCAGTTTAATAAAAATACAGGCCCCCTGTTAGAGTTTAAAGGCAGAGGTCATGAGGGACAGATTCTTAATATAAATGACATTCAGGCAACTACAATCAATACAGGGCCTGAGAGACTTTTCCTTCTTTTCAACAAAGAAGAACCCTGCTCCTGCCGAGGAGAAGGAAGGTCAAATTATGCCGGCACTGAGCAATTCCAAGATGTATTTTCTCATGGCATCTGTCTCAGGTCCAGACAAGGAATACAGACAGCCTCTCAGAATGGTGGTACAAGGGAAGAGATCAATCGCACAGTCATAAGGGAGATGTGGTGGCAGGAAGACAGCTTGAGACTTGCTAAAAAGAAAATCACAGACCAAAGTAGTCAGGAGGGAATTTGGCAAGGTCACGAAACTTCTCCTTTGAGGTGGGAGGAACAGAGTCTATGGCCACAGAGGAGGGACAGGAAGAAAGACAGAATGGGCTACAGACAAGGATGGCATTCTTGCTCCAGTCAATATATGGGTTGTGTTGGGTAAGCCAAGGACGTCCTTAAACAATAGGGGTATGCGACTTTTCCATCACAAGGAATGAGAGAGTCTCAGTATGATTGCTGGAGACCCTTAGCTGAACAGGGACAGTGGGTGGGAATTCGGTTCCAGGCTGCTGCCATTAGGAGCTTGAACGGGGAGAAAACATTGTAGGGTAATAGAAGGTATCGAGTTCGGCCATCATAGAGGCACAGATAAGGTTTTGGGCAGCTCCAGAGACAATGAGTGACAACCACACTAGGGGGTGTTTTCGTTTAAAGGACAGCTCTGGCAAAAGTGGCCACATTTGCCACAATAGAAGCATGCCCTTTCCCTGAGCCTACATTGGTGCTCCTCATGGGAGATGTAAGAGCGGTCCTCTGGGGGAATATGTCCTCATCCGTTGCTGGAGACAGTGGTGTATGCGACCAGCAAGGTCCATGAGATCATACATGAGATCAGTCAGGCAGTTCCCTTGAGACAAGTTCATCCTTGATGGCATCGTCCAGACCACTAAAAAAGGCATCGCACAAGGCACGATTGTCCCAGCCACACAAAGCTGGCAGTGTAAAAATACTCAGTGGCATAGTAATACATGTAGTGAAACCTGACATGGTTGGATAATCTGCCCAGCAGACTGTCCTCCAGTGTTGGAGCGATTTAGTACCTGGACCATCTCACTGGTTAACAATGCCAAGTCAGTACAACAAGGAGAACACGCATACCATAGAGCTGTAGGACACTCCTGTTGATGATGATGAATGGTACCTTAGACCTTTCAGTGGGGAATGACAAGGTTTGGAATTAAATGAACACAGTCACACCATAGTCCAGAAGACAAGGCAAAGGGCAACAGAGAGGGAATACATATGGTGATAATTCAGTAAACATCTCCACAGAAAATAAATGGCAGGGAAGTTATCCATGAGAAAAAAAAGTCAGGTGATAGAATCTACTAGAGGCTCCAAGAGAAAAAAAAATCCAAAATCCACAAAAGGCTACAAAAGGCAAATAAGTCCATAAACATGTCAACAGAATGCACAACAGTTAACAAAAGGAAAACCAGCCCTAAACATAACAAAGTTCAGGCACCTGGGACAGAGGCAAAAATCCAGAGGGAAAAAGAGATAAGAAAATAGGAAAACCATAAAAAGGCAAAAGCTAAGCAGAAAATTAACAAGAAAGACAAAAATCCAATGAAGAGCTGAAAGAAGAAGTAGAACGAGGCTATAAATACAGGAAGTAATAAGCCGAGAAAATAGGGAACAATTGAGTTGTGCTTCTGCTGAGGAGAGAGAGGTGGAATCAAAACTCAGGACTGGAGTGAGGGAGTGCAGGTGCTATGTTGGAACGGGACGTGACAGTTTAAACTCCACTTCAGGCCATAAAAACTGTCAAAAAGCTTTAAAAACAACACTATTATATCAACTCATAAAGAAGTCATCCAAAGCAGAATCTTGTTCTTTGAAAAAGTTTAATTGATAAATCCTTTAATCTTTGGGGGTGTTGAATATTTCTGATTGCAACTGTACATATTGTGTATAGATAGATGAGGAGGAGGAAGACAGACCCAGATACGCAGAATAGCTTCAAATAAATAGGTTTTAATAAATATTAATACATTGAACAGGAACAATGTTTTAATAAATGTTAATACATTGAACAGGAACAATGATGACAACTAAACAGGACAAAGGACGAGGGTATACTGACAATGATTCCGCCCTGCCATCGGCAACACGGCACGGTTAGGCACATGGCGAGGCCGATGGGGGGAACAAGGCACATGGCGAGGCAAATGGGCGGAGCAAGGCACACGGCGAGGCAGATGGGGGGGACCAAGGCACACGGCGGCACAGCCAGAGAGGGCCAAGCAAATCTACAGCCGAGCAGTAGGCCCGAGCGGCGTCCACAGCCAAGCTGTAGGGCCGAGTGACATCCAAAGCCAAGCTGAAGGGCCGAGCGACGTCCACAGCCGAGCGGAAGGGCTGAGCACAACCCCCGACACATTGCGGCCAGACCACGTCTCGAAGACCAGAATGGATGAAGGGAGGTTGGGAAAGATCCTCTGCCAAGGGCCTGCAACACCCCCCCGCGGAACAGAAGAGAGGTGACGTCCTCCTCTGGGAACCGGAAGTGGAGCGACCTCCCCCACCGGAACAGGTGCAGGGCACCAAAAATAAAAAGGGCAATATCGGGATGGTGACATCCTATGTGAAACAGAAGTAAGGCGACATCCTCCTCTGGGAAAAGGAAGTGGAGCGGCATCCCTCACCAAATAAAATGCGCTATTACGTTTACGTATTGCGTTAGATGCTATTATGTCGCTATATAAATTGACGTTAGACGCTATTACGTCGCTACATAAATTGACGTTAGACGCTATTAACAGATTAATTACACAAGAGAGATCGGTTTGTTCCCCAGTTTAGCCATAATATACATTAGGCTGACATTTGTGCTAGTTATACAGGTATACAGTGCAGTGTCTGTGTGTAAGTCTTTAACTGTTTAGCTAATATGAGGTAACTAGTTTTACAGCTGTCAGTGTTTAATGTTGTTATTAAACTATGTATCTGGTAATGGTACTCAAAAGATTACTGCAATTGCAGACAGCCTGTTAGCTATCATAAAGGTGATTATAGTAGTCATTTATGCTGACAGTTGATTTTAAAGAGCAATTATTATAGTGGTATTTGTAGTTAAAGTTGATGCTTAAATGTATTATATCCATGTGTCATATTTTTACATAGGGTCAATAAAAAAATGAAAAGAAAGGCAGAGATATCAGACTTCTTTTTAAAGAAGCAAACACATACAGATCAGGTGCAAACAGACCCCATCCCAGCCCCCAGCCCCTGCATCACCACAGTACCCCAGAGCAGCTTCCTGACTGATGCTAGTAGTCAGACTTCACAAGAACCACCAACAGGTTTGAGAATCCACCAGGCAGTCAGTCCAGTCCAATGTCCAGTTCAGAATTTAAGTTTAGCTTGTTATAGATGATTTCATCAGTTTAGGCTTTACATAAAAATGTAAATAGGTGTTGATTTATGTGTGACATACACAAGATAAAATTATAACATAATATATTATAAATTATAAAATAGATTATAAGAGATATATTCTACCTCTAATGAGCAATTATGGGATTCATCCATGCTCCTTGTTAGGGTAATTTGTGACATAGTCTGTGGACCCCTAAAGTTGCCTTGGCCACCCCCTGGCCACCCCATTTGCAAGAAATGTTTCTGTACATTGGAATGAAAGATTCTTCCTACCGGATGAAGTGCCTCTTATGCCTACCGAAAATCACTGAAATTTTATTTTTTACTTTTACTTCAAATACTTAAGTACATTAAATATCAGAAAATTACTTTTGATACAAGTACAGTATATATCAGATACTTTAAGACTTTTACTTGAGAAATATTCTAAAAGGTAACTTTCACTTCTACCAAAGTCTTTTTCTAGTATGATACTTGTACTTTTACTCAAGTATTGCTTTCTAGTACTTTATACAACAACATGGCCAAATGTCCGGGCTGAACCGTAACATTATTTTAATCAGTGCTGTTTACAAGAATTGATCTTCAAAACAACCTCTGAATCAAAGCTTCAGTCTATTTATTCTTTTCACTTATCTTCACATGATGACTTAAACCAAAATTTCTCAGCAGAAACACCCCACCTGTTTTTCTCTTTGAAGATTTGTGACTCTTCTAAACACCATTATATTCTACTTTTGACATTTTCTTTTTCTAAGTTTTAATTTTCGTTACAATCAATCTTTGGCCATTTCTGTCCATATCACTTGGGGTTTTCCAGCTTACATTTGTCAAACAGGCTCATTCTGCTTTGTAAGACAACATGGGCAAGTTGTCATGTCCTCAGAGCCACCACTCTTCTTTTTGCTGATTATCTTTACATTTAATTTATATATCCTTTTGTTTTGTTTTGTGTAATTGTTTTAATTGTGATCAATTGTTTCTTAATAAGTTTCAATGCAGGGTAGATTCCCTCAATGCTCCAAATCAAACTTTTCAAGGAACCAACACTTCCATGAGTGGTCCGGATGGCCTTGACCAGAGCCTTAACTCCAGCTGCACTAAAGTTGATGCAGCAGTTCAAGCTCCATCTGTTTCTTAAAGGGCTTGTCAGACTAAGGTTGATAAAACTATTGCTGTTGCTTTGCAGGCCACTCAAATCCTGTACAGAGATAAGCATTCACAGTGACAAAAATGCAAAGGATATAGAGGAAAAATACTCTAAGCACTCTATGATAAAATGTTCAAATGGTTACCCCTTAATTATAAATATGGAATAAACAAATAGGGTGGCCAAAGGGTTTACTCTTTATGGTTTCAGAAAATTCATGCTCATGTGGGGTTGATGGGTTTCGGGAGCCTCTGTTCTATAGTTTGCCTCAAATTTTCCTTGTAACAGGATCTTTATTCCAGTTATCTGAAATCTTATATCTGAAGTAAGAAAATGGTTTCCAAGGAACGTAATCAAAGAGGGTAATCAAGAAAAAAGAAATACAAAGGAAATGATACCATAGGGGCATTTTTGATTCTATTCTCGTTTTTTTCCTAGTAACTAAAAGGTTTAGTGACCAAAAAGAGTCATTCGTTCTAAAGCCTGACAAATTACTAGGAAAATGAATAGGATCATGAACAGTGATTACCTTCCTTGGTAATACATTTCACTTACTTCAAACAAAGGATATCAGGTAACTTTATATAAGGCTTTTTCCCCCCATTTTCACTTCCTTCTTCCTCATACTTCTTTCAGGTAAATATGCAGTGGTGCTATTGTCATATAAATCTAAACAGCTTGAGGATTAGTGAAAATATCCTCCATCAGCATTTAAAAGCTCTGACTGAGAGACTTGATCATTAGACAGTTTTCACAGCCCTGCCAAGCTTCACTATGGAAGAGGAGCACAGAGAATATAAATACAGGTATCTGAGATGGATTTCATTATATGAAATAGGAGTTTTTATTGCCCTTTTCTGAATGAAAATGCTTTGCTGATATTGTTATTACTGCTAGTAATACTCATAGGTTTTATTCTTTATTCTAATTCTTATATACAGACAGGCATGGGATGAATGCAGAGAACTTCCAGATATTCAAGATGAACAAAAGCAAAAACCCAAGAAACGATACAGGTTTATGAAATGGTACTGTTGTTGTGTGGTTGCCATCCTTGTGTTTGCTCTTTCATTAGTGAGTAAGGTAAGTTTTATTGTTTACTTCAAAAAACCTAACATGTTATTCTTAAGGAATATCCTTTAACATTATCATTCTTTTTGTGCAGTCATCGTTTCTTATTTTGGTAACACTTGGAAACAATGTGAGTATGAGTGTGCCTGAAGGGCAAAAAGTGAGTGCTCTCCTGAGTATCGGCTGTATGCTGGTTGGACCAAATATTTTGCTTCTGCTCAAGAGTCTATGGAAATTTTTTTTCAAAAGTGCAATTAAACCAACTAAACAGAAAACAGTCATGTGGGTAAGTGTATTTATTAGGACTAAATAAGCTAAACTACTATAACTAATAAGGGTACAGCTATTCAGTGACCAGACAAAGCAGGTATCTATAATGGATGTGTTTATCTGTCCTCTAGGTGATCTTTGTTGAGTTTTTGGTGTCATTTGGAGAAGCGATTTTGACAGTGATGGCCATGCCATATTTTGACATTGTCACTAATGTGATGATCTTGAACAGTGTGAGCATCCTGTCAGCAGTCTTCCAGGTGGTCGATCAAATTCGTGCCAGATGTAAAATAGAAAATGATTCATTCCAACCAATTTCCTGCAAAGAATGTGGAAAGTGGCTCAGACCAATTGCTTCCATCATCTTCATTGTTCTGGGCTATGTCCTCTTCATAATAAACTACTTAGTAATAGAAGAAAACTCTTCTATTGAAGTTAAAACAGCTGTGTGTCTGGCCATTGTAGGAACAGTTTTTGTTTCATTGAACTGGTGGGAGAACTACAGCAGTCTGTTCCCATTTTTGGAAGACATTTCCAAAGACATAGCCAGTTCCCAGAATGTGGTTTGCATTCTGTCCAGTGTGGTGAAAGTCCTGGTCACTGCAGCTGTTGTTGTATATAAAGTTCCTCTGTCCAATTGGAGCTCCCTAAGCTTGATCCCTACAAGTGTGATCAGGACAGTTTTTGGTTTGATGGCAGTCCAGATTGTTTCTTCTGCAATGTGTCGCTGGTTTGTAGTGGTGGCTTGCAAGATGCATTCCCTGCGTCGTTGTTTTGTTGTGCCCATATACTTGTCCTCTGTGGCTGTCATGCTACTGTTTATTGGTCTGTTTGCCTCTAACTTTCAGTGCCCTAATTCAAATAGTAATCATTCTACAAGTGAGCCCTTTCATAACCAGACCAACAGTATTATTCCACTCTGTTCATTGATTACCGACATCAGACACACACTTTCCACACGCCATATTGTGTCAGAAAAGAATGTTGGAGGATTGGTGGTTCTTGCCCTGTGTGCCCTTAGCTGGTGGCTGGGATTCATGCTAAGCACTGGTTACATCTGGTCTCTGAAGATCCAGCGCATCGAGAGAACTCATGATCTGTTTGTGAAGCAGATGTATGAGGGAGCATTTCTAGAACAGTCCATGTTGCTTAACACACGTTTTGTGGCCAGGGAGAAAAATACGGGTGAAAGGTATATATTGAGAAAACATTATATACAATATACTGACTGATAATAGTGTGAAATGCTGAAAAAGAATAAATAATAATGTGTTTTTCTTTAGGTCAAAATGCCCGGTAACAATCTATTTGTGTGCAACTATGTGGCATGAGACGTATGATGAAATGATTAAAATTCTCATCTCAATGTTCAGGTAATTTTAGTCACATATAAATGGTAATGTGTTTGATATAAAATAATTTTCACTAAAAACAAGATTTTGTGAACAGGCTCGACAAATTCCGTCCAAAAATAAATAACTACAAAGATGCTTTCTTCGAGTTCCATATTTACTTTGACGATGCTTTTAAGGATGTGCAGAATGGCAACATGCGACATGTAAACGAATATGCTGAGACCCTAGTGGAAGTAGTCAAAGAGGTTTACACGTAAGCTTTATCAGATGACCTATTCTAAACAATTTAGCAAATTACAGGGATGAGGAGTAAAAGTAAAGCAGTACATGCTTGGTTATGTTTTAGAATTTTTAGTGAGGATGACCCATGTATATTCAAGAAGAAGCCCTGCCTCCCTCAGCAGAAGATCATCAGCACACCATATGGAGGTCGTCTGGAGTACACACTTCCTAAAGGCAACATAATGATGGTTCACCTCAAGGACAAACAGCTGATTCGACACAAAAAGAGATGGTCCCAGGTAAGATCCAAAGCAGGTAAAGAGGTGTCAATAAACTCCAATCGTTTACTGTAACATCAAAAGTTTGGTAAATACAATCTACTCCAAATAGATCATGTACTTATACTACCTACTTGGCTGGAGACTCAATGGCAAGTACCTGAAGATGTTTGAGAAGGGTGGAGATGTAGATGAACTGAGGGAACATTTAAAGGTAAGGAGCTGGCATAGGATCGATAGTCCTTCAAGGACAACTTATAATACATTATTTACCTGAATCAGAAATACCCAAAGACTTGGAATTTACCACGTCAACACCCAGAACATTAAATAACAAATTGTTGCCCATAAACAGGTCTTAAAGAAAATGTCTTGTATATAGATTTATTAATCAGTCTTTTTCTGAACCAGAAAGAGAAAGAGAACACATACATCTTGGCTCTGGATGGAGACACAGATTTCCAGCCCTCTTCTGTGATGTTACTGATTGACAGGCTTAAACTCTACCCAGAGGTGGGAGCTGCATGTGGCCGGATTCACCCCACTGGCACGGGTATGATGAGCAGCTTGTTTTTATTTCAAACTCGTGCTCATTTCAAAACTAATGTCTTACCTACATACCAGAATGTTGTGTCAATTTTCAAGTCCACGTTAAAATATGTGAAGATGTTATCATTAAAGTGCTGATACCATGTATGACTACAGTACATGAGAGCTACTTAAGGCACTTACATTTATCCCTATTCAAATTATGTATGAAGGGCCCATGGTGTGGTATCAGAAATTTGAGTATGCAGTGGGCCACTGGCTGCAGAAGACAGCAGAGCATGTGTTTGGCTGTGTGCTCTGTAGCCCTGGTTGCTTTAGTCTCTTCAGAGGTGCTGCCCTCATGGACAATAACGTCATGAAGAGATACACCACCAAACCAACAGAAGCCATTCACCATGTACAGTATGACCAAGGTATTAGCTCATGCATATCTTTTCCCACATTCAGCAGGAATTAATTTTTAATGCTAAATGCTGATTGAGCTAATTCCATGCATTATACTTGCAAATAATGCTTCTTTTTTTATTAGAAACTGACATGGTTAATTCCAGTCATTAGGAATGCATAAAGAATGTTTATGACTTCTGTAATATTAATGACAGCACCACTGAAATTATTTTAACATCTTTTAGTATTACATTGAAAACAGTAATTATATGAATATCAAATTAACCTAATGCCTTATGAGTTCATGGGCAGTAAAAAATTTGATCTTGCACTATTGTGTGATTCCAGGAGAGGACCGCTGGCTCTGCACTCTCTTAGTACAGCAGGGTTGGCGGGTGGAGTATAATGCTGCGTCAGACGCCTACACTAACGCACCACAGGACTTCAAAGAGTTCTTCAACCAACGGCGGCGCTGGGGGCCCTCCACCATGGCCAACACCATCGATCTGCTTGGCTCTGGGGGCTTGACCGCTCAGAGGAACAGCTCTATCTCTAAACCTTACATCGTTTATCAGGTCATCAGCATGGGTGCATCCATTCTGGGCCCTGCCAGCATCTGCCTGATGATAGCAGGTGAATAGATTTGTTTGAAAAACTTAAAGGTAGCCAAAATAGTAGTTTCTCTTTTGTGTTTAATAGTCCTTGACCTTTGTAATGTCTCTTACAGGAAGCTTTAATTTCATAGTAAATATGGATCCAAAGGTTGCTCTCATTGCAGCCACGGTGCCTCCAACAATCTACCTGGCACTGTGCTTCAAGCTGAAAGCTGACACCCAAATCCAGATAGCAGCAGTCATGAGTGTTTTGTATGCGTTCCTCATGACTGGAACTATTCTCTCAATCATAGGTATTATTGTTGTCCTTGAAAATTGAAATAGTTATAAAAGTAAAATTTAAGGAATGTCAAATAAAAATCATATATCTGACTATTTCATATTTTACTGAATATATCTTGTGAAAAAGGGAAACAAACCGGAAATTAATCTGACCCCAACCTTTTCTGTACTGTTTTTCTTAGGAGACATAGTGAAAAATGAGACATTTATGACCCCCAGTGGCCTGTTTCTGATTAGCATGACTCTACTGTACATCATCACAGCAGCTCTTCACCCTCAGGAGCTTTCTCTGCTCATCTATGGGGTTCTCTATTTCCTCTGTATACCCAGTGGCTATCTCCTGCTTTCTATTTACTCTATCGTGAATATGAACAATGTCTCATGGGGGACACGAGAGACTGGGGGCAAAGTGGAAACTGTAGCAGTGAGCGCCATAAAGAGGAAGGTCAAACAGGCAGCATGCTGTAAATGCCCCTGCTGGAATACCATTGACGATACAACTGAAAATGAGCCACTGCTGAGCTCTGTAGTGTCAGAGGAGCAAGATCTTAAGATCCACACGGATTCTGAAAAAAGGTTATTTTTGCTACGTATCGTAACTGGCAATACTGCATGACAAACCTTTTATTGCTTAATTTTTATTAATTACTTTATTACAGTTCATAAGTTCATGAGAAACATTATCAGCATTTCAGTTTATCGATTATTCTAACACTTTTCTACTAGCCAGTTTACTTTCCTAAAAGAGTATTTTAAGAAAAGTTTAAAATTTTATGATTCACATTCCTCAGTCGATAACCTTCATTTTAAAATCATGTCTAAATCAGTCGCTCACATCTATAATCTATCATTGGCTAAAGTCTTTTGTCATATTTTGTCTTTTACTAGATCACATGAATGCCTCACATTACAAATTCCTAAAAGTAAGTGTTGTGCTTGGCTATTACATTTTTATATGTATATATACACTACAAAATAATGAGATCTCATGGTTAATAATAATAATTTTTTCCATTTCTATTTCATCGGATAAATAAAGGCTGGATTGAAGACCTGCAAGAAAAATTTCATGACTTCCCACTACACCAGGCCACACTCTCAGAGGTATAAATCTTCTACCTTTTAGTTTACAAAAAGGTTCTGATTTATTGTACTTTGACCCTATTCTACATATTTTTACCCTCCGTTCAAGGATGAAACTATGTTCTGGAAAGAACTGCAGAAACTATATTTGGAACCTCTTAAAGAGAACAAAGAGCAACAGGAAAAAGTCGCAGAAGAGCTCAAAGACCTTAGAAACAAGGTCAGACTGTGTAGAGTATGAAGTTACACCTGTTGCGGAAATTAAAGCGGATAATGGATCATTACTTTTTATGTTTAGGTGACATTTGTCTTCTTCATCTGCAATGCTCTTTGGTTGATGGCCACCTTGTTTCTCCAAGCCATCGGCCAGCCTGTCTCACTGCCTATTCCAAAAATGTATCCAAATGGAACTACTTCTTGGAATGAAACATTTTCTGTTGATCCGATATCACTAATGTTTCTCCTGAGCTTTGCATTGCTCCTTATTATACAGTTTCTTGCAATGCTTTACCACAGGTAACTAACTCGCTTTATCCAGTATAACCATATATTAAGAGAAAGAGAGAGAGAGATTGATTGAATTCATGCTGTTATGCTGAATTCTTGAGTTATTATTGATTACTTTAATCTAACAGGAGCTCTAAACTTTCTAAAAAAGCAGGAGTTTTGACAAATTGTCCTACCTTTTAAGACAGGATGTCTCTGCTCTTTTGCACTTTTACACATCGATTAGTTCAAGCTTCCTTCTGTATATTAAAGCTAGAAGCATCTGATAAGGTTACAGTAATAAAGCACAAAGTTTTTTTGGTATTGTTATGTCTTAGAGTGGGACAGTGTGATAACATAGAGGGAATGTCTAGAGCACAGTAATTTATAATGGGTATACATTAGAGTTTTTATATGTTATTGTTTCCATAGGAACAAACCATGTACAGCAGATGGGCTACATAATCTAAGCCTAATAATTGTGTCAGTCTACACAGCAATTACACAATTTCTGTCTTTTTTTCCAGAATCTACACATTAATTCATTTTGTGTCCTATTTTGACACTGAGATAAAGTCTTACTATCGAAAAAAGGTATTCTTTCAAGTGATTTTTAAAAAAATCAAAAGTTAATAAATATAATAAAGTAATTATTAAAATAATTGTAATTTTTATTTAGGTTCCTGCAGCTTTGGAAACCGGTGCTCAGTCTTTGCCAGGGAAGGAGATGTCTATTATTACTGAAGCTGACACAAGCAACTAAGATCTCAAGACAGAACTCACCACAACTGAAGGACCTTCTTGCCCTGGATCACTGTAAATATTTATTTTGCCACTGAAAAAACATTTTTAAAGTATGAAATGAAACGCATGCTTAAATCCATGTTTATGATAAGCAGCTGCTGTCTTATGCTTTATCCTTTAAATAACTCAGGACATAAAGTTTATTTCATTTAAATGATGGCACACAAACCTTATTGGTCAGCCTAAAATACAAAAACTATGTCCTACTTGCACAAACCGATACAAGATGTTTATCAATATAGAAAATTTTAAAAAATCTATTTTAATCATTAAAAAAATCAGTGATGCTATAATGCATACATGATATTGATAAGCCTAATAAAGAATTCTATCTGAGGTTCAAATTTCATGGGAAAGTTCTTTTCTTGTCCATAAAATCAGACTTAGGGTACACTAGAAACCCACTGAAGGTTGTGTAGCGTCCCTGGTTGCTGTAAACAGCAAAGCGCTCATCTTGTTGGCTGTAAAGCCAAATGATATCTCCTTGGTTCAGTACTAATAACAAACTTTGGCTCTGCATTCCTCTTTTCTGTGACGTGTCCTCATCAAACACCATGGCTTGCACTTCGCCAGTCCCTTTCATTAACTTCACTGACACAGCCCGTCGAGGGTGCTTCCCTACCGTGAATGCAAAGAAGTATACTCCTGGCACTCGGCATATGAATTGGCCAGAAGACTTGTTGAAATGGCCACCAATGTTGACATACTCCACGTCAAACCTCAGAGCCGCCCTCTGGTCTTGTCTACTCTTTTCCCCCAGCACAGATGATGTCCTAGCTACCGAAAATGCAGACCTGAGCTCCTCTGGGGTTTGTCTCCAGCTATAGCTGGCGTGTCCAGGGGGCAGGCACTCAGTACCAAGCTGGTTGTTAAGGTATACCATAGATGATGTAGACTCTGGGTATACAAGATAGCCAGAAAAAGTGATATAAGGGGCAGCATTGCTGTAAAGGGCATAGTCTGGGTTCTGCTGCACCAGCAGCCATACTGTGTCCATGGGCAACAGGCTAATCATGGCACTCTGGCTCTGCACCTTTCGTCCTTGTTTCCTGTACTCATTATAAGCCATTGCTTGCACTTCCTGACTGTTCTTTACTAGCATCACAGACAGCAACTTCTTGGGGTACTTTCCTACAGTCAGTGTGAAGTAATAGGTACCGGCGATCTGGCAACGAAAGAGCCCTGTGTCCGGGTTGAAGTCACCACCAACGTTGACAAGCAGGCGGTCAAAGGTCACGACTCGCTGAAAGCCACCCAGCAGGCTGATGCTGCGTGTTGCAGAGAACCCTGAACGCATGCTCGGCATCATGGAAGAAAGAGGGCTGACAAAGTTGATGAACAAGAATATTTGACAGAGGGCATTTGTGGACAAGGTCCAGAATAATCCTGAGAAAGAGAAAATAACAGTTAACAATAAATATACATGTGGCCATGTATTTTTTCCTTCATCCCAAAGAAATGAATAGAATTTTCATTTTGTAATGTTGTTAGAAATGATATTAAATTACAAATCAGTCTTATTACTGTTTTATTTATTTTTTGTTTATTTCTACTATATGTAATACATATTATAATGATTAATTTAAATTCAAATAAGTCTAATTTGTCTTAAACACATGTCTTTGGACTGAGGGAGGAAACCTCAAAAGCACTGGGATGCAGGATGGAAATGAGACTTGAATCCACAATCCCAGATATATGAGGCAAACGTGCTCATCACTAAGCCACCATGCGTTGTTTTCTAACAACAATAATGATCCTAGGACATTGAATTACCAGCACTGCATATTAATTTGCTCAGCCTGTATAAAGTTATTTTAATTTATTTTTACAGTATATGAAGAATGAACACCAGGGTCTTAATGTCCTCTTGTCACCAGTCAATGTATAGAACATGTTGAAATTCCATATGAACAAGTTCGGAAGTCTGGTTTAGCCTTGTCACAATGAATTCCCACTTTCCTATCAGGTGCTTAATGGAAGCAATAGCTGCTCTAATGCAGCTGGTATTGTCTGTTCACTCTGTGCACTGGGGTAAAAAGGCTGTAGATTAGCCACTGGCTCAGTTCCCTGGTATCCTACAACAATAACATATTTCGGAATGGATGGAGCAGTGCAGGAAAGTTTATGCGACCACAGTGTATTAAAGAAAGATTCAGTCTGAGAGTAATATACAAAGCCAAGCAGACATACAGAGGATCAGTTAAATTAAAAATAATAAGTAAATAAATAAATACATGCATAAACAAATTCTATAGAATATAATCATTTCATTACATTGTGATTATAAAAGCACAATGTCACAAAAGTAAATCACTGAGAGACATAATTTCATTTCATTTAAAGAACTTAAGATTAAAAATATGTATCTTTAAAGATAGCTAAAGATACATATTTTTAATCTTAAGGAACTTAAGATTAAAAATATGTATCTTTAGCTATCTTTAAATGCCCTAAATTTAAGTTTGTGCTGCACTGATATGGAGATTAAAAGTTATAAAAGTATAACTGAGCAAAAACAGATAATAAATTAAAAATCAGCCATGCAGTTTCTACTAATAAGAAATTGGAAACAGAAGTATTAGGGTTGGGTTCTTTTTGTTTGTTTTGTTTTTTTACTGTGTTTGCAGTGGATTGTTCTTTCTTTCTTTCTTTCTTTCTTTCTTTCTTTCTTTCTTTCTTTCCATCCATCAATCCATCCATCTCTCTACAGAACACTAGATGAGAGGCTGAAATACCGCCCTGGATGAGTTGCCAGTAAACACCTCCATCACATTCACACACTCGTTTAACAGAACTTTTTATATTGCATATTTGTATGAAACTTCAACCTGAAATCTACAAACGCACAGAAATCCCATATTTTTACTCACTAAAGCTTCTAAATAACTCAAACTTCACTGTAAATAAGACTGTAATTTTTGTATTTGTTATTGTATTTAAAAGTACTTTTAATGGAACTGCTCATTACATACCTGTTTTAAAATGCTGAAGAGAGGTCATGATTCTCATGAGCCTTATTCCTCTGTTACTGAAAGCCTCACTCACTCTCTAACACTAAAGTGGTGAACAATTCAACTTTTGACGTTGCGAAACCTTTCTATGGAAGGCCATTGTGGTCAAATTGGGTCTCGATATATACGTAGGTAATGACTCGTGTTTATCCGAAAATACAAAATGGTTACCATACCACAATACATTATTTTCAATATAACTGCATGGGTTAGAGTGTGTTATTCAGCTTATTACCCCGGTCATTTCTCTGTAATTACAATGTTTGATTTATTAATGAACAACATACTGTATTGAACACTTAAAGTGTGTAAAGTGTGAGGTCTCCTCCTTCTTTAAACTCTCCACAATCATCCTGGTCCCAAGAAACCCTCTATCACTGGACAGAATGACTACAGGCCTGTCGCTCTGACATCTGTCATCATGAAGACCTTTGAACATCTGGTATCGGCCCACCTAAAGATTGAAGCAGAAAAGATATACTATACAAATGACTGCACTTCAAGTGACGCAACTGTCAAACTCCTGAAATTTGCAAATGATACTACGCTCATCGGTCTCATCCAAGATGGCAACGAGTCTGCATACCAGCAGGAGGTGAAGCGGCTGGTGTTATGGTGCAGTCAGAACAGCCTAGAGCTAAACACCCTCAAAACTGTGGAGATGAGAGTGGACTTTAGGAAAGACCCTTCAACAATACTCCCCCTCACAATATCCAAAAGCCCTCTTTTATCTGTGGAGTCCTTCAAGCTTCTGTTCACTACCATTTCCCAAAACCTGAAATAGGAGTGCAACTACTCCAACAAAATACTCCAACTCCATCATTAAAAAGGCCCAGCAGAGGAGGTACTTTCTATGTCAATTAAGGAAGTACTGTCTGCCACATGAGCTGTTGATGCAGTTCTACACTGCAGTCATTGAATCTGTCCTGTGCACATCCATCACCATCTGGTTTGGAGCAGCAACAAAACAGGAGAGGAACAGACTGTAATGCATCATGGACACAACCTCTTTCAGCTCCTAGCTTCTCTCAGGTGCTACAGAGCTTTGTTTACCAAAACTGACAGACACAGGAACAGTTTCTTTCACCAGGCAATCACCCTTATTAACAACTGATCATAATTATATTCCCTGCTTCATATCTATAAGTACTGCATTATCAGAACTGTCAGTCATCACATCATCTGTATATGTTACACACACTACTGCTGTTGCATATTGTATAAAAAGCATAATATTGCACATTCTCACCTGTATGTTAATTGTACATATTGTACACACATATACAGACTATATGTATGAGTATATTGCACATTTTCACCTGTTAAATTCATTATCTGTATGTTAAATGTTTCTGCAATTTCTGGAGTACGCTCCTAAGAATTTCACTCACCAAGGCACATGTGCTGTCATGATGTGACAATAAAAGTGACTTGACTTGACTTGAATATTGTTATTTGCACTACCATGCACTTCTCACACTTTGTGTACATAATTGATCAGTCATATACTTTGTATTCATATTTAATCCTCATACTGTCTATATTGTATCATATCGTCTGTTTTGTCTTGTGTTGTATAGCCCAAGCTAAATGTATAGTATAGTGTTATTTATGTCTGTACTTTTGAGAGTAACAAACAGTTGGAACCAAATTCCTTGTGTGTGTCAACACACTTGGCCAATAAACCTGATTCTTATTAATGGTTTATAGTTGAATTTCATGCTGTGGAACATCCATGAGACAAGTTAGTTCCTGTCATCACTTACCTTATAGCACTTACTATAACCCCACAGAGAATATCTATGTTTTATAATGTCCCGGACAATTTGGTCTCACTGCAGAATTGTGCACAGTATTATTTTAATCCCGCTCCTGCCTGCTTCTGCAGAATGGTCCCCAAACCCACACCCCAAATTGTTATAAGGGCCCGAGCACCGATGGTGTGAAGCCCTATCGTTTTTGCTCGGGTTTATTATTTTTTTGCACACATTGGCCAATTGGGGTCCCTTAACATGCTCGAAAACTCTTGAAATTTGGCACACACGTCAGAGCCGTGCAACGCTAGGCTTGGGCAAAGGCTGGATTACGGGTGTGGCAGGGGGGCTCTGTAGCACCCCCTGTAATGCAAAAACAAACATTTGTGCACAGATCGGGCAATTATGTACGCTCATGTACGAGCGTATGTATATATGTACATATATCTCAGAATCAGCTTTATTGCCAGGCATGTTTTCACATAAATCTCCACAGTGTAACAGAATGACATAGTATAGATGAAATTGTATGTACACATGTGCAGTTGTGAAATGTGCAGTTGAAGTACAATTCAGTACAATATGTATGTATGCATGCATATATATATATATATGTGTGTGTGTGTGTGGTGGTTGTACAGAAGGACACGGTGTGAATATATGTATAATAAAGAAATTTTATGCATATATTCCCACCGTGTGCCTCTGTACAACCACCATTCAAATCGGAAAATGGCGCCCAGTCTATTTACAAACTACATTTCCCATAATGCTTTGCTGGCGGTTTGGGTGCAGTGGGGACGTGACGCAAGGCGCTGAAGGCGTGAGCGCTGCGTCTCTGCGAGGAAGAGGCACTGAAAGTCGAAGCTAAACCCGCATTCAAGACAACATGGCAGGATTGCCCCGCAGGATTATCAAGGTAATTGTGACGCTAATTCACTGTACACGACACTCACACGCCCTGCATTATGGCATCAATACCGCCCTGAGGAGCTCGCAAGGCGGCGTGCGCCAAAGCAGAAGCCGGTTACATTCCGCTGCTGCTAGCGCTAAGTCACTGCTAGCGACTTCCGTTTAGGTGTTCGCTCTTATATGGGAGGGTTAAAAATACACGCACGACACATTTCAGCCAACAAAAATGGCGGATCGCCTGTTCCTGCTACATAATTGTTCACAATGTACAAATAAAACTCGGCAACAATTAGCACACGTCGCATTATGTGACCCAGAGTGAACGCTAACGAACAGGCTAACATGCTAACGCTAGCTAGTCATCAGCGCTGCCATTCATTGATTTGAGCGTCGATAGCCAGTGCGCGCGCTATGTTAGCATTAGCTTTAGCTTTCCACTGTATTATGGCCCAGCTAGTGGGGATGGATATATACAGAATTAATCGCCATCTTAAGTCATTCGAGCAGCTTTTACTGTTTTTATTTCGCCTACGTTGATAGTGTATCGATATTCAGATTTGTTTTTACGTTTAAAGAAAGCGCAGTGGATGAAACGGCAGTCGTGTAGCTTAGCTGAGATGCTAACAGACCTGACTAGCATGTTGATAACTCTCTATCTGCCTGCTCAGGTTTAGGCCTCGATAGCTATTTGCTAACCGGTAAAATACAATATTAACGATGTGTTATAATGCGGGATTTGTATAAAATACGAGAAAATAAACAACCGTGTTTATCGTTTGAGGTGTTTGGAAATAAATCCATAATGAAGCTATTCGGTTTAGCTCAGTGGTAATAATCAAACGACGCTGCAATCTGGTCGGGTTTGGGGAAGAAAAAAAAATATATATATATATATATTTATATCGTCGGATTCGCATCAAATCGCTGTTTATTTTGTGTATTTGTGGTTATTGGCGTGTAAAATTCTTGGAGAAACCGCAGTCCATGCAGGTTGCAGTGCCGTAACAGTGTTATGAGTCATGTAAATCTGAATGACTAGTCGCTTTTTATTGTAGCCGTGGCGGAAAAGGCGTAGCCCAGAGCTGGAGTCGGTCAGTAACAATGTCTGATACATTCGACTGGGGGTTTAAACATCTGATCTCATTTCGTTTTTAATGACTGATTGCACTTTGCACGGATTATAAAAATGACATTAATACGAATTAATGAAGGTTGTTCTTTAAAAGCACGCATTGATCAATAAACCCGATTCAGATTTAGATTCAGATTCAGATTCACACGCATTAGGCATGCGTGTTCTGATTAATCTGTGTTCAGACTGTTCAGCGGCGTTGGAGTCGGATCACAAGAGCCACACTCATGCAGTCAGAGTAACTGGATGTTGTGTATGCAGTGTGTATCACTGTGCGCTGGGATTTGGCTCCAGCGTTGTCTGATTATGTTCATGAGAAGCTCTAGACATTTAAGGAATGTTGAATGTTGCTCTGTGACTTTGAGACAATGCTTTTATGTTTTTTATTTTTTTATTTTTGCAGTGCTGACAAAAAAAGTAGAATAACTACAAAGGGTTCTAAGTCATTTTATTTATTTGTTTTTATTAAAAACGACCTAACTCAATCATTACACTCTGACCTAGAGGTCTTGGTGCATGGTCCGTTCATTTAGAACAGGGGTCTCCAATCTTATCCATAAAGGGCTGGTGTGGGTGCAGGTTTTCATCCCAACCAAGCAGAAGCCACACCTGATTCCACCTGTTTAATCAGCTGTTATTGGCTTTTAGTAGACAATGGTGTGGCTTCTTGCTTGGTTGGAATGAAAACCTGCACCCACTCCGCCACTTTTGATTGGAGATTGGGAGACCCCTGATTTAGAATTACTGGTGCGTTTAGTTTTCTTTTGAGAAGTTTTGCACCAGAATTATTTGGTTGCAGTTGATTTAAAGGAATTCAAAGCATGTTGTAAGTTAGAATAGAGAGCACTTAATCAAGTCGTGTGACCTCAGACACGTCACGTCTTGAGCTTCGCGCATTCCATGGGTGCTATAAGATACTCTTCTCTTTATTCATGTTTGCTTTTGGAAAGGCTCAGAAGGTTATACTAGCTCACTTTTACAGTAATTGCTACTGTGTCTCTCAGTATATTGGTTCTCAGGGTTTCTTAAACTTGTTGCAGCGAGAGACTCCTGCATAATGCAGGTTTATTTTTATAAACATAACCCAACTGTTTAAATATTAGGTGCACAATTCAAATTTGTAGAATATATTCTTCAGTATTGGAGCGTTTTCATTTTCACTTACAGAATATATTTTATTTAAATTCAGATACTGGATTATTTGTAGTTTGAGTTATCAATGTTTTGGGTTACATTCATTCATCTTATCTAACCTTTCAAAGATCCTTAACTCAACAAATATCTTACATTGGTAATGGTGGGTTGTGTTTTAGCTCACTGTAACAAAATGTATAAATAGAGAGCCTGTGGCTATGCTTCACTGACCATTGGTTTTTAGCTAAATATAACTTAATCTGTATACATTATGCTGCAAATTTAGCATTGATGCAAACACTGTATGGTTAAAAATGTGGACACCTGTCCTTCACAACCCTATTTAGTTCTTCCACAAATTATTGACACAAACTTGGAAGTAAGAGGTCAAAACTTGTTCCAACATAACAGTGCTCCTTATTCACAAAGTGAAGTTCACGAAGACATGGTTTGCCAAAGCAGTGGCCAATTTTCTATAGATGGGTTCTGGACTGAAAAGTTAAATGTGAGCCAGGTCTCCATGTCTGACATCAGTGTCCAACATTGTTAATGCTCTTGTGACTCTATGAGCTCAAAACTCTATGGCCACACACTTAAATCTAGTGGAAATTGTACATAGAAGAGTAAACAGAAAATTGGGAATAAATGTGAAATGGGATGTTCGGCAAGCCCACACAGGTGTACATGTCAGTTGTCCACAAACGTTTGGTCATATAGTGTAAGTAATTGAAGGCATTAGACAGTTTTATTTATAGGTATTGACAGATAAATAAGTTTATTATTAAGTCCATCAGGCAACATTTATCTCAAATGTGTGATGGGCTGATTCTGTCCATTAATACAGATTATGAAACAAGAAGAGAATAACTGGTTCTATATTTGCATCCTTGCACCATTTTGTCATTGCACATTAAAATGTTATTTGAGTCTGTCTGATGTCTTCATTTATCATGTTATGTGATAAGTTTGTGCTAGAATTAGAATCATCTAACAGTTTTTGTGCTGCTCTGCTTTATGCGGTTTCACATCCCTGTATCTGGAAAAATTCTCGCCAGTAAAATTTGTCTTGCCTGCAGCGGGACATGGTGTCCGTCCACGTGTAGTGCAGCAGGTAACTGTGTATACCAACCAGTTAGAGCTGGTCATGGTTTAAGAAACGTCAAATAGATAGTTTACTCTCGCAGAAGTCAATAGTAAGTGGAGGGTTTTTTTTTGTGGGTGAAAAAATGGCAGTAATTATTATATCAGCAGCTTACTGAACTGTCTGAAAGAGGTAAAAGTTGTATTTCCTCAATCCCTATTATTAAGGCAACCAATATGGTCCAAGGAACAAACTTCATCTATGTAATTGTAAGTTACAATCGTTTAACCAACTAAATATTTGTCTAACGTTCGTGACAATAACATGTCAAGCGTTGAGGACGACTTTGCATAAAATTGTATAGTATATTAGGTAATATTTTGCTGAGTGTTCACAGTTTAAGGATGTCAGGGATTACACAGAAGAATCCCTTCCTAAAATCAGCCTAAAAATGCAGCCTTTAAACCAAATGTTGTTGTAGCAGAAATTACATTGTGTTGTGGTTTTAAGTGGCAATAAAACACAGCTCTGTATCTCCACTGTCGAGTATGGGGATGGTTTTGTGGTTCTTGTGAAGGTTGACTGCAAAAATTCAGCAAACCTCTAGGGTATTTTAGCCCAAAACCTGTGGAACAGATTTTCTTTCCATTACATTTTGTTTAAAGGAGAAGAGAGCATAACTCATTCTATTGTGAAATGATGGCACATTATCATAATTTCTGGGAGAAATGGTAGCAAAGTGTATACTAAATGAAACTGTGACTGTGCCTGACTTGCCTTTAAACTCTGTTCTCTGCAAATTTTCTCTTAATTATGACACTATTATCTACTCGTCATTGACTGGCAAATGTGAAACTTTATTTTGCATGAAGAGTTGTTAATCATTCATATGTACATAATGTTCAGAAAGGAGAATTATAATCACGGATAAATCTTTTGTAACAGACTAAGGTAGAAATGTGAGTTTGATTGCTCTAGCTGCTTAAATGTCTTACCTCAAGCGCACACTAGAGCTGGTGTTTAAAAAAGGATCTGTTTTATTACTTATTTGTGCCACTTTCATCATTTTCAAACTGCCTCTGGATGCAACATTTGCACAAGAACTGCATCAGGAACTTCATGTAATTTTCATGGCCAGTCAGCTGCACACAAGCCTAACTGTCTCCATGCCAAGTATTGGCTATAAAGCACCACCGCTGGATTCTGGACCAGTGGAGATGTGTTAAATGGACTGATAAATCATGTTTCACTATATGGCAATCTGATTTGATGAACCTGGGGTTAGTGGAGTTCAGGAAACTGCTTCTTACCAGAATAGTGTCAGCAGTAGAAGACAGCGGTCTGGGGCAATTTTCCCATGGTTTGGTTTAGGCAATTATGTTTCCAACACTGTGGCAACAGTTTGTGGGGGAAGATCCTTTCCTGTTCAAACATGGTGTAATGAGTTTGACCCATCGAACACCTTTGGGATGAGTTGGACTGTTGTCCCATTTTATATACATATATATTAGTATCTGTTTTGACAAAATCCTTTTTGACTGAATGTGCATGAATTCCCATAACATACAAAATATCTTCACAAAAGAGAGGACCTTAAAATTGAGGGCCAAATCTATATTGTTACATATGGTTTTGAAATGGGAATCCCAACAAGCTCTCCTATGCAGATGCTCAGGTGACCCTATACTTCAATAACACAGCAGTATGCCTGGAAAATGTTACAGCAAGCAACTCTTTTGCTGAATTATATCGATAATAGTAGGTGAATCAAATCTTTCATTGTACCATGCACAAACTTTGGAATGGAAAGAGATTTTTTAGGAACGAAGGGATTTTCCTTCTCTTCAGGAAGCAGTGAAATGAGCCATCTCTGTAATTGAGGGACGATATATAAATAAATAATATTTTTAGTCCGAAAGCTGACTAGAATTTTGCCAGAGATTTGGCCATAGATGAATGGCAAGGTTGGAGTTATGGTCACTATGCCTTGTAAATGTTACAGCATTGTCTGGGAAAGTGCCTTTTGACAAACTGCCATAGTAGACCCTGTATTTAAAAATAGGACGAAACAGTTTAACCTCTACATGTTTGTTTATGCTTTAAGTATGAAGCTGTTACGGTGACATATGCTAATGGTTTTTTAAAGTTGTTGGTGCTTCTCTATGAAGCAGAGAACTGTGCATCATTAACTAATTATTAAGTTGTCAACCAAGTTAAAAAATTATATTTTGATATTCCTGAGGCATTTTTTCTCATGGAACTGTAATTATTTGTTTTTATCTTTTTATTATGGATGGAGATGATTACCGTGGTAGGTTGTAGCGAGACAGTTGTTTAACCTTGGTTGTACATGCTGGTTATTTCCTGTAAGTACTTGTTATTTCTTGTAAAGGTCATGACTCAAAAGTAAATGTGTGTTTCTTTACTTCCAGCACTATTCAATGGAATCAGTGACTTTGCACTTACAGCACTTCCTCTCTACAGAAACCTAGGGGGAACTTATCTGTGAATTTAAAAAAAGATGATTAGGTTAAATAAACTTGTTTATCCATGTTAAAACAGCTACGAACTGATGTCTGCATGGCATCAGCAGGTTTTTTACCCTTTTGTAATATCAGATAATCTAATCACCTAAGTAAAGGCATCATTAAGCATGTTACTAGCAAGTTCTGTTCCAACCTGCCACCATTTTTTTTATTCCCTTTCATGTTGCATGCGTGTGGGTGTGTTTGTGTGTGACTAGGAAACTCAACGTTTGTTGGCAGAGCCCGTGCCAGGCATCAAGGCAGAGCCCGATGAAGGGAATGCTCGCTACTTCCACGTGGTCATCGCTGGACCTCAGGACTCCCCCTTTGAGGGAGGGACTTTTAAACTTGAACTCTTTCTTCCTGAAGAATACCCAATGGCAGCTCCGAAAGTACGCTTCATGACCAAAATATATCATCCCAATGTTGACAAGCTGGGGAGAATATGCCTAGATATCTTGAAAGGTCAGTAACCTGTTATTAACACAAACAGATTAGGTTTAATGGAGCAGGGAATTTTTTATTCTTTTTTTTTTGGGGGGGGGGGGGGGGTGTCAGAAATGTGTGTTATTACACACATTTCCTCTTGCATGGCTTTTTCTATGTAGATTGGTGTTTGGCTTCAGTCATGCCTGAATATAAAGTATTAATTATAAGTGATTGTCATCACAGTCCAATGTGCAAATTATCAATGGATGACTCGGTAACCAGAAACTGTTGAAGTACAGTGGCGATTTCTCCTACAGTTCAGCACAATATCCAAAAAGTCTTGCAGTAATGTAATTTCCGGCTTCGGCGTTCCTCCTTCGTTGCTGTCCAGGATGCATTGAGATGCATTTCTGTTCACACTGCAAATTTGATGCCTCCCAGACACCCTCTGGATGGTGTTTGAATGATCAGATCAGTGTCATTTGGAACAACAAAATATAGATGGTGTCTAAAAAGGATAGTTATTTGGGCTCACATTGTGAACATGTATATATTTAGTTTCTGCAAGGAGCATATAGCATATATCTATGTAGGCTTTTAATATGACCATGAATAAGACTGTTATTAAAGCACACAGACGGATGGCAATAATCCCTACAGAAATGTGGATCCAAAGCGCATAAACATATCAGTGATGAGCTGATATTCAGAATCAGAATCAGAGAGAGCTTTATTGCCAGGCATGTTTTCACATGCGAGGAATTTGTTTTAGTGACAGAAGCTCCACAGTGTAACAGAATGGCATATGCAGTGTAGACAAAATTGTATGTACACATTTACAGGTGTGAAATGTGCAGGTTAAATATAAATTGTATGTATAAATTTGAAGTATACAATATATACAATTTGTATGTACACGTGCAATTTTGAAATGTGCAACTGAAGTAAACAGTATAGACATTACACACCATAACCGCTATAGAACATTGAAAAAGTATATGTACTTTTATTAGTACTTTGTATTATTAGAATCTGCTCATTATTTACAACAGCTCCTAGTTATGTTTCTTTTTTGTTTGGATGTGGTGCATCAGACTCTCCCACTTGTGTTCTGGCAGCTGAACATAGCCACTGTTTCGTTTGAAGTCCCTCATGAACACGTGGCCTTTTCCTGAGGAAGTGATTGCACTCAGTATCACAGCATTGCATGTGTGTTGGGGGGTAAAACTTTATTGCGTACAACATTTTCAAATATTTTGCTTCTAAATAGTGAACATTCCTTCATTATAAGTATATATAAACCTTTTTGGTGAACTTCTGTTCATCTCTGAGTTCCTGTGGATCTGAAACTTCTTTGAGTTTAAGCACTGCAGTGTGCTCATGTTTATACTTCTTTGACCCTTACCTAAATTAGCGGTGATAAGTGCGCCTTGGCTGCTGTATAAAACAAATGTGTGTCCAGGCGGCTTAAACTGCAAAGCTCGCTCTCAATCAGCACAGAAATGCTAACAGATGTTTTGCTTAGCAGCACTAGTGCGTGAGCACAATAAGCGAAAGCAGAACGTAAATATTGAATACTTTAACAATTACCTTTTATTTTGTACTGCTAAGTAGGTGAAGGTCAGGGTAGTATAAAGACAACTCTTGTACCTGTGAGCAATTTAGTTATATTTTCCGTTTTTCAGCCTGTTTTTTCAATGCACTAAAAAACTTGCAGGGTAATAGCTTGTAGGGTTTCTTCTGAAAAGTGTGCTGTTGTATGGTTGTTACTTGGTATTAAAATAAATGCAGATGGTGCTTATTTCTGTAGTGTATATTTATTCTGCTCAGCAATAATGCCGTTTCAGAGCGAGGCTGATCTCAAGAACAATGCGCAATTCACAGATCTATTTTCTCCTTTTTACATTTTGGGATATACCTCCGTTTATCCCATGATTTAGTCACATAACTGCAAGGCTGGAGCTCATTCCAGTCCCAAGGTGTACCTCAGCATTAAAAAGTGGACACTGTACACATATACAATTTTATTTGATTATTCTTTGATATATAATATTGAATTGCTGAGGGTTTCTATACTAAAAAGCAATTCTGTGTTTCTCAATAATGTTTTTTTAAATGTTTACGAGTAAATGGCTTTAATAGTAATCACTCACAAAATGTCAAAAGCCTCTCTGACACTCTTTTAATCCCGTTCTCTTCTGTATTGATATAAGATTTGTTAGGTTGCTGGTCGTTGCTTACCACTTCCTCGTCTCATCCTCCTTCGTTCCCCCTCTTTTTCTCTCGGCCATAATGTATATTCCAGATAAGTGGTCCCCAGCCTTGCAGATCCGCACAGTGCTGCTATCAATCCAGGCATTACTAAGTGCTCCCAACCCTGATGATCCTCTAGCAAATGATGTTGCAGAGCAGTGGAAGACCAACGAAGCTCAAGCCATAGAAACAGGTGGGAACTTCTTTTTTCTTTTTGTTAAACTTGAGTAAAACAGTTACGGTCTAGTATTTTGTTTCAGTTTTTGCACAACATCCTTTTAGCTGTGGTGCAGTAGAGCCAACAGGGAGAAAGTTATCGATATCAGGGCCGATACTCGCGCTAGATCAATAACAGATCAGATTTGACATTTTTTAAACCTTTGTATCTTTTCATGGAGCTATGGAACTACTGATCTCAGACCAGTATTAGGTATTGGTCAATACTCAGAGCACCAATAATCAGTGTATAACATCCTGAACGTCACACCCATGTCTGCCTATTCCAGAAAGGAATAAACAGTGAATTGATCCCTACTTTTACTGCTATAATATCTTCCACTAGATTTTGGAGTGTGGCTGTGGAGATTTTGCACAATCAGACATGAGAGAATTTGACGTCGAAGAGGCTTCATGTACAGTTGGCATTCTCTAACTGCCAAAGGTGTTCAGTGGGGATGAAGTCGGTGCTCGGTGCAGGCCAACCTTAGCAAACCTTGTCTTCATGGAGCTCGCTTTGCGCAAAAGGGCTTTTCGTGCTGGAACATGTTTGGATGACTTGGTTCCAGTGAAGGAAAATCTAAAACCTACAACATACAAAAATCATTCTGCACAATTGTGTGCTCCCAACTTTGTGGCACCAGTTTAAAACCAGCTTTTTGGTGTCATGGCCACAAAGGTGTCTAATTTTTGGCCATTGTTTATAAGCATGCTTGTATTTTTGCACTTTCTGACCTTCTGGTATAAATTAGTCCATAAAAATAAGTAATAATAATAATACTGTTATTATTATGTTAGTTAAATGTTTGTGGTTGCCGAGTTAGAGCTCATAACTGGTATTTGCCAGTAGAATTCTGCACAGAGCCAAAAACTAATATGACCGTGGCTTTACTATAAAACAGTATGCACTAGGCCTGTTTTGTTTATCAGGTTACCCTTAAGACTTTTTTGTAGAAGTGTTTTACACTTGCAACATGTGAAATGATTTTTTCCCTTCCAGGATGACATGGTGAGACATGAATCTCTCAGCACTCCATATGCTCATAATGGTATTTGGTACTTGAATGAAGCACAGTTATGGGTATTCATTGATGCCATTTACTGGCTCATTTCTGCAAATCACAAGAAGCCATTGAGTCCATTAAATGGTCCATAACTTACTTACATACATGACAAAAATATCAGTGCACTAGAATTGAGAAATGTCAAATATGCTCGTGTACCAGTCGATTTCTACCCAGTACTGACCCTGATATTGATCCTCAGTAACAAATTATGAAATGCTTCTAAATTAAACTTTTTCATGGAAGAAAATTTTTTTGGGAATAAATGCACTCCAAATAGGTGGATTAAATATCAGTAGTTGCACATAAACCCAAATTTGGGGCATGTTTCTAAAACCACAGAAGTGTTTTTCTAAATCCAGACAGAGTCTCAGTGTAAGCTGAATTAATGCTTTGCTGTTTGTTTTTCAGCCCGGACATGGACCAGGCTTTATGCTGGGAACAATATCGAAGTCTAGAAAAATAAGGGGGAAAAGCGGAAAAAGTGGAAGTCAAGTGTGAACACAACTCCTCCTATTCTGCCAAGACCTATTCATTTGCATTTAAAGGACACAGGGATTAATGTTATAATAAAATAAAAAAAACAACAGTCAAGAATATATTAAAGAAAAGAGAAAAATAAAGATCGACAACTGCATTTAATTTGTAATTTACAGGCACATTAGGAAAAACAAAATACAAGAGAAAACCATCTTTGACCTAATTCACTACTGTTTAAATGCATGGGCAGAGGATTTAGATCTATTCACATGGCTTTCTTTTTCCATTGATCTGGGAGGCTTTAGGGTGGAAAAAGTGGCCGTCATTCATTTGTCCTGGCATATGGAGGGAGGGGGGTGGTGGGTAAACTTTTTACATTTTTCTTTTAACCTCTGTTCTGTTGTTTAGTTTCATGATGCTGTTTCATGTTTCTGAGAAGCAGCTGATTAAACAACACCCTGTTCTGGCAAATCGCAAAAGTGCTCCCCTTTTAGAAGGTCTATAAAGAAGGAAAAAAAAACAGCTTTGCTTTAAAAAAAAATTCACATGAAGTGAAATTTAAGACTTTTTGGAAGTGGATATGATTAGAGTAAATTAACATGGAATAGCCTTCCACCCTCATGTTAACTATTGTGATCGCTACTCGTGTAGACTCTAACATAGGCTTTTATTCTCTATCTCTTCTTTTTGACTGCAGGCGAATTATGAGATTGTACCATGAGTTTTAGTATAAAAGTTCTCTTACTGTTTTTGGTGTTAGTAAAAAGTTTTTTTTTCCTTCTTATTTTTCCCATGCCGTCACTGTACTAATTGCACTCTCTGAACTCCATCACTGATGTGCTCCTTCTCCTGTGTCTGACACAGTCTATTGCATTGAGCTTTGTTTGCTGTTTTCTTCCCTTTAGCCTTTATTTTGCAAACTTAGGCTGCGTTGGAACTGGTGAGGTGTGAACGGTGAGGTGTTTGAGGTGAGGTGTACAGGAGCCTACCGTGATCAATGCTTGATCTCCATTTCCAAGATCAGTCTTTGCTTTGAGACTTCTCAAATCACTGTATGTAAATTCCTTCTTTCTAAAGGGGAGAATGATTTCCTGCTTTATGAATGACATGAAAACAGCCCACATACTTTGTTCTTTCTGTAAATAAAATCTGTTGATTAATAAGATTTGTGGTGTCATTGTTTAGTCAGATTAGCTCCAGATTTGGTGACTGACTCTGGATAGCTTTTGATAGATTTGAGTATTTGCAATAAATTGCTTTTTCCTTTCTCCTTCTTGCCTTGTACACACACATTTTATGGTGCTACCTGCTTGGGAACAACTCGTCTTATCATGGATATGGACAGAACATCTGCAACGCAACACGAAATACTGTATAAGCTAAGGATTGAACCAGGGACTGTGAAGCTGATCTCACTAATGAGTTGCCCTCTATATTAAATATATAAGCTTCTGCATCCTTGTGCCTAGAAAAGGCTCTGCTTGGTCAACAATAAACATAATGTAATTTAACATGGCTGTTCTTACTAGTAAATACAGTTTGATATTGGTTTTAACTGGTTATCCAACTCAAAAATATGGCATG
Organism: Tachysurus fulvidraco; assembly: GCF_022655615.1. Lineage (NCBI taxonomy): Eukaryota > Metazoa > Chordata > Actinopteri > Siluriformes > Bagridae > Tachysurus > Tachysurus fulvidraco. Next base: position 18,215,656 of record NC_062530.1, on the reverse strand, counting down.
AAAATGCATGAAATATTGCATTATTCTCATGTAGATTCTCACGTAAAAAATATATGATGTATATTTAAAAGCAGATACTACAACCAACCAACCTTAGGCTGTTTATAGAATGAAAAAAATAATCTTTACACCATTACACTATTTCCACCAGCCTGGACTGTTGACAAAAGGCATATTGGATCAATGAATTCGTGCTACCAAATTATGACCAATACCATGTGCTGCAACAGAGCTTGAGATTCATCAGACCAGGTTTTTCCAGTTTTCAACTGTCCAGTTTGTGTCCTCTGCAGCATTAGCTTCCAGCTCTTGGCAGACAGAAGTGGAACCTGAAACGGTCTTCAACCTTTAAAGCCCATCTTTCCCATGGCTAAACCTGTGCATTCTGAGATGCTTTTCTTCTCATCACAATTATATGTTAACAGTTTATGTATTATTTCTGTCAGCTCAAACCAGTTTATCCATTCACTATGGCCTTTCGTCAACAAGGTATTTCTGTCCAATGAATATTTTCTCTATTGCACCAGAGACTGATGTGTGCAAAAATCCAAGAAAGTCAGTCCAAATTCAAATTTAGTTTGTCACATACATCAACACACGATATGACGTGAAATGTGTTCATTTGGCACCAACAACCGTGTCACAATCAAATTCACCGAGATCATATTTTCCCAAATTTTGATGGTGAATGATTAGATAATTGAATTGTATGAATTAAGTACGCACACTTAATTGGTGTTCCAAAGGGGCTCTTCTTACTCATCACCCAGAAGACCATTCAGGGAAAAAAAATCTAAAAAGATTATTTTGTAGGTTTGTAGACTCTATGGATTATAGTAAATTGTTTAGAAAAAGAAGTATGAATGAGCTCTATGTATGTTATTCTCCTGATTATTTTAAGTCTGATTAAACATTGCTGGTTTCCACATCACTGAATGGAAATGGACACTCCTGCATTTTCAGCTACTGGCTCTTCTTTGGTTAACATAATGGCATCATGACCTCATGCCCATACTCCATGTGTTGCAAAATCTGTGCAGTATGGCAGAGTTGCAAGCTTTGCGCATGGCTGTGTTTTTGTTAAATCTAAGCTATGACTCTCTCACACGTGCACGCGCCCACACACGTGTCCGTAGAATGAGACGTCAACTGCATAGATTTTGAGCATTGATTTTTTTTTGTACAGTAGAGGATGCAGATGACTCACTGTGGCGACCCGTAACGGGAAAAGCCGTATGTAGAAGAAAAATGGTGGTGCATCTGGATGCCAAGCACTCCATCAGGTATAAAAACTGTTCCTACGTTAGAGAGGGACGCTAGATGTCACCAGAGAAGCGCTAAATCTATCCAAAAACAATCCCTGATATAAAAAGGTCCCTGTTTGTACTTTAAGTGATTTGGTGTCGCCAGCTACGACGCACGCATACCGTGATTTCCTCACGCACGGTTGTTTGACCATCTCCCAGTCCATTTTTTTCTAGTCGTTCAGATTTCCAAAAGTCCGCTCTGTGCATGTTCCAGTCCTTGTGCACGCGTCTGCGCAGTGTGTGGAGGAGGAACAGTGCGTAAAGTGCGAAGCGCGCAGTCGGACATGATGCTCGCGGAGCTCAGAGAAGAGCCACCATGGTGAGGAAAAGACCAAGAGGGCGAGGATTTCTTTTCAGCGTGAAGCTCAAAAGATACACAGTGCATGGGAAATTCAAAGGTTTTGTTGTACTGGTCTGAGAGAAATCCACTTAGGAGCGCACCAGGAACAGTTTCCTTTTGCTTATGGAGAATCTCAGTGATCTGGAATACATGATGAAGTTCAAGCCCAATCAGACGAGGACGTACGACGGCGAAGGCTTTAAAAAACGGGCTGCGTGTTTGTGCTTCAAGAACGACCGGGAAGACGAGGTAGGCTGTGTTTTCAGCACTGATTTGTGATTAATGACAGACTACCAGCATTATCCAATCTCTTAACGTTAACTGATACACTTATATATCCTGATACACGTGATCTACACCCTGATAAATGAACATTTTATATTTAATTTACACTTATCTATACCCTGTTATATCAGATATACATACAGATACATGAGATGTCTGAGAAGTCAGGTCCCAATACTAGTACCAAGAAGCTCTCTCTCTCTCTCTCTCTCTCTCTCTCTCTCTCTCTCTCTCTCTCTCTCTCTCTCTCTCTCTCTCTCTCTCTATGCTTTAATTTAATGCCAATATCATTTTCAGTTAAAACTATAAGTTAAAAGTAGATTAAGAATAAATCAATAAAGTGTAGTTTAACTATTGGTTCTTCACTTTTTGGAAACCATGTATCGTAATATAAGCCACAGAATACATGATAAATATCCCAGCATACACTCTGAGATACATTAAATAGCTAAAGACTTCAGGACATGTTCCCATCACACCCCATGTGGTGTTTGAACATCCCAATCGGGATGTAGTCCCTTATTTGTCGTTATAATCATGTCCACTCTTCTCTGAAGGATTTCCACTAGATTTTGTAGTGTGGCTGAGAAGATTCGGTGTAGTGTGGCTCATTCAGCCACAAAGGCTTTAGTTAAGTCAGGAATTGATGTCAGGTGAGGAGGTCTGGAGTGCAGTCAGCATTAGGATTCATCCCAAAAGTGTTCAGCAAGGTTGAGGCCAGGGCTTTGTTCAGGCCACTCATCTTCTCTTATTTGAACCTTGCTTTGTGCATAAGAACACTGTCATGCTGGTCAGATTTGGGCATAATTCCAGTGAACGTAAACTGTAATGCTACAACAAACAAAGACATTCTATTAAGTTGTGTGCTTCCAACCTTCTGACAACATCATGTGGAAGAACCACAAATGACTGTGATGGTCAAGTGTTCACGAACCTTTGGCTGTATAGTGTACATCTTTTTCATGGTGTGTCTCAAGTATATCATATTACACAGCAAAGCTTTAAACCCATGTTATTTTCATAGAGGCATGTCAGGCAATAGTCAAGTGTTAGTGGCAGAATTATATACTACTGGAATCCCATTCATTCCGATACATCTGTCCATGGACACGTTTGAATCCATATATAAAAAAGTGCACAGAGCCAACCTCTCCATCACACAGATTTTATAGACATTTTGCAGTTAAGGACCTTGTTAATTTAAAATACACTATGCAAACACCCTTCATAGTGATTTATTGTATGGAAATACTGAAACTATACAAATAGTATTCAAATGTGTGCAGGGATTTTCTGTCTTTTTATTAGAGCCATGAAGTTTTTTTTATTCCTCAGTGGCTAACCTTTAACAACATAGTACAAATTTATTATTAACAGGTGTTTTTATGTCTGACCAGTGAAAAATATGAAATGAATTATGACTTCAGTGATTGATATTGTAGCTTTTGTAATGTTGGTCTTTGACCACTTACACCACTTTACACTCTATACAAATTAATTGAATTGAATTAAACACAATAAACATAAAACCAGTGACCCTGATTTATGTGATGTAATGTAATAATCAATGCGTTCAAACAACGATTTGATTTGTGTGCATACTAAAAAGTGTACTTTATTACTGCTATTATTTTGCTCTATGCTTCAGTGTTTTGTTCATTGGGTTTTAGAGGACTTTCCCCTGTCTACCATTAGACAAGTTATGGAAATTGACTTATTAGTTATTATCAATTAGTATAAACAAATTATTTATTTTATTGTCAGAAGTATAATATTAGTCAGGATACTGTTGGGCTTCAGTGTGTAGTGTATCTGGACACTGCTGGTGAGTAAGTCGATGAGATCTGGGAGACTACAGGTATCTCTTGTGGTCTGAGAGAGAGTTTTTTTGAGATGGTTTTGCACCCTTTATCAGCTGTCTCCTTCAACTGTCTTGGATTAAAGAGCACATTAAGCACTAATCATCATTTGAACACCACAGTTTTAATTTCAAGTCCTTCCTTCTGCGTATTTGGCCGGCTTTTTTTCTCATGTGATCAAAGTCCCATAAGGAGCACATTGAGTGTACTGTTCCACACAGTCTTTTTTCATATCCTTCTCCTGCATTGTTAGACTTGGTGCAGCTTCCTACCGAATTAATTTCATGAATATCTCACGAGTTATAGAGTGGAACCTTAAAGATTGGAAGAACATCACCTGGTCTTTTTCCATCACTAATCTTGTGTCTACTGTAGTCTCCGATTCCTGCTCTCTACAGAAATAAGTGAAACCTGATGTTGTCTAATGTTGTTGAAGCCTATTCACCTTCTGTGTTGCACATTATGACATGCTTTTCTGTTCACTGAGTTTGTAAAGACTGGTAATTTGAGTTACTGTAGCTTTCTTGTGTGTTTCAACCAGTCTGGGATTCCCCTTTAACCTCTTTTCAGCCAGAGGTTTACACCCATAGAACTGTTGCTTGTTTTTTGAGCCATAAATGTGAAATGTGCTGGAGATCACCGCCAACGACCCAATTGTGATCACATTTTTTAATTTTTCTGATGCTTGATGTGAGCATTAACTGAAGCGCTTGACCTTTTTTTTTTTGTTTGTTTGTTTTAATTACATGAACCAGTAGGTGTACAGGCATTTCTAATAAAGTGGATAGTGAATGCATATTGAATTGATCTCACATAGACATTGTCATTTAGGGGCAGCTGGAGAAAGTTAAAAAGGAAGCTGAATAACTAGTGAGATTGTAAGTGAGATTGCACTTTTCTCTTTGACTTCAGATTGTACTTCCTTTCACTTGAATGGGGAAGCAAACAAACCTACTCGCTTGGCATGTGATCAGCAATACGACATGTGAGATTGCACATAAGCACAAAATAGAAGAAATATCTTAATACTAGCCTTGAGTATGTACTGTGATCTGTAACTCATGGTTCATTTTAAAAAGGTTCATTTTAAAAAGTACTGTATAAACCCTGAAATTTGGTGGCCGTATTCATAAATTCAGGCTGCTTGTATACTTGCGCAAGGCAAAGACACCAAAATAATTTCACTGTTTTAGCCTGAATCTATTTTTTGCTTGAAACATGTTTGCATGTTCACTCTAAGACCTATTTCATCATATTACAGTGTCACTCAGCCTAAATTTGTTCTCCATGGGTACTGCTTTGGAATCAAATGAATGTCCTTGAGTGTGTTTAGTCTGCTCGGTGTTTAACTTCAAATTACATTCAAAACATGGATTCTTCAAGGTCAGATTTAAAATAACCACAAAACATGTTTTCATTTCATTTTAGAAACATCCCATAGTATTAGCACTTCAAAATTTTAATTGTGGATCTTGCACTGTAATAGCACAACCTACAAGATGGGGGAAAAAGGTTCTGTGACCTATCCCAGAGATTCAGACTCATGGTATCCTTAGTCCATGATCTAGCGAACTGGAATGGATGTATTGATAGAGACTATAAAGCACTCTAGTGCACCGCTCTCGAGAAGGATGTCTGCCAAATGTTGTAAATCTAAATAAGAATAGAGCATCAAGATAAAGGCTGAAAAATGTAGTGTATATCTTTAGTATTTATATTTTGGCTGTGTGAAGCATAGTGCTCATTTTTAAGCATGAGACACAAAGCGATTACACACTGTTTGCTGAGACTTCTGCTAGGAAAGTTTTTTTTTTAAGCTAAACATTTACTACAGTGTTTCACTACAGAAATGAGCCTTGATTATTTAAATCTAGGGGCACTGTGAGAGTCCTGGAGCATGTTCAGCATAATGAAAGGACACAATCTTCTCCGTGTGATTGTGAGAAGGTGGGGGTGATGAAGGAAAGCAAGTTACACCATGTGCCAAAGCACCAAGTGATCCATCAGCAGCAATTTATAGAACTGGAATGAAAGCACTTGCCGTCCCCTGACAGAATTCCTTTACCCAGTCTATTCACTTCTCTTCTCTCAGGAGGAAAGGCAAAAAAGGCACACTGTGCATCTGACCTTCTGTCACATCTCCCATTTTAAACTTTCTAAAACATACCTACTTTGTGCTTTCGTACTTAATACATTGCATGCGATCTGTAGCATAGCCATAGCACAGCGTGTACGTCACACCATTCCTCATGCCTATGCTTTAGCCTAAATGTGCGAGAAGCACAGATTTACTACATTCGATTTTTTAAAATTTGTTTCACTTAAAAAAAAAACAACAACTTTTTTTCATTTGATGTAGAGAATAGATGGAGCATGAGCTAGCAGCCTTTACAGCTACATCAGAAGCATTTTCTCACTTCAGAATTTTGTATGAACTCAGAATTAGCAAGATTTTTAAAATAATATTTTTCATGTGCTTTCATTTATCTCATTATCCTAAATATTATATCAAATATGAGTTTCAGATTATCATCCACTCATCCAAGACACGTTTTTATAATATTCAGTCCAGTGTTGGTCAACTAGCTAACATGAGCTAATCTGACAGGAAAGAAACGTTTAGTCTGTATTAATATACCTCTAATCATCCAGTCAGCTAGCTGACAAACAGTCATATGCAGTTGTAATGTAATTAGTTAAGCTAAGACAAACTAAGAAAACATGTTACACCTAAATTATTTGTACGGTCACTGACGATAAACCAGTGAGTAACTTAGCACTAAACACTCCCAACACTGTGCAAGAAGCCCTTGGATTTACCCAATAGGCTCAACTCAGAGTTTCTCTCTTTTTTTTCCTTGAAGGAACATAACCAGAGAGCAAAAACTGTTTGAAATATTATAATAGTTCACCAAATTAATATTATATGTGAAGTTATCCCATTAGCAGCTAGTTTTAAGCTAATTGTTTCGTTAATTAACTGACACTTATTTTAATTAACTTTTAACTAAATATGTTTTATTTGTACCTTTTGTTTCTTATTAAAATTTGAAATTTTGTGTTCCAGGGTATTTATAGTAAAAATTTATGACATTTATTGTGAGATTTATTAAGATTTCTGTGTAGACCTCAGATAAGAAACCGCCCATGTATCCTTTGATCTATAATGCTGCAATCTGCTTGTCATTCTTGCTTAAATGATCTGTCCAGTGTTCCAGTATTAACAAGCCAAAAGGTCTGCTTATTGATTAATCTAAAGAAAGCGCTTGTGTATACAGTATAGCTAGATTAGCATGTTTACTTCTCATGCTGAATGCAGCCATGTTGATTGACATAAACTGGGAACTCGTAAATAAGAAGACTAACCAAAGTTGACAAATTTTAAGTTGAGGGTGTTTTTGTTGGCTTATTTCTGGTTGGACCTTTTGAATTCTTAGTAACAACCTCTAGTCCTCTAGATAAGTGATGTGTGTTGTTGAACGCAACACCTGCCCCTATCTCCTCTCTCCATGATTTCTTTGAGGGCATTTAAAGTTGCATTAAACAAAATTTGTCAATGTTGTGAGATTTTGTTTACGTACCTGTCCCGTGTCACTGTCACTAAATTTGCATCCAGTCCTTCATGGGAAAAGCACTGCAAGTGGTTACTCTGGTTTTACTGCATTTCTTCTTGTTAAAGTTTTTCCAGTGAACAGAGTGCTTTCTTAATCACAGGAAAATTACCTGGCTATGCTGTGAGATTACTCATTGCAGCCATATATTTTCTTTCTGAACATATTGAGATCAGACTGAGGCTCATCCAAGCGCAAACCTGCAATCCAGCCCAGAACACAGTTTTCCAAAGGTGCTTCCACAGCCACATTATACTCTTGAATAGAGGTTATGGCTTAAACTTTTTTTTTAATCATACAGTATATACTTTCCAGGTCTTGATATTGTTTAATGGTGTTGCATCTTGGAATGAATTAATGAAGTCTTTTCATGTTGCAAGGTAAAGGCTGTAGGAATGAAGAATAAACAGTTCATCATTGAGTATTAGAGCACATCATTTCGAGTATTGCTTAAAAAGTGTAAAGTTGGATGTTACCTCTGAACTACTTCAGTATTTTTTGAATTGGCAGCTTCTTAAATAAATCAGTGATTTTGATAATGATGAAACACTGAAATTGAGAACGTGACTGATCAAATGGTATGATGTCCCTAGGGAACGTTTGTGACACCTCTGTTGTTCTTTACTGTTCATCTGCAGTGTACGTGCCTGGCGGCATGGTGCAGTTAATCTGTCTGTTCTCATGCAGAGAGACGAGTGCTGTTCCAATGGCTTTGTAAACCGAGTGTCTGTGTGGTTTGTAGTTTGGATTGACCTGTCATTTTTCAGCTCATTTACCCGGAGAAGACAGCCCTGCTTTCCAGCATTCAGCTCTGAACACATTCCAGTAGAGCATTTTATTGAAATGTCTGGTTAGAATGACATGAACACACAGGAAGTGGTTTTAAGAGAACAACTGAAGTTTACTTACTATTATGCAGCATGTGCAGCTTGCTTATGGGAGCCCATCAAGCCAGTTCTTTATTTGTAGCTAGGGATTACATTTTGGGGTTTGTTTTCAGACAGTACTAATAATGAAATAATTAATGCACTTGGTATTGAACACAGCAATTCATTTAACTCCTTTTACAGTTCCCTGGTTGACATGTTGGACATGTATAGTGTATGCTTAATGTTATCTAGCAGTGATAGCTACATTTATTTATCTTTAATCAAGTTAGATTATAATTGAAAAGACCGGATTTGGTTTTACTCTGGAAACTCTTTTATGTGCAGCTATTAGTACAGCATTTAATTATAGCATTACAGCATTGTACAGTATAGTAAAATAGTGGAATCAGTTGTTGCTTTCAATGTTATTTATGCTCATGTGTATGAGAAAATAAGCATGGCATCACTGTATCTCTAGTTGTGTTTACTGCGATAAACCTAATTAGTAACAGCAATACAAGTTCAATCTAAATTCAATTTGAATAAATGATTTCATTCCATGAAGTAAATATGTATAACATGCACTTAACACAACGGAATTTTGAGTATGTGGATGGGTTGTGGCTCTTAAAGTCTGTAGTACTGGTTTCAGTCCAGGGATGTGTCTAGCACGGATGTTTAGTATAGTATGTCACACTCTGCTACATGCTGCTACAGCATTTATCCCCCTCAACCTCAAACCATAAACACTTTCTTCTTTTAAACTCTTGAGTTGTAATTGTATAACTTGTTAATGTATGAGGGATGGTAGCTCAGAAATGGGTATATGACAGCACATCTATCTGTTTTTGTTCAATTATTTGGATTTTTGTTGTTGATGATAATTTATTATTCAAGGCTATTTGATGGATTTTAATGACTTTTTTCCCCCCAGCTCTGTATGGAGACACAAACACTATAGAGCTACATTTATAAAAGGAAACAGATAGATAGATAGATAGATAGATAGATAGATAGATAGATAGATAGATAGATAGATAGATAGATAGATAGATAGATAGATAGATAGATAGATAGATAGATAGATAGATAGATAGATAGATAGATAGATAGATAGCATGGTGGCACGCAGAAGGTGGCTTCCTGTTTTCACAATACATGATTATATGTGACAGATTTCACATAACAGTTGCATGTCGGCTCATGCTATGGATTTCATCACTATTGCCTAAAGCTTGGTTGTGTCAAGCGATTTATCGGTTATAGAATTACCTTCTGTGATATGTAGTTGGAGTGCAAGCGTGACATAGTGGCAACAATGTGCTATGGGATCATTGGTGGGGAGTCTGTAGTTTAGGGTGTGTTTTTTTTATATATATATATATGTCTTAAACTGTGATGTTGTATCAAGAGGAAATAATGACGAATAATGAATACTTTAATGTGTTAATCGTCATTATTTCCTCTTGATACAACATCACAGTTGAAGACTTAAATCTGACTGATAAGAAAGAGCTATCAATTATTTATAACAGCTCTTTAAAACAGTAGCATGGTATTTAAGGAAGATAATAAATATTGAATTGTTGCTAAAAGGGGAAGATTTGTTTGAAAATTTTATTTAACTTTTTTGGAAGGAGATTTTATTTGTGTGTTTCTGATATGACAATTGTGTTGAAGTTTATCGGTTATATTGCAAATTGCCTTTTTGGTCTTATTAACTGCCAAAGAGAGAGAAAAATATTCCAGGTTTAAGGATTGCTTTAGAAAGGCTTCATGATGCAACATATGAGGTCACAGCAAATAGTGGTATACAAAATAGTGACAGTCACATGATGAATAGCTCTCATGTTTGTCAGTGAGAGCTGGATTTTGGGATTAAGCATGCTTCCCATCATGTAAGTGTAAACTGGTCTGCAATTCTGAGATTGAAAGTTATATAATGTGCTCCTGGCATATTTAACTGTACTGTGAGTTAACACAAGCAGACTGCTAATGCATTGATGTTTGGTAGTCAAACATTTTGCAGTATTATTAGGAAATTTTAATGTTAAACCAGTTCTGTCCAGTTCTGCAGGTTTTAGGCCTGATGCCCTATCACATGCAACCCTCCCATGTTATTCAGGTTTGGGACCAGCATCGAGAGTTAACTCTTCAGTGCCTGATATGTACAGCATAACCTATGTACATCAAGTACAACTTTATTTATTTATTGTTGATGCAGTCTTGTTTATTGATTTGATTTGATCTAATGTACTGAGCTTAGGGTTGAAGAAACAGCACTGATTTCTTAAGTAGTCCAAGTTTATGGGCTTTTTCTGTGGTTTTCTTTGTTTTCTTATTGGAGGTTGAAAACAAATTTAAGCGTTTTAATAAAATACAATGGAAGTTTGCTGCTTTTCTGACATTACTCCCCCCCTCTCTCTTTCCATGTTCATTTCACAGCCTAATTGGAAACAAGGTGTGTTGTTTTTTGTTCTAGAAGTGCACAAATAATCAAAAAATTGGCCTCCAATCAATATATTTGGGCACAGCACCAAAGTATCCCTTGTATGTGGGAAACAGTGAATCACTGTATCCCAGACTGGCCACATTACACAGATGGTTTTAGCTCCTTGTTAGAGTGTGGAAATGACTGGTAGGCCTAGTATAGACAGACAAGAATAGAATACAGAAAGACGGGTATGAGGAAAGCTGAACTAATCCATTAAAGAGAGAGAGAGAGTAAAGATTGTGCCATTAGATTATGGCAATTTATGAAATCATAGACTTCATGCTTTGAAATCTGTATCATTTTTTAATTTTATTTATAACATCCATGTAATTTTCAGATTGGTGAATAATTTAAAGCCATTAAATGTTGTTAGTGCTTTTCGTTTGGTAAACTAATTGTAAATAAAAGCCTGTGTGCTAAACTCAACAGACAAAAAAATTAAGTACTGTTAGCCCAAAGTTTAGCGATAGTTAATCAGGATTTGTTTTCCGAAATGGCAAGATGGTGAGTCACTCTGACACCAAGTCTTCCATGTTAATGAGCCATGACCCTGAATCTGTGTCTATTGACAGTGTGACAAAAGACCAACCATGCAAATGTCTTCACCATGAAGCTGGGTGGCTCACAATAACCACTTTGTGCTTTGTGCAAATTTACTTATGCACACAATTCAGATTTGATCGATACATGGGTGTTTCAATATGATAGAATTTCAGTAGAGCTCTGGATCCATTCTGACTGTTTTTTTAACCATGAAATGAGCCATATGAAGTCTGTAAAGTCTCTCTCTCTCTCTCTCTCTCTCTCTCTCTCTCTCTCTCTCTCTCTCTCTTTCTCTTTCTTTCTTTCTTTCTTTCTTTCTTTCTCTCTCTTTCTCCTCTCTCTCTCTCTCTCTCTCTCTCTCTCTCTCTCTCTCTCTCTCTCTCTCTCTCTCATGCCCTAAAGTAAAAAATGAAAAGCTTTAATGATGATTGTTCTCATTTGATGTATGTGCACAAGTGCCATCAGTTGTCATCATGATAATTTGATAATTTGCTCGTTATGGTGTGCTTGACTGCTTGCTGACTGTATGTGTGTGTGTGTGTGTGTGTGTGTGTGTGTGTGTGTGTGTGTGTGTGTGTGTGTGTGTGTGTGTGTGTGTGTGTGTGTGTGTGTGTGTGTGTGTGAGATTAGGTGCTCCTTGTGAGCAGCAGCCGGCACCCGGATCAGTGGATCGTTCCAGGAGGTGGGATGGAGCCAGAGGAAGAGCCCGGTGGAACTGCTGTCAGAGAGGTCTATGAAGAGGTGAGCTGTCAGTCCTTTGAACTCAGCCATAAAAAAATATTATGGCTAGTTAATGTCCTGTATATTCATATACACCCCAGTGACATGCTGCCAAAACCATTTTCCTTCCTCAGTCCAAATAGCATTTCAGATCCTGTCAGTATCACATTTCCTTGTTTACTGCTTTGTGTAAACGTGATAGGAATATAGAAATCTAAGCTGGCGCCAAGGCATTAGTATTTATTTTGGACTAAATTTTAATATGTTTATATTATTCCTAATAATATTCCTCTTATATTGCTGACTTCATGTTGCTACTTGTTGGCAGCTTGGTTCTCCTAGTTTTCACAAGTGTGTCTTATGGTAACAGAACACTACAACACTCACCACAGCTACTTGGAACTAAGCATATGACATGGCAAGCTGCATTCATGAACTTTTGCCAACACTTTTAGAACTGTTAGAGAAGCTTTTAGGTTTGAAAGAACACCTAACATGCACAGAACAAACCCTATTCTTACATTATTTACACATACTCATTTATACTTCAATTTGCACATTTTTTTTCCCCACTGTACATACAACTGTCTATTATATGTGTTCATTTCTTATCATTCTTATCATCTGTTTACACTGTGGAGCTCCTGTACTAGAACAAATTCCTCGTATGTGAAAACATACTTGACAATAAAGACCATTCTGATTCTGAAACTCAAACCCAAACCATTGGTGCTTATTAATAAATGAATCACCAGTATTTATCATTGACAGCCAATGACTGTCCCTTCACCTTGTACTTCTATATTATAAGTCTCTGTAGTTTTGTAGTCTCTGCTAATTGCTTTGGAGTTTCTAATTAAAGGTTGTAGATGTTATGATTTTAGTGTGTCCTGAAAACCTGCCTCAAGGGGCCTTTTCCACCTGTTGACTATGAGACATGGAGACAACATTTGGAGTTAGTGTCCAGTTACCGTAGGTCTCCTTATCTTGGAAGAAAACATTTCCTTAAACAAGTATGAGGGATTCACTTTCAGTGTCCAGTGACTGCCTCCATGTGAGTGTTGCAGGTTTAGCAGTATGCTGTGAAAATGTATCAAGCCTCCGAAATGTGAGTTGCTGAGCCATCATTTGTAGAGTAATGTATCTCTGAGAATGGGCTTTCTGCCCTAACCTCTTAAACACAATGACTTAATGCATGTTTCATAAAGACAAGATACAGAGTCTGTAAATATCTAGAAGCAGGCCTCCTGGGTGGTGCATTCCATCTCCGTGTAGTTTCTCCATGACTTAAGGTTGCAAGCTCACATACGCTTCCTCTTAAAGTAATGGAATGACAAGGTCCATTCGTTAGTTTTTGCTATACACTGAGGAAATTTGGGTTTCGATCAAATCACATCCTGATATGATATGATCCTGATATGATAAACAGGGTAGGACAAAGCACATACAACATTTTTCAAGTGATCAAAAATATTGGAACTTGGCTGACCCATATTACTTGTTCTTGTTTCTCAGGTTAGATTGCTTGTTGAAATAATAGCTCTGAATATCTACTCTTTGTTTAAGCCTTGGGTTTCATCTATGTACTGTAGACTACATTTGTCTATGGGAGAAAAAAATCCATTGCACAAGCATTAGAGAGAGCCAACAAAGGCATTTGGATGTTTTGAGAAAGAAAGGAACCACTGGTGTACCAATAAATTTACCCAAACTAGTTGGTGAGGTAATGCAACAGCATTTGATATCAGCATTGATAATGAAGGTATCACAAACCACTGTTGGAAGAAGAGCAGAAATATGGAGATCATACCTCAATACACAAACCACTTATCTTTGCATTGCAAAAATGTCTTGGAAACATCTTACCACAATCTTGAGTAACGATAAATTTCTCAGATAGTTTTTCACAATGTGTAAGATTACACAGTCAGTTAAAGAAAATATCTAGACATTGGTTTAAATATTCTACTAGTGATAAATATTATGTTATATAAGTGCTACCCTGGGCAATGCACCTAATCCTCTACAGTATGCTCCAGGGGTGCTGTATCATGACTGACCCTGCACACCCATGCTATTGGTGCTCCTATTACAAGACCCGAAGAGATGAGTAATTACTTTCACAGGAATGCGGTACATATTTGACTATATAAAGAAATGACAAGTCTGTCCTGTTAGCTTAGCAGCCATCCTTGATTAGACTGTTCAGTGCAATTAATGTCAGACCAAACGTCATGAGTCTGTATCCATCCCTTTTAACAATAATACATCCAACAGCGATGACATATACTTCAGCTTGCTTCATCAGTTTGAAGATTGAAGCTTGTTACTTGTGTTTACTGTTTTTTCACAGCAGTCAGAAGTCCAGTAGTTTAAACAAACAACATGGTTATAACTATATGTAAATAAATGGGACTTTGTGGAATGCAAAAATACAAATAAAGTACAAAGTCTTATTTTTTTAATTGGCTCTAGTTTCCCTAAAACAACTTTAAATGTAAAGTTAAGTGGTAAAGAGAGTGTTCAGTGTTCAGTATGTCAAAAACATTCTCAATATGTTGGATACGAACAACAATTCCTTATTTTACTTATAAGACTAGCCAAGTACATGAATGACTTACCAAGTTATACTATGCTAACCATATTAGCCTAACCATAGCCATAGAGTATTGTGTATATACGAAAGGGTTTGTTCCTGAAATTGCCTAAATCTGTATTAAACATTACTACATACTTGTACCTTCTATTCAGAACTTAAACAAGTGTTACACATGCAGGGATAAAATTTACTTAAAACTTAGGTGGCGTCACGAACGCTGGATAAAAGGGACCCAAACGTAGGATGGCAAAAATAACAGGGTTTATTAACGAAAGAACATGAAACATAACACAGACTAGACCAGACAATGACAACAGTTGATTCCACGCTGCAAAAGGCAACGCGGCACAGTTAAATACAAAAAGACAATGAGACACGATTAGGAACAGGTGTGAAGACAGGGCGGGCCAGACAAGTGACTAGGAACGTAAACAAAAGGCACATGGCCAACAGTCCAGGCTGAGTCCTGACGGGTGAATTCTGAACTTGGACACTCCTGCATTATTCTCACGTGAAATCAACTTGCGAAAGCTGTGGTATAAAGTCCAGCTCACTGGCTGACAGTTTGATGTAACCTCAATGTGTAACATCATAAATCATGCTTTGGGTTATATTTGTGCTCAATAAATCTGTGAGATGGTGTTTGATGCTAATATTAAATACATAAATATGCTATTATACCCCATATAATATTCATTCATTCATTCATTATCTCTGTAAATACATTTTTTTAGACATAATCTTAATCGAAGATATTGTTCATCTCGAAGACTGATTTTTTTTTTTTTTTTTTTTAATGAATAAAGTTATGAAATAAATGAACACAAGATTTTATTTGCTAATCTCAGGAAATTTGTATAGAATGAACATTAACTTAAGGCTTAAGCACAGGATTAACTCAGTTCCAATGTAACGCCATATAATTACTCCATATATGGCATGAATAATGTAAGTTTGATCATGCCTGAAGGCGTTTAACCCCAGTTGTGTTAGACGCTCTTAAGAAATATAGAAACAGCCTGTTGGCCTATGTGATCTACAGCATTACGTTGGTAATGCTGAGGCTCAAGGGTGCCAAAATCTCTGGAGCTGTGTCCGAGTTTGTGCCTTTAGTATTTTGTGTATCTGCGACGTGATGTGCTCTTAAGAGCAAGAAGTCAGATGATAGTGTTTGAAAGTGCTGACTGAAAAACACCTCAGAAATTTGACCTGCTTCCAACACTCCTCTTTGTGATCACTGTAGAGTGAAAGCTATTATTGCTCACACTGACTCTCTAGATGGAGGTCCAACAAGGTTGTCTAGAACATATTTATTGACCAGCAAATTAAAAGCATCGACAATGGAAACAGACGTGGAACAGAAGCGCACATTGAGTTTTCCAAGAGAAATTTTCATATGGTTATTGCTGCTTATGCAACAAAACGTTCTATACTAAATATAATGTCTTGTCCTATGGGCAAGTGTGTCAAGCCATGAGTCTGACTAGTCCGAGTGCTCTAGTGGGAATGACAGACACAGTAACCCAAGCTTGGTTTAGAGTATTTCACAGTATTCAAGGGACGGCAAGCTGGTCTCATATGAACATGCTGGAATCTTGTCTGTGCTGTGGAAATATATATGGCTTAGGGCTCCTACGTCATAGAGCAGGGGCCCAGCGTTTTGGCTGCATAGGTCAAGAAATGTGGCTCAGCTCCAGCAACTCTGTATGCTCATCCTCTCTTTAATAAACTGTGATTGGACACCTCTTATATGTCACAGCCAGAGCCATACAGTATATCTCCTTTAAGTGTAATGCAGTGCACTCACAACTGGAGGTCAAAACCTTTCCTACTGCATAGGACATGAGAGTGGACCAGTGATTTTTGTGGCTGTATGTTAGTAGCATAGTATTCATTTGTCTGGTTGATTTCATTTGTTATACGTAAATTCATCCTGACACATTTATTGTGTTGAAAGATTTTAGGACAGTCAATAGACACATCGCACAACCTTCAGTGCTAGTTCAGAGTACAGATGTTTTTTCCCCTCTTCCTGTGGGCATACCTCATTTATTTTTTCCTATCTATTTTTTCCACGACTTCACAGGCTGGCGTAAGGGGCACACTTGGCAGATTACTGGGGGTTTTTGAGGTAAGATGCCGAACAGTATTACATAAGGTCAGGTATTAATTTCAGCCCTTCTAACATGCAGCTGGTTAAAATCACAAATGGAAGCTAATTGTTCTGATAATGTATGTTAATGATGTACAAAATATTGTTTCACACATTTGCTGGTGTGTAAATGTTATTTGTGTAGCTTTTTATTATGGTAACAGATTATTTATTTTTTCTTACCAGAACCAAGACAGCAAACATCGAACGTTTGTGTATGTGCTTACGGTTACAGAGACACTGGAGGACTGGGAGGACTCTGTTAACATTGGTGGGTTAACAAAGCAATTACCTTTTGTATGTTGTCCCTGCTATGATCTTTTTCAGATTTGTTTTTTTTTTTCCCATGTGCTAAAGCAATTTCATGTCACCCTGCCATCAGAGATGTTCTGCTTTAGTGTGTATCTGATTGGGTGCCAAACACAAGAGATTAAGTTTACAACATATTAGGTTTCTTGTTCCGTCTTGTCAGACTTGTAGTTATCTGTTTTCTTATGTCATATGAATGTCAGGCATGTGATCAATTCAAATATTGCATTCATATCATATTTTATTAGTCACATAGGAAGTCATACACATGACGTATGAAATGCAGTGAAATGCTTTATCGACTGCTGATGTCATAAAAATAATTTTAAAATAAAATACAATTATACTAAGGATAGAATTACAGTAAAAATAGAATTTAACTGTACAGGTAGGAAAGGGTAGAATGTATAGACAATATTAAATATAGTATATGAATACAGGTCCAGTATGACTAATATGATATATGATGATATTTATGTAATATGAGTATTAGGTGCAGGTGTGTAGAATTGTGTGCAAATTTAGAGTATTTTGATCACCAAAGCTACTCAGTGAATAAAATACCCTGTCAGCTGTAGTGACCCAGCATGTCTGAGGGCGGCAGACTTTATGAGCGCTTGTGCTGAAATTATAAAGCCACGTATTTGGTTTTTGTGGCTGGAGTTTAGTCTGGTCTGGTCTGATTTCTGGTCATGGCTTGACTGCATTGTTATACTCTGAGGGTAAACATGGTTTTTATACATGTTGTTCAAGACCTTATGTGACGTGTGCAAACTTGCTATTGGGGTGGAAGTACGTATATAAATAACTGTTTGCCCACATACAGTGTAATTCAAACTTGTACTATTTGTAGATGGTGTGGAAAGAGAAAACCTGGTAATCCTTCATTCGCTGCAGCAGTATAAATAGCGTCAAGTTTGTTTGCCAGGAGGTGTGCCAGAGTTGTTTTCCAGTCAGCGTCCCCACACTCCACACTTTGCTCTCTCTCTTTCTCTCTCTCTCTCCCTCTTCATGGCCTCTCTTGATCCCTCTGCCTGGACGGATGGCTGCCAAATAGGGCATTATATCCCCAGTACACACAGGGACGCCTGCAGCATGCTTCACATGAGCTGCCTGGGTGGATGTTTGGGAGGGAGATTATAAAATAAATGTAAGAAATAAATTGTGTCATAAATACCCAGAAGCATTTACTTGTCATAAATCAAATGACAGTTTTAATGGCTGGATGTAGAAACTTGCAGATGAAGTGTTACATTCCATATTAGTCTAGGGGCGTATGAGAAAGCAACAACAAAATAATAAATAACTGATGTTTTAATAAAGAGCGCTAGTCCTAACCCTGGCACGGCACCTAGAAGAAAGTATCGTGAAGAATTTTATTTACAACTTAGAAAACAAAGACTAAAAATTCATACTATTAATACTACTATATTAATTAATTAATATATAATCATTTCTTCAGAATCGAGCAGGGCAAAAATAACAAACAAAATAAAATAATATAATTTAAATTTAAAATATAATAATATAATATAAATTTAAAATAAATAAACAAATAAATAAAAATTAGCTCTATTCCTGGCTGAAAACAGGAGAAAACTGAGTTAAATAAAAATGGCACCCACCTCACTAATACCTCCAAACAAGTAAGCGACCATTAGTTTAGCAAATCTATTTGATTCTATAATAGCAACAGAAGAAACACAAAGAATAGACAGGACCGATGAAGGTAACTGGTAACATTAGTAGCTAGCACATTCAACACACACTACAATAGGAGTCGCTACAACAAGCTGGGCAGGACAAAGACAGTGCTCTGGAGAAAGCCAGTGGGGGGATGTTGATTTCTTAACCTCTGGCAATTTCTTCTTGGCTTTGTACGGCTTCACTCATGACTGGTTAGCTGACACAGCTGAGGATAAACAGCTACCTGTGAAAGAGGCTGAGAGGGAGGACTCGAAAAAGAAACAGAGGGAGAAAAAAAACACACACACACACAAAACAATCAACAAGAGAGAGCATAACGCTTCTGACACCAGATAACAAAGATTACTTCAGGATTCATTATAAGGATACATTATCTGACTCTGCTTTACAGAACTGCCAGGACATCACCAGTTCTCTTTTTTCTGGGCTTATAGAGAGAAAAAAAGAAAAAAGACAACAGCTTTAACACTTCAGAGACATTGTTACTTAGAGGCAGGTGTGCTGCATAATTATAAGCGCATAATAGATATATAAAACAAGTTTTTTTCATTTATTTAGTAGTAGTACAGTTCGAGTGCTTATTGTGTAATTGTTATTATTATTATCAAAGTGCTAAAGTATAACAGCATTCTTCAATGTGCCCAACAGGTCGCAAGAGAAAGTGGTTTAAGATCGACGAGGCGATCCGGGTGCTGCAGTGCCATAAGCCGGTCCATGCCGAGTACCTACGCAGACTCACACCTTGCTGTGGCTCCACTAATGGAAAGACTCAGGAGCCAACAGGCCAAGGCGATAACACACCTCTCCATCAGAACACCTCACATGACAGTCTACCCCGATTCCACAGATAGAACTGCCAACAGGGGGCAGCTTTCAGCCACTCAAAAAGGACTGGAAAGGACTACAAGTTTGCATGCAGCATTTCTATTCTTAATAGTTTTTCTAACGTTGAGAAGCCAAAGGTTAAAAGAAGAATGTGCCTTTGACTCACAAGTTTAGAACATAGTGAGTATAGAGCTTTTGTGCTATTTCTTTCCTACAGCCGAACAAAGATGTGATAGGCTTGAGCTTTGAATGAAGGCTATTGTGCAGATAGTAGACATTTGTAGCACCTTTTGATGGAATTTTAATAACTGATAAATTACATATGTATTTTTAGTGTTATTTATTAATAGGTTGCAGTGATTAAAAGAAAGTTTGACATGAAGATTAAGCATCTTTAGCAATGGTTAAAATACTGTGCAATACCTGATGTAAAAATTTACAATGAAACACCCCCTCCCCCCCCAAAAAAAGGATTACATTTTGTTGTTTATTTTACTTAAATATGTGTAAAAGCACTACAGTAATTTGGAACAAATGAGCCGAGTGTCAGACAGAGTGTATAACTCAACACCCTGTCTATGAGACATCAGCATGCTGTGGTGTGATTTTGACATCTTTAGTTGTCAATTTTTCATGACTGAAATGCAGTTTAACATAAACTCCTGTCTACTGTCTTGTACCGGAACATCACATGAGGCTTTTTTATCTTTGCAGTCTTTTTTTTTTTTTGCTAAAGCTATGAACTTATTGGAGCATTTAATATTAATATAAGTATTAAGAACTAGTAGACAAAAGAGAAATTGCTCCTGTATTTCAGCTTCATAAATCATATCATACATAGATTTTTGCCAATCTTCCATCTAAAACAATCAGCCATAACTAATATATATTAATAGATTGATGATGAAATTGTAAGCAGTGCATAATACAGTCTCATGCAATAATGTGTCGTGAACACACACACACACACACAAACACACACAAAGATATAGGCAGCTGCAGATTTCTAATTTCATACATAATGTCTCTAAAGTGGATTCATGCTGTTTTCTCTGAATTAGAGTAACAATAAATAGATAAATACATTTTTATTAATTTATACAAGCGTTAAGAAGCTGTGATATAGCTGTTAAACTGAAAATGACCATCTAAGAAGCAGCTCGTCCTGTATTTTCATTGCTAGTCAGAAACAGCTGGATTTTTCAGCAGGAAACTCCTGACCAGTAGGTGGCACTAGTGTGTTGGTTGTACATACTGTCTGTGTTGAGCTCTCACGAATGTCTTTGGTGTAACATAATGGATCATTAAACTATAATTAATGTACAAAGAGTTCTCCTTTTGGGGTAAGTACAAAAATTGACGATAGGAATGTTTTTATGTTTTGGATAACCTCAGTGACCAGTGTTTCAGACCCACTCAGTACCTACACTGTCCCTCCCACATGGGTTGCCAGATAATCGCTAATCCTGAAACAGGCCTCTACGCTAATGTATTACATTCTATTTCAGTTTTTTTTTTAATAAAATAAAAATGTTGACACTTTTTATAAGATGTTTTTTTTTTAAAAAGTGTCAGCATTTATTTTGTTTAATATATATATATATATATATATATATATATATATATATATATATATATATATATATATATATATATATATATATATATATAAACCCAAATATACTTGGGCCATGTAAACGTGGAAAATTAAATTAATTTTACGTCATGAGAAAAAAGAATCTAGATAAATTTTATTTTGGTAAAATTGTGGAATTTGGAGTTTACACATGAGTAGAAACATGTTGGCTGTATGTGTCTGTGTTTCCCTCTTAACACTGAAAGTCCACACAGAATACACTGATGAAGAGCAGGGGAAGCTTTAGTGCAAAAACCTAACTGAACTGCATCTACTTCAGATCAGTGGGTAGTAATGACAAAGTCCTGATACAAACCCTATTTCAGCAGCAGATTTCCTACAATCCCATGACTCAGAACCTATGGTTAGAGTTAGACCTTAAAGTCATTGCCACTCTCGTTGGACTGTACTGTACAGAGAGAACAGAGCTCATCGTATTTTCTTATTCACAAAAAGGTATTTGACTCTTGATATAAAAAGGTAGTACTGGTTAATAAAAGCCATTGCTTTCCACATGTTTATGGTGTGAGATGTAAATTATAGAACTGCTTAATGCCTATTTCCTTATTTTCTGAGCCGTCTGTTTAGGACATGTCCAACAGAGTTTAAACCAGGAAACACCCAGTATCTAGTACTGGACCTCTCCCTCCATCTTCACTGTTTTTCTGCACACCTTTTTTGCACTATGACCCTTTAACTCTGGACTTGCACAGCACAGTGCTACTTTATACACTCTGTACACACCATACTGCACATAGACACTATAAGGACAATCATTAAAAAACATACGCATTTATGTATATGTATGTACATTATTTTTTCACATATATTTTCATATTTTATATAGTTTATACTTTTTCTTTATCTATCTCCTTTTGGTTTTGGTTTTATTTTTATCCCTGATTACATTCCTTTTATGCTTAAATTCCGGACATATGCAAAAAGCATTTCACTGCATGTCGAACCCTGTATGTATGTGTATGTGACAGCTAAAATTTGATTTGATCACACACACACACACACACACACACACACACACACACCAGAATATGCTTGATCGTCGTGATACTTTCTGTTGTGTACGTTTATATATTTTTGATATCATCATAATTTTTTGTTGACCCTGTACACCTTCTACATGGAGTTATTTCTACAGAATTGAATAACGGGTTGTTATGTACAAACTGGCAACCCCGAGAATCCTGCCTTGTGTGATGTGCTGTTTGGACGCTGCTCTCTGTGCAGGTGTCAACATCAAACATACACACACACACACACACACAGCTTACATCTGCGACAGGTCTCCACATCTGGTTTTACTTGGCTAAAGGAGGAAAAGAAGAACAATGCTCAGACGAATTTTACAAATGGTAAGACAAACGGTCAAATCTCAACTGTTCCTCAGTGGTTCCGTTAGCTAGCGAGTTAGCGAGTTAGCTCTGTGCTTCAGCCTGTAGGCCTTCACTGGATATTGGGACATTATCAAGCCTGTTTAATATCCATGTATTCAGGATTAGATGTAGTTTATCTTTATGTGTTGTTTAAATGTCATAAATGTGGGTTCTAGCCTAATAGTTAAATAATATTTAAATGTAGCATAGCTAGCTGACTAGCTTAGCTAATGACTAGCCTAGTGGCTAAATGTAGTACCTAAGGTTATCAAGATAAAACGGTACACAAAAGTCTGTTGTGGCTCAAATTACATGATATTATTGTTGTTATTATTATTATTATTATAATAATTGCTCAAGTGATAAAATTCGGGTTCTGTTAAAAGTGTCTGTTTTTCCAGCTGTAATATTTACTACAAACAGAAATAAAAAAAACAACAACAACAAAATCAGTTATTTGTGAATGAATGAATGAATGAATAGTCATTCATTCATTATTTTTTTGGAAAACGTGTTGTTTAGATCACGTGAAGCGATGATGGAGTTCTGACCGTGAACTAGATGAGGTTAAAGCTAAGGGCTGAAAATGACACCACTTCTTTTGGTGTTAGTTGATTAGATGTTCACAACAAACACAAAAGCCTGAATGTGTTCTTTGCTCATTTGGTAAGTCTGTGCTGTGTTGGTCAGAAACTGTGTCAAAGCTGATCGAATGCTGATTAAACATCTATATCAGAAAAAAAGTAGTAGTAACTGTTGTGAAACCTGTAAAATTTCAGCCTTCATTTCTTGGAATCACAATCAGAAGGATCTTTATTTTTTATCCAATTGTGTGTCATATGCTTCCGGTACACAGAGACTACAACAAACCACAGACGATGAAAATAAATAAATAAAAATACAGATATGTAAATACAAATAGACAAAAATAAATGAATTGGAAAATAAACTAATTGTTTGTACAGTTGTGCTATAGATGATAGAATGGAATAGATTAGATTGGGATGCAGGGATGTACTAGGATGGAGGTGGTAAGAAATAAATGTAAGATTATTGCACATTTAATTGTTCATGAAGTGGATTGCGTGGGGGAAGAATCTGTGCTTGTGGCTGGTTGTGCTGGTTTTTGGGGCACTGTAGCGCCGGCCAGATGGTAAAAGTACAAAAAGCGACTTGGAAGTGAGGGATGACTTGGAAGTGAGGGATCCAGAGTGATTTTCTGAGCCCTTTTTTTACACTGGGGTGGGCAGGGGAACACCAATAATCCTGTCAGCAGTCTGAACCGTTCCCTGTAAGTCTGAACCGTTCCCTGTAAGTCTGAACCGTTCCCTGTAAGTCTGAACCGTTCCCTGTAAGTCTGAACCGTTCTCTGTAGTTGGGAATTAACTTCTAAGAATGTTGCATCTTTAGACTACTCACCAATTATTTTTTTTAATGACCAAAAATATTGGAACAAGAGTCCGTTTTTTTAAACAATTAATAATACCTCTGATTATCTGCTTTGATTTTATCCCTAGGTTATACCTGTGAACATTTGCAGACCTGCCAACCTTTACGCATTTTGTGTAGCAGATACGCATTCAGACATCAAAGTACGCTGCTACGATTTGTCACTTCAAAATACGCATTGTAAAAAAATTGATGCCTTTGAGTACAACTGTCTGTGCATTTGTGCACCAGACAATGCGCCTATGGGTGTAACCCATAATAAAAATAAAATAATAATACGACCAATCATAGCGCCAGTTTAAAACTCTTGAACGCTACAAGCAGAGAGCCGTCAAAACGGATGTGGTTTTCATCTGTCTCTGTCCGTCTTCAATTCTTCTTACAGTGAATGTTTTTTTACAAGTGAGGACTTAACGTTTCAAAGGTAAATGGCCAGAATTGTGAATTTCATCCATTTCAATAAGCCTGCCGAACCAACAGGCATCATTAGACTCCTTTACTGGGGCATGTGCCAAGTGTCCAGTGTTGTGCCTCAAGTTGAACTTTTACGCACAGATCAAGTTTTTATTTATTTTATTTTATTTGCCAGTATTTATATAGGAAACGTAAGTCATGCCTGTAAACGCATTGCCATCGTACTTTAACGGAAAAGACAAAGTGGCGCGAGCGTCTGTGTATCCCTTTTATAGCACGCAGTCATGCTATAACATGACGAAAGTAATGTATTTTTTAAATATCAATCGTATTCTGACTCGATTGTTACTGGCTCCTGTAGATCACATCTGATGGACATCAGATTTTTTTTGTTAAAAGCAGAAAGTAGAAATGATGAGGGATTATTATATAATCAGCCAGTCAAAACCATAGTGAAGTAAAGAGTCTTGCATTATTGCTGAGAAAATTAACGCATGTATGTGTTGTCAGATATGAAGTTACTGTTTAGTTCATTAGATCTAATTTATGGC
Source organism: Tachysurus fulvidraco (assembly GCF_022655615.1). Lineage (NCBI taxonomy): Eukaryota > Metazoa > Chordata > Actinopteri > Siluriformes > Bagridae > Tachysurus > Tachysurus fulvidraco. The sequence continues at coordinate 18,190,595 of NC_062530.1, read as the reverse complement.
AATACATAGAGTTGTTAAAATAGTTTTTATGTTGCCTTTTCAATAAAAGAGTAACTTCATGGTCTACTTGTATGTTGAATAATTAGATATGGTGGTGAGTGAGAACTATGTGCTAAGTAAAAAGTTGTGATGAGTGAGCATGTGAACTTAATCAACACTGACCAGCAAATGTGCCTGACCTTGCGCCGTGTCGCTGCAGTAAGTTGCTACTCAAAAAATTTTTCCAAGGTTGGCAGGTCTGCATTTGTTGCTTAAAAGCATGAACCAACAGGGAAGAGAGCTGTGTATGGGGAAAACGCAAGCCATCTTAAAGCTGAGAAAAAAGGGGAGAGTGGTCAAAGACATTGCACAAGCATTAATTGTAGTCGATACAAATAAAAAGTCCAGAAAAACACAAAATCAACAGCCCTTGACATTGTCAGCAAGCTCCACAGGGCAGGGGTGAAGGCCTCACTCTTTGAAAACATGGAGGCCATACCACAAGACACAAAACATTCAACAACAGTAAGAATCAGAAGTCTTCACAAAGTAAATAAAGAGATAAGTATAAAGGTCAAAATGTGGAAGGATCTGTAGGTTTTGTGGATGTTCCCCCATGCTTTGGCTTGTATTGGGCAAAATTGGCCCAATGAAGAACAACCAGTTAACTGGTGACTTGTGCCCCTTTTCCACCAAAGCAGTTTGAGTGCTGGTTCGGACCCAGAGCCTAATTTAAAACCAGTTCTTTCTTTTTTGACAGCCAAAGCACCGGCTCTGAAGCAGGAAAAGTGGTTCTTAAGTAGCACCAAAACGTGAAGTCAGGGGCTGTGGGCGGGGCTACTTTTAACGCTTTGATAATGTACCTTAAGTATACTAATGTTTAATACACTTTTACTTTACCACGATATGATACATTATCAGCACACATGATAGTAGGTAGCTACATGCTAAGGCTAACTTTTTTCAAATTACATGGAGCTGCACGTAAACATTGGATTCGCCGACATTTGGATGCCAATGTAGGTTCGCAAAGCCATAAGCATTATGTTTGTGTTTGCCGCCGCTGCGCTAATGTTACTGGGAAACGTGACGCGTAAACAGTGACGTCAGACGCGGCTCTGTGATGGCTCTCTAGCCAATGGAAAGGCAAACCAGTTCTTAGAAGTTTCGCCAGTGGAACCAACTTTGAACCAGCCCCAGTGCTAGCTCTGAACTAGCACCTGGTTCTTTCCGGTGGAAAAGGGGTAATGATCACCCAATGCCCACTGAAGTGTGTGACTGTGGTCTGATCTCACAGAAGAGATACTCTAGCACAGATTTATGAAAAAGTTAATGCTAAAACAGGAAGTGAATCACAGTGTGTCACAGAGTGCCCATCCTGACACCTGACCTTCACTGACAACAACCATCTGATGGGCACGTGAACATCAGTGATGGATCATTCAGCAATGGACAAAGATCGCCATGCTCTTGATGAATCACGTTTTTGTCATGTGTATATATAAGGGGGACCTAGTACAAAGTATTAGGGATGTGAATTTAATAATATGGCTGAGAAGTGTATTATCTTTATTATGTTGGCTTTGTAGAAGCCAACAATCTGTTTTTCTATTTAAGCTTAGACAAAGATTTATCAAGAGTAACTCCACATAGGGCTTTCGAGCCACATGCACCAAATTCGGATATGTCATAGATCCTGGTCTGAAGTTTGTTGCTATTACGTTTCTAAGAAATCTGAGTACTGGTACTTCCGGTACCAGGTCTCAAACTGGCCTATTTTCCCATAGACTCCCATTATAACTCAGCAAGTTTTCAAACTATCTACACCAAACTTGGCCAGCTCCTTTAGGGTGAAACTCTGAACAAAGTTTTCAATTGGTGTATCGACTGGCCTTTGGCTTGTGCCGCAGCCCTGCCCTGAAATATGCAAAATCAAAAATAAGCACGACATGTGACATATCCAAACACTCAGCCAAATGAGGGAAACTTCCTCAAGAGTATTCAGATGACGTCACATGCTTGTCTTCACCTGCCTCCAAATGTTTATGCACCCTAGCTTTCTGTCCACTTGCTTCTAAAAGTAACACTTTGCAAATACTTGCTTCATCAAAGCCATCAAAGTTTGCCGTGACAAACTTTACAAATCTAGTTACTAATTGTTTTCTTTGTGTTTGTGTGTGTGTGTGTGTGTGTGTGTGTGTGTGTGTGTGTGTGTGTGTGTGTGTGTGTGTGTGTGTGTATATATATATATATATAGATATATATATATATATATATATATATATATATATATATATATATATATATAGATATATATATATAATACACACACACACACACACACACACACACACATATATATATATATATATATATATATATATATATATATATATATATATATATATAAAAACAAAAAGGTTTTATTTCCTCTTTAAAAAAAAACTTGCCTATTAGTTGCATTGTTCGTATGTAAATGCAACTTCCTGTAACCTAATTTTCTTTTTTCAAAAAGGTGAGTGATATTTCATGTGGCACAGTGTAGTATTGTTTGCTTTCACTCTAGGTCGAAGTTTAGTAGTGGTAATCTTTAACCATTTCTATTGCGCTGTGGTGTTGTGTCTTTAAGTGACCCCAGATGGCATCATTATCACATGTGGCAGTTTCCTCTTTTCCTCTGTTAGTGAGTCAGTGCCTGAGGGGAACAAAAATGCCTTTGCATAGATTTAATGCTTCTTGTTCAGGCTGGAAAATAATATGTGGTTGATGGTCGGAACCAAACAGCAATGATTTATTTCTAAATGGAAATCAGAGTATTGCAGAAATTTGGATTGAGACCAGGGAATTGTGAGATTGTGTAGAATGTAACAGCCAGGCCAAGCCATGCTCATCAGCTGACCCAGTGCAACTGTACCACAAGAACAACGATTCATGTTATACACAGATATCTAACCTGATCTGACCCCCTCGTCTCTTTCTCTGAACCTGTCTTCCCACACAGACTCCTGGAAAGGGAGGATCCCAGACACCTGACTCTGAGCAGCCATCTGCTGAAATAAATAATGAGACTTCAGAGGTAATAAACCACTCACTTGCTTAACCTTAAATTTTTTTTATAGACCTAATGATCATATAATTTTATCAATATTAATGGATCAAGCATTTAAAGTTTCTGTTTTTCACTTTATGTCTTAGCAATTAGTTGTTCCCTCACCTGTACTTCTTTATTTACTTAAATAAAAAGATAGTTAGATTTGCAACACAAGCTTGGGGGAACCTAAAGTAGAAGGTTGTAATAAAAGTGTTCAGTTTTCATTAAAACAAAAGTTCATTTCATATATATTTGTGTGCAGGGCTTCATTTGCCCACAGTGTATGAAGTCTCATAACTCTGCTGAGGAACTTTTCAAGCATTATGAAGTTTTCCACGAGCCTCAGGATCAGCCATCTCATCTCAGCAGCGGGAGGTCAGATCTCAGCTTCACTGTCTCATTATTTGTGTTTAGCTAAATGAATTGTTCATCAGTAATGATGATCAGTAAATATTTCTCAGTTTTGTCCTTTTGGATGTAATATTTTTATAAGTTTGGGCCATGGTCTGGTTTGTATCACAAGTTACTTGGAAATGAAAAAAGGTCTGCTTGGAACTTTAGGTTGTTGCTTTGGTTTTTTTTGGATGTTTAGGGGTCGATTCTCCACATAGTTTGATGATTGTTTTGCATGATCAGAAGTAGAGGAGATTATTGCACTGATCATTGCTAGGAAGAAAAACCTCCATATCACATGCATTATGCTTTGGTTTCTTTTCAATGTTACACAACGAGATAATAACAACCCTTACGACTTTAATATTGTTGTGTTCATATTTTTATGATTAGTTTTAACTCTAGGGAGGACTTATCTCTTTTGCGACAAGAAGTGCAGGATTTACAAGCATCACTAAAGGTACTTACTTGCGACTTCAGCTATTATTTACTACAGTATCTCTTACTTTCTCTATATTTTTATATTGCAGGATTTCTTCGCATAACTTTCTTTTTGTAATCGTTACAGGAAGAACGATGGTTTTCAGGAGAACTGAAAAAAGAACTAGACAAAGTGCAAGGACAGCTGAAGCAAGTAATTTCTTTAAAATTTTAACATCTGTGGTGCTACTAATTTAAATGTCATGTTCAAGCTGAAGGACTTTAAAGGGTTGTAAACAACAGCAACTTTGGATAATATTGCATTTATTTATGATGTCATTGTTTTGTCCATCCCAGGGACCTCAGAATGATGGCCAGGCAGGCTTAGGGGAATCAGGTAAGCTCACCCTTCATTCTTAAATTGGCGTTTCTCCCAGGTGTTTAATGCAGATATATCAGCGTGTATAAATTGCCCTGGACGCTTTCAAATGGAAATTGCTGGTTCAAACGTCTCGCTTGTCTTGCATCTCAGAGCTGGAGATGAAACTCCATGAGGCTGAGACTGAAAAGTTCAACATCAAACAGATGAAAGACCTGTTTGAACAAAAGGCAGCCCAGCTGGCCACTGAGATTGTAGGTAAGGGAACGAGAGAATTTGCCTTCTTTTTTTTCAAAAACGTTATTGTTTAAACTGGCAGCAGTATCGAGTTATTATTTCGATGTGTGTGACATCGTGCGTTGTATTCCAGATATCAAGTCACGCTACGATGAGGAGAAGAGCCTGAGAGAGGTGGCTGAGCAGAAAGTTACTAGCCTGCAACAGGACCTGCAGAGTGAGAGACAGGAAAAAGACAAACTACAGACAGAACTGGTATCCTCTCACACTCATCCCCATATAACTGTTTTTTTGGCTGAACTAGTTTGATTTCTGTTTTTAAAAATGCAAATGTCAAGTCCCATCACATAATATGAGTGTTTTAAGTCTTACACAAAATATTCTTAAACACACCTAGTCTTAAGTGTGCTCATCATAAAATAAGTGATTTATGACACACGTCTGGATGGATAACTCCTTCTGTTGTGACGTAGCTGCAGAGACCAGGAGTAGAAGACGTGGAGGTGTTAAAGAGGGAGTTGGTGCAGGTCCAGACGCTGATGGACAACATGACTCGTGAAAGGGAGGAGGAATCTGCACGCCTCAAAAACGAGTATGAGCAGTTGCAGCGGAATTTCACTACCTCAGAGGTACACATGCAACATCGAAGGGGTCAGAACTTTATTGCAATTCTTTTGATTTCTATATATTTGTCTCATTTCATTCTTTTTGGATTGAAATTCCAGTAATTAATTTTGTCTTCAGGGATTTCTTTTTGGTTTTTGCTATAGTGAGAATTTATCTGACAATGCCATACATTTAGTGTTGTGTGTCTTTGTTGTATAAGTAAGCTTAAAATCACCAGGGTTTCCTTGTACACACACATATACTGTGGTTTCACAAAGCTTGCTTGTAGTGACCAATACATGGTCTGCCCTCTATTGGCTGACTTTGCATGTTATTCATGGCTTTAGCGTTGAGCAATGACACAAATAAAATACACTGTAAGTGTGTTTAAATGCACATTAATAATTATTTGCTTACAGATTATTCAGTTTGTGGTCATGTAAACTGTGTAATATGTCGAAAGAATTTAATTTTATGGGAATAATGGGACTGAACACCATTAACCTTGTATTTTTAGTTATAAATAACCACAAACAGCAGCTTCCCAAAACAAAATCCCAAATGATTATTTACATTAAAAACAAATACAGTTTCAAATCAAAACAATTTGGGTTTTATGAAACATGCGATATGTTTAGAAAGGAAACAGTGTCATATTGTTGTGTATATTGGGTGATCAGGTGGCAAAATCTCTTTTCCTACCCTTGAGAGATTGTCCCGTCAAATATTTTCAACGTTTTCAAATGAATTAAGATTAGTTAATTGAGAAGTGTTAAAGCTTATGAGACAATTTCTGTATCACATTAAGCATTTAAGAAGGCTATATATGCAGCTGTTCAAGGAGGAAACATTTAGGTCTTTTGTTTCTCACTTACATGGGGATTGTGTTTGTCCGCCTCTGTCTTTCCTCTCATTCCTACTCTACCTGCTTTGTACATGTCTTGAAGATTCGTAAACTGGAAGTGAAACTGTGTGCTTAAGAAAACGTTTAAACTTTGAAACATCTTTATTTTCACAGAAAACTATCTCCAACCTGAAGGCAGAACTGGAGAAGGGTCCTCAGGAAGCTGCTGTGTACACGCACCAGATCCACCAACTACAAAGCAACCTGGACAACCTCCAGCAACAGTGCCAGGTATAAACAGGCATGAAGTACACAAATAGACTTGTCATGTTATCAGTTTTTGCTGCCTTCAGCAATACAGTACGGTGTGCCAACAGCAATTCTACCACCATCCTTTAATAACCTACTTTATGGCCCCTCAAATTCCACATGCTTTACAAAAAGGCTGTGATGAGATCTTGCAGCCTTGATGACCGTCATGATGCGTATTTCCATTAGAACACACACACACACACACACACACACACACACACACACACACACACACACACACACAAAGTGTTTTACAGGAAGGCTCGTTTCACTGCCAACCCTGCACGTCCAGCCTAAGATGACTGCGTAACATTGTCAGCATGGTCCATTTTTATTATCTGTCAGTGTGTGCTGATGTGCTTTGAAGCCTCTATAATTAAACTAGCAGGGGGTGATGTGTGCCATGCCACCGCTGTCCTTTGGGGTGATGTATAGACCCATATAATGGCCCTCAGCTGCTTGTGTGCCTGTTGTCAGGAGAAATTAGAATGTCAGGGTGTTGGAGCATGGAGTCTCTGGGAAAATTCAGTCCGCTTCTCTGAAGTGGGTGAATGGAAACAAGTTTGCGATTTCAGGGATCTGAAGCCAGGTCGTCCCATTAAACAGCCCAATTCGGTAACTTTGTGAAATCTTTGAAATAATTGGAAAGATGTGACTAGAACTGATAAACAGATAAATTAATTGTAGTTTTTATTTATTATTTATTTTATTAAATTAATTGTAACATTTACAACTGTATATGTCTCTGGTATAAGCTAAACATGGAAGATTTACGGCAGTTTGAGATTTGCTCTGTCCTTGTTAGCAGCACTGCCGTTGTCAAAGCTGATTTTATAGCTATCTCAGAGAATTTAGCACACTGCCCACTGGTGCTTTTTGGGCTGTCGCAGACACTGTAAAACTGTCTGATTTTAAATGTTACTCCATGCCGGTACTGAGAATGGGAGGCCAACCGTCTCCGAGGTTGTGTCTGAAGAGAACTCTGTGAATTTTGCCCTTGACTTTTTTAATTTTGTCTTTTCTTCACCTGATCAAATTTGTATGCTAACTTCAGCGTGAACTGGTTCCCATGTGTCCACGTATGAACAAGACAAGATGGCAGATATTAATTAAATTGTTTTAGTATTCTTTTTGGAATTCAAATATCTTTGCAATATGTAATATGCTAACTATTAATTTCTGTGTGTGTTTGTGTGTGTTTTTATAACCTTTGTTTCTTATATTTATGCTTCTTCTCTATAATTACAATGCACAAACCAACACACAAATTCCTGTGCATGTATACCCTAAAATACATGACAATAAACTTGATTCTGATTCTGATTCTGATTCTGACCTGTGTACAGATGGGTAGAAACAGGTTATTCATTGTTGATACAGTGATAATTAGCTATTCTAGTCTGCTAGTTTAGGTAATGCTGTGCTTTTTTTAGATGCTTTCAGGAAAGCTGACACAACGGGAAAAGGAGAACAAAGAGCTGGATGAAAGTCTGGGACATGAGCAAGTTTCCAAGAAGAATCTTCAGGCCAGCCTGCACCAAAGGGAGTTGGAGTTGCAAGAGAGTCAAGCTCGAGCATCAGCCACAGAAGCCTCCCTCAGTCGAGCACAGACCGAGTTAAATGAGAACAGGGAAGAGGTGGGACGCCTCAGCAAGGAGCTGGCTGAGCTTGAGAAGAGCCATCAAGATCTGAAAGCTGAGCGCAAGCAACTCCAGCAGCAGAAGGAGGATCGTGAGAGCCAGTGCCTGCAGCAGCAGAGCGAGATTAGCCAGGTCAGACACACACACACAATGCACACGGGCACTCCGATTAGGAAAGAGATTATAGTTTACATTGGTGTGAACCACTCTGTACTTGGGTATGCAGTTGCATGGGAAGCTGCTGGAGACAGAACGGCTGCTGGGTGAGGTGCAGGGCCGGCTAAAGGAGCAGAGACAGCTTGCAGGGGAGAAACTCAAAGACCGTGAGCAACAGGTTGCTGACCACCAGCTCAAACTTTCCCGATTGGAAGAACAGGTAAGCTACTAGAAGGACACTAAATAGGAGGAAGTGGCTGTTTAAGCCACTGATATACTGATGTTGACTGGCACAGCACATGCCTGCCTGCTGTGAACAACTTGTATTATATCTTATATTATATAATTTATATTTCTGATGTATTTGCATAAGAGGTTTGTATTAGATAAATATCAGGTCTCAAACCATACTCAGATCTTGGGCGTAAGTATCATACTGAAAATTGAAATAGTATTTTTCTACAATAAGGATCATGCTAGTGAGTGTAACAATTTTTTGTTGAGTGGATGGTAAACCATTTAAATTGATTTGTGTTGTTCCAGCTAAAAGAGAGCAACACCAAGTCCACTGACCTACAGCATCAGTTGGACAAATCCAAACAACAACATCAAGAGTTGCAGTCTCTCCAGCAGACCACCAACGGCAAATTACGGGAAGCACAGGTAACTTTTATTCTTCCTCGTCTGTGTAAGCATTAAAGGTGTTTAAACGGCAATATTAGAAGCATGCAGTATGCAACAGGGTCCTCAGGACTGAGCTTGAGATGAATAGATGTACTGTATATTGTCTTGAAAATAAACAAGAGTAGCTTGCTCAGTAATGCATAAAATGTATATATTGTCGTTAACAAAGATTTTATTGATTTAGCTGATTTCCATCGTCATTTTTCTTGTAGAATGACTTGGAGCAGGTGCTGCGTCAGATTGGTGATAAGGATCAGAAGATCCAGAATCTGGAGGCCCTGCTACAGAAAAGCAAATCCAGCCTGAGCCAGCTGGAAGCTGAAAGAGAAGACCTATGTGCCAAGATCCAGGCAGGAGAAGGGGAAGCTGCTTTACTCAACCAACTTCAGGAAAAGAACCACACACTACAGGAGCAGGTACAAGAGACACACTCACACATACATAACACATGGCTTACAAAAAAAAAGCTTCACACACTACAGAGTACCCTGTATCTTTTTAGGCTACTGTATCTATCTGTTCTCCTATAGATAAATCAGCTGACTGAAAAACTGAAGAACCAGTCAGAGAGTCATAAACAAGCCCAAGAGAATCTCCATGAGCAGTTACAAGAGCAGAAGAGCCAGCTGCGCTCAGCACAGGACCGCTGCCAGTCCTTGGAAAATAATGTAACCGATCTCAGTACGCAGCTCTCTCAGAGCAAGGAGAGAATTGCCCAACTTGACATCCAGGTGTGTGTTTATGTTAATGTAAAAATATGCAATGATGTACTGATACATTTTCTGTTACAATAGTATCTTAAATAATAAAGTGGAATGAAGATGGGTGTTTAATTACCAGATAAAGGCTAAGACAGAGATGCTGCTGTCAGCCGAAGCAGCAAAAACTGCCCAGAGAGCAGATCTAGAAAGCCATCTAGAAACAGCCCAGCATGCATTACAAGACAAGCAACAGGTAAATAACCAATATTCCACCAGTCCTGCCTATACAAACGCCATCAGTATAATTTATGACCGTTTAGTATTATTGATGGCTGTACATCATCTTTGATTTTGTTTAAAATAACAGGCGGTATTAATTGTGTACCTACATGCTTGTGTGCATGTATGTAGGATGTGAGCAAGGCTCTGGCTCAGGTAGAGGAACAGGGCCATCGGCTGCAGAAGAAGCAGGAACAGTGTTCACAGCTGGAGGCCAGTCTGAAGGAGATCAGAGAGAAGCTTCTGGCTGCAGAGCAGAAGACTGACACCATGGAGAGCCAGGCTAAGGTCAGCAGTACACACACAATCTAATTACAGTAGACTCCCTTGACTAACTGCATCTAGCAGGTTTTATTTGCTGCAACTGAGAATTCCCCTACTACTATCTGTTCCGTAATGGCTCAAGCCATAGTTTTATTTCCACATTTTTGGAATAAATTCTCTATAGCATTTTCATGTACTCATAAACCATGTATTTGTGGAGCAGAAAGCAGAAGCTGAGTTAGCAGAGCTGCGCTTAGGAAGGGAACAAGCACAGAAGGCACAGCAAACACAGCAGCAGCAAATTAGCGAGCTGGAGAAGAAGAACAAGGAACTCATTCACCGACTGGACACTGAAAAAGAAGGGTAAGCCTTCAACTTTGAGGCAAAGTTAAATTTGGTCTTGTGAAATAAGTGTGACTTAATGTTATATTGACTAATTAAAATGGCAAAGAGGTTTCTTAGGTGAAGAAAATGATACTTGACTTCATAAATTCAATTATGCAATAGGTTTCATATATATATATATATATATATATTTTTACATATATATATATATATTTATTTGTGTGTGTTTTTATATATATATATATATATATATATATATATATATATATATATATATATACGTATGTGTGTGTGTGTGTGTGTGTGTGTGTGTGTATATATATATATATATATAAAATTTATTTTAATCATTTATCGCTCAGCAATGTGGAGGGGGAAAAAACTGGATATGATTAGAAATTAATTAGAAATGATTAGCTTTTTTTTTTGTGGTGTCACTGTGGTACCTATGGAGCCAACGACACACCAGTGTTTTTATTATTTAGATAAATATAATTTATTATTTACATTTGATATTTAATTGCTCAGTCTACAAAAATGCACTAGAAATGGTCTAGACTGGTGTGAATGTCAATTATTAGGGTTGTGAGTAGTTTTAAAGTTACGTGTGAAAAGTGTGAAGTTTCATTTCTTGAAAACAGAATGACCACAGCAGCATCACAAGCGGTGTGTTTGCAGTCAAAAATCTGCACAAACTGATCATAGGGAGTGCCACCTGAACAGGTTATTAGGTGTTTAGTGCTTTGACCAGGTCATTTTTATCATTAGTTGGTTAAAATCAAAAGCATTATCTATTTAGATCACAATGGATAGTGTTGACGAAATTTGGCAGGAACTATTTTTATCAGTCATTTTCTTTTCTAATGATATATTCTTATTTCCAGAAAAGTCCGATTTCTCTGGCTTTTTTGCTTAAAAGTTTGAGCTTTAAAATTGAGTTTTTTATGCTTCTTTCAGTGCTACAGCTCTGCAGGAGGAGCTGCAGAAGAAGAGCTCAACATTGGGAGATGCTCAGAAGCATGTGGAGAAGTTGGAACAGGAGCAGAGTGACATTAAGAAGAGATTGGAGCAATTCACTGAGGAAGGACATAGGCAAAAGGCAGAACTGGAGAACAAGCTCCAGGGGATGAGCTTAGAGCATCAGAAAACTCAGCAGCAGAGAGAGGCACAGGCTGAAGAGCTGCAGAAGGTCAAAGAGGCTCTAAGCCAGGCTTCCACAGCACTGAAGGAGAGTCAGACCCAGAGGGAGAAAGAAAAAAAGAGCAGTACAGCAGCCCTAGAAGAGAAGGTGGGTCTAAAAAGGACTTAACAGGCCCGTTTTATCCATGATGCACACATTTCAAAACAAGCAGTTTCCACATAGAAAATAAAGCATGAAACAAAAATAAACAGAATTACAATCATATGATTGTGTGGAATTGTCACTCTGGAAGTTTTTGAATGTCATGTCATCGAGAGAGAGTTCACCAATTTCTTTATTTCTAAACAGTTTACTACAGTCAATTCATTTTGACCATAAGCTTTGAGTCATACTTGTGACCTGAAACTGAGGAGACAAACAAAGAACACAAAAGCACAACCGTGTAAGTTCAAGCACTTTTAACATTGAAAAGAACTTGAAAATGGCCTTTTCCCCATCCATCATTGAGGAGGAATATAACCACATTGTTGGATATAATTTCTCTTGCCCTAACTCTCCATCACTGCTACAGCCATGCAGAAACACACATGTGAGAAACAGGAATTTAAACAATTTCTTGTTTTCCTCACATCAATAACTTGACTGCATTCTTTTTTATAGTTAATTGTTATCTGAAAATGTATTTTAAAAAAAGTAGGGTTTCTATTCAGTTCATACGCAGCTGATTTACAGTGAACAGTTGCTAATTTTAAACAAAATCATTGAATTAAAAATGAAAGTGAAAGATTTTGCGTCTAGTTCTTTCATGCATAATCATCGCCTGACATTCATACGTAATCAGCTTTAGCGGGAAACAAATGGCTGATTACATGATTACATGGTGCCTGAGCCCCACCCATAGTTAACATAATGGACTCTCTTTAAAGCAGTCAACCGATCAATACATAGGAAGTCCCTTGTGTCCTGTCCATTGTAAGCTCTCCAGTAAGAGGTCCTAACTGTATCTGTCAATTGTTTGAAGGCCATATGGTACTGGGTATATAGTCTGGTCATACAGACAGTACCTTTGGGTTAAGTTCCAGAAGACAGCTATGCTACACAAGCATCTTCAATAAACACTTTTCCCCTGAACTTGGTCCAGCTTACTTTTCTTTTACTTATTAAAAGCATTCTAGTACGTTGGCAAGCCATCCAACCACCATGCAGCCAAATTCAAGGAAAATCTAACAAAGTCAAAATCTCAGACACAGAAAAAATATTATGTTTCCCAGTTCCAAAATGTGGAAGTTCATTTGTAGATACCATTTGGAAGGATGCACACAGTTACTGACACTTGTGTGTATGACCTGTGAAGGCGTTTCACGTGAATTTATGATGTATGAGACACATCATAATAATATAGGTCCCTTGTGTGTATATCTTTTGATGTTGAGTGAAGGGTCTACTCAAGTTACTGTGCAAGTTAATTGTATGCATATATGTTTAGATGGAGTACATTTTAATGTGGAGTATTAATTCAGAATGTAGTAACACAAGTAAATATAGACAGGATATTGATGTTAGAAATGTAAATGGCTGCAGTATAAACAGAGAGAAAAGCAAGCGATCTGGAACGTCTTTTTGTATAGTCATTTTTTGAGAGAAGCATTTCTCTCTAACAGGAGAAAACTCATCGGAAAGTCCAGCAGGAGCTTCAGAAGAGCGCAGAAGCAACAGCCAAAGAATTGAGCACAGCTAAAGCTCAGCTGGCAAAAATGGCAGAGGTGAGAAAATCAAAAACGGACATTTTATATTAATAACTACAGTGAAACTTTTCATTAATTTTTATTGGAATTGGAATAGGTGGAGAAGGGACTTCGAACAAAAGTGAAAGAGCTGAGTGACCAGCTGAAGCAGTCTAAGGACACACTAAAGGAGAGGGAGAAGGACATCCAGCAGGTCCAGACACAGCTAACAACAACCCAAGGATCCTTTAGTGAGGAAGTAAAAAAACTGCAGAGCCAAATTGCAGATATGCAGACGTCTCAAACAAAGAAGGTAGGTGCTGTTAGAATCCACATACATTTGATGGTGGTATAATTTGTTATTTGTCACCTGGAGCTTTTTTCAGCAGTGGTGTCAGACTACTAACTTGATCTGATAAGTGTTAAACCTTCGTATAATACTTGCGTTAGAATAGCAAAGATTGTTGTTGTTGTTTTTTTTTTACATATAATTTGGTCTGTAAATCGAAGATGCATTTGTGTGTGATGTAGGTGGAGGAGTTGACGAAGCTGAAGGAACAGATGACTGTACTGTCTGAAGAGCTGGGCTCAGAGAAAAGCCGCAGTGCTGAGCTGCAGAAAACCTGTGACAGCTCCAAGGACAGCTTGGACAAACTACAGTCTGACTATTATGGCAGGGAATCCGAAGTCTCTGCCCTGCGCCAGGACCTCAAGGTTTGTGTGCATGGCTTTCACAATGAAATGACATTTTGAACTATGATGATTCACACTACAGCACACACATGTGTATTAACACAACAGCACTGTATAATTAAAATTGATTATCTATACAAAACAGGAAATGGGACAACAGACTTTGGGTGTTCTAGTTTTTTAAATCTAAACAATTTCAAACAATTATTGATTGAAATATGGCAAAATGAATATAGCTGTTATCAACTCTATGATCTGTTATTCAGTTTGACGCTGTTTTTACATTAGATGATGCCATACGCATAGATAATTAACTAAGAAAAGTGATCATAACCCCTCCCCATTACAATTAACTCCTGTTTTCAGTTGGTCAAAAAGCAGAGAATGTGAACCTTTGCTACTAGACCATTGGCCTGTTGGAAAAAGTACAGTTTGAGTTTGTTGTTCAGTGGGAAACACACCACAGTTCAGTAACGGTATAGCTTATGATGCATAGGTGCGTGAGGAGAAGCTGACACTGACTCAGGAAGAACTGGTGGCCAGCACCAACCAGCTGAACAATCGTGAGGCCCAAATCCAGGAGCTGAAGTCAGGACACACAGCACTGGAGAAAGATTTAAAGAAGAGAGATGAGAAGCTCAAACAGCAGGAGGAGGCTCTACGAGAACTGCAGAAGCAGCAGGTACTGACAGCAGGTCCTATATATCACTGAATCTCCTGCAAACCGGAGCAGTGTGTGCAGTAACATTTGTACTCTGCTCTGTAAATCGCTCAACTACATAATTCTGTGTGTGTGTGTGTGTTCGCAGGAGCTGATGCAGGAAGAGCTAAAGAAGGAACGAGCTCAGGTGGAGGAGCTGAGGGAGGCTCAGAGTGGGCTAGAGAAAGAGCGGAGCAGGCTAAGTGCTGAACTCAAAGCTCTGGCAGGCAAGAGTGAGAAGGTTAGCTGCTGATTAAACCTCTATCCCTCCACCCATTACTTTATTATACATGTAATAATGCAAGATGTTAACTAAATAACCAGTGTTACATCATAGATTGTGATCATTTATTTGAATCATTTGTGACTGTTCTGGCCTTAGATTACAAGACATTGGATCTCATTGATATCTTAATTTGATATGTGTAACAAAATATTTTTCTCTCTGGTTCCAAGCCACCATTATTTCTTTGCAGATTACTGTTAGAAGTGATAAGTGATGCTGTGATAATCACAAATTAATCTGCTGGAACTATGTTGGAATTTTACTGATTAGCTGAAGCAGGGTAGTTTACCTGGTGTCTGTGTGTGTGTGTGTGTGTGTGTGTGTGTGTGTGTGTGTGTGTGTGTGTGTGTGTGTGTGTGTGTGTGTGTGTGTGTGTGTGTGTGTGTGTGTGTGTGTGTGTGTGTGTGTGTGTGTAGGAGCTAAAGGACCTGCAGGCAGCGAAACAGCTCTTGCTTCAGCAGAAAGTAGATCTTCAGGGCAGAGTGGAAGGGATCCAGGCAGCAATGGAGCAGGAAAAGAAAGAGCATCAGAACACCCGCGAGTCCATCACACAATTGCAACAGCAACACAAAGCAGAGACAGACAAACTACATAAACAAAAAGTACACAGTTTTCTTTTGGGTAGACTTGGTGCTTATATAATGTGTGTTATATAATTTGTTGTATCTCGGATCTCAGCAGTCTAGCTAATGTACCATTTTTAAGAATGTTTGATATAATTGCATAAATGACAACATAAAAGATTTTTTTGCATGATGAAAATATTGTTCTTTATGCCTCATTATATTTTATTGTATTACATTCACAAACTGTCTTTTTCTCCTTTTCTCCAGGTATTAGAAGCGAAGGCCAAAGAGGAGATAGAGAAGCGGAAGGAGGAGTCCGAGACAAAACTCACAATGCAGGTTTCTGCACTTAATGAAAACGTTGCCACTCTGAAGCGAGAGTGGCAGAGCAGTCAGCGGCGTGTGATCGAGTTAGAGAAACAGACAGACGAATTGCGCGGAGAGATCGCTGTGCTTGAGGCCACTGTGCAGAATAACCAAGACGAAAGACGTGCCCTTCTCGAGAGGTTAGGAACTGCCTCTCTACCTTTTTTTTCTTTTTTGGTGTTCTGCTTTAAATGCTCTGACACAGTCTCACACACACACACACACACTCTCTCTCTCATGTTCTTTCATGCTGCTGCACTCTAGGTGTGTGAAGGATGAAGGTGAGTTAGAGAAGTTTCAAGCCAAAGTGGTGGAGATGAGGAGAAAACTAGATGACACCACGGCAGCTATGCAGGAGCTGGGCCGAGAAAATCAGTCCTTACAGGTCCTACAAACACACTCACGAATCAATACATACCAATATGTGAGGTTTTGAGGTGTGCATTTTTTTATTTTTTTTATTTTTTAATTATTATTTTCCGCTCCTGTCTGCTACCTCAGAAACCCTCTATACTTACTGCATCCAGTACGTGCCTATGTTAATGATGTGGCCTTTCATTGCCCTGCATCCAATCACCTACCCACATTCACATGAACGTAAAAACCACCCACACCATTTACCTTTTCTGTTAGGTCTTAAAATGTTTTTATTTTATGCTGCATTTGAATTGCTGTGATTAAATCTATCGATTCAATTACAAAAAGAAATGTAAGTTTGTAACCTGTTAAAAAAAAAGTTTCTTCTTTTAAAAATTTCAGCGTTGTGTAATAATCTTTAAAATTTCATAAAAACATAACATGTTCATGCACCATCCTGTCATCAGTTGCTTTATTATGATTATTAGTATGGTTTAAACCTCAGCCTTATGAACAATACAATACCAAAACTGAATTCATAAGACAATGCACTAATTATCCAGCACTGATTCAGCTATTATATATGATACAATTTGATTTATGGACTCATCACTTTATACCTTATAACTTTATTAACAGTTTAAAAATGAATTTAAAAAAAGGATTAGGATTAGTCTACAGGTAGGTGTGTGTGTCTGTCTGTGTGTGTGTGTGTCTGTCTGTGTGTGTGTGTGTCTGTCTGTGTGTGTGTGTGTCTGTCTGTGTGTCTGTCTGTGTGTCTGTCTGTCTGTCTGTGTGTCTGTCTGTGTGTCTGTCTGTGTGTGTGTGTGTGTGTGTGTGTGTGTGTGTGTGTGTGTGTGTGTGTGTGTGTGTGTGTGTGTGTGTACACAAAGCCAGATAGTTTTCTAGTGCTGGAATATAGACATCTGAATGTGTGTTATCATGCTTCATGCTCTCTGTTGATGCAGATAAAGCAGTCTCAGTCCCTCACACGGAAGTGGGCAGAGGATCATGAGGTACAGAACTGCATGTCCTGTGGGAAAGGTTTCTCCGTTACCATCCGGAAGGTTATTATTCCCTTTAAGTTTCTCTCTCTTGCCCCCTCCCCTCACGCCCACAGATTCTCAGGCATGTTTGATGGGGCCGTTTGATCAAAAGATCAAAGCTCTAAATCAATACTATGTTAATGGTCTGCTACAGGGACCCACTTTCAGACTGGCTGCATTCAGAGTCCACCATGTTTTTCTCCTATGAACAGATAGTATTGTCCAGACGCACTTTTATCAACTCTAGCACATCTCAAGTGAAAGCACTGTTGTTTGATCTAATCAGTGAGATTGAAAACAAGTATTTGTTTACTTGTATGTCTCGACTTAAATCAGTGGTGTTGGATGTTTGAACTTTAAGGACATTTACCGGTTGAGTTCCCAGCCAAAATGTTTGTAGTTCATTTAAAACAAATAAAAAGATCGCCAAAGTTTGTTAAACCAGATTAGTCAGAAATAAACCTGGAAAGCTCACGATAGCAGAACAAAAAATGAAGAACAGTTTGTCTTTTGAAATGTTTGTTATTAACGCTACACATGTCATCAGAATGTCAGAGTTGAATGGGCAGAATTCAGGGAGGCAGCCACATTCACATTACAGCATGAAATAGTTCATCATTCTGCCATGACTGGCAATTATAAGAAAATCCACTGAGTGCGAGGGTATTTTGGGTGTTTGCACTATGCCTCACTGTCCAATCCAACTAGCAGTTTTCCAGTATATAGAACTGTCTAAATGCTTTGAGATTTACCATTTAAAATGGTACAGTGTCTCTCTGGTATGTTATAACCGAATCATTCATTGTGTCTCCTTCAGCACCACTGTCGTCACTGCGGGAACATCTTTTGTGCCGAGTGCTCAGCCAAGAGCGCCCTGACACCGTCCTCTAAGAAGCCAGTGCGGGTATGTGAGGCCTGCTTCGAGGAGCTGCAGGGCTAATAGACCTCAGCCAGCCTGCTGCTCTGCCACACACTCGCCACAGACTCTTCCTGCACAGGACAGCAGCTTTCCCAGACCCTGGGAGCAGGAGCGACAGGGTGGCAGAGCTACAGGAAGAAATGAGGACTGGCCTGCTTTTATCTCCTCACTGGGCATGAGGTGGCCTCAGAGAGAGAGAGAGAGAGAGAGATTGAGAGGATGAGAGAGAGACTGACTGTAGAATCACAGCAGTCATCACCCAAGCAGTGCCTTGGTCACCTCTAGTTCCATTTGGGGTTCCAAAGAATCTAAAAAGGGAAAGTGGTGCAGCATTTTAAAGTCTTCATTTCTAATTGAATGTGTATTGGATGAGATTTATTACATGCTCTATGCGTTGGGTACCAGGCTGGAAGATTTGTACCTTAAGCTTTGTTTCTTCTGAACAAAGCAGTAGTGAATCTGCCAGCGTGGCATCCAGACTGAGAGGTTTGTACAGGCTCCACGAACAGATCAGGTTAGTGCTGTCAAGCAAGAAAAATCCCATTTAAAAAAAAAACTAACACCACTTTTCCAGCTGACAGCGAGGTACAGCATTACTCAGTGATTAGTCGGAATCTGCAATTCTCTGCAACTGTTAATTACTATTTTCCATTGCCTTATGGTACCTGTGCTGGTAGGAGTTAACCGTGTGCTGTGAGATGGTAATCATTTCCCCTGCCATGCTAATGTTAATGATAAACACTAATAACAGCAGCAAGAATACAAAAGCTTTAGGGTCTGATTTAACATTAACATTTATTTGGTTTTCTTTAATGTAATGTAATGACAGCGACAGTAAGAAGAAACAGACACTGTACAGCCAGGTAGAAAAACCCATTATAGCCAGCTATATTTTATTGACTCGAATGACGACACGTGACCTTTCTCTAACAGCTACATTTGATTTCACATCAGTGGTCTGCCTGATTTTTAGCTGTACCCATAAATCACTGTTTAGTACCCTGGCAAGAAGGGTAACCGAGTCCAGTACTGGTACATTGTGTTGCACAAGTGTTCTTGCTTAAGTATAACTTGAACCTTTTCCATGTTTTGTAGTGTTACCACCTGGAATAATAGCCAATAGAGTCAATAGCCACTGATATTTAATTCCACAATTCAGTCCATCAGTATATTTTGCCCACCTATTTCATTATTATGAGCTATATTGTGTGTGATTCATGACCTATAATCCCAGGTAATTGTGTATCAGGTCCATGTCTCCAAGTAACACTACAAATTGTGGATCTTTTTTTTTTTATTATTATTATTTTTAAAAGAGTACAGGGGTGTTAATATTTATGCAATGCAATGTACATGGTTACAGCAGGGTTCACATGGCAATGGAAATCCCAGATAGTGATTAGTATGTTGTGCCCCGCTGTCCCAATGGAAAACACAATGGGTTTTCATTTTGACTTGATGAAACCTTTTCCAACAAGGTTATCATTAATTCAGGCACGTTTTATTGAACGGTGTCTATGTATCATACCTGCTCGCTATGCTGCTCGTTTCCATTTGATTGAGAAGAAAAAAAAATTTTTACATTTTGATTTTACTACATCAGCATTTCCAAACTGGTGCATTTGAGCAGTATTTTGCAAATTTGCCGATTCTGTTCAATTAGAAATTTTGACATGAGTTAATCGCAAATGTGTGTGAGCTGCTACTAAGCAATAATTGTGATTATGTGGCTATAATCGTGTGCGTGTGTGTGAATCTGTGTATGTAAGAAATTTATCTATAGATGCTATATCGATTGTATAAAACATGGGCTGCTAGAACACTTCTGAAAACGTATGGTCAGTGTTAGTGCAGCGTTATTATTCAGGCCTCAGCATTCTGCCATCTCTCGTCCTGCATCTTATCAAGAACATCTCTTTCTTTCTCCTCGACGGGTGTGAAAAGTGTCACGCATGACACATGAGAAAAAGAAAATCAACTTCAAACAGATGAAATCAGTATGCTTTCTGTTAGAGGAAGGATTATGCGAAAACAGCTGGATCTTTGGCACAGGTGCTTGTGCAAACACGCAAAAGAAATTGTACAGGTTGTACCTGATGTACAGTAAACGTCAGCGCTGTTACCTGTGAAACGTCTGTATTATATCGTACCTTTCCTCTACACGTTCGCTTCAGCATTGAGGTCGTACTGTTAGAAATGCACATTTACAGTCATACACGCAGCAGTGTTTAATTCTAAGACACACACTTTGATGCACCAAACTCGTATCATCATCATCATCATCATCAGTGTAAATTCAAGACATGCTTTCTTTCTGTATTTATGGCACCTACCTCGGGACTGTATGTTTCGCTCTCTGAATATTTGTTTAAATATAAAAATCAACCCTCCACAGTTTCAGTGCACCGTGTTGGTTACTATAAATAAGTCAAGGAAGTTGCCAGAGATCTGAATGTTAACCATTTTAGGAGTAACACTACACTGCAGTAGAGTCAGTTATGTTGCTTGTTGTGCATGAGCTGTGAACCGACAGTCACATTTCTCATCTGAACAACAGGCTGTTTCTGTTGTGATCATGTGTTCGTGCCTTAAGTCTTGCTTTGTTATCAGCTCGGTCACAAGTGCCGAGCTGAAAGGCTTTACACTCGTACATAACCGTCGCTATGACGACACTGGTGGATATTAACGTGTCAAATTGGTTTATGGATATAATTTATGTCAAGATGTTTGTTTTCTAATTTTTCATCGATATGTTTGAGTAAATAAACTAGGTGTCTATTTTGATTTGTGCTTCATGTGTATATGTCTATTAAAGCTGAACAATATATCACAGCAAATTGCATCTCGACACTTCACGGAGATTACAGGGATTGTTAAAATTATTTGATTTATTTATTTTTAATTCATATTTGCCTCATTTATATCGCAGGCATTCAGTAAAACCTTATTTATTTGTAAATCATTCAACAGATTTATTTGTAAATCATTTAAAGAAGCATTTACAAAGTACTGCGCTGTTCATGGAAAAATGCTCGTATCCTGTTAGTGTTTATTTCAACATGTAATAAGTGAAGCTCAATAGAGAGGTTTCAGATTAAGGGAAATAAATGCACACAAAACTGTGTAAAATATGGTGGTGTTTCATAAAACCCTGCCTTTTCCATTACTGCAGAGAGAGAGTGAGTGAGTGACACACAGAGAGAGAGAGAAACAGAGTGAGAGACACAGAGTGAGAGACACAGAGAGACATAGAGAGAGATCCGAGTTAAAGAGGAACCTACTTTTTCAGGGTGTGAGCATCATAATAATTAAATATTACATTGCATATAAGTGACATTTTATGACCTTTTATGTCACGTAGTCTGTTAAATGTAATATTCAGTACACAGACATCAGAAGCCTTCAGATGATACAACACTGATGTGCTGTTGCCCAAAGTAAATCTTTAAGTAAATGTATGTCAATCTTTAAGTAAATAACTGACGTGCTACTGTGAGTTTATGTCAAATTACACAGTCACTTACAAATTTCATTCAAATGTTTCAGACTTGGTTCCTTTATATTAATAACTAATAACAAATTGAACATTAATTAGACCAGCTGTTCAGTTAGGGCAAAGTAGTGGCACTCCTTACAAAGAGGAAACATGTATGTGTGGTAGCTGACACACTGCAGTGGCTGAGCTTCCTGGAGTTTTGTGGGCATCGCTAGATGACAGAGTATCAGTATGTTATTATGGGTATTATGGGTATGTCCACACACACACACACATACACACACACACTTATGAGGAAGATGAGTGTAACAAATGTGGTGGGATTTTTTTTGGGAGGCTATAAGAAAATCAACTATATATGATAACTGGAAACCTTTTGACACTGGTCAAGTTTGACACTGGTCACTGGTAAACTGGTCCCTTTTTAATCATATAAAAGGCCACAGCAATAAATTCTAGATTTCACAGTCGCAGAGTAAAATAGCAGACCAGAGAGTTTCAGTTTCAAAGGAAACTTTAATTAAAAAAAACAAAACAACACAAACTACTAATCTACATCTCAAAGAAGCATAGTCCATTTTGGCTGAATTTCAGAGCCGTAATTTTCCACTCCTGTGGCACGTTTAGTTTTCAGTGGGTGTCAGGCTACAGCAACAGTTCCGTTTGCATTACAGCTTTGTACTTATGTCATTTGTGACACTGCTGCCTGACCTGAATAAACCTTTACATGGATCTGAAGGTCAGATGTAGGACTCTACAGCCATGCTGGGACCTTGGCCAGTCAATTAGAAACCCATATTATTAGTCCTGATCATGTGATGTTGTCAGACAGTAGTATTGATGTGGGCCGCCTGCTCTAATGGTCATGTGAGTTAGATCTGAGAAGACTCCACAAAGAGAGACGAGCTCTTCAGCCGAGGCTGCTGAGAGTCCCGCTTCAGCAGAGCACAGACTGCCTCCTCGATCTCAGACAGCCATGCTTTCTGCAGCACACAAACACACACAAAGCACAGCCGCTCAATAATGCAATCAGTGACGTGCATTTAAGAGACCTTTTCTTTCATGCAGGGTGTTTGTTGGCGTGACATTTAAAACAGAGTTATTTGATCAGGACAAAAACAGTGGCATAGGGCTGGAATCAGGTGGTACAGATCAGAGACGGCACAGTGTGTAATTACATCAGGACGCAGTGTGGCTCCTCACCTTAACGGACTCGCTCGGGGCCTGCAGAATGAACACGCCGATGCACTGCTGATAGCGATTCTGGTGCATTATAATAAATGAACAGGGTAGACCAGAGGCTAGACAGTGGAAAGGAAAAGCATATAATCACCAACCACAACAAATTTTATACTGTTCTACTCTAAAGGTCCATTCTTTGAATAGTAAATATTACAAATGTCATCTAAATGAATATTAATGCAGGGAGGAAATAATACACATGGAAATATAATTTCTAATCATTAACCTGTAGCATTAAGCTGGTCTATGTTCCTGAGCTGCAGGCGATCCAGTGAGATGGGTTGATCGAGCACGGTGAAGCTGCAGCCCTCCTGCAGTAACTGCTCTAGCTCCTGACCAGCCGCAGAGCGCACAGGGAGAACCTCCCCAACAACAGACTTCTACACAACACAAAACACTATAACCATTGCTTGTGTATCAATTTCATATGGTCATTATATCAAATTAGCTTTTGGAACCATCAGAAAATGATCTCTTCAAAAAACATATTGTTTTGTTAAACAGCTCAACTATTGCAATAGTCTTTAACTCGTTTCAGGATGCTCCTTTTTAGCATTGAATTCATTTGATATCGCACTCCACAGTAGTGGTTAGTGGCTCATATAATAATAGAGTTGTTTTGTGTTTTTTTTGCACCTAGTCTACTAGGTTTCAATTTAGTCTGTCTTTTATATCTCTGTACCAACGTTATTGTGGAGTGGTGTATATTGTTTGCCCAGCAGGGGGCTCACACCCCTCTCATGTTTCCCATCGCCGTGCTATCCAGCATGTTAGCATATAACTATACTTTACACACAGAAACCCAACAGTGTTGCAGAAATCAAATAATTCATTTGTTTTTTTTCCTGATGGAAAATATCCGATACGTCAGTTTCCATTCTGCCGATGGAATGGAATTGCAGTGTTCTGTGAGAAAGAGTTCATGTTTTCAAACAGTTACGAAGATCAGTCTCAGTAGACGGCATTACATCTGTTGAATCCTGTTACGACATTGTACACGGAGTAGATAAATGCATAGTTCTTGAAATACTGCACCTTTTTAGTTCGTTTGACCTTGGTGATGAGGAGGAATTCGTCAAACAGAAACAGGTAAACATCATTCGGCTTGGAATTCTCTGTTCAGAGAAAATGGTGGACAATAATGTTTTTTGTATCTAAAACAGTATATGCACAGTTCCAACTCAAGTTTAAAAGATCAAATAATGACTATTTCTTATTGTAGGGAAATAGAAATATATATATATATATATATATATATATATATATATATATATATATATATATATATATATATATATATATATAAATAATGTAATGTCGTATAAAGGATGTATAAATAAGAAGAGAATGCTACATAATAGAAAATGATAACTTTTCTAATCTGAACAGCTTAGGTTTCAGAAGTCATGTGTCCGTGTCTCACCTGTGAGTGTGAGCTTCCCTTCGTATCGGAGACTACGCTGAGAGACCAAGTTTTCCAAAGTCACAGCTTTCAGCAAGTGTTTCAGATTCTGTGGGAAATTACAGGTATGACTACTATGTAAGCTCAAAAAGTGAAGTTCCAGCTGTCTCTCAAACCTGCCACACAGTACACGTTTCCTTCCTATATCAATCCACACTTTATGGGGCATGCATCTTGCAAACATTAAAATGTGATCCCATCTGCCCTGCTTTTGTTTTTGACACTGGAAATTTCGCATCACATGCACATGCATCTTCCTGTATACATTGTTTGCATGTGAATGATACTCTTTACATGAACATGTGAAAGTAGAACAGAAACAAATATTCTGTTTGTAGTTGATAATGCCAACGTACAGTGTGGACTCCATCTTGCACCTAATCCTATTTAATCCTTAAACATCCTTTACTTCTTTCAAATGTAATGAGGTGTTGTAATTATGATAACAAAAGGTTTTGTCATAATTATTCTGAATCATACAGCTTTCTATTTGTAGAATGTTTGCGTCCCTAAGGATCAGCAACGAGTGCCTTCACATGGTATACATGGTTATTACTCTGAAAATACCATGTGTAATATGTTCACCTCATTTTAATACAAGACTGACTCTATGGACATTTACTTTAAATGCAGGGTTTTAGGGCTTGTTGCCCTGCAGTTGACCTTAACGTGCGAAGGCTTTATCTGTGCTAGAAACACAATAATGTTAGACACTATGAAAGCTTTCCTTCTACAATTTAAATTTGTACTGGTCTTTTGAATAGGACTTAATGCTACAAAAGGTCAATTTGGTGTAATTACCTCTGGAACATGTGCTCTCTTTTCTCTTTCCCACACTGGGAGCCAAATCAAGGCTTCCTTCAGCTGATTAACTTTCTGATAGTTATCCAACCACTTCACCTTCCCCTCCAGATCATCTATAGATAGATAGAGATAGATAGATAGATAGAGAGATAGAGAGAGAGAGAGAGAGAGAGAGAGAGAGAGAGAGAGAGAGAGAGAGAGAGAGAGAGACAGACACACATTCAGGGTCAATTCAGCATTTCAAAGTTTCAGTTGTGATTTCCACTGAAGTTTATCCACACCTTCTGATCAAACTTCACTCCCATTGTTCTGCTCTCTATTGCATTTCTTTTATTCCCTTGGTGACAAACAGATCTATTTTCATTATGCTCTTTTACGTCTGTACGTTGGGAAAGAGCTCTTACTCATCAGATGCTGGAGGTAATTAGTTCCACACCCATTAAAGAATAACCTGTCCTAACTATAGACACAAAGTTCCATGACATGTTATACGTTACACCAGACACGCCCTCAAATCAGTCAGGAGAAGAAACATTGCTAAAATCTACCCCCTGTGACGCCAGTGTGCAAAAGCGTTGGTGTAGTATATTTGTTAAAAACCTGCCAGTCTAGTTGCAATTAGGATCTCATACAGTTCTACAGGTCAGTACATGCTGATAGACACTGGCAGAAAAACAATAACATGCAACACACAAATGTTTTTTTAAATAAAATAAATAAATAAATATATATATATAAAAAGTCTGTGCCGATTTGTATACTGGTCTTTCCTGTAAAAAAAAAAAAAATACTGAAAGAAATTAATATTGGAGAATAAAAGAAATGACTTCTCTTACAAAAACAAAACTGGTCCCTTTAAATATATTTGTGTATTTTACATTCTGTATTGTACATTTCACAGCTGGATCTGGGGGCAAAAGCCATATTATGATGACAAATTACGAACTGGAATTGTAAGCTGACACCGTTGGTGTTGTAATTCCTCTTCAGACATAAGTGCTTTACTCTAACATGATCTGATAAATACACAATACCAACATGAAACAGGTGGTTCATATTACACCATTAAAAATCAACACTTTTTGTCATTTGTCAGTAAAGATATTAGCATGTAGGTGGAGTTATTCGATTCCTAATTCGAGCTGTTCAAGTTGACAAACATACTCAAAATATTCAGATATTTTCATATTTTGGTGTGAGATTGCAGTGTGTAAAAAATAAAAAAAAGAAGCATTTTCCACACAAGTGCAACTACAGAGCAGCACGACAGCGCAGCACGTAGTGGGACGGCTCACTGCTCCCAGAACAGGTCCCTGAGTTCGATCGTGAGCTCAGACTACTGTCAGTGTTGAGTTTCACATGTTCTTCCTTCTGTCACTCGGGTTTACACCAAAAACATGCTAGTACATCAAGTGAGCGCTCTGTGTATAAGACATTTTATTCCCACCTTGTGCCCTGACCAGGATAAAAACCATTACGACGATGATAACGAGGAAAAAAAAAAAAAGACTTTTTTTTGTAGACTCATTTAGAAGCAGGGTTGTATTTTCCCGGAAAACATTCAATTGAAGAATATTATTAAGGGTATAGTCTGATGCTATATTGATTATTTTCACTTTCCTTGATTTTAGCATGACATGTTTACCGTTTCAGCAGTTAATTACTATGACGTTATCTGGCTAGCTTGTTAATCTGCATTCTTAACTTTTTTAGAATTAATGTAAACACTATTTTGTAAACATTCAGCTTAAAGTCATAATTAGTGTCTCTTCATGCAGGTATATTTTTATTTATGACTCATCAACAGAACAAAGTCCCACATCACTGTTCTAGTAATATTCACTACATCTTAAACTGCTCTCAGAGTAATTTAGCCATAGTAAGAAAATACAAATACCGCTATTAAGTATTTTTTTATTTCTTAATAATTGCCACTGAAAGAAGTGTTTTAGATTAATAACCTACAGTGAGGCCACTGCTCATGAGAATTTTTTTGCTGGCTGCAGCTGTGCTAACTGATAATGATATAATGGTACATATTTACATATGGCTTTGTCCACCAGCTCCACTACGCTCTGTAAAGCGCTTTCCTCTGCTTCTGTGCAGCTCCTCTTCTCCATGTTCTTCAGGATGAGAGGGTATCGTGTGAACCTCTGCAAAGGACTCACTAGAAGATCCCTTAACTGCAGCCTACGGCACTGTTCGTTCCTCTCGCACCACTGTGGAAGACAGACAGAGAGCCACTACAATTACCATCATCGTGATAGAATATAGAGTTCACAATACTTTGTGAGACATTTTCAATGCCATTATAAATATAATCGGTGTTATAGATTATCTGTTTATGTTCATTTGACATAAAAATCCTCTAATTTAGGTAACTGTGTGGAAAGTAATGAAGGTAAACTGTTAACGTGAGAGAGGATTGAGGAGGAGATGAAGAAAGCTTCATGAGCTCAGAACTGAAAGCAGTTTTCAAAGTTTGCATACCCTGAAAGAAATTGTTAAGCATTGCCATTTATTTGAAAAATGACTGATTATTAAGAATGATAAATAATTTTTATTTAAAAGATAGTGGTCACATGAAGTCATTAATTATCACATAGTTGTTTGACTCCTTTTTGACTCCCTCATTCTGTTATGCTTTACATATTTAAGTCATATAAGAAATAAAATAAATGTTTTGCCTTCTCATACATGTTTTCTTTAAACAGTGGTACACATCTTGCAAATTCTCCCAAGGTATGCAAACTTCTGAGCAGAACTCTATGTGAATTAAATTGGAAGGTCAAATATAATTCCAGATTGTTTTAATTACATTTAAAATACAAATCACAATACAAAATACTTTTTTTTTTTTTTACCCTGTCAGAAAATGTAATAGCAGCTCATGGGTCTTGAAGCATTCTGGAAATGAGGCCTAATGAAATCTATACTAGTCTAACATACCTTCAGATAAGTACTGAAGTCCTCCCTGGCTTTCAGGGTGTCCAAATGGAGGATGGCTTTACTGTAGTTCAGACAGTATTTCTGTAGACAGTGACAGATGCTCTCACCAAAAGCCTGAAAGGTCAAGCAAAGGGTCAGAAATCATGCACAAATATTATACATTCTGTTGACTTAGACATAACTTGTATTTGACTAAAACACAGCAAAACAGCAAGCACACATGCAACCTGCACACACAATGCAAATGCATGCTAATAAATCCACACAAGCACACACATAAGCAAATACATGCGTGTGTACACATACAAGGCCCCATCAGAGATACCTCACCTTTTTGAGAATGGCCATCAGGGCCTGTGTGTTATTGTTGTCTGCAGGCTCTGGAGTGGCCCACAGCTCTTTAATCACATGCAGTAGACTGGTCAGGAAGCCAAAGCTAACCTACAGTCATTCAACACACAATCTGATTTGATACTCTGAACCATACATGATTCCAATACATTTTTACTTATTGCAAGACTATAAGCGGTAATGTAAATACACGAGTGGCATATTAAAGGAAAAAATACACTCTGTCACAATGTGATGGAATTTTGCTGGCAGGATTTGCATTCCCTTGTTTTCTTAGTGTAGGAGTGCAAAGCTCACATTGTGCCAGGGCCACGTCAGTGTTTTTGTGAGCTTTTGAACGGCCATAAACTAAAGCTATTTATTTATTTATTATGCTGTCTATCATGTAAGAATATAGAAAACAATATCTTAGACTTCGATAGTAGCTTATCACAATTTTTGAAGAAAAAAAAAGAGGCTAGATTTTCAAACTGAAACTATTCAACCGTATGAACTATTAGGTGATAACATTTGCTGTGCTGATCTTTTGTGTGTGTGTGTGTGTGTGTGTATAAATATATGTTAGGGCTAATCTTTGCTGTGGAGACGTCAGCTCCATACGGTGCATATCTAAGCTGGGAATATTTTTTTCCTTTGTGTTTTCATTAAATATTTCACCAACTATATGTTTTCATTTTGATGGCAATTTGTATAACGTGTACTGCACTAATCAGTTTCTGCTTTAGCAGTCATGAACTCGGGAGGTGTTTTAAGAACTAAAGCACAATGTTGGTTTTGCCTTTAACTTTTCACCCATCTGTATCTGTATTTTTAGATGTTCTTTACCAGGCACAGCTCATTGAGGTTTCCAAACAGTGCCCAAGATTCAATATCTTGTAGACAATCCCTCATCTGCAGATCAGACAGAGGAGTCAGAAATACCTGCAAACAAACCACAGGTAAAGCGGGTTTAAAAGAACAGATTACATATACAAGTGTGGTTCTACAACCGAGTACAGGACTATTAGGGAGTTTTGTGATGTGCACATCTCCTGCTGAGTACCAATAAAAGAAACATCACACTGAGAGCATATGCTTATGTATGTAGTCTATAAAAGATGCCCCACTATATCAGCCACATGCTCTGAGCATTCTAGTGAGTGGTCCTTTACCCAGAATCAGACCTGTTTGGTTAACTCGGGATAAAGAATAAGGGATTTACAATATTAAAAAGATTTGCATTATAAAAAAAACATAAGTCTTATTAATATTTTATTAATAAACTGTATATTGTTACTGTTTTTAAACAAGTCATATACTTTCCCCCACCACACACTGTATGAATGATTATACCTCTTTCAACACCATTAACTGGTCTAGGAAGTACACACACTCGCTGGTGAAGAGCTCCCAGAGTGCCTCCTGTCTTTTGTGTGCTTTTGGCTCTTCTTCTACCCTCAGCTCTGGGTGACTTCTCAGAAACTCCTCTAAAGCCAAATCCTGAGGTACAAATATAAGAAACAACTATGATATGCCTAGAGATTTTATACATAGCATTTTATTTATACTCAGACACTATTAGACCCGATCACAACACTCCTAAAAATGCCCTAAATGTACTCGTGAACATATAAAGTAAATCATGGGAAAATAATCTATAAAAATAAAATAAACACAGGCAACTGGCATTTGTATATGGAAGAAATACGAATAGAAATGCTACATATTCAAATGAGACTCAACAGCATCTTACCACTTATAGCTTTAAGAAAACCTTTTACAGTAATTTAAGTTCAGTAAGTATATGTACTCTGTGTCTGAAAGAGAAGCTTTCTTCTTTGAACATTTAAAATAGTTTCAGCACAAATTTCAGCTGTGACCTCTTGTACCTTGTACTGTTGAAAATGTGTGTTTCTCCACTCCTGGATGTGAATGGCTGTGAGACATTTTTCAATGTCTGCAGCTGTGCGTGTCCTGCCTTTATTCTGATAAAAAAGAACACAGTTTTAACAACACTGTGAGAGTTTATCTGACCGATAATGACAAAGATTCCACACACACACAAAAAAAAGAAGGGAAATGTCAAAAATTCTGCAGTGCTCTTCAGGAATCAGGGAAACCCTCGAACAATAAAAGAAATCAATTCCAATTGACTCAAATTGAGTAAAGCCTAAAAAGAAGAAAGGTTCAGTCAAGCATTACTGCAGCTTCAAACCCCACATGCTCAAAAGGAATGCAAGACACGGAACTCACAGGAGTGAGAATGCTTTACATTAAAAAAAACCACCTAACATTCCTTGCAATCTCAAATCCAGGTTCACTTTCATCTTATTTATGTATTATTTGGTTAGCATTTCAGAATGTGCGCTCAGTCGAGGCTCTTCTCTGTATTGTACTCGCGTGTCCGCCTCACGTGTACATGTTCATGCACATGGCTGGAGGCTAGCCCTTCTCACTGGGAGGCAAGGGCAACGGGGTTCTTCTGTCTCGCCTTTCAATGTTACAGCCAATCAGATTCCAGCATGGTCATGTGACAGCCAAGGTGACTTTATATGCTGATCGACTTGACAGTGCAACAGGAACAGCAGCACAAATTTACCTGGCACAGCTTAAAAAAAGCCATCAAGCCAAGCCAAAATGTATTCATCGTTCACTTGATAAGATTCAGTAATAAAGCACAGACAAATGTAGTCATTTTAACAGCTTTTATATCTGTACTACGAGTATCAAACATCTTTATGATGCTCTTATTTTTAGTTCTGCTTGTTCATGTGATTATTTATATGTTAACTGCTTGTATAAATGGTGGCAGAAATTGGGGGAAAGGGGGACATGTAAATCTGCTTTCACTCTAAGTGGGTCAGTGAACAATGTGTGCTCAACCCTGAGTAGGAAAAAAAGCACTTTTAGACAAGACAAGTTGAGAGAGCAGTTATTCAGGCATTCGGTTTGATCATGTCATTCATGTTTAAATGTCTGAAATGTTAAATTTCACCTACCGTTGTACGTTTTGAGAAAGGCCACTTTGATTTCTTCATATCTATATAATAAGTTTCAGACACTGTTAGTATACAGAGCGAAACATACACAAAATACTGAAATGTGTAACACTGTGGAAAATGTAAGTGTTTAGTTATTATTCTATTCACTGTGAAATTATATGATGTGTATGTATATATATATATATATATATATATATATATATATATATATATATATATATATATATATAATGACAGAAATACTAAGAATAACAATATTAATGTTAAGGTTCATGGTGCTTATGGAATGCTTATGGTGATAACAGTAGCCTAATGAACCTGAAAACGTGGAGTGGTTTAAAATATCGACAGCATCATTGGAAACAAAAAGATCACCGGGAGAAACGTCCAGTCCTGGAAGAGTGACGACCACAGAGCTTCGCCTTCTTTCCTGCAGCCTGCTGAACACAAGGCAAGTGCATGAGAAACAGGTTAACAGAGGTTAAGGTTGCAGAAGAGTGAAGAACACTTCAGCCCTAAGGGATACAATTCCCTCAAAGCATGACAGATGAACAGCATTTATGCTAAACGACAGGCTGTTTGACAGAAATGTTCTAGATAATTAGCGCAACTCATAAACCGGATTTAAAGATATCAGGATATCAGATCACGATTCTCCATAGCAACTAAAAAAATCTGGGCAAAAATAAATCAATAAACCTAAAATTGGATTACTAGCATTAAACTCTCATCAGCATTACAAAATCACGAGTTGCCATGTAGCTCTAACCAATCTGTAAGCCACTGGCAGCTGTCACATATTGAATATTGAAGTTTGTTACAGCCAAAATACTGAAACTCCTTAGTTATGAAGTTGGAAGTGCCCCTTAAACATTGACTAAAGACAAGAGGAGTGGAGGGAGATCCACATTTGCATCACATGCGGTGTGCATAATAAACAGCATAAGTTCATAATCTGATGTGACTGTAATTGCAATCACATCTATTACTAACACTTTTTCAAGAATTGCACAAGCTCCTAAATGTCTAATAGAAAAGGTAAGCAAAAATATTTTCAAACATCACCCGTCTTTTATTGAGATAGTCTTTTCCACAAGTTAAGGGCATGAAATTACTTATTTACTTTGCTTCATGTGGCTGAAATAAATTATCTCGTGCAATTTTATTTGCCTATGGGCAAAGAACAATGTCAGCTTAGTGTCGGGGTATTTGCATCAAAAGTATCAAACGTAATATAATCATATGATTTACCAGAATGCAGCATTAATTATTCAATGTCATGTGAAACTTGACTCTATATTTAGTTACAAGGAAATTGCCTCATCATATTAATATACTGAACAGTAACATAACATTCAACTTTATATAGGAAACATATTATAGTAAACCTTATATAATATAACAAAATCTCATATTAAGATAAGTGAACCTTGAGATCAGATCTCCTTTATTACTTTATTAACAGGGTTATCAGGTTAGAGTGGTTCACAAACACAAAAGTTGAAATCTTTTGTTTCCTGTGTTTATATTATTCATGGTGTTGGTTTTAGTCAGTTAAACAAAACAAAATCTGAAAAGGGGAGAGTGTATATCTTGTGGAACCAGTTAAGAGGAAGAAGAAAAAGAAGAGGTCGGACGGGAGATACAACGCCCTGCTTCCAGCCTGTGGCTGTGGAACCAAGAATAATGATTTAAAAATGAGGGGATTTTTTTGCCTCTAGTTTGTTAAGGGTAATCATATGTAGGGACATTTATGATGTAGATAGCTGCAGGATAAATTCAGCATGACAGATATGAAGTGTACAAGCTGAATCTGGAATGAGCTTTATTTCTTTTTGATCCGATTGCCTTTCATGTGCTTTATGCTCAGGTGACCTCAGTTCTTCAATGACCTGTGCTATATGGTGGCTGAAACCTCAGGCATGAAGCAGAAATGCTTTTCACAGCAACTTGACAGGCTGGTTTTTGAGTTCCACCCTCAATGTTGTGACTGTCCTCTCACAAAACGACTAAATGTTGATGGCTTGCTGCTGAATGTATCAACATGACATTTTAGGTATTTTGCAGTGAAGATTTGTCACGGTATATTTGCATTCAAAATGTGCAAATAAAAACTGATGAAACAGTATGTACAAAAACAAAACTAAAAATCATAGTTCAACATGGACAACTCCTGTCAGTGTTCCTCAGCACCTGACCATGAGACTCTAATGATAAACAATAGTGTCACACTCTGACCTTATACCAATAATGCCAAGGGCAGAGCATGTGCTCTGATAGACCTTTCAAAACAAGTTTTTTTTTATCTTCCCCTGTATGTTTAAGCCTTTCTTGACATTTTATGACCTATTAAAAAGACTCAATGTGAGTTCATGCTAGTAGTGTTCAGATTCACCCTCTTCTCTACTACATACAGTGATTAGCTCTACAAGGAAGGCTTAACAAGGAAATCATTGCTTGATGTGACCTGGTCCTGTTATAAATAGGGAACTTTGAAATGGCCCGTGAAACAAAAACAGGTCATCATTAATTCTATCATAAAACACATCCGTAATGCAATTCACATCCCACTGAGGCTCGGTCTGACTACTAACTCCCATGTTACTGTGCTTCCATGAAAAAAAGGGGGCTTTGTCCTTGCACCTTTGCCAAATAATGATGCCCTCAGTCTCAAGCTCTCTCATCCAATTCCTGTCCCAGAACAGGCCCTGTTGTTATCGTGCAGTGCTGCACTGGCATTTATAGCTGCCTGATTATCTCTCATTATCTTGCAAGATGAACAGCTTCATTGGGGAAAACAGAATTAATGAGTTTCCGTGTTCCACACAGAAGCATGGGAGTAGAATACCTTGGCATACAGAGTTCATATGCCTCTGACAATGTGGGATCACAGTGAACAAAGGGTTTCGAGTGGCCAGCGCCATTAGCGCTGCTCCATGCAGTCTGTTTGCGGCTGAGAAAGGTGCCATTTGGCCATCTTTAATAAAATAACGCTTCAAATGAGTGATGTACTGCGACAAGTGAGGAAGCAATTTGAGGGGGTATGGAACTGTTGGTTTTGGCACAAAGAACAAACCTGCTGGCTTGACAAGTTTCACTCGTAAGGAACAGAGACAGAATGAGATTTTGTATGTACTAACACTGGGTATAAAAACAGAAACGCTACATGGCTCACATGCAAATCTAAGAAGGGCATAGTTCATGCAAATGTCTAAAGATAGTGCTGCTATTCACTTACCTTTTATGACTCGGCTCTTTCACCTGTAGTGAAAAACAAATGATGTTAGCACAGACAGTAAATAAGGAAATTTAGACTGTCTGAAAACATGTCTCTTCTGCATCACTACACATGAGTAGATTATATGTCTCAGTAGCAATAATGGTCATTTAAATGTTCTCTTAAAGCCACTGAATCTGCCTTCAGTTCTGACTATAGAAGATATGCTTGATTGAATGAATAAATTGAGGGAATGCGGTTTTCCTTTCATTCTTTTGATTGCCCACTGACCCCACCATTATTCTGTGCCTGTGGACTGTGGGGAGTGGGGGCCCATTGGAGGAGTCTACTTGAGGGGGTCTGGCGACATGGGCTCAGTCAAAGCTGTCGGCACATGTATCTACTGATTCATTTGCTGTCAAAAGGGCTCATTGTGAAAAGCCGCCACAGGAGGCTGAGCAGAATGAGCATGGAGACTTCAATTGGAAGGAATGCATAGGCTCTCTGTGTGACGTATTATGCAACAATAAAAAAAAATCACTTCTGACCCCCTGGATTGACTGTGACCGTTTTTAGCCAGTCTACTTAAAAGACCATTATCACTGTCCTGAACATAGCACTGGCAAAAACATTATTCCTCCGAAAGTTTTGATATATGCTAGACTGAATTTAGCAGAATTTGCCTTACCTCTCCAGTATCATCATCAGTATCAGTGTTTTCATTCACACTCAAAAACTCCTGCTTCAAGTGATGGCTACTGCTACTAATTGTCTTTGATCTATAAGACCTGACGTTCCCAGGAGCCACAGAGTCATAAGAGTGGCCGTTCCAGTGACCGTCCTCATTAGACTGGTTCTCAATGATAGCAAGGGGAGATTTCTGACGATGTGCAGGTGACACAGGGCTCCTTGGCAATGGAGACTCACTCACACCAGGCTCCTCTTGAGTACTGCCTATTCTCCCTGCATCACGGGAAGGAATCCTGGTGCTCCTCATCCTCCTCAGAGTGGGAGATGTGGAGATGCGAGCAGGCGCCTGCCTGTCAAACTGAAATAGCGGCGTGGGCATGGCTTCCACCTCGCTTACCGAGCCACATCTCAGTCTGGAGGGTGTCCTAGACAGCTCGAACCGCAATAAGAATGGATAGCTCGTTTGGGTTTCTTTGTCCACGGTTGGTTCACCAGATGTTTGGGTATGTGCATCCACAGTTTTAGCCATTTCCCCATCATGCCATTCGATGTAGGTCCAATCCAGTGTTTTGTCCACATGATTTCCATTTTTCTTTATATACTCATTTTTTAAGTCGGTCATCTTGTGCAAAGATTCATGGTATCACCGAGCAACTAAAAGTGAAGAGCGTCCTCCAGGAGAATGGGGTCAGTCGGAGCCATGCTGAAGGACCTTCTGGAAAGGTGAACAAGATTGAGTTAGGGGATTTTTTTTATCTGAAATCAGATTAAACTCCTTTAGGAAGTAAATGTTCAGGACAACAACGTTAATGGGGAAGTATTAAGTACACAAGCTCGTTTACACAGAAATACGCCTTGCCAGCGTTTGACAAAAAAACTGTTTTAGTTAAATGTCACTGTTGGTGACTTAATCTTGGGGAAAACAACTCGAGTTCAGCACTGAATTTGGGCTTGAAAACCTGATCCGAAACACTAACCTAAGAGCTGTAAACAGACTCGAGCTGCACATCTGCTCTAAAAACGGTTAAACTGATCCAGATGTTTTAGCCTCATGCTACTGTAAGTATCGATACTTCACCTGTTGCGTCCCCACTGTTGGTCTTAACCGAATTAAACTGTTAAAAAAATACCTTAATATCTATATATATCTATATCTATATATATATATGAGATATAAGCCAGTAACATTTTATTTAAAAAATAAAAATAAATAAATCGTAGTTACTTACGTTTTATTTCATGTTTATGTCCTGTTCATGAGGCCAATATTACAGTTTCCTCTCAGAGAAACAAAAGATAAAACAGACACTAATGTAAACTCCCAGCTACTGAAAAAATGATTTTTAACATCTATTTAAATAAATATTTAGTAGGATTTAACGAGCCTTTGGTGATTCCTGGTTGAGGAACAGCTCTGTACACAATAACCAGCCGTTACCGCACAATAGACTGAGACAAACCCCAGTTGCCTTGTTGACTATCAGAGGGAGGTCCAGGTGGGCGGGGCTTCCTGAGCTGCTGCACACTTGCCTACTAAAAAGTATGTTACACACAATACACATATTTACATAGCACGAGCGTTTGTGACACACTATAAAGTAAGCTAGTGTTCTGCTTCAGCCCTGTAGCGTGTGTGAAGCGTGTGATTTTTAACTCGGAGATACACTATACACAGGATCAAGTTCCCTTTGTATCCTGACCTTAAAGATCTAAATGTGACTATAATGAAATTCCTGCAGTTAACACACTAAAGGACTAATATGGCATATGGTACATGACATATGGTACATGACATATGACATTTGGTACAGTACACGGTGCCTACAATAACACCGTCTATAATAAACACGGTTTAGATTGTGAAGGATTAAATCTATCTCTGGATGAGGGATTAAAACAATGCTCGTGACTTCACGCTTATTAATTGGCCCAGTAAAAAAAGTTGTTGTTTTGTTTATAAGCTCCAATGTAGCATAGTTCTAGAGTAGACCACACCCTGCCTATCAATATATATACGTGTGTGTGTATAATATATAACACCTGAAAGAATAATATATAGGTAATTGTAAGAGAATAATATAGTAGCAGACTAGTATATTGTTCTATTACTGTAGAAGAGCATTATTGTCTCATCAGCTGCATTTCTGTGTGTGATTAATTAAAAGATCTGTTCATATCAGGAAATAAATATCAGGAAATGAAAGCCTTTGGTATTAATAGTTTCCATTTACATATCAGCCCCAGCAAGCAATATCCGCATTAATAGATTAAGTTCGGAATATAATTAAATATTTGAGAGTTATTGGCTTTGCTCATCAAAGATCCAGCATCAAACACCAAAATACTGCATTGGAAACAAAGACCTGACTACCATGAAATGAAGAAATGAAAAAAGAACATAATATATGATCTAATATATGAAATTTTTTAACCTTATGAAATGAATGTATGTAGATTCTTTATTTAGAACCACCTTCCACAGTCCTCACGAGGCCAACACACCACATTGAGGAGGGAATAAAGGTTCAATGAAATGAATTACGTCATCAAGAACCCACGTGGTTTTGCTGTAGTTATTTTACTGCACTCTAGGTGGCAGCATGTACATTTTAGTCTTCTCGATTGGGCCTAATGAAAAAAAATGTAACTCTTAAAAAGCTTTATAATTGTTTGATAAATGAATGTGAGACACTGTGCCAAGTGTGGATATTTAAAACTGATTTGTTATCAGTCACTGACAAATCATAATTCCTATACCAGAGTCTTCCCACTCATTTGATTCAGTTATTAATTTTTTTGCAGTATGCTTGAGTACTGCCTATCCTCCCTGCATCACGGGAAGGAATCCTGGTGCTCCTCATCCTCCTCCCCATGTTTTTGCCTTTAAAATATTTCAAAAGTCAAGTCTATCCATATACAACTCTAATACAACACTCACTAACTCATTCACTTTCAAGAAGCACTTTATTGTGATCAGGGTTGTAGCGTGTCCAGGGCCTACCCCAGGAAGCGATGTGGTAATAAAACGTGGAGGGAATATCAATCATGTGGCACCAAACACAAACACACATTATCTTAGCCAACTCATCTAAGGGTGTATTTTTGCAAGATGAGTAGAACTGAAGAACCCAGAGGAAACCCATTAGGACACAGGAAGTACATGGACAGAAACTCAGAACGAATAGTAACCCAAGCAGTGACCCAAGGTAAAATCAGGTGAAATCACCGCCCATTGCATCATCATGCTGCCCCTTCTGAATTTCAAGTTGAATCACAGAACCTACCGTATATCATAGAGCATTTATTTTATTCCTGAACAGAACAACCACTACACTCAAATACCTAAATCTTTCTTTAGTTTGGGTTTCATTCATTCAGTTTAAGCTGTAAACCAAACCAGCCAATAAATTAATAATTTGTCATGAATTACTTTTATATGGTGTGAGAAATACAACCATGTATTACAAAATAATCCCAGGCAATAACATTTTTCAAAAATTGCAGCATATCGCACAGTGTTCCCTTGAGATTTCACAACTTGTTAGTTGTGACTTAAATTGAAAACTGGATTAAATCACAAGCCAGAAGGAGTGAAATGTAAAGTAAATGTTCCAACTTCTTCAGTGTGCTTATTTTCAGCTCTTACCTCCTGGGTTGGGTTTTGAATTCTGTCACCAACCTCTAATTACATCTTCTCCCCTTGCCTAAGGGGTCTCCTCCAGGCACTCTGGTTTCCTCCCCAGTCCAAAGACATACATGGAATTGAAAAGTGTAAATTGTAAAGTGTGTGTGTGATTTTGCCCTGTCACGGCTTGTGCCCTGTCACGGCTTGTGCCCTGTCACGGCTTGTTCCCTGTCACGGCTTGTGCCCTGTTATTACAGCAAGTAACAGCCATAATATACTACACATATACTACTATACTGTACAGCAAGTAACAGTATCTATATAAAGAGCCTGATTAGGTGCATTATGTTTATAAATCTGTAATTTATTTTTTAGTTAAAGAAGAGCCAAAAGGTTTAAGAACCTCTGACACAACAACAATAATACTAATACTAATACTAACCAATCATGGCACAGCTAGACAGCATGAGCGCTTCCTCCATTGCACAGGACAAGCTGTGGGCTGTTAAACCCTGAGAAGTGCGTCTCCTCCCCCAGAGGGCTGAGAAAAGAAACGCCTTGTCTATTCTATTTCACAGGAAGGAGTTTCAAACCTCAAGAAGAACGTCAGCAGAAGTCAGCAGAAGTCGGTCACTTACCGTGCAGCACGTTTTTTCTTTTTGGGTTGTTTTTTTTTTTTGAGGGAAGCATGTTTTCGTGTCCTGCAGCACAGGCTTGGATCTACAGGTTCTGAGACGCACAGGACAGAAGCACAGCTCACTGAGCACCAACATCGGCCTGGATTGATTTCAGTTCACAGAATAAACATGTCAGATCACAGGTCGAGTTTTCTCCACATCGGGGATATTGTGTCTCTGTACGCAGAAGGCACTGTCAATGGGTTCATCAGCACTTTGGGGTGAGTTCTGGTATCTTTAACCTTTCATCGCACAGCACTTTTGTTAGAATGCGTGTGATTTCGCTTTATACACCGACCGAAATGCTACACTGTGACTTTGGAATAAGGAAGTGATTGTGGGCCTTTTAGTGACTGTGACTCTGACTGCTAACACACTGATCAAGCAAATCACTTAACAGGAACGCAAAGCTGGATATTTGCTTAGAGAAGTGACTTTCAAATGAATCCACCAGCCTTCAGTTTATAAACACGACTTCATTCAGGTGAAACATTTATTTATATATATAAAAAATGTGTACAAACTCTAATCCCAAACTAAACCTGAAGCCTGCAGACACTCCTGTGTCACATGGAGCAAATGACATAACAATATAAAACAATGTAGTTAGTTGCCTGTTTTATTTCTAAAAGCTGATTAATGCCATATTTTAAGAGGAAAGTTTGAATCCTGTCTGAAGGTTGTTCCTTTAGGTTTGTCATGACTCCTAGTTAAGATGAGACGCTTTACACTTTGCAGGTTGCAGCATGAATGCACCACTTGCATTGGACTGTGGCTTCAGTGTTATTTTGTGTCTTGGTGCTAAAACTTTTAGCACATGCCTATTGGATTCTGTGTATATATGTTGAAGCCCAAAAGGCTCTAGTAAAGAAGAAATAACTTGATTTACCCCAAAGTGTTTGTTTGTTTGTGTTTGTTTGTTTGTTTGTTTGTTGTTGCACCAGAGTTGCAAGTAAGGCAAACTTTCAGCCACCACTTCCACATATTGCAAACAGCATGTTAAATCATTCTCACACTTGCCTCAGAAGACAGTTGGTAGAGAAACATTTTCTTAAACGAGCAGAAGAATAAAACAATATAAAAACCTAATTAGAAATATACAGTACACATGAAATTGGAGCTACATTATCAACCAAGTCAGTTCTAAGATATAAATCTGATTTAAACATTAAGTCCAGACAAGTCTAGACAGATAGATAGACAGATAGATAGATAGACAGATGGATGGAGATACTTTATTAAACCCACAAGGAAAAGAATTTTACAGCTGCATAACAAAAATGAAAAGCAAATAAAGATCTACAAAAACCACACTGAATATTAAATAAAGATACTACATACAACATTAAAACAGGGACGATTATAAATAAAGGAATAAACTACACAACATATGCAGTAGTGTGTTCACCTATCACACAGCGATGAGCTATATAGTTGTACAACGGAAAGGTTGTACAACTATAAATGTATCTAAATATAATGTATCTAAATATAAATGTACAACTATAAATCTTTAAAATGTAACAACGATTTCCTGAAACATTCATTAATGGTAGTAGAGCTGAATGACTTGTAATACAATGGACTTATTACTGAACCATGAGCTGGGCAGAAAGTAATGCACTCTAGATTGATGCGTATAGGGCTGTAGACATAATCATGATGCAGCTTTACCGAGCTCCGGATGTATAAAC
The DNA here is from genome assembly GCF_022655615.1 of Tachysurus fulvidraco. Lineage (NCBI taxonomy): Eukaryota > Metazoa > Chordata > Actinopteri > Siluriformes > Bagridae > Tachysurus > Tachysurus fulvidraco. Next base: position 18,149,279 of record NC_062530.1, on the reverse strand, counting down.
ACTTTAAAACCAGAAGCAGCTGTAGCAAGAAATGTCACCCTGGGGTGATATGAGAAAGATGCATTTAATTCAGTTCAATTGAATTTTATGTGTAAAGTGCTTTACATGACTATCACCAATAAATCTAGTCCTGTGAATTACCAAAGATTTAACAACAATTTAAAAGATTTTAAAATGGATTGGACTGAAAAGGGCAACAAACTGGTATAGATCGATGTTTTGCTAAGACTGTGACGTTAAATCTTGGCTAGCATGCTAAACTAGCATTAGCTCTCTGACAGGACTTTCTGCTGTTAACGGTAAATGTTGCACCTCATATGTGCATATGTTTGGATTATAAGTAATGCTTTAAACAGTGAGGCTCAGCTTCAGATATTGAGATATTCATCAGTGTGAACAGATCATTAGGAGTGAAATCATCTGGATTTAAAATCTAGGTGTGTAAATTGTTCCATTTTGTGTTGAGACTGCGGTGTGAGCGGTCAGTCATGATGTCCTCTTAGATGAATAGCCATCTGTAGGACCCGTTGTAGGATCTGTTAGCAAATGTTTTCTGCTTTGCATCTGTTCTGTTGTCATTTATTGTGCATGCCTGAATGCTGAGAACACAATGAGAGTTATACTCTAAATGTTCTATAGGGACGATAGACAAGGCCTGAATTATGAGAACTGTTACATGTGAAAATGTACCAGCTGGCAGAGCCACCGTTGCAGGAATGTGCTGTTAGTTTATTGTGGCAAGCAAACAATAGATATGCGTATTGACAGCCAGTCTCAACATGTACTTCCGCTGATACTGGATTTATTATAGTGTTTCCTGTGAACACACAGAATTGTAGAACTGCTTACAGAGGAACAGGAATGAACTTGCATTAAAATATGGGCCTGTGGAATTTGATGGAATATATTTGATGTGATCTCAAAAATCCACGTCTGTGGAAGTGGTGAGACTTTTAACAGAATTATTTGGGTTTTTCATTTAGTAATGCAAATATGCTGGACAATAACAGATTGTATGCAAAGCTTTAGTGGTCTGCTTATCCTAAACAGGTTAAAGCAATGCCTGACTTGATAACGGCAGACTTTACAATCCATATAAAACCACGGCAAATAATTCATTTGCAGTTAAAGTTTTAGTTCTTTATCATGTTATAAAGTTGAAGGTATTTGACTTGTATGAAACAGTGACTCTCACCTTGACACTGTCTGACCGCTTTCTGTTACGTCTCAGAGTTGTAATGAACATGCTCATTAACTAATGTTGACCGTGCTTAGTTCATGATTAACCTATTCTGTTTGGTCATGTATCTTAAGCTACAACCTGACGTATATCAGTGCTGCATTCGTAAGATGTGTAAGTGTGCCTCTGAGAAGTTAATCATTTAGTGAACATATGTCACAGTGCTGTTAGAGCTTTGCCTTTTTCAAGCCAGCACTCATTACCTTTTAGATTCCCCTCTACTACTTCCATGATGCCAGATCAGAATATGTAATTTAGCCCTGTTTTACAGATTTGCAGTATAGGCCTGTTTATTTCAGATAAGCAACCACAGCATAGCATTGTTTTCCAGTGCTGTTGGCCTGAAAATAATTTTCTTATTTGTGGATTATTATAGTAATCCATATATGATGATGGGAACTGATAAAGTAAACATTCTCTGAAATACAGAACATACATTTGTTTTTTTTATCATCGTTTATTAGGACGCTATGGAATTTTTAATAATAATTTTTTTGTACATTTGGCTCCGCCCCCATTTTCACATATTTCTTGGAGATTTTTATTATTTTTTTATCCTCCATTGTCATAATTTTTTTTCTTTCAAATATAAAAGATAACTCAATCTCTAATATTTAATAAAAACCTAAAAGAGATGAGATCACGTCTGTATTTGTAGCTCATTAATGTATACACTGATTTCATCAACAGCATCTGCTTTCTTTCTTGCACCTGAAACTTCAGGTAATCATTACAATCTGTATTAGTCTCTTTATCAGCTGTGTTTACAGGCTTTAAAGAAAAATTTAGGACCTGTTGGGTTCCTGTTTGGCGTTAAAGTTGTGCTGATGCATTTCTCAGTTTCTTTCATGGTTTTGAGCTGTTTATCACATTAGCATTTCACAAGCTTTTGAAAAAAAAAAAACTAAACCGAAACTAAATCTTTTTTTGAGATACATGTGGCTGGCTGTGTGTGAATCAGTTATAGCAGGAGAAGCAAACTTACAGTGACAATCAAGCTAACAAAATACTTGAATCTAATGACATTCTCATTAACCCCGTAGAGCATGTTTGACCCATGTGACCGTAATTATGTGCAGATGCTGGATGCAAAAAAAAAAAAGTTACACCGCTGTGTAGTACAAATGGAAAATGTGTTGTCTGAATGCTTTTCTTGCTATATTTCCTGCCCAAAAGAGTTATTCTTAGTCTGTGACTCAGAGAACCATTTTGTTATTGCAAAGTGCATTTGAAATCTTAAATCTGGTTGTCCTTGTTTCTAGAACTAGAACTTATTTTACATTCATCCACTTACTATACATAACTCATTCATTGGAACATGTAGTCTCTCAACATGTGTCGATTTATGAGAAGATATTTTCTAGATGCCACTCATTACAGTTTCCCAGCTACTATTGAAAGAATTTCTTTCTCTTAGGAAGAAAGCTTTTTCTCCTTATATGTCTGATGTCGACATCAGTGATAATAGTGGACATAGTTAATATTAAATGTGATGCATGAAATTTCCAGAGAAACAGGATGTTTTGGGCAGAAGGTCCTCTATCAGCTGTTTGAACAAAGTGCCTTTGAGAGTGTGGGAGGTGGAAAGATTTGCCTTGGATTCACCTCCTACATGCTGAAGAGCACTTTGTACAGCTTTGGGTACAATTGTTTTTTGTTTTTTTTCCTGTTCATGTTCACGTTGGGGTGAAAATTTCAGCTTATTTACTTTGACTTGGGTAATGCTCACATTTGTCATGGGTAATGCTTTGAGTATCACTAAAGTTTTATAAACAAATCCAAATAGGAGACAGACTTTTCTTTTTTTTTTTCTTTAGAGATCTTGTCCGAAAGGTTTGCCCGGGCATGTGGTTGAGATTAAAGGGATCCGGTGGAACACCATGGCAAATTTGCGCAGCCATGAGCAGATTGGTTAGATCAAACAAAAACAAATATTTTCATTAATATAAATGTACAGCTGTGATTCATTCATCTGTAGTAACTGCCTGGTCACAGTGGTTTAAATTCGTCTACCCATTTAGTTACATTTTGGGGAATGGAACTATTTCATTAGAAAATATCAGGTCGAACCAAAAATAATACCAGTGTCAGTGGAATTAAAGATCATTGCAATGCACATCTTTAGTTGATACCAATTTTAAGGACAGAATTCACAGAAAATACTGCCAGTTCTAACTGGGATTTTGTGTCTCGGTGTTCTCCGATTATTTTAAAATTGTGCTCAGTAGCTTTGTTGCATCAAATCACTCAGTTACGCTTTAGTACGATTCATCATCTGTTAACCATCTAGCAAAGTATGAGCTTAAGATCCACTGAAAAGTGAATTTTGTGCCTGGGGTGTTAGCTATTTTTTGTTATTTGACTTGTTGATAGCATATGAATAGAAAATAAAGTTGCTATCCAGACTCAAGTGAAGTATTTTAGTTTAAATGCCTGGACAGAACACTGATATTAACCAAAACTGGCCAATGGCTTGCTGGCTTTATGTCTAGGGCTCACACAGGTTTGTGCTACATGACCCCATGCCTGTTCGTGTCCTCTAATCTATATTATTGGACATAGCCAGCTAAATATTTTGTCATGTAACATTTTTATGTTAATAATAACCTTTTTAGTCTAGTCAGTTTGGTTTCTGGGCAGCTTAAACACGGGCCTGTCTTTTACTTGCTTGGTGGACTAATGATGAATTTATGATTTCTTGGAAGACATTGTTCAATAATCAAAATATTTTCTTACCCTTATTGTGTCTTGAAGGACTGCTTGTGCTTTGAGTCACTTAAGGGCTTCACTGCCTTTGAGAAAACAGAGATATGACTCCATTAGGAAAGACGTGGTCATTATTGGCCCAGTTTGCTTTATCAAAGCCAGGCAGAAATGACAGACTTCCTTTGGCTTTAGTGTGTTCAGTGAATTGTGTTGTTTCATTTAGCAAGGCTCGGGTGTATGCAGCGATTAGACCATATAACCATAACAATTCTCTTTAAGCCTCTTTAATTTGTTTGCTGCATGTACTTCTAAATAATTTTGTACTTTAATCAGCTGTAACGTTTGTCTATCCATTACATACACTGGAATTATCAGAGCACAAATTCTGTAACTCGATTTTTAGTGTTTCTATGTGAAAATGATTATGAAAATTAGATTATGGACTTCGCTATCCTTTTGAACAAACTAAATGGTTTGCTGACTCGGGGTTATGAGCTATTCTTGGGAAGGATTTCTGCTGTGTTTGATTCGATTCTCATTTGAAGCTTCTTACTTAACTAACATGTTGAAATATTAGCACTCTTGTACCACGTGGGTCAGTGACATTTGATATTCTGCTTCTCTGGTTATTTAACATAAATACTGACACTGACACAAATACTGACACCGTAGAGTGTGACTAAAAGTCTGGGCAGGGTCTGTAGTATGAAAAAAACCCCCAGAAAATTCAAATTTATTTGTATAGCACTTTTAACAATTGACATTGTCTCAAAGCTTTACAGAACATAATCATAAAACAAAAGGTTAATATAAAGATAAATATAATACAAAAATTAAAGTTAATAGATATATTTAAATGTGTTTGTATTTATCCCCAATGAGCAAGTCTGAGGTGACTCAGGCGACTGTGGGAAGGAAAATCCTCCTTGGGTGGTAAAGAAAGAAACCTCGAGAGGAACCAGACTCAAAGGGGAACCCATCCTCATATGGGTCACACTGGAGGGTGTAAATATATACAATCTGACAAATGGTGTATTGATGAGGAGGTTGTTGTCCTCAAAGACCACATGGAGTTGGCATCTCCTCGTAGTATGTCCGAATACTTCATGAAGCACAGTCCACCTGGAGCTGGTAGATCTCTAGATGTCTCAGGATCCTCACATGGTTGACCTCGTCTCAGTGAAGATCAAAAATCTTCATTGCACGGAAGACAATCGAGCTGGTACAATTTCTGGACGCCTCGGAATGGGTAGAAAAAGAGAAGCAGTGGAGAGGAATTAGCGTAGCTGATGTTCATAATATTAGCAAGCACTAGATGATAATGTACATGTACTAAAGCACAAGAATATAAGTATTATGTGTATGCTGGACTAAAGAGATATGTCTTTAATTTACATTAAAACTGGGAAAGTGTGTCTGAGCCACGAGCACTATCAGGAAGACTATTCCAAAGTTTGGTAGATAAATACAAAAATGCTCTACCACCTTTAGTATACTTTGATCATCTGGGAACTACCAGAAGTTCTGAGTTTTGTGATCTCAGAGAGCGTGAAGGATTGTAACATGTTAGAAGACTAATTAGATACATGGGAGCTAAACCATTAAGAGCCTTGTATGTAAGTAACAGCAGTTTGTAATCAATTCTATCTTAACAGGTAGCCAGTGTAGAGATGATAAAATTGGGATTATATTATATTTTGTCCTGAGAACTCTGGCAGCTGCATTTTGGACTAACTGTAGCCTATTTATTAAAGATGCAGGACAACCACCTAGTAATGCATTACAATAGTCCAGTCTAGAGGTCATGAAGGCATGAACTAGCTTCTCAGCATCGGATACAGATAGGATGTTTCTCAGCTTGGCAATATTTCTAAAATGGAAGAAAGTGGAATTTTGTGGAATGGGCAATATGAAAAAGACAAATTGCTCTCTAATAGAACACCCAGGTCTTTCACTGTTGAGCTACTATTGTAGTAACAGTACTATACTTGTCAGTACATCCCTCTAAATGGAAGTTGAAGTGTGGGAGCTTCTGTGTACTGGTTTTAGAACCAATAAGTAGTATTTCTGTCTTATTAGAATTTTACAACAGAAAATTACAGCTCATCCAAACTTCTCTCTTTACGCACTCAGTTAATTTAGATATTTCATCTGGTTTTGATGAGAGATATAACTCTGTATCGTCAGCATAACAGTGGACACTAACTTTAACAAGTGCAGTTTCTGTGCTATGATGGTGTCTGAAACCTGACTGAAACTCTTCAAAGATATTGATCTCCTGTAAGAGGGAGCTCAGTTGAACAGGCACAACCTTTTCTAGTATTTTAAACATAAAAATAAAGGGTTGAAATTGATCTGTGATTTGATAGTTCATTTGGAACTGAATCAGGTTTCTTAATGAGAGGCCTAATAACTGCCAACTTGAAGGATTTAGGAACATGACCTAAAGATAATAATATTTTTATCTATCTTTATAGTTAATAATATTAAGAAGAGGCTCACCAGCTGTATGTAACACTTTCAATAATTTAGTTGGAATGGGATCTAACAAACATGCTGTAGATTTAGCTGTAGAAATAAGTTTATCTAGCTCTTCCTGTGCTGTACTTGTAAAGCAGTGTAGTTGTGAGTAAAGATACTTTCACTGGTTGAACATCAACTATTTTGTTTTTGATGCTTTCAATCAGTGAAGAATCTCAGTCCTCACTACTGAACTGTGATGGAATAGTGTTTTCAGATATCAGAATTTTTGTTAATCTGGTCACTGTGCTAAATAAAAACCTGGGATTGTTGTAGTTATTTTTTATGAGTTTGCTCAGGTGCTCAGCCCTAGCAGCTTTTAGAGTCTATAGCTGGATATACTGTCCTTTATATGCAATTATAAAAACCTCTAATTTAGTTTTTTATTTAAATTTAGTTACTTTTGCTCGAGGTTACAGGTTGCTCTCTCAAGGAAGAGAATATTATAACATGGTACAGGTGTTTTGTCTCTAACCTTCTTTAATGGGATGGGGCAACAGTGTCTAATGTGCTAGTGAATATAGTGCCTATGCAGTTAGTCATTACATCTAGATCGTTTGTGTTTAAGGGTTCAGTAAGAAGTTGAGACAGATCAGGCAGATTATTTCAGTTCTGTATTGTCAGGCAGGCTACCAAGTCGATAACGAAAAAATCTGTTCAGAAATGCTTTCATCTTATCACCAGAAAATCCTGAGTTGAGGTGCTCCAACCTGAACTGCAAGAAAACATTTACGTCTGGTTATTGTTTGTCTTGTGTCTGGATTGTATGATAATGACATTTTAACCAAATGCATTTAAACTTGTTCCATAAGAGGGAAAAAAATACATAGAGTAAATAGTTCTACAGTTAAGTGACAAATTTAAGAGCAAAGATTTCACCTGCTTTAAGATGTTGCTTGAGCAGAAGCTAAATCAGTAAATATCTCCCGCACTGACACTAGTCCTGTGATAGGTGAGATGACTGAACTGCAAGAAAATGCCAGTTAAAACCTTTTTCCTTGGGTCAAAGTTATATGTGCTTAAATCTGGCCTTATGACTAAAATGAAGTGTCTAACAAATCTAATGTTTGTTTCTGCAGGTTGGTAGATGACAGGTGTGTGGTGCAGCCTGAGGCTGGAGATCTCGCAAATCCACCCAAGAAATTCAGAGGTATGTTACACAAGCTTTGTCGATAAAGCCCCATTGCAAAATTGGCCAGCCACTACTGAACAGTCCAATCTGTTATTGTGGTTGACATAAAGCACAGTGTGTGCTGGTTTGTAGTACTGCTCTAAAGTTAAGTATACCCACCCATACGACACAGAGTGACTCACCGGCTCTAGGAGATTTCCCGCCTATTAGGCTCATGTTGTAGAAACAATGCTATAATGCTTAATTGTAATTTAAGTCTGCAGCGATTGCATTAGTGGCAGATTTATGTTCTGTTTATAGCTGCCTCGTGTGTGTGTGTTTTTCTGTTCTCAGTGCATTTCAAAAGATTTCTGCTTCCTTTGTATTCTTCAGATTGCCTGTTTAAAGTATGTCCTATGAACCGGTACTCTGCACAGAAGCAGTTCTGGAAAGCCAAACATGGAAAGCAAGGAACCAATCCAGAGGATGATCTTTTTAAGAAGTTACAGGTACCTGAGAGATTTTTTAATGTAAAACATTGACCATGGTGGTAGTGTTCATTGACTGTTAAGTTTTGTACATAAAGTTTGAAACACGATGTTGATTTATTGCACTGCCCTGACTATTTACATTGGTAAGGCGCAACACAGACGTGTAGCGTTCATTGCACTTAATTGCATTAAAATACAACCAGCTTCCATAGGCATATGAATATGTGCAAATATAATCCAAGGTTTTACATTTTTTGCAGTTTACTGCCATACTGTGTTGTAAATTTACTTTGTATACTTGCACATTCAGCAGGTTCACTGATTTTTACAGGGACACGTCTTTCTCCTACAGTGTTAACCTTGCGCATTAGCTGGAATTATCTGCTAGTTTGCTATTCATTTAATGCAGCAATAATTTGTACTGTGTTTTGATATTGAAGACTGCAGAACCTGTGGATTAGGTCAGTTATTCACATACTGTACACAACACTGTGGGATCACAATAAAATAAAATCAGACAATAGTAAAACACACAAAAAAAAACCCCACAAACTGCTTAATGCTATAAATAACATGGTGGATTGTTCTAGTTTCAGAACTCAAAAATAATTTGGATTGGGGAACTGAAACCATCTACTTACTTCTGATTTAATGATTAACTTGATTTTTCTCCTACATTACCCAGCATGCAGCAGAACTGGAACAGAAACAGAACGAGACGGAAAACAAGAAGCTGCTTGGCGAAGTGGTCAAATACAGTCAAGTTATACAGGTGCATCCCAGCTATCCGCTTATCAGCTAGTGGTCTGGTTCAGCTGACCGTGTTAGAGCTTTCTGTTTGTTTGTGCTATGTGGTCAAGGTTTTTAGAGTCTTAATTTAGTAACTTGGATTTAAAGAGAAAAGACTGTCTGGCTTTAGGAACATTTCTGTTTTCAATATATACTCCAAACGTGTGTCCCCGTGTCTGTTAATGTTGACACAAGGCAGGATGCTAAATTAATCAGTGTTTACTTGGATCCTATAATAAACTGCTGGAACATTGGTGTTTCTTTTAGTGTTGGCTTGAGCATGTAGACATGTAGCATGTAGTTTTATATCATTTTCTTATATAGTGAATAGTCTATGAAACATTTACAATGTTTTTTGTGTTTTAGCTGCTGCATATTAAAAGCAATAAGTACTTAACGGTGAATAAGCGTCTACCTGCTCTGCTGGAGAAGAACGCCATGCGTGTGTCTCTGGATCCATCTGGGAATGAGGGCTCCTGGTTTTATATTCAACCCTTCTGGAAGCTCCGCAGTGAAGGCGACAATGTAGGGACCACAGCACCAACACTCAGACACTGTCTCTGTCTCTGTCTCTCTCTCTCTCCCTCTCTCTGACTGTCTCTGTCTCTCCCTCTCTCTGACTGTCTCTGTCTCTCTCTCTCTCTGACTGTCTCTCTCTCTGTCTCTATCTCTTCTTTTGGAACAACACCTACACAAACATCCATTTAAGTAGATTCAGTGACATAAACCTAGAGTGTGTATTATATATTTATGTGAAGGGCTGGGCAATGTAATAAAATCAGAATTGTACTAAAATACTTCATGATACATTCATCTTAAAATGTCATAATGATCACTTTCACCATTTTGAACACTTCAGTAGAATATTTATTGGATTTTTATCAATTAAACTAAAGGGAAAAATGTACAGCTCATTTTAGTTTATCAAACACAATAAGCAGTTTTATAATACAAAAGCAAATATCACACTAGTTTAATAAGTAGTGAACATTGACCCAGTCGTTAAAATCCATGCAGCATAATATGAGAAACATCAAGCAATTTAAAAATTATTCCATTAGTATATAAAAAATAACCAGTTTTGGAGTATGGGCTACATGTATGATATTGTAAGGTACTAACTCTGTGGTTTTTCACAGAACAGGCCTTATCAGTAGTCCACTGGAAGAGGAAAATTCTTTCCAGCAATAAAGGTCATAATGTTTAATAACCTTCTGTTACTTGCAGAGGTTATCTGACCACTGGGTTGAGAATTTTTAACAACTAAAATGTTTAACTGATTGATGATAGTCTGTCTTTTACTTTTTTCCCAAGGGATTTGATTTTTCTTTTTGCATGGAGAGATTTGTGCAAAAAATTTTGGCTTAAAAAAACACAAAACATATTTACATTATACACATATAGACACCCAGAAACCTTATATACATGTATTATAGTTTTTGCATTGTTTTACCTTTTTATTAGAAAACTACATTACTGTGCTATATTACAGTTTCAGCAGTGTGTTGTAATTGTGCTATACTGATATGCACTTACTGTCGAATTACAGCCCTAATTATTATTTGCCCCTAGCAGGATCTAGGAGTTTGATTCAGTTTTGCTCTATCACAGAATGTGCTCAATATAATTTGTCAATTTTAATAAAGACGATCAGAAATGTAGTCTGTAATACAGCTTTGCAATATTATGTATGTTTTGCCCTTTCTATCGATTCTAATAGGAATATGTACGTATATGATAAATATAGCTATAACAGCATGTGTGTCTAAATTCCAGCCATAGTTTATTAACCTCATAATTAATTAAAGTCTTGTTACTTTTCTGCTCTTTCCTCTTGTCATCTGATCGACCAGTATGAAGGTACATCAAATGATTGTTGCGCATGATGTGATGTTTGTGCACATATCTCTCTATGTGTAGCGGACTACACAAGAGAAGTGTGCAGCATGCCACCCTGCATGTGAAATGTGACTTCACTACTTACTGCAAGGACACGTCTGTTCATGGCCAAGGCCAGACTGTTCATCTGTGAATTGTTTGTTCAAAGACTTGGTCATAGTGTAGAGTTGAGTGCAGAGTTTTTCCTGTAAAAAGACCGCATGAGAAAGAAACCTTGAGAGGAACCAGAAGCCTAAGGGAACATCTCTTCTACATGACACCAGATAATGGAATTAAAATGATTAATTTTTTGCTAAACACCTAGAACGGATAAACTGTATTAGTATATTGTATATCGCAGGTCTGAGATGAGCACATGATGATGATATTTGTGGGGACAAGTCTACAGTTTTGTCTACAGTAGGCCTAAAAGCTGTTAGAAGAATCTTGAGGCAGTACTGAAAGAGTATGAATATATATATATGTCCTAATCAGTGGAAAATACAACATTTTTGAATATTATATATTTGAACACACAGCTATTTGTGGGTCTCGGACAAAGTTGGAAGCAAGCGATTGTATAGGATATCACAATGGTGTAGAATTACAGTTTCTCTTTACTGGCACTAAATAACCTACTCCGGCACAATAATCCCTATGAACAAAGAAAGGTCTGTTAAGACGTGGTTTGAAAGGTTCAAGTAGAAGATCTCAAGTGTCCTGCACAGAGTTCTGATAAATCTGAAACTCTGATTGCACCCCAGACCTCCACATCTGACATCAGTGTCTGACCTCGCTAATGCTTTTACGGCTGAATGAGCACAAATCCACACAGCCACGCTCCAAAATCTAGTGGAAAGCCTTCCTAGAAGTTTGGAGATTATTATATTAGCAAAGCGTGCAGGGGCTAAATCTAGATGGGCTGCTCATTAGGTACATATGGGTGTAATCATAAGTGTCCACGTACATTTAGCCATATAAGTATTGTTTAGCAGCATTTGTGAATCTTGTCCTGTTTATACTAAAAGCCTGGAAACTTTTGCACTCAACTTTGCATCTGTACGTATTTCTATTAATAAACACTGATCAGTGTTTCACGGTTAAAAAGTTTTTTTTTCCATCCTTGGAAATATGTATCTATTCAGCGGGTTTATATGGTGAGGACAAGCCAGAATTTTTGGCATTAAAATCAGTTCATTTGCATGTTCATGCATGTCATTTTCCACTTTGTTACAGTATCTCACAGAAGTAAGTACAGCTTGTATAACCGTGTAGATTTGCTGTCCCATCAAAATAACTAAACACACAGCCATTAATGTCTAAACCGCTGGCCACAAAAGTACACCAATAAGTGAAAATGCCCAAATTGGGCCTAATAACCATTTTCTCTCGTTAGTGTTACAAGGTCTCAGGTGTGAATGGGGAGCAGGTGTGATAAATTTACCACATGAAAAGATATAATAAAATATTTACCAAAATGTGAAGGGTGTACTTACTTCTGTGAGATACTGTATATCTTATATCCTAACATGGCAATTCTTTATTTCTGTTAAATTCACAATAGAGGTGATTGTGTATTTGGAATGCAGCGCAATAAAGTCTCCTCTTTTGGACACATGTAGTTTTGTCACAGAGCCTCAGTGGAAGTTAGATTGCACACTTGATGAAACACGTAAACGTGAATAAAACCTAGAACATTGTGCAATTCTGTACATATTTGTTTAAGCAGAATGTTTCACAATAGAAATGCTATTTTGTATAATCCCTAAAATGTGCTAAATTTGTTTTTATTGATCCATTCCTGTGCGGACTGAGAGTTTCGCAGGTACGACGTCTGTGCTCTCTTGTTCAAGCATGCCTGCCTGACTTGTACTGCCACTTTGTTTGTCACACTTCTTTTACTGAGTTATGAAAATGAATCTAAGAAGAAAACAAGCAGTTTTTATCCAAATATACTGAACTATGATGTAAATTTCAAGTCTTAGTCACACATTTAGCTTCTGCATGTCACACCATCTGATGTTATTATCTCTGCACTATTATTTAACGCATGCCACAGTCTCAAGTTTAATTAGATGTTTGAAATGATTGTGTGTGTTTTGGTAATTAGGTGGTGGTGGGGGACAAAGTGGTACTGATGCCTGTGAATGCCGGTCAGCCTCTTCACGCCAGCAACATAGAGCTACTGGATAACCTGGGCTGCAATGAGGTGAGACATGTAATCATACACAATTCAGGATCCTGAAGTCCTGGAATATTAATATCTTGAATAAAAAAGGATAATTACTGCAGGCTGATAAAATGTGCATGTAGTTATTGGGCGTCTTGTGGTTGAGTTACCACGAATGCTTGCAGAAATGAAGCCACATACAAAGAATGGTCAAAGTCACTTTTGAAATTTTGCATGGTCTCCGTGTTCTTGGTAGCCGTGGCCAAGTTCATCCGTCTGTAGAAAGTCTGCACACTTATCTGTCTTTCTTTATCGCATAAGAAATAAAGCACATCGGGGCATGCTGTGGAGTCACTCTTACCAGTCCAGATCTGAGTATTTTCCAATAAAAACACATCTTTTATACCACAGCGATATTCCGACGCTAACATGATGTTCAGTTAAGAATAACACACCATAACATTACATCTTTTAGACTTTAGATTTACTAGTTCATCTTATGCAGCAAGTTAATTCCCGTTGTCACTTACGTTATATTGGCGTAAAACAGTTTGCGTACCGTTAAACAGTTACCCACTGTTTCATGTTAATAGCTTAGTGTGAAACTGCAAAGCACAACACCATCCACCCTGAAGAGTTTCCTGTCAGACAATGTAAACTTTAACAGCTTTTAAAACTGCTGAACAAAATTCTGTTCACAAAAATGTGAACTTCTGTTGTCTTTATGTGGAGCATACGCTATATACGTTTCAGTGTAAGTCGTTAGTATAGAAACAATAACATTCTACTGAGCGCATAAATGAATCTTCTTATTTTCTACTGTTACCATGAATGAACCCAGATCATCAGACCAATCTGTGCTTGGGTCCAACAGTAACAAAATACCTTCTCTTTACTGCAATCATACAATTTTTAAATCGTGAACTAATTTTTGCTTTGTCTTCGTCATTTATTTGTGTTTTATGATTTAGTGTTTTTAGCATTGTGTCTTATATTTTTAATCACTCATGTTTCTCTGAATAAGTCCAGAACAGTAGATTATGTGCTGAAACTCCTCATGTAAATATGTAATACTGGCTCTGGATGTGTGTGTTTGTGATTGTGTGCATGTTTGTGTGTTTGTTTGGTGTTTGTTCCTGTGTGTGTGCTCGGGCCCTGTGTGTGTGGACCAGGTGAATGCTGTAAACTGTAACACCAGCTGGAAGGTGACTCTCTTCATGAAGTTTAGTGACTACAGAGATGATGTTTTAAAAGGGGTGAGTTTTTTATTCTGTTATTTTTTTTTTAATTCAAATATATTACTTTAAAGATACAAGTGTTCAAAAAGGGTGTCTTTTAACTTTCTCTTAGGGCGATGTTGTGAGACTGTTCCATGCTGAGCAGGAGAAGTTTCTAACCTGTGACGACTACAAGCGACAGCAGCATGTCTTCCTGAGGACGACTCTGCGCCAGTCAGCCACCTCTGCCACCAGCTCCAAAGCACTCTGGGAAATCGAGGTAAGACCCATCACACTTTGTATTAAGAAGTATCGTCTTTGTGATTCTCCTCCATGCTGTTTTTCTGTAAGCGGTCCTGCTATTTGTTTTAATTAGGTGGTACATTATGACCCGTGTAGAGGAGGAGCTGGCCAATGGAACAGCCTTTTCCGCTTCAAACATTTGGCCACAGGGAAATACTTGGCCGCCGAGGTACACAGCACCTTTTTATGTCCTATAATTTACTCATCCATCATCATTCTTTCATCATCAGTAAGTGCTTTATCCTGGTCAGGGTTGCGGTGAATCTGGAGCCTGTCCCAGAGACACATTTAGTTATTTAGTGTTATTGCTTAATTGATTTACCTGACCTTTAGATACTGTTCTTTCATGTCATGTGCTGCAGATGGCAGTGTTCTCAATGCTTTCATCACTCAAGCCCTATACCATGACCATGATCCTGAGCCCTTTCTTACAGTGTGTGAATGTGTATTGTGTGTTTTCAGATGAATCCTGATTACAGAGACGAGAATGCAGAAATAAAGTCAGAGGTAAGTCAGACCGAGGTGGAGGTTGCTAGATATTTCCTTATACTGTTTTTGCCCCAGCAATGTGTGACATCATTTGAATAGCAAAGTTCTGCAGAGTGTCTAAATGCAGTGGTGGGTTTCCGGATCATGCTGTACAACACATGCAGCTTGTTCATGGCACTCTGGGTAATTTCACATGATTTTTTTTTTTCTCTACCTCTGGACAGTTCTGCCATAACGGTATTCAATTCCACTGATTGCAGATGCACACTCACGTGTGCATTCACAAACACTTGCTCGCTCGCTCCCTCACTCGAATCATTCTCATGCCTGGAGCTTTCTTATGTAATGTCTGTGACTGAGATGCCCTGTGGGAGATGCAGTATCTACCTCTGTAGAAGAACAGGATAAAAACAGAGCTGCAGAGAGAGTAAAGAATGAAAACATTGCTCTTGTGGACTACAAACAAGTCTAGTGCAAAGTCTGGTGCCATTTAGCTCTAGTAACTCTAAAAATGAAACTTTTTTTTAAAATCAATTTTCAGTATTAAATAAATTAAGTCAGCATCATATAAACATTCAAATGATTTAACTCAGCTCAGGTAACAATATCTCGTATATGCAGGTTTTTTACTGTCAAAAAAATAACATCTTTTTTTTTTTTTTTAGTAGAGCAGAATTAGCTCATTTTAAATTATTATTTTATCAATAACAGAAAATATTACTGAAAGCATAAAAATAGAGAACTTTCTTCTCTTCTTCCCATGATCTTCAGAAAATTCAGATGATGCAACTTCCTGTTGAACAAGTGAGTTATATATGTGTTCAGCATGTGCTAACAAATATAAATGTCATAGGATACAACAAAAATGTGGTTTTCTAACATATTGTGCCTGCTTGATTTACATATAGGACTGATTATTGTATTATGTAGTTAAATCTATTATCGAGGTTGGGTATAAATGTAGCTATGGTTGGACTATAATACTGTGTATTCAAAGCAAGTAGCTAGGAGTGCTAGCAAGCTAAAACCATACAGTAGTTAGAGTAAGGGCTTTGCTCACTCAGTTCCCTTGTGACCTAGGTTGTTTTATATACATTTTTTAGCTTTATTTATTTACTTACTTACTTACATTTGTTGATAAAGTTGTCAGAGGTTTTTATTTATTTATTTATTATTATGTATATATGTTTTATAATCTGAGACTTGTCAGAAAACATTATCATTTCCAGTAAGGCAGCAAAGTAAGCGCTGATGCCCCCAGTTTTTTGTGGGATTTATTTAATTAATTTATAGGATAGTATTTAATTAATTTATAGGATAGTACACGATATGGCCGACTCCCTGATTACTGAACTAGGGAGCTGACTGAGACAAGCCCTAACTATACTATCAACAGATCAAGATGGCACTATGCCCGTCTGACTTTTTTTTTTGTTTTTTTTTTTTGGATGCAATAAGTTCAGAGCCCAATAAATTATTTTATACACAAGCTTTGAGTCAAATAAGTTTTTTTTTTTAGTGTTTTTTTCCTCACACCGTGTGAGTGTTTCATATTTACACTCTCTCCTCAAACCGTATCAACGCTCTTCTCCCAGGCTGAGACGGATTCCGTGTTCTCTAAGAAAAAGCGACATCTGGAGAAGATAACTTACATCCTAGTGTCTGTCCCGCACGGCAATGACATTGCGTCTTTATTTGAACTGGATGCCACCACACTGCAACGAGCAGATTGCCTGGTCCCCAGGTTTGACTTCCCAATACACACACAACAGTATATCGTTAGAGATTCTTATAGCAGAAATAGTAATGCTCTAAGCTTTTTAGTTCCTGTGGTCAACCTGTCATGGTTGTCTCTGGTATGTTGTTCTCCTGGAAAATGTTTGAGATACTAAAACCTGTTTTTCAGGAACTCCTATGTCAGGCTGAGGAACTTGTGCACCAACACATGGGTGACCAGCACGAACATCGCCATCGATTCTGAGGAGGAGAGACCTGTTATGCTCAAGGTGTGTGACAAAGAGTCCGAATAAAGACAGGGTTGGCTTTGAGTTTTGAGGTCTACACACCCCTGTGGTTGTGTAAAAAAATTAAAACAAAGATAAAACCTTTTCCAACTTTTATAGTAAATTATATTAAAGTGAAAAACGACAAGAATTATTTTCCTTTTTTTTTCTCTTTTGCAAATTCACATTAACAGTAGAAAAAGATCTGACATGATTTATTTCACTTTCATTTTTTTACACAACAAAAACCTGTCATTTTTACAGGGGTGTGCAGTCTTTTTTTTTTTTTTTTAAGTAAGTATTAAATCATGTATAAAAATAAAAGCACTCCCAGTAACCAGACATATCACATGCATCCTAAAGTGAGCCTGTTGTTCCTGGAAACATGTTTTTGTATTTGGAATGCACTTACAGATCGGTACGTGTCCCATCAAGGAAGATAAGGAGGCATTTGCTATTATTTCTGTCCCGCTGTCTGAAGTGAGAGACCTGGACTTCGCTAACGATGCCAATAAGGTTCTGGAGTCATTCGTTCACAAGCTGGGGAAATGCCAAATTGTTCAGAATGACCGAAGGTATGCATCATGTGTACATATTTGAACTAGGGATTATGTAGACTGGTCAACTTCTTCGGTCACCTGTCGCTCCTGTGGGGAGCCGTCGACTGTAACAAGGCAGATGGTAAAGAAATGCAAAATAAATTCCCTTTATTAGATTGAAAATATTGCAGAGTAGAAGAATCCAGCTCTAATGTCAACTACAGTACACATCAGTTCCTCAAGGATTTTTTCAATTTTGTGATCACAGATATTGAATCTAAACCAAGTTCTGTGATTTGGAGCTTGCAACTTTTTCCAAATGACAACAGGTTTTCTGCAGATTAGGGCCAAGATGCATCATGTGACTATCACCTTGTGTTTTCACATGCGTCAAACATGACGAGGTGTTTTCACTAGTCGTTTAAAAGAAGAACCCTGTGCTTGCAATTTTTTCAAATGTGTTGAAAATGTGCATTTTTCCCAATAACAGCACAAATAACAGATAGCTGCATAGCAAACTCTAATTTTTTTTCAGCCTCAACAGTTACAAAAAAAAACTCCATAAACATAAAATCCTGGAGTTTTTATTTTTAGAGCACATTGACGTTTATTATGTGGCATTGTGAGATGATCCAGTCCCTTCCACAAGGCTACTTTAATGTGGCACATTATGGTGTGGTCGACAGAGAATGACCCGGACTCTTAGTCCTAGAAATAATATAAGATACACGCATTTATTATTTTCAGCTTTTTTGTATTGAAGCTAGAATACTTTATTTCCTGTGTATGGCTGCTAACTGTATTTACAGATAACTTAATATTCTAATAAAATAGCTTCAAAATAGTAATGTCTTGAATTGATGTTTTTCACGCTCTAAATTTGGACGTGACTAGTTGGCTTCCTTGTTAGTAAAGCTAGTAAAGTTTACCAGTAATTTAACAATTCTTTACACAACTACATTTATAGTTGTGTGACCTCTTGTGTATGTTTATCGATCAGCACGAATAATTTGATTTTACTCATTTGATCTCAGTGTTTCATAAAGTTATAGTTAATGGTGTGTGTTATTCAGGTTTGTGACCAAGCTGCTGGAGGATTTGATCTTCTTTGTGTGTGAGGTGATTAATAACGGGCAGGATGTGCTATCTGTGGTCATCTCCAATCCCAATAGAGAAAGACAGAAGCTTATGAGAGAACAGAACATTCTGGCCCAGGTACATACACACACACACACATTCGCACTGTTATTCCTGAATACACTCATATACAGGCATGTTGTAGTACAGACTATTACAATGTTTTCTATAATCCATTTTAGTAATGAAGCTAATGATTATTTCCAGTTCAGCTTTTTGTATTTGGTTTGTGTTTGTGTGTGTTTTGTCAGATCTTTGGCATTCTGAAAGGGACATTTGCAGATAACGATGATGGGCCCATTCTGAAACTGGAGGATCTGGGTGATCAGCGCAATGCCCCATTTAAATACATGCTGCAGCTCTGCTACAGGATACTGCGCCATTCACAACAGGATTATCGCAAGAACCAGGCATGAGACAAACCTGTGTGCATCCATGTGTACAGTCAGGGTTCATTTATTTACTTATAAACCCTTATTACCAGTACACTGCAATTCCATTCAGCAGGCAGAACGGAAATGGACTTTCTGCATTATCAAGCAGTATAAATGAAAGAATTCTTCACCACAAATTGTTGGCTTTCTGTGAGAGAGATTTATTTTTACCTCGTGGGATAACGAACTTTACACAGATTTTAATGGGTGAAGAAAATACCATCAAATTTTAAAACCATTAACTGACACACCATTAACTTTTAAGATGTACTTTTTCCCCCTTTCTCAACTATTCAATTAATATATTGCCAATAGTAGTCTAGGTAAAAAAAAACTGACAAATGAATTGACAAATAAATTCAGAATATTATTTACATTTTTTTTGCAAAAAGATTTACAGTATTTTCCGCACTATAAGGCGCACTGGATTATAAGGCATAGTCTCAGTTACGGGTCTATTTCTGTACTTAACCCATACATAAGGCGCACCGTATTATAAGGCGCACCGTATTATAAGTTGCATGCTAAAACATACGGTCTACAAAAAAGGTAACAGAAGCAAAACAGTGAGTTTAGTTTAACTTTATTCTACTATTTAACAACACACACACTATTTTTTAATCAATCTTCTCCCACAAATCCATCAAAGTCCTCATCTAGTGTGTTTTCTTAACTTGGCGCAGTACATTTTCTTGCTTCCTCCACTTCCGAACCATAGATACATTGATGTTGAATTCTTTCAGCTGCTCTATTCCCATTTACAACCGCGTAACTGATAGCCTGTAGTTTGTATTGTGCCTCGTAAGCATCTGATTTTTATTGGCGGATGGCAAACCAACTTAGGGTGCATTTACCGCTAACTACTGGACTGGAGTGTGGAGCGCATAATGGTTAGGAAGAAACAAATGTTGTTCTGCAACATACCGGTAGTATACCTGTATCAGCGGGAAATGGTCCAACAGTCAGTCAAGCGGAGCGCTTACCAAAGTCACACAACAACATTTTTACAGATTTTTTGAACTCGGTGCACACATAAGGCGCATCGGATTATAAGGCGCACAGCCGATTTTTGAGAAAACTTAAGGCTTTTAGGTGCGCCTTATAGTGCGGAAAGTACTGTATTAAATTTATAGAATTTTACTGATTATAGTAACAAACACTGTCATGCGGTGGTTAATGCACAGTTCTTGGTACAGTATCAGGCTCATGTTTACATTTTTCCGGCCAGTTTTTCAGGACATTTGCTCCACCTCCGTGCCAAAAAGTGCTTCCTCTTTTCTTTGCTCATTTATGCTCATTGTAGTTGCAGTTTACTTTACAGACAGAAACAGGTTCTAAAAAATGATGATTTAAAAAAAAAAGTTAATCGAAATACACTTAAGTGACACAGATAGAACCTCAGCTAATGGTTTTAATTGTCCTAATAGCCCTTCTGTTCTTCTTCTGACAGGAGTACATTGCCAAGAAGTTCTCCATCATGCAGTCTCAGATTGGCTATGAGATCCTGGCAGAGGACACGATCACAGCTCTGCTTCACAACAACCGCAAGCTGCTGGAGAAGCACATTACAGCGCGTGAGATTGAGACCTTTGTCAAGTTGCTACGCAAAAACCGGGAGCCCAGGTCTGGTGATGCAATACATTTTACAAGCCATCGGCATTCTTAGACTTTTTGAACAAGAACAAACATGAAATGAACACGTCGTTTATGATTCTGATTTTGTTCCACATAATGAATTGTATTTTTGATTTTCTGGCAATGTGAGTTAAACAACCAAGAGGCCAGGGGTAAAGCACAACGTTATTTAGCCACCAATACCAGTCTAGTATTGTGTAGGTCCCCTTTATGC
This sequence comes from Tachysurus fulvidraco, assembly GCF_022655615.1. Lineage (NCBI taxonomy): Eukaryota > Metazoa > Chordata > Actinopteri > Siluriformes > Bagridae > Tachysurus > Tachysurus fulvidraco. Next base: position 18,128,403 of record NC_062530.1, on the reverse strand, counting down.
AACAAAAACAGCTCTGACCTCTCAAGGCAAGACCTCTGAAGGTGTGCTGTAGTATCTGACATCAAGACTCTAGCAAAATAGCCCTATAAGTTTCTATGTGAGCCCTTTATACATCAGACATGTTTGCCTAGGAAATCCCACTGATGCTCAGTAAGATTGAGATCTGGGGAAACTGAAGGCATAAACTGAAGCCAACACCTCAAACTGTTTGTCATGCTGCAAAAATTGTTCAGGAATGGTTTAGGGAACAAGACGGAGACCATCATCTTGCTGAAGGAGTCCACCACGATTAGAGAATTGGTTATTTCAGTTATTAGCTTCATTCATTGAATGCAATCCTCAACAAAATTAAACCACGTAGGACAATAAATGTTAACTTGGACATTATCTGTTATGCTGGTAGAAAGTTCCAGAGTAAATATTAAAGCTCTATGGCTCCAAAAAAGTCATTGTTAAGTGCCGTCATCTGTATTGCTTTAGTTCTCGTCATTTACTGTCTTTGTCTTTATTATTTATTAAACCCCATTCATTTGAAGCTATCCTGTGCATGGGTCCGTGTCCTTCCTTCTCAGGTTGTGACAATAGGAGTTTATGCTTTTTTTTTTTTTTCAGGTTTCTGGATTACCTTTCAGACCTGTGTGTATCCAATAAAACAGCCATCCCGGTCACACAAGAACTCATATGCAAGTTTATGCTCAACCCCACTAATGCTGACATCCTCATCCGGACCAAGTAAGAGTCTTCCTCACTCCGAACCAGTGGGAGTATCTACACCTGAATACATTATATTGCTTTGTAGAGTTTTATTTTTTTAAATTGTGTGTGTGTGTCTTCTGTCACACGTGTCAGGGTGAATATACTCAACGAGAACTCTCTAATCAGTGATGAAGCTGAGGAGGATGAAGTGTGGCTCTACTGGATCGACAAGAATAAAGAGCCACACGGAAAGTCTATACGTAACATGTCCATAGACGCCAAGAGCAACCAAAAAGAAGACATTGACCACATGACCTACTACAGGTCTGGTTTTCACTTTAGCTATACAGTGTTATATAGTTTATTGATTTGAGTTTTTTATTGTTTAAAGGTCTTCCTTGACCTGTATTATACATGAAGTTGTCACTTGGACCATGCTTATTTATTAATTTTCCCACACAGTCCAGATTTTCCATAGAAAGCAACTCCTAGTCCATATGTAGCTTCAACAGAGAGTGTAATGTAGAATAGGGAGATTCTTCAACCTAGGTGTATACATGCACTCAGATTTGTCCTTTTTTCTGCTTTCCTCCCAGATGTCAGCTGAACCTATTTGCTAAGATGTGTCTGGACCGTCAGTACTTGGCCATTAACCAGATCTCTGGTCAGCTGCCGGTGGATCTGATCCTGCGCTGCATGTGTGACGATTTACTGCCGTATAACCTGCGTGCCTCTTTCTGCCGCCTCATGTTGCACATGCATGTCGATCGTGACCCCCAGGAAGCCGTGGTACCTGTTCGCTATGCACGTCTTTGGACTGAGATCCCCAGCAAAATCACAGTAAAGGAGTAAGTAGTCCGGGGTATGCTGTACACACAGATAATCATGCTGGCCTTTAAACTTAAAGGTAGGGTCACCGTTGTTTGAGAAATGCTTCAGAAAACTGCGTTGAGCCGCCAAGCAAAACAAGAACAAAACTAACGTGTAGCCAATGAGCAGTGTCTTGTCAATATGGGCGGAGAGAGTGTTCAGTTCGCATGTATGACATTAGCAGAAAGCAGTTTTAACATTGACAAGGAGGATAAAAACAAAGAAAGAAAGCGAAGAAAGGTTACGATAAGGCAAGAAGTAGGACTAAAAGAATACGACTTTCTATCAGTTAAAGTTCAGAATACTAAATCAATCAATACACTTACTTGTGTTACGCATGCCTGAAACATGCGCACACGCTCCAAGTCTTCTGTTTCCATGTTATCAGCAGCAACGTTACGACCTCTGCCTCGGGTTCAGGGTGTTGACCGTTTCCCTCCGCATGATACTGAGCTAAATCTTTCACGGTACAACACACAGTACTACAAAAACACATTTGTATTACCATAGTATTACTCATTGAGTTCATTTCTTGATAAAAATATACTCTCGGTCAGCTGCCCCAACAGGTTCCGACCTAATACTTGTCTGGGTTATACTTGGGTTATACATGTCTGGTGTATGTGTGGGGCGGAGCTATCAAAACAGGGGTGGGACTCATTTGGGTTAGGGACGTGTTTGTTTTGGTGATTTCAAATTGTCAACATTGGCTTTCAAACAACGGAGACCCCACCTTTAACGAACGCTCGATGTAGCAACACCTGAAGATGCTTACTTACTCCTGCCAACCGCTCTTGCATTCAATGTGCATGGACCTGCATTCAGTGTGTCCTGAGTCTGTTATTCATCCTGCAGGTATGATTACGAGTTCAGAGACGCAGGCAGAGTGGAGATGATGAGGAATTTTTCGCCAACCAAGGAGTTTGTTGATCAGTACCTGAATGATGTAGTGAGCCATCCTTTACCCTTTGGAGATGAAGAGAAGAACGAGCTCACTCTAGAGGCAAGCTCTTTTCTTTACAGAAGTTTCTGTTGATGACATCAAGTTCTTATCAATTCAATAAATCAATAATAATACTGAACAACATGGAGGCCTGTGTAGCATTTTTACCCGAGTCATTGGGGTGAATCTGTTTATCTGTTAAACCAAAAAATAATCACTGTGAAATCCTCTAAACTGGATTTACATTCGATAATGAAACCGGCACTGATTTGTCTACTGACACACCAAATAAACCGCATATTTTTTGGAACAAACAAAGCTCATGTTACACAGATCTAAATATATTTATTCAGACTGCCGATGGATGTCTTAATAATAATTGAGACGGATGTCTGTTTGACTTGCCTTTAATTTGATGAGTAGTCACCTTTCATATTGATGCTTTTTTAACAGTTAGGTGCTGTTTTGTGCTGATAAGCCACTCTGTTATAGTAACACTGACACCAACATCCACTGCTCACGTGCGCTTACGTTTGGGTCGGATTTCTGTTCACGTGTAAACGAAGCTTCTGAGCAAAGTGCTGCATTTAGAGTACACGTTTAGCCGAAATCTAAGGGTGGATGGATTACAATTTTTTTAATGTAAATATAGTGTATCTGAGAGAGATATACATATATACATTTTTATTTCTTTTTGTTTCTTCCATCTCTCAAAAGCTTTAATTTCTTAGCCTGTAGTAAGAGGTTCATGGCAAGTTTCTGCAATGTTTCTTTCTCATTCTCTCAGGTGGTGAATCTCGCACGTAATCTGGTCTACTTTGGCTTCTACAGCTTCAGTGAGCTGCTGTGTCTAACACGCACCCTGCTGGCCATTTTGGACATTGTGCAGCACCCGCTCACCTTTATGCACAAACTCAGCAAAACTCCTGAAGGAGGTCAGGCAAATGCCACAAACAGGAAACACTGATAAATAAAAATGTCAAAATGCTACATAAAATTGAGCTCTTTTATAAACAACTGTATTAGTCATGAAAGGATAGAGTTTACATCCCTAGCTAAATAACTTATCTTTATATACGAGCAGCTAAATATTAGATTATTTAAAAAATGGCCACCGCACACTCAGAAAAATGCAGCTTTTGTAACTTTTAATGTTTAACAATAAATAACAGCAAATAGATTTTTTTTATTTAACAGTTTCCATTTTTTGGTACTAACAAGTTATAGAGATGTGGTTTATGTAAAGCATCGTACATTAGGGCAGGGTGCCTCGCACCTTTTCAGCTTCATGATCCCTGGTCCGATCGTGTGCTCAGGTTACTGTCTGTTAAGTTTTGTGTGTATTTCTCATGTCGGTTTTTTCTGCCACTTCCCTTCAAACTTGCATCCACCACATTTAAGAAGGAATAAGTTTTGATTGATGAGTTTATGATTTCCAAGTCCCCCAAGCATGAGTTTTGATTTCACGGTATTCCATAAGTCTATATCTATTTTAGGCTAATTATGACCTGTAGCCATTTTTTTTGTTGTTGTTTTGTTTTGTTAACTTTTCTAACTGGCATGTGTGTAGCTGTTGACATCATCTTATCGTGTGTGTGTGTGTGGGTCTAGGTAATAACGTCCTGCGTACTATCCACGGTGTGGGTGAGATGATGTCTCAGATGGTTCTGAGCAGAGGTGCCATGATGACCAATTCCTCCCAGCCAATATCAGTCCATGGGAAAAATACACACGGATTTATGGACAATGAGGACGTGGTGGTGATGGACACTAAGCTCAGGATTATTGAGATTCTGCAGGTGTGTTTTGGATTTATTCATTTATTTGTTTCCCATTTTGCTCACCTAATATTTGTTTGTTTAAAATTTTTTTAAAAAAAAAATAAAAAACTGGTCATTTTTGTAATTTAACACACCTAAAGATGATGTAAAATGTGTAAAATGGATATAAAGTTGGAAAAAGTGAGGGTTTAAAGGAAAACCAAATTAGTAAGGTTCAAGTCCTATTTATTCAAACCATAGTGTTTTATTTGACGTTCTAATGATTGCTGCTGAACATTGTCGAACACATTAGAACAAAAGATTTCAATTGGTTTGAGCTGCTGACTGAAGGCCATACAATATGAACATCTCTTTCATGCTCATCAATCCATTCAGTATGCTTAGCCAATAGAGGTCTGCAGATTCATTTCTCCTTAGCTTCATAATGGAAATGTTTTAGAGTTATATTTAAGGATAAAGATCATCAGTTGGAAGAACTTTCCATCAGGTTGCATTGACTGTTCAGTTTAAGTGGAGTAAGGGACCCGAACCATAGCAGAAAAAATTCCACCCAGAAAAAAACTGTCTTTTTTTTTTCCTTTAATTTGCCAACCTTGCTTATTATTAGAGGGGGGAATACCCTCTGGTTTGGTCTCTGGTTTGGAGAAGCCTACAAGCTGAAATTATGTACATTATTACATTGTATATTAGGTCTTATGCTTGTGTTGTTCCATGCTAGTTCATTCTGAGCGTGCGTCTGGACTACCGGATCACATACCTTCTGTCCATCTACAAGAAAGAGTTTGGAGACAACAGTGCGTCAGATGCCAGTAATTCAGTTAATGATTTTAGCCCGATTGCCTCAGGTGAGCTAGCGCTCTCTCCTCTCTTCTCTGGCTCTCTATGGATTATACTTATACATTTATTGTCTTTTGTGTGATTTTTATTGAGTTTATAGATCGTTGTTTTTTTTTGTGTGTGTCTGTGTTTGTAGAGCCGAGCATAGAGGAGATTGCCAGTAAAGCAGAGAATATGTTTGCTGGAAGGTTAGTTAGCTAACTAAAAAGTGAACTCATTAGATTCTCTTTGGAAGAGAACCCTTATTTCTCAATGTTCATGTTATTTCTAAAAACATATCATTTTCTGATTTGTCTTTAGAAGTACATAGCAGAGAAGATCACAAATTCTATCAGTGATACGTGTTTGTGTGTTTGCATGTTCGCAGTGGTAAGGAGCGGACATCGGTGGATCTGGACGATGAAGGAGGCAAGACATTTCTGCGAGTGCTGATTCATCTCATCATGCAGGACTATCCTCCTCTGGTCTCTGGTTCGCTTCAACTTCTATTTAAACACTTCAGCCAGAGATCTGAAGTCCTCCAGGCTTTTAAACAGGTCTCAGGTTCTTTGACACACTCTTCTGTACCTGATCATCACTTTTTCTTTCATCTTTTGCATCCTTACGCATGTTTGTGTGTGTGTATATGTTGCCAGGTCCAGCTTCTGGTGTCTGAACAGGATGTGGAGAACTATAAACAGATAAAGGTTGATCTGGACCAGCTGCGACTGACTGTGGAGAAATCAGAGCTGTGGGTGGAGAAGAACGGAGGCTACGGCACTGAGGACACCACCGAAACCCAGAATAAGGAGCAAATCATTGAGGTGTGCCCCCTTGTGGCAGGAACTGCACTCAACATTTAGTAATACCAAGCTGTTATACATACATACATACATACACACACACACACACACACACACACACACACACATGTATCTGGGATCAGTTACATATTGGTAATGACTAGGATGAGTGTTTTTGTTGTTTTTCTATTTCTAAAAATGAGGATTAAATAATCAACCTAGGAAAGATAATACAATTAAGATGGAATAAAGTTCCTAACCATAAAGTATTGCTGGAGAACTGTAATGATTACATTGTCACGATGGATACATGGTTTGATTAAAGTTTTTTAATTTTTTTATTAACTGTACTAAAGCCACTTGTTATTAGGAGCATGGTCTTGGATGTTGCATGTGTTCAATAAAAGGTCACATGACAAATATGTATCTAGCGATCACTCTATGAATTGCCTAAAAACCTCTCTGACCTTTTTAAACATCACCTGTGTTTCAAATTAGGTAACTTGTTTTTTTTTTTCATGGCAGCTGAATCTCAGAAATTTCTTTATGCTTAATTAAAAATGACTAAAACATACCCCCCACGCCACCTCCACCCCACCTCCACACAGGCAATAACCGAATACTTACCAATATATCAGTTTTAGTGATATATATACTGTATTACCTGGAGTTATTTATACTGATCATTTTTTAGAAGGTAAAATGCTGCAAAATATTTCCAGATTCATGCACACCCTGTCCATGAGGACTTACTGACATGACCTATTGAGTTGGGTAATTATTTCAGCAATAATTAAAGCTAGTCCAATTAGAAAAGAGGTAAAATCAAATAAATGTATAACAATAGGGTGCCTAGAGAATCACATCCCTACTCCATACGGACCTGAACTATGAGATGTGGCTTAACAAATGATGACTGCTAATCATTATTTAGTCATATTAAAATGGCTGTGTGTGTTTGTGTGTGTGTGTTTGTGTGTGTTTGTGTGTGTTTGTGTGTGTTTGTGTGTGTTTGTGTGTGTTTGTGTGTGTGTGTGTGTGTGTGTGTGTGTGTGTGTGTGTGTTTGGCAGGAGGCGGGCATACTCAGTCCTGTGCAGGATGGAAACATTAAGCCACAGATAGACAGCAACAAAGCCAACAACTACAACATAGTAAAAGATGTGGGTGCTGCTCTTATAGAACATAATATTTTATTTTTATATGAATATACAAACTGTCTAGCATGACAGTGAAGGTTTTATGAGCAGGCCATAAATCTTTATGTTTTAGTAATTCTGTTGTATTGGTCAGTAGATCCTGCAGCGTCTCAGTAAGCTGTGTTACCCTTCTAAGAAGAGTCGTGTGCAGCAGCAGAGGTTGCTGAAGAACATGGGAGCTCACACTGTGGTCCTGGATCTGCTTCAGATCCCTTACGAGGCAGTGAGTGGACCTGAAAATATATCTGAACTTTCCACTGTATTCAGGATATTCAGCACTGTGATACATTATTTTACAGGGATTGTGTGATGTTAGGATTATCTGTATTCCACATTATGAATCTTAATTTTTATTTTTTTTTATGCTAAATATTTACCCCCTTTAGTTTTTAGTATCTTATATTGTTTACTTCATTTTAGTTTTGCATTTGTGACACATTTTTATTACGTTGATTATTTTTTATTTGTTGTTCTTATTTGTTGTTATTAGTATTAAATGTAAGTATAATAAGTTTTGTGATTATTAGCTTGCTCTCTCCATGTTCGTTAGGGAGATGAGAAGATGAAGGAGATTATGACTCTGGCTCACACCTTCCTACAGAACTTCTGTAATGATAACGTTCAGAACCAGATTCTGCTTCATAAACACCTCAACCTTTTCCTCACCCCTGGGGTATGGTATTAATGACTCATGTGTCTGAGCATTTTAGGATTTTTGGGGTATATGAGGTTATTCACTGCTTTATTCATTTTTGCTGTGGATTGCTATTAATGCTTTGCTGGACTATTTCAAACAGATTTTGGAGGCAAAGACCATGCGCTACATCTTCCAGAACAACTACCATCTGTGTAATGAGATCAGCGACCGTGTGGTGAATCACTTTGTACACTGCATAGAGACACACGGCCGTCGGGTCCCATACCTTCGCTTCCTGCAGACCATCGTGAAGGCTGACGGCAAATATGTGAAGAAATGCCAGGACAAAGTGATGACCGAGGTGAGGCAGGGAGGTGTACCGAAGAGCATAAATAACATTATTAAGTGGGCATGGAACAGATCTCTAGAATCCATTAGAGCAAATTAATGTCAGGGCTCACATATACCTTGTGTACGGTGCGTAATATGTTCATTCATTCATTCATTTTCTGCCGCTTATCCAAACTGTCACGGGGAGCCTGTCATCGGGCATCTAGGCAGGATACACCTTGGATGGAGTGCCAACCCATCGCAGGGCACACACATACTCTCATTCACTCACTCACTCACACACTACTATATGTTCACTTCATTTCAAATCAGTTTTATTTATACAAAGCTTTTAATAATGGATTTTTTTCACAAAGAATCTTTACCTATATCTCCTATATAGATTTAGATTTATTCCTAATGACCAATCCAGGGGTGACAGAGGCAAGGAACAAGTTCCCGAAAGTACATGGTGAAGAAACCAGACTACTTATCAGGGTGACACTGGATCACGGGATTATAAATCATTATTCTTCCATAACCTCTTTAGTATAAGTATCCGGAACAGTTTAGGTTTAAGTTTATAGTATCTATATAAAGTTATCCACTGTATAATGAATTAGACTTAACTTCTTTTAGCAATTTGTCAGAAGGTTACAGCATCCAAACACAGTTTACCAGAACACTCGATGCCCATGAATCCATTGGAGAAAATCTATTAACAAAAAGCTTAATTAAAAAGCCGATTTTCTATCTAAACCGGGACTGTGTCGGGAAGGCTGATTCATAAAGGTGGGGCTTTGTAAGAAAAACCTCTGCCCCCTGCTGTAATCCTCATTATTCTAGGTACTCATAAAAGAACATAATCATAAAAAATGCAAGGTTTGTTTAGGGAATATGGCTGGAGACCATTCAGCACAGTATAGGTCATTACTAATATTCTAAAAGTGATGAAACATTGTAATGCAGTGTGGCTAAATTAGGGATGATGTGCTCAAATAATCAGGTTTTTTTTTAAGGACTATGGCTGCTACGTTCTGGATTCATTTTAGTTTGTTTATGCATCTACTAGAAGATACAGACAGCAAAGGAGTACCATAGACCAACCTAGAAGTAACACAATGATAAACTAATATTTCCTGCATTTTATGGTGACATTATATTTTTTTCACTTGGCAAAACAACTGAGATGACTCAGATAAAGATCTTCTATTAATATAATCTGCATGAGCTTCAAATAACCGACTGGAGTAAAACACATCAAGGACTTTCACCAACTGCACTTAGTGTAATCGATTGTTTCAAAGGTGAAGAGTTGGTCATTGGTTACTTTAACCAGCGCTTTCTCGGTACAATGATAAGTCCTAATTCTTTAATGAATGTATTCAGGAATGTTAAGCTACAAGTGTTTCTAGGATCTTGGAGAGGCATAAGTTTGATGTTAGTCTGCAGTTAGATAGCTGACAAGGGTTGACTACTGCTAGGGGTTTTTTTGATTATTAAGTGAGGTTTGATTTCTTCTGGTAGTATCCTTTTGAGACGTGTCCATAAGGTATCTGGTTGATGATTTTTGAAGAGGAAGCGAGTGAAATTAGTTCAGTCTGTTGGATGAGAGTAAAAGATTCTAATCGATATACTGACATGGTTATATCAGTTTCTCTGTATTTTATCACATTTTCTGACAATTAATAATATTTCAGCCAAAAAAAATTATTTGTGCAAACATGACCTCAATAAGAAGCTTGTGAATTTAAATAGCAGTCAGAATTTCTTTCTCTTTTGTCTTGGTTTATGCATTTTAGATAAAAAAAACTGCTTACTAAACTCAGTGTGCGTATGTGTGCTTGTATGTAGCTGGTGAATGCAGGTGAGGAAGTCTTGGTGTTCTACAATGACCGGGCTTCATTCCCCACGCTGCTGCAGCTGATGAGCTCAGAGGCGGAGCGCACCGATGAGGACGGTGCTCTGGCCTACCACAACAACCTGGTGGAGCTGCTAGCTGCCTGTACTGAGGGCAAGAATGTCTACACTGAGATCAAATGCAACTCACTGCTGCCACTTGACGATATCGTTAAGGTGGTGACTCATGATGACTGCATCCCTGAGGTAAGCAAAATCTCTTACGTGTACAACCTGACCGGTTTAGGTGGTGTGTTTTTTTTGTTTGTTTTTTTTTTTCAAGATTGTGTGTACTTTTTAATTTTAAAAATATATTTTTTTAAATTTTTGATCAAACTTGATGCAAAAGGATTCATTCATAAGTTATTAGTGGGAGTTTTAGGAAATATTTAAAAAAAAAACCATTGTATGCTAAAAGAGATGCTGGGTTTGTGTGCATTTTCCTGTAAGCATCAATAACGTGAACAATAATTCAAAGGCTTCTGATTGTCTAAGTGGTGTATAATATTATACACCACTTCTTACTTCTGACCTCTTACGATAACGATAAGAATTTTATGAAAATGAAAGAAAGCAATGCCATCCTGTAAAGCATGTCTGCAGTAACGTCCGGGCTACATTACTAAGGAGGAGTTATTTTCAGCTGCTTGTCAGGTTTTTTGTGCACCATTAAATGTAACTCAAATGTGCCAGATGTGTGCATACAGGGGCACAAAGACAGCATTACAGAGATCTTTGTACGTCTGGCAGGACTTGTCTTGTGACAGCAACATTTTGGTATTACTTTACTAAAAGATTTAAAACAAATATTTTGTTTCATTAAAAAACATAAATGTAATTTATACCTTAAACAGCCTGCAGTTTTACTACACATACAGTACTGTAGAGACCGGGGTCATTCAGCAAGAAAAATGTTTAGGAAATGTGTGTTAATTGTTTGCTTCTGAATTGTTCAAAGCCACTATTTCAGTAATGATATTTGTTCTGGTGTCTTGTCTAAATACGCACATGGTTATTAGAAATCAGCCAGTTTTTCTGCTTGTTGCACTCTGCAGGTGAAAATTGCATATGTGAATTTTGTCAACCATTGCTATGTGGACACAGAGGTGGAGATGAAGGAAATATATACAAGCAACCACATCTGGAACCTGTTTGAAAACTGTTTGGTGGACATGGCCAGAGTAAGTGCAACAGTATGGCTTAAATGGAACTTCTGCTATCTTTTTGTTGCACTTATCTTTTGGGTTTCCTGGTGTATGTGTGTGTATGTGTGGTGTTGTTTTCTCCCCAAGGTGTGTAGCGGCACCACAGACAGAAATAGAGCTGATCCCATACTAGAGAAATATGTCACTGAGGTCATCATAGCCATCGTCAAAGGCTTCTTTGGTTCCCAGTTTTCCGTCAGCACTTCCAACCTGCAGGTATAATGCAGATGTGTACAGCTTTTTTTTTTTTGAGAAACATATTCCTTCTCTTCGCAACTTGTCTTCTTCCTGCCATCGTGCCAACCATGTGTGTTCTTACTCTTAATTACATCGATTTTAACCTCTCAGTAGTCACGTGGTTTATCCTGTCTATAATTGTTTTAGTCCCATCAGAGCACATTCATACGTCTGCTGCAGTCCGCCGTCAGAGTCTGTAGCTGTACCTGGATCAGTGCTCTGCAGAAGACGAACATTGAGGCCTGCATTAAAACCCTCGCTGATGTGGGTGAGTTATCCCAACTTTGGAGCAGTGCAATCTTATCTTATAAACATTTGAAGCATTTTAATATATTAGTTTATCAGCTTTTTTTTTTTTTTTTCTTAAATCAAATATTTTTGATTCATGTTGTCTGTCCTGCAGCTTCAGTCTGTCCTGCAGCTTAGCTTGCATCACACAGAATCCAGTTTAAGACTTTTTATATTTATGTAGTAATTTAAATCAATATCCACGAATCGCATGCTTTAATATTGTATAAAACATATTTTTTTTATAAAGCTACTTCAATTAAAAATAATAATAAATACAACCCACCCCTGCCTGTTTTCATTTTTATTATTATTATTATTATTATTATTATTATTATTATTATTAAACTGATATTGATGAAGGTTTTTTTTTTTGGTAAGGTCACACATGCACTTTCTGTAAGAGCTGGCTCAAGAGATGAGGTCACTGGGTAGCAATTAAATTACTGGATGAGAATAAAGTCATTTTGTCCTAATTAATGCATTTTATGAGAGCAGTGGGTAGTATTGACATTTCAGAGCTTCAGGGTTTAGTCTGTGTGTTATTTCACATTATTTCTCCTCTGGGGAGTTTCTCATGCCTCTTGCAAACATATTGGTAGGTGTCTATTCCAGGGTTTGTTCCTGGAATAGACAAAGAATCCACCACATCTCTGCACATGATAAGGGTCTTTACTGAAGAATGAATGCATTCATTAATAAAAGTATTTTATTTTCATTTTATGTATTCCTTACAGCTAAGACCCGGAACATTGCTCTACCTGTAGATCTGGATGGTCAAGTGAACTTTCTGTCTCAGAAGACTCACACCAACATGGTACAGCGTGCTGCCAAAGACTGGAGGCTTTCAGTTCGTGCTCGACCTCGCAAAGAAATGCTGGGGACACCAGACTACAAGAACATCATCGAAAAATTGCAGGTATAAAGTGTCTGTATAAAAGCTGTGGCTCTAGGTGTTTAAAGCAGATTGTGGGTTAAAAGTTTTTGGGTGTTGCATCATCTAGTCCAAAATAACACCTTATCTCACAGTCTGAGCTCATACTCGTATAAGTGATGGCACCACTTGTTGTGTTACTGTGTGTGGGTGTGTTAGGGGGTAGTGCAGCATCTGAAAGAGCAGTTCAGTCCACTGATGCAGGCCGAGATCTCTGTGTTGGTCGACATCCTGCGTAGTCCCGAGCTGTTGTTTCCTGAACCAGCACGAATGCGCTGTGAGACTGGAGCATTCATGACCAAGTAAGACTCACAAGACACACACTTTTCTTTCAGTTCAATTTATCATTTAATTAAATAAATGCTTTGTATATTTACATGTGTTTGTGACTCTAGATCACATAAACAACTCATTAGTGAGCCCATTAAGCCCATTATGCCTAGCATTGATTAAAAAATGTAGCTTAACATAACACAATTTCATAAGGGAGCTTGGTAACTAGTTATGTCTATTAATATGGACTAAGCATTGAACAATTCATCGTTATTCTCGTAAATTTTTGGAATATATCCATGTATTTGTGGCCTTAACAAAAAAATTTTATTAAAAAAATTGCTCTCAATACGTTTAATCATGAGGGGACAATATGTATATTAGCAAGAAATACAAATATGTAATATATATGAGAAGGAAATGTATAAGAAATATAAGAAGGAATTAAGAAACATATAAATAAATATATAGTTAGTGTTTCAACAGCCTTCCTGTTCCGAGTTAGATTTTTGGGCAGGAAGCTAACACAGCCACTGAAGAGTGGGTGTGAGTGGGTGTCTGTCCCAAGCCCGGATAAAATGGGAGGGTTGTGTCAGGATGGGCATCCGGCGTAAAACCTGTGCTGAATCAGATATGCAGACCGGACATGATCATCTATATTCCCATCACATTAGGCTTAAGTTAAGGATTTCTTGTTTCCTTATTCTCCAGCAGGAAAATGTGAATAAAAATAGTTTAATAGCCTGGATACAAAATCTGCTTTTCCTTGATGCCTGGGTTAGTGATTGTGAGACCACTATCAAGTCAACATTTGTATGTGTTAAATGAAAGGAAGTCTGCAGCAGATGGGTCAGAGACAGGATGTGATCTGGAAAGGTGTAGATGTGTGGCCCGGGGCAGGCCAAAGCCTTGTTCGTTTCTGGAGTGGGCGCTGAAGTGTGTTCTGTCATGAACGACTTTCGATCTTGCATTAGGTGTTCGAACAGCACTTACCTGTGTGTGTCAGCCTGATTGGTCTGTACTATTGCATAAGCACTCAAGTCTGCATGAGTCACAGCATGCGGTCCTCCTGCTGCACTATATGACTAACCTGTTACTTTCTCATGTATGGTCAGTAAAAAATACAGTACAGGCATCTGAGCTATTTTAAGATTTTTTTCAGTCTTGTGTCCTGGATACCATGTATTTTTCTTTCCCCACCACATATAATAAGAAAAAACTTTTGAATGGTAAAACTTTGTTAACTGGGATCTGTATGCTTCTAGGCTGATAAAGCACACAAAGAAGCTGATGGATAAGGAGGAGAAGTTGTGTATTAAGATTCTGCAGAGGCTTCGTGAAATGCTGGACAAGAAGGAGACTTTTGATGAACAGGTTAGTGAGAGGAAAAAATTGCTTCATTCATCTTAAACAGGCTGAAAGCATTGTTATAAAGTGCTATTTAAAAGATGGACACTCACCAACCACCCTAGTAAATGTAAATGATCTGCTAATAATGTACGAGTACGCCAGTGTCGAAAATCAAGCAGATCCAAAATAAAAGCTTCAGGTAATGTTCAGAATTGGGGAAAATGGGATCGTTTGAGGTTTTTCAGAAACTGCTGATCATCTAGAGTCGCTAAGTCGTGTGCAAAACAAACAAAACCTCTAATGAGCTGCAGAGAGAGGAGAATGGTCAGTCTGGTTTAAGTTGACAGGAGGTCTATGGCAACTAAAGTTATGACTCTTTACAATCCTGGTGGAAAAATGTTACGCCAGATACAACAACAGCAATAGACACATCCTATTCCCATTCTCATGTTTAATGTGAACTTGACTCAAAGCTTTTACATTTTTCTGCATGGAGTTATAAATTGTTCTGCTGCCACCTGATTGGCTGATTGTATAATCACTTATAAATAAGCGGATGTAAATGTGGTACTTTTAAAAACGTGCATATATGGTGTGCTAAGTGATTTCCAGATGTGCGTTGCCTTTTAAAGACATGACCTATCAAGCGGTTTTATTACAAAAGTACATTGTGAAAGTACATTATGTGGAGTTTCTGCCATACTGTGAATGATCTGTTACTATGACAACCATAGCTTAGTAGACCTAGGATGTTGATATAAACCTTACAGCCTGAGCTATTATCAGAGCTGTGCTTTTATAGAATATGAATCAACACCCCTTGAAAAAATCGGATAAAGAAAAATATATGTTTTATTTATTTCTAAGCACCATTTAGACCATTGTACAGTATCTTATTGGACAAATGCACAGGATGTGGTACAGTATCTGCACTGTAGGTTAGAATAAAACGAAATGAACTTGCCCTCACTCCCAGTGTTTATAAAAGTATACTATGTATAGTTTCATTGCACCAGCTTATTATAGACTTTTCCAGATTTTACAGAGCTTTTTCTCTGCTACACTATTTAGCAGTAGACGTGTTTCACACGCCTTTAATGAGACATGCGCTACTTGTGTTTTGTAACAGCAACAGAAACAAGTAGGTGTGCGTTTGTGTGTTTTTATTGCTTTTAGACTGCTGCCTGTGTACCTTGTTGAATCCCTGTATTGTCAACAGCTTGAAAGTTTATTAAAAAAGTATGTTTTTTATTATTTTACCCTATGGATCAGTAATGACTCCAGCCATCTGGTTCACAGCATCCTGTAAATGAAAATATTGTCTTACCTTATCGCTTTACCTTCTATACAGTCTGGAGATGGCAAAGGCAATATGTTTAGTGCAGTAGAAGTGAGCTATATTGCGTTGGGGATACAGTGAAGGCTGTGTCTGATGAGTCAGACTCGAGTGCTCCTAAGGGAGTCTGGATGATTTTTTTTTTTTTTTATCATCAGAGTTCAGTCACCGGGAGAGGGCCCTAGAGAAACACACAAACTTCAGTGTCACTTTTAAACCTGTTGACCTGTTCAGCTCTGAGGGCTGAGAGAGGAGAATGTAAAAGTGTGTGTGTGTATCTGTGTGTATCTGTGTGCGTGCGTGCTTGGGAGATAAATGAGCTAAGCTCAGCGCTCAGCCCTCCATGGTGCTGCTGGCTCCGGCTGGCTGAGTGCGGCGAGTTGGGAGCTCCAGACAGCTAATCAGTATTCAGTGGACAGAGCACTGAGCGTTCTTACATAAGGCAGAGGCACGCGAGGACGCACTCGCCGTGAGAACAGAGAGACAGAGGGTGAGCGAGAGCAGGAGAGGAGGGGGTGCACTAAACTGTCTCTCCAATGAATCAATACTGCAGAGCGCTGACTGCAGCCACAAAGAGACTGGGAGAGGAATGAGCCAGAGGTGTGAAGGAGAAGACTGTGTGATCAGGGTTTCCTGGAGCTTTGACAACAGCACAAATGAAGCTTCAGTGTTGCTGTTCTTTCACGTCCAACCTCTCTGAGGTCATCGCTAGAGAACGGCCAATTAGAGACGAGCCAATTAAAGCAGGATTATTTAGGACGACTCTCCCTGAAATATGAGGTGCAGGGTGAAACAGCATCCTAGACCTCGCCACACTTTGAGAGGCTTTTGCAAGACTATTCACATGGGTTTAATTTAGCTGTGTGTCTGCAAGAGAAAAATGTGCTTTTCCACTCTGTGTGTGTGCGCGTGTGTGTGTGTTTATATATCAGCACTTTTCTGAAGTGTATTCCGTGTCCTCACTGCTGTCAGTGTGGTGCTGCAGTCTCATGCAGACCTGTGCGGCTCTGACTCCAGTCTCCCCATGGACTCTAGATGTTTGTGTGTGTGTGTGTGTGTGTGTGTGAGAGTGAGTGAGAGAAAGATGGAGGGAGAGCAAAAGCATGTGAGTAGCCACGTGAGGAAAAAGTGAGAGAGGGAGGGAGGTGGAAAGGAAATAGTGCACTGCAGTGAGGAAAAAGCTCGGATGGGAGCGACGTCTGCTGAGTTCATGAGGAGACGGAGCAGGGGGTGTGTTTATGTAACCAGCCCGCAGTGTCTGATCCAGCCTCACGTGGCACATCACGTTCTCTCTCTCTCTCTCTCATATGTGTGCGAATGTGAGTGTGTGTGCCTGTCTCTGGTGTGCTCTCTCACCTTTTACACTCTCACTCACTTTACTCTCTCACCTAATCACCCTTATGTTTCTTTCTTTCTGAATTTAGATCACCCTCATTACCACTTTCTTGTTCCTAATCCATATCTTTTATAAAAAAAAAAAAAAAAGCTAGCGAAATTCTCTCTCTCTCTCTCTCTCTCTCTCTCTCTCTCTCTCTCTCTCTCTCTCTCTCTCTCTCTCTCTCTCTCTCTCTCTCTGTCTCTTGGTTGCCAAGCAGCAGGTCATGACTCATAAGTAGATATAATTGGTCTAAGAGACTGCATTTATTCGAGAGGATACGCATGTGCAGCTTTGCGTGCGTGTGTGTGTGCGCTTCAGATGTCGTTGCTGCTGTTTTTCCCCTGAAGATCAATATGTATCAAATAGCATTTTTGGAAATAGGAAGTACAGTAGTATAAATCAGATGCTTTGGTCAACCGATATTGTAAAGCATTTCAAATATTGTTCATCACTGTAATATTAACTAATTGTGTTGGATGTTTGCAATAGATGTTTGTTCATACAATAAAAAAATGTGTGTGTGCACGCGTGCACAGGTCTGAAGGAAGGATTTTTCAGGTTGCCATTTTCCAAGTTTAATCAAAAAAACTGATCAATAAATCCACTTCTTCAAGCACATTACTGTTTACACCCCACCAACACACACTTAGCTGAATCCCAAATGACTTCTTTTTTACTACTTTACTACTGCCCAGGTCCTGTGTACACACCATTGCAAACTCATCCACAGCAAAAATGTTTGGCTAAAACAGAGAGGAGTTAAATACAGCAAAATGTAGATTTCAGTTGTTACAGATGTATTTTAATGCAGGCATAAGTCAGTTCCTATTAATTGCACTTTTATTATTACAGTTTTTTTTTAATCTTATTGATAGTATCCAGTCAGCCCTAGTGAGAGGTGAAGAGTTTCAGTGTGTACCTGTGAAAACCTGTCACGCTTCCAGTTTCCGTCTCCTAAAACATTCAAGGACTCGCTGCTGTACCACTGGTACTTATTACTAAACAAAAAAAATGTTTGTATGTGTTTGTGTAGCTGATGTAGCAGATGTGTGTTCACGTGAGTGTCACAGGTCTTTTGAGCCACTAATGCCCTTTGGGTGAACCGTGTCACGTTACCATGTGGTTTGTGTCATGTGTGTAAATAGACATCGACTGTTTGAAAAAGGAAAGGAAAGCTTGTTATATAACACCCTGTCCTATGTCTCTCTCTCTCTCCCTCTCTCTATCTATCTATCTATCTATAATCTGTTTCTCTCTTTTTTTTCTCTCTCTCTCTCTAGCAAGTTTCACACCACTGCACACAGGCAAAGCAGCTTTTCAGATTACCAGCACCACACTGCTAAGTCCTGAGACACATGCAAACACACAGGCACACACACACGCACACACACACACACTGTACTGTAAGAACAATATATATACTGTTTGCCACTTCCGCTTGTAAGCGAACATTATTAACATGACTTACATTCTGACCTCATACTTTACCCGTATTTCATATTTAACACACCATAGCTCTATGATGCTTAAATAATTACTAGTAATTTATGTGTGTTTACTGTTGTTTGTTTCTTGTTGTCTCACTACCTAAGCACCTAGGTTTTGTAGTAACGGCATTTCGTTCTTTTGTATACTGTGTATGTGGAAGAATGGCGACGAAGCTTGAGTCGAGTCGATCATAATTTTCACGATCATGCAGTCAGTGATATGTTTGCATCAAAGATACAAATAAGGGAAACTGACCGTCATATATTTGTTGACAAAGAAAAACGGGCTCGTTTGAATATTTCCAAAACTGCTGGTGTGGGGTTTTTATGCACAATTATGACTCTGAAGTTTACAAAGAATGGTGCGAACAACAAAAAACATCTACAGTTGTCTTATAGAAATGGCTTTTGAATCAGGGAGGTCCGAGCAGAACAGGCAGACTGGTTGGACCTATCAGGAAGGCTGTATTAACTCAATAGCAACAGTGGTACCCAGAGAAGCATGTCACAGTGCAGAGGTTTTGGTTAAACTGTTTAAAAACCAGTATAAATTTTGCAGTTTAGGCTGTAAACTGGCATTATAATCATTTAACCATTTTTAGATTTTGTTATAAATGAAAATCTGGGGTTTAAGTGCCACTTTATTAACTCGGAGACAGAATGTAAAACAAATGTAATAGAGCATATGATTATGACTCACAGTAATGACAATGGGTGCACATCTGCTGCATGTGATGACTCCAAATGCAGGGAAAATAGAAGTTGAGGGAGAGCAAAGACAACTGAAGTGGGAGATTGAGGCCGGAGGATTAAGCTTGTATGATTTCCTCTTCACTGCACTTCACTTGACTGTTTTCAATCTGAAACAAACAATGAAATGTTAGACTGACTCAAACAAATAATCAAATTTGAGATGGACTTATAACAATTTGTTACATAATAGCCTTAGGTTTTGAGCTCACAAAATGCAGATGTTTGTTGTAATCCAGTTGGACGATCCTTGCATGCTAATTGCTATAGGTCTTGGCAAGTTTTTTTTAACGTGCGTGCTTTGTGGACCGTCAGATGAAACCAATGAGAAAATGCTACAGAAACAGATGATATTTAGTTGGGCTTAAGGACATTGTCTAACACCAAA
This sequence comes from Tachysurus fulvidraco, assembly GCF_022655615.1. Lineage (NCBI taxonomy): Eukaryota > Metazoa > Chordata > Actinopteri > Siluriformes > Bagridae > Tachysurus > Tachysurus fulvidraco. The sequence continues at coordinate 18,108,805 of NC_062530.1, read as the reverse complement.
AGCACCTACAGAGAGAACATCAATGAGCATCGGAGCTGGACTGTATCTTGGTCCGACTGAGCATATGTGGGAAGTGCTGGATAGTCAAGGCTGACCGGAGAGGCTTCACCTTCTGCTGTTAACATGCCAGTTCGGTGTATATATTTACCCCATTTCAGAGTTGCTCATTTTCCAGTCACTAACAGCTCTCTGCCATTTCAGGACTCTTACCAACCAGGGATAGTAAAGACTAGCACGAGCGTCCTCTCGGTCAGCTCACACTACCTCACCGTTTACATTTACAGCATTTGGCAGAAGCCCTTATCCAGAGTGATGTACAAAAGTGCTTTTAATTCTCTATCATTGAATGCATGAACTCTGGTTCACTAGGTTACAGACTTAAGATACCATGAGACCAAAACACTGTTCAGAGGTATTTTGTTTGTTTGTTTGTTCATTCATTCATTCAAATACACATGTATAACAAACAGGGAAGAAAGTGCTCGTATAAGTATTTTGTGAAGTAGGTCTTCAACCATCGTTTGAAAATAGCCAGTGACTTAGCTGTCCGGACCCCTAGAGGAAGACCCGCCACCTCGGTGCCAGAACAAAGATGGTGGAACCAGTCGAGCAGTGCTGCTAGCTCTGAGGGTGTGAGGTGCAGCGTGAAGAGTGATGAGGGCTTTGAGGGAAGAGGGAGCTGGTTCATTTTTGGCTTTTTAGGCAAGCATCAGTGTTTTGAATCTGATGCGTACAGCTACCGGAAGCCGGTGTAGGTAGTGCAGCAGCGGGTGGTATTCAAGAAAACCAGGTATCTGAACACACACAAAGGAAAGTGCAAACTGGTCTTTCTTCTGCCCATGAGAATAGTGTTGCCACTACACACCCTAACAGTATGGCTGATTTAGTGTAATTCCCAGCTCCTATGGGAATTATCCTTTAAAACACCTTGCCGTTAAACACAATCCGGGGCGTTGTTTCTATGAACAATTCTTGGAAGTGGAAATGTGTGTTACTTGACATGGCTTGCATTGGACCACATACATCCTGGTTGTCCAGGTGCTGATGTATTCTGCTACCTTTCAGCCCAGAAGCTTGTAGGTGTCTCTGCTAGGAGGTTAAGAAGATAATAACTCTGAAATAATTTTAAGATCAAAACTATATCTTGGCCTTCACAATGTATAGATTTAAATGTATGGGAAAAAACCTGCAGTCTATATTGAAGGCGGAGGTGCAGCCGCACAAATACAAGAATATAAAAGAACTTGAAATGTCTCCAACTTCCCAGAAGTTTTTTTTTAATAGGATTTGAGAAGAAAGTTTTTTGCAAGGCTCTTTAAGTGCCGCTTTGAAGAACTCTTAGTGAATGATTGTAAATCCTTCCATGGCTTTGTGTCCTCAGTTGCATTTTGGTAACATTTAGGTCATTATGATTTCATCTGGGTATGGAAATGAGTGGGGGGAAAAAAGTTTTAACTCCCCTGTGTCCTAAATGTTATTCTTGTAGTCAGTGACTAATACAAACTGGCATCATTTCAGCAGGTGACTCTACTCTTTATGCTGAAGATGAAAAATATTTCCCTTAGCTTGCGATAAATACAGCAATTAGGGGTGGTGCAGAGATCTGAACCTCTTGCCAAGTGTGTGTGTGAGAGTGTGTGAGTGAGTGGATGAGTTTTCACAACCCATATCTTCTTCCTCAGATTTGAGGTGTATCGTCTCCAGAATGAGCTTTGTTCTAACCTGGATTCTCCTTCTTTTTCTGGCAAGATTGTGAACGACATTAACCTGACAATCACATTTATGCTAGTAACATAGCATAATGTAGTAGCATAGTTAACATCATTATTTTCCTTCAAAAGCTCATCATTAGTTTCGAGGAAATGCCTCCAGCTATAAAATATGTGTTGCTGTTATGTACACACTTGCACACTAAAGGCTGTAGAGCGGGATGAGCTGACATGCTGGACACGCAGCATTATCAGTCAAGAGCTTTAGTCGCCACACCACTCTCCTGCTCTATCATGAGGACAAATGGGAGCTTCTCAGAGGACATTTGCTGACCTTGTTTACCTTGTTTTAAACTTGGAATTCAGGGACACTTTTGCGAGACAGGAAGTGTGGTGTGAGTCAGTCATGTAGCTCCGTGTTTCTCTATTAATGCAGAGGAAATTTCACATCAAACCATGATGACTTGTTTTTGTTCTCCTATTATTATTATTATTATTATTATTATTATTATTATTATTGCAGGTTTAATTGTTTCTGCTGTATGTTTATAGTATGTATAGATGTGAAGCAGGGCTCATTTCATAATATTGCAGGTTTACTTGTGACTCTGGACACACATACACACTACCAACACACAGCAATGTGAAGCAGGGCTCATTTCACTGTCAGGCCTCCCTCTGAGCTCCTTAACCACGTTATCCGGTCACATGTGTGGCTTCTGAAATAGACCTGGGACAGAGAAGTTGTTTACGCTCAGCTGTCAACAGATTTCTCTCACATGCAAGGATCATTTGTTTGCTGCCGCTGGCGCTGTTTATGAGGGCGGCCATCCTACGTAAAATGCTAACGCTATTTGGTGTTTGGTGGGATAATGATGGCCTGCTCTATAGGATAACAGTCAGGCCACTGGATAAGGTGAATACTTAACGGGAGTGAAAATAAAGACATGAGCCTCCTCAGATCTTGGCTTTATGATGAGAGAAAGAAGTCGAGAGATGGAAAGGGGGTGATTTTAATGCAAAGCCTAGATGTTTTTTCTCCCCAGACTAAACAGTATCCTCTCCCTCTTCTTGCTTTGTTGCACATGTGCTTTTTCATTCTGTTTCCCTGTTTGTGTTATATAAGATGTGTCACTGCCACCTTCATGCCTAGACAGGCCTATGGGGTTTTGAAATGTATTGATTTTTCTTCCTTAATCTGTTTCACCTCAGCAAAACCCAAGCATGCAGCATTCACCAATTTCCAGTCCTATCTGCAGCATTAGGAGGAGGAATGAAAACGTCAGTCTGATCTCACTTCACCGACTTAACACTTATAATGCTTATATATCATGCAATGATATACTTTTGACTTTCAACGTGTTTCATTTAGAAATTCACATCCAGATGTTATGTTTTTGTTACCTACAGGTTTTTTTTCTCATAACTATTTCATGTTTCTTCTTTGCAAGCCTTGCAAAGGCTCATGCTGTAAAACAACGTATAAGATGAGGGGGTGCTGGAGCAGATCTCAGCAGCATGGAAGGATGTTGTCAAGCAACGTGCCAGCTAATTGGCCATGGCGTGAGGATACTCACGTGCTTAGCGCTGACGCACAGCTGACATCTGTTTAGAGTTTTCTGAGAAGGCACAAAGATTTATTTACATATATCCAATATAATCAATTTAATATTGATTATTTTTCAAATGTCCGGCGGTCTGGTAAAACCTTCTGGGTGCATATTGGCAGACGTCTTTATGTAGAGCAGTGAATAGGGAAAACAAAAAGAAATCTTCATAAATTAGTGCTCGTTTAAATGCTTATTGAACAGGTGCATCTTCAGTCTTCATAGAAAGACAGACAGTGACTCAACTGTTCAGACATCCAAGGGAAGTTCATTCCACCACCTGGGTGCCAGTAGAGTGAACAGTCTTGCTGAGTGATGCTGGGTTGAGTTGGGACATACAGCAGATCTAAAAAGTTTGCACATCCCTCTTAAAATGGTGGGTTTTTGTTACGTAAAAAAAACAACAACAAAAAACAAAACAACCCAAGATGAATAATGTCAGAACCTTTTCCAACGGTGTTGTGAAATCACAACCTGTATATTAAAGTGAAAAATAGTGCAAATTTTTTTTCCGTGGGAATGAAAAATAAAAATGTACAATAACCTGCATAAGTGTGCACACCCTAAACTAACGCCATATTTGCATCACCTTAAAAAAAAGGCAAAGGCCAAAAAAATTGCTTTGCCATTCTTCCTCGCAAAAGCGTTCTAACTCTGTCAAGTTGGCTGGAGATCTCTGGTGCACAACCTGCAACAAAATGGTTGTATAAATGTGGACACACTTATAATTGTGTATGTGGCAGTTTCACGCTAATGATGCGAAAGGTTCTGACATCATACATCTTGTCAAAAGCCTGCAATTTAAAAGGGATGTATAGACTGTCACTGTAGATGCTTAAAAGGCCTCTCTCTCTCTCTCTCTCTCTCTCTCTCTCTCTCTCTCTCTCTCTATATATATATATATATATATATATATATATAGATATAGATATAGATATAGATATGCATATGATGTGGGAGACAACTCTTAGATTAAAAACCTAAAGCGCCCAGTAACACAGGGACAGACCAGGAAGGAGTGAGTTGTAGAGTTGACGAGTGATTGAACAAACACCTGAGTGGCCTCTGTGGATAAAAATAGACTGACCTTCTTGTTGTTGTTAAGGATAAAGCTGCTTTAAAAAGTGCACGGTTAGCAATATAAGAAAAGATGTTTCACGTGTTGCCAGATTTAGTAATATTCCCTCCCTTCACTATTTCCACTATTTGTTACATTACAGCTTTTTATTTTTAAAAACACTCAGAAGAAAGTACTATCTGCCCTCTTCCTCATACACAAACCAGTTGTGGTGAGCTTGTGTATCTTTGAATGACAGAGGAGAGCGAGTGTGCCATCTCTTCCACCTCCCTTCCATTTTGTTCCCTCACTTGGCCTCCAAACACGGATAGGATCATGCTCCTGATAATAGGACAAAAATACCCCATGATGGAAAGGGCTTTGTAAATATAATAATAATAATAATAATAATAAAAAGCTTTCACACAGTATATTGTAAAAAGCTCTGCAAGCTTATCTATTGTGTTTGAATATAAAATTGATCCATGTACTCCGATATTTGTGTTGACTCATGCATGGATTTTAGCATCAGACCAAACTAGTTGGTTAAATATATGAAAGATGTGAAGGTGGACTGGAAGGTGACTAATTTGAAACAATATCAGTAATCATCTCTGGCGTTCAAATTGTTTCAGCTTTTACTGATGGAAGTAAGTGAGTAAAGCTGACTGATTTTGTCTTCATATCTGCCCCAGTGCTTTATGACAGGTAGGAAGTATAAAGCTTTGGGATCAGACAGGCTGTAATTTCTAATGCAGTGTGACACCAAGCTTTGCCATAGAGATCAGAACTGACCCTAGACTGGGCTCAACCGGTTCAGCGTGGCAGCTGCTTCCATACGTGCTTCTCTCTATATATATTCATCTCTCAGGTGTTTACAGATAGCAGGTTGTGTAGGATTGGGCAGTGTTGTCTGAGGCTCAGCCAGGCTAGCCGCAGTGTGGCGTGCCCACGCACATCTTAACACCCAAGCCTCTCTCAGTCTATTGGCTATCTCTCTCTCTCTCTCTCTCTCTCTCTCTCTCTCTTCCTCTGTCCTCACTTTACCTGAGTGGAGGTTTTTTTTCTCCTTCCTTGCAGCACCAGACAGATGAGTCAGGCTGGCACGGCTACCTTTATCTCCGTTTTTCTTTCTTTCATTTTTTTTCACCCCCTCTTTCTATCTCCACCTAAAGCCTTCTGCAGGAGCACAAGAGAGACTGCAGCATCTGGAGGTTTACTTTGCCAAACTTCCCCTGTTAGTTGCTTTTGCTAGTAAAAGATTGAAACGGCTTTAATGCAACAGTCAATATACACAAATGCAGAAAAGGTATTTAGCTATGGAGGGAGTGTATGTATGTGTGTGTGTGTGTGTGTGTGTGTGTGCGAGCGCATGTGCACGTGTGCGTCTGGACTCCTCCAGACAGTGGAAGCAGACGCGTGTCTGTGCAGACTGCTGATGAGAGTCAGTGTTTACTGAGAGGCTGAGGGAACATCAGTGGCATGTGCTTTTTGGAAAGAGACATAGAAAAACCCCTCACATGCTGCTTTGCAACTTCACAGGCTTTTGCTGCGTCTAGTTCTATGTATATTTGCATAGTGTTTAGGTTCCCTGTCCTCGTAAAGTATGCTTCTTTAACTGTTCACATCAGGTCCAAGCCCCTCATTTACATCATAACACACTGAATGCCTCCTAACCGGGTCCATTTTTCCACCTGACTCCTCTATAGAACGCCACTCACTAGACCCTCACTGCTCCACCTGCCATTACGCAACCTCCAATAAAGGAACATGTCTAAAGCAGTCGTCACAAACCACAGAGGAGAGAATGCTGTGAGCAAGAGAGAGATTTGAGGATGTGAAGGAGAGGGGGTGAATCAATACCTCCCTGCTTTTTCTGCCTGCTTTCCTCATGGTCTCCCAGCAAGTCACCACCAGGTGTTATGTAACTCTCTCTCTCTCCCTCCCACTCTCTCTTTGCTGCTTCACCTCCCCCACCTGTCTCGTTGTCTATCTTTTTCATTGGCACGTTTTTGTCACCTCTCCCCGAGGGATGCAGAAATAAGTGGCAGGCATCCGTGGCATGTTCGCTCTTCTTTGTACCCTCTCATCCTTCTGGGTGCCTAAAGCTTTCTTTATACTTGGGGTATAATTGGCACATTCACAACAGTTTATATGAGTTATGTAAAATGCTCTCTTACATGAATATGCTTTTTTTTTAATCTTGTGTGCTTAATGCAGGATGGATAAATAGACAGACATATTGACAGAAATATTTCTAGATCTTCCTAAAGCTTTCAGAACTTAGGTCTTTGATGAATATGTGATGCAGCGTTACGCAATTTTGTGGTCGCAGAAATTAACGGAAAATAACACAATATTTGAAGGAGTTTCTTTTGTCTTCCCATATTTTCAGCAGTTTTGGGTCAAAATGTGTCATCACAAAGCACATTCAGTCAAAGCCCCCTTTGATTTGCATGCATGAACATGAGCACAGCTATTATACAAAGTAATTACATTTGAATCCTCACTGGTAGGAGGTTAAAAGAAGAATCTTGTGCTTGTAGTTTCACCAATGTGCCAGTAGATAATAGCGTTTAGCATTTTTGCCTCTGGCGAAGGGTTTCTGTTTACCAGCTGAAGCATTACACAGACCAATCAGTGGCAAAGCCAAAAACCAGAAGGGGACAAGACCTGGAACATGTCCAGCTTTTTTGAAAGACATGCACTGCTTTTTGGTAGTGGTAACTTTTGCTTTATGCTGAGATCATTGAGCCACAACCACACATCCATAAACCACTTATATAAAATACCAATTTTGTAGGCCAATGAAAACCAAGTCAGACTTGCGTCACACATCTGAAACACATGTAGATATCTCCTCCGTATACATACACAGAGCTGGACATAGAGAGCTAGAAATCAGTCTGGATAAGCAAATCCCTTTTTGTTTTTTTGTTTTTAATTTCCAAAATATTAACTGGTAAATGGCATGACTGAAGGAAAACTTCAGATACTTTAAAATGCTTGCCCATTATTTATGTCATAGCTGAAAATAGTGCACATTATTTTGAAGTGGTTATTATTTTTCATCATGGAGCTTCACTTTTGAAAAACACAGCAGACTCTGAGAGATGAGAGATCTGTTTTGAATAAGAACTTCTCTGACCAGTTGGCTTTAAATGTCCTGGGTATTTTTGTACAAGTCACGTCATTTAACTAATCAGATCAGTGGGGGGTACAGTAAATAAAAAACCTTTCAGGTAAGCAGAGAATCTGTTACAGATGCCAAAATGTATTAAAAAGAAACCCCAGGGTAGCATAATTTCCCCCCCTAAGTTTATTGGATTTATTTTCTCAGCAGTATTTCAGCAGATCAAACAGACCAGTGGGGAAAAAACGAATGTGTGAGTCAGTTAATGAACTTTGTTCTAGGGTTATTTTTTTTCTCTTTTGTTTTTCCTGTTAGCACTTTTAGTTTTACTTTTTTATTTTTAGCGCTGTTTGAGCCTCTGTGTCAGGTTAAACGTGTTGATCTGAATCATGGACGGATGAATTGTTGATCAGATATTGATCAAACTTGCGTTTTTTTAGTCTAGAATATTATATATTTTTTTAGACCCTGATGGTGAAGCAGCAGAATCCAGTGCTCTCACTACTGTGGACTGGCCTCCATCCCTGGCCACAGAACCGACCCAGGCACCTAGGGGTTAACTCTCAGATAAAATGGGATGGTTATGTCAGGAAGGGCATCTGGTGTAAATCCTGTGCTAAAATGAAATATGCGGATCGTATGATTTTATGTAGTGACCACGAACAACTGAAACATTATATCTTCTTGGAATGCGCATAGCACTTTATACAATCTGTAGCCAATGTGTTGCCTCTCTCTATTACGGTTGCATTGTTTTCATCATCTGTTTTAATTCAGCTCAGCAGAATGCACAGCATGCACTAACAGCCTGGCCACGCAGTCCAACTTAAAGCCAGCTAGCTTTGAGAATATGCTCTGGGTACGATTCTGGAACAGATATGCCTCTCAAATAGCTAATAATACCTCTTCACACCACACACACTAGTGCCATGTGCTATGCGGAGAAAATCAATTTCTGCATTTATTTACAGTTATTCATTTGTTAGATATGAGCAAGACATGAGGCAGAATCTAATCTCAATATAGAACTGGAAGGCACACCTTTAACTGTATAACTACTTGAAGATATAAAAGGTTGTATGGGAATGTCATGATTCAGAATGATTAGCAGTGACGTTTAAGATCAACTGGTTTTACGTGTGTTTTTAAGTCTTATATTTGTGCTTATTTATTTGTAGTAAATATCTATAGGGCTGCCATTAATCTGCACACTGTCTCCTATTAAGGGCAACTCACTGAGGAAGACTCTTCTAACGCACTACTTCGGTAACCAGCGGCTCCACTCCAAGGCTCTCGAGTTTGGCGGAGGTGGAGGATCTTCACCTGGAGGTATAGGACCTTCACGAACGTACACAATCAATCTTCTGACGCACATTAGAAAAAATACTCTATCACTTTTATTATATCCCTAAAAATGTAATGAAAAACTGCTCAGAAAATAAGGGTGATTGTAAATTGTTACCGAGGTACGTTGAGTTTCTTGCAACAGACTTCAGAACGATGCTGTGGGCTGATGTGCGCCGATTCATGCGTCATTATAGAACTGTAATGGTTTCGGATTCTCATACAGACCGTTTCAGATCAAGCTATTGATTCTGCACAGCTTAGAATCATACAAGGACGTGTGTGACTCATTTACAGTGGTCATAATTATTTAATACCTGATGCTAAGGATGATGCCACAACTGAATGTGGCCACAATCTCAAGGAATGAATGATCACTGATGAAAGCTTCAGTAGGTAGCTGAGACTGCTGGAAAATAGGATTACGTATCAGGGGTGGACAAATCAGTAGCAGGGCATTTGGAACAAGCAGATTTCTTGTCTGTGTTTTTTTTTTCCCTGACGAACAACCGAGAAAAGATTTCTGCTAGTCATTGAGACGCATCTTGATGCTGTAACTGTCTACTTCTCTACACACAAACCCTTCATCATGGATCTGCTTTTCAGGAGAATGTTTTTTTTCTGGACCGATTAATTAGCAAGCATGAATAACAGAGAGTCTTCTCAGAATTGAAAAAAGACACATTATATGGGTAAAATTTTAGTGCTATTTTAGACTTTCATACTGTAGAAGTCTTCTGCTGTAAAAGTCACATTGCAGTTATACATGAAAATAAATTAAAGACACTATAAATACTCCTATCGGGTAAGTGAGGACAGATAACTTCATCTCAATGTGACACCTTGTCCAATAATTCAATTATGTTGGAAGACATTTAGCATAAGCGTTAAGATTTTCTTTTGTCCGTATTAATGCACTTTCCCTACATTGCACAAAGCAATTGACAGAAGTGAAGGTTCATTTTCTGTGTGTGAGACACAAATTCATTTAACCACAGTGGCAAGTGACAAATCCAGTCCTCCGTTCAATGCAGATTAGGTATGATGAGGTAAAGCAGCTAATCCAAAGACAGATTTGAATGATTTCTCGGACTAGGCCTTTGGTAGCAGCTTTACTTCTCACACGTAAATAGTTTCCCTGTACTGTGTGACACGCAAAAAAGGAAGTAATTTCGAACCATGGTTTCATCCGCTTGTTAAATGTTTATAGAGGCATTACAAAGAAAAATAAAACTTGGAAGCAAGTAACAGGGGTTCGTGCCTCTGGTTGGTGTAGAGGTAGGAATGTGGGAATGGTGCTCATACGATGCCTAGCATTCAACATGTGAATCAAACAATTAATTTTCCAATTAGTCTGTATAATTGTTTAATATAATAACACTTGATCCAATGATCCTAAACGCACCAGCAAGTCCCCCTCTGAATGGCCCAAGAAAAACAAAATGAAGACCTTTGAGTGGCCTAGTCAAAGTCCTGACCTGAATCCTATTGAGATGCTGTGACATGAGCTTAAAAAGGCGGTTCACGCTCGAAAACCCTCCAATGTGGCTGAATTACAACAGTTCTGCAAAGATGACTGGACCAAAATTCCTCCGCAGCGCTGTAACAGACTCTTTGCAAGTTATTGCAAACGCTTGATTGCAGTTCTTGCTGCTTATGGTGGCCCAACCAATTATTAGGTTTGGGGGCAAGCACTTTTACACACAGGCCATGTAGGCTTGGATTTTGTTTTCAATTAATAAAAACTGCATGTTGTGTTTACTTGTGTTATTTTTGACTAATATTTAAATTTGTTTGACGATCTGAAACATTAAAGTGTGACAAATGTGCAAAGAAAAATACTTTTTCACTCCACTGTAAGATAAACTAGCAACCTAGCTTGAAATACATTTGCTATATTTTTGGCCTTCCAAAATACAGTTGTACAGCTAGTTTAAAGCTGAAGCCTGTTTAATACTAATCATTGCTTGTTTGCTTGTATTGTTTTCACCAAGTCTGCTACTGTATTCTGTGTGGTTTTTGCAGCTGGCTCTTCAGGACAGGATTCTGATAAGCCTGGCACATCTTTGGTGGATATCCAGTGTCTTTTGGATAGTGTGGGAGCAACAGAGCTAGTCATTGATCTCATTGTCAGCACCAAGAATGACCGAGTGTTTGAGGAGAGCATCCAATTAGGCATTGCACTTCTTAGGAAGGGAAACACACAGATACAAGTAGGTACCCCCATACACACACGTATATAGCAGATACTTTGTGGGTATCATATTTCACGAAGGAATTGGTTCTTATGCATTCCATATTCACCCGCCTACTCTCTCCCTGCAGAATTCCTTCTATCATCAGCTGCACAAGCAAAAGAAGTCAGAGAAGTTCTTTAAAGTTTTCTACGACCACATGCAGCTGGCTCAGAAGGAGATTCGCTCCACCGTCTCCGTCAACATGTTTGAGATCAGCTGCCGGAAGCATGAGGAGGAAAGCGAAGTTTCCAACTTCAGACCGAAGAAAGGTAGAGCAGCTCGACACACTTTCATTATTTATGAAAGCATGAATAATGGTGATTCTCTGTCCGTTTACTGAATTGATTGTTCCCTTACCGTGTTTATGTCCAGCAAAATTAGTGTAATGGAAAACGCTAATGATCTGAGCAGAGTGAATGGGGTGATATCATGATGAGCACAAGCTATGAAGTGATCAGTATAATTTGTTTCACTGTAGTGAGGGCATTGCTTAATGGCCAGTTTGAAACCATGCTAAGAAGAGTAGTTCTATAAATATATAGGGATATAAGTGGAATTCTTTAAATCACTAATGATGTGAATAGTGGGGCCATAACAATTTAGCTTTACAGGCACAGTCCTTGTAGACATAAGGCAACAAATATGTTTCATGAGCTTGATGTTGGCCAGGTGCCCTACATTTCAGTTGCCTCACTCCACATCACATGGGGTCACATGAGGGCCATGAGTTCATCAAAGAGCCTTTGTTAGTTTCCTAGTTAACACTTCTTCTTCTTCTTCATGTAAGAGTTCCATGTAGGAATAAAAGAGCTTTGGGCCCGTATTCATAAGGATTCATAAGGATTCTGGGGCAAGTCGTGGCCTAATGGTTAGAGAGACTGACTCGTAATCCTAAGGCTGTGGGTTCGAGTCTCGGGCCGGCCACGACTGAGGTGCCCTTGAGCAAGGCACCGAACCCCACCCACTGCTCCGGGTGTGTGTTCACGGGGTGTGTGTGTTCACTGCTGTGTGTGTGCACTTTGGATGGGTCAAATGCAGAGAACGGATTCTGAGTATGGGTCACCGTACTTAGCCGTATGTCACGTCACTAAGAATGATCTCAGAGCAACTTTGAGCAATGAAAATACAAAAATAAAAAATGTAAGCTAAAAATAGTTTGTGTTTATCATAATATAAAATTTGAACTACTGCAAATCATTAAGAGTATCACTGCTTACTACAAAAGACCAGAAGATGTTAAACAATATTAAAGCAAGGGTCAGAATATTATTCAGTCATTCGTCTTCAAAGCATATCGTTCAGGAACTGCAGTAAAACCTGTAAAATCTGTATGAATTTACAAGATTGAGGAATGTAGTTCCTAGAAGTGTTGCAATGCGTCAGGGTGTTATTTAAATATTATTTATGTGTGGCAGCCTGAACAGTCATGGCCTCTGGATTTTGTGGTGTATATTATCCCGGGAAACTACAGGCTTTCCTGAACTAAAATATGTTTCTCATTTGCATGCTTGTCTTTTGCGGTATTCTCAACCATATTTGATCCCTAAAACTGAAAAGAGAGAAAATATAAATATTAATATTAATATAACATATAAAGGGGGCCAAGCACTATAGCAGCTGAGGCAAACTCTTGGACTTATGTTTTCTAGGGGTCCAAATCACATTGAAGACAAATCACTTTTTCTAGCCGTATTGTATAGATCACAATAAAAAGAAATAAAAATCTTGATCAACAGCTACTTCATGCCTTAGTCAATACTCAGGTAACAGAGATAGTGGCTTAGTGGTTGAGTTTTATTACATTTTTGTGGCCCATATCTTTCAGAATTATTCATTGCATAATCTATAATATTTTCTTCTGCAAACTAGTCCTTTTTGGCCTTCATAAACCACTGTGAGAGATCTCATTAATTAAGAAAAACAGGTTCATATTTGTGATCTGGCAACCACAAATGAATCAATTTTAACAAGCTGGAGCTTAATTTTTCTGATTTAGATGTAACTGGTGACTTGCTTGTGGGACTTCAAGAAACTTGAAATGTAAATACAGGACAAGATTCTGAGGTCAGATGCAAAGTTTGGGACTTGGGCTAACAAGGTGGGGTGGGGGGGGGGGGGTTTAACTTAATTGTTTCCCAAGTCTGATCAACCTGAAATTTGGTATGCTGCATTTATGTGTTAGTGTGTGTGGATTTTTGATGACCCACTTACTTAAAAATAATAATAAAAAATTGTCATGAAGCTCTGCTAACTGCCTGTCAATCCAAGTGTATCAGAGATGGAAACAGCTAGAATTCATGATTGCTCATTTGGACACTTTAAATATCTGTTCAGTCCCGTGTGGACGTCTGTACATTACCGTGTGGTTGTCTAAAGGGGGTGGAGCTAAGTTCAAATGTACCACAGGAACTGACAGTATAAAGTCCAAAAGAACTGAAAGTCCGCTGAACTTTGGTGTTTTGCATCATTTTGCTAATCTGTAACTGGATTTTTATTCTTCACCAAAGTACTGCAAGACCATAGCCAATTTCAAATCTAACGTCTGCAAAATAAATATTTTATTCTAGAAAAAATGATCATCTATTGTAATTGGTATTAAATTGTGTGTGAAAGCTTCTACAGTGTCCTGACATTGGAAAAAATCTCCTGACGTCTCTAAATGACAATGGTATGAGAAGTGGTTCTTTCTGGTTTTTGTTTGATTTCAAGGACCTTGTTTTGCCATGTTTATTTGTGCTGCCCATGCAACGTGAACTGCAGCTGGCCTTCTATAGTACACTTCTACTGTACCTTTCTCTATCTATAACTGAAACTTTAGTGCCTGGCTGTTTTAGCAGTGTTGGACACAATGCACCTGAAAGAGGACATGAAGGGACAACTGAAAGATGCCTCTTCTGCAACATACAAGGCTTACAATACTTTCCGAAAGGAGGGAGATCCAGATCTTGATACGGCAGGTCAAGCGGGTGAGGAGGCAGAGGAGGAAATGGAGGAGGTACAGATGGGCCAGGCCATCACCATCATGAAGCCCATTTTGCGCTTTCTTCAGCTGCAGTGTGAGAACCATAACAGGAATCTGCAGGTATAAGAAAATGCCTTAATTTATTTTTTAATGCTGCCACTAAGTGGTGTAGGCATTGCGGTTTCTGGATTTGAAAATACCTGTTTTGTTAACATGATTTTGAAAGAACAAATATTTGAAAGTGTTTTTTTTTTTATATGGATTTATCACTCTAGATGAATTTATTACATTTTTGAATTGTCTGAAATGTCAAATGTGTGAAATAGTTTTTCTTTGTTCCCTATATATGCATCCATCCCTCCATGCGTATGCCCATTACTTGAGATAATTTTAGCACTCTATCTTTATATTGAATGGATGAGTGGATGAAATATTTGATTTCTATGGGAAATCATTATATACATAACATAACATATATACAAAAATGTCATTCTTCAAAATAATTCTTTATGTTTGAGGTACATGTAATGGGAATTTCTGGTATACAAAGTAGACCTAGACCTATTGCAAAGGCACCAAGATCTGATCTTAAATTAATATAACCTCAGCTTAAAAAAAAATTTCTTGGCAGAATTTCCTTCGGGACCAGGACAACAAAACCAACTATAACTTGGTATGTGAGACATTGCAATTTCTGGACTGCATCTGCGGCAGCACCACAGGAGGTTTGGGACTGTTAGGCCTCTATATTAATGAGAGGAACGTAGACCTGGTCAAGCAGACGCTGGATAGCATCACTGAGTACTGCCAAGGCCCTTGCCATGAGAATCAGGTAGCCTATGTGGATCAGTAATTTGCTTGTGTTGCTGTACAATTTGCTTACAACTGCTTGAATGCACTTATCTGCCAAGCATCATTGTGTATCTATCAATAGTAAATGTCTGTTTTTCTTTTTCTCAGTCTTGTATAGCCAAGCATGAGTCCAATGGCATTGACATTATCATCGCTCTTATAGTGAATCCTATTGAGCCCTTGGGGAAGAATAGAATGGACCTTGTTTTGGAGCTAAAGGTACTGGAAATCAAGCTTTGCATCTATAGTTTGAGCACTTGTTTTTGTCATATTTCAAAGACCGTCTGCACTGCCGTATATTTAATGTGTATCTACACTCAGTTTATTAGGTACTCACCTGCACTAATACCCACATTTACCGGCTTTTTTATCAGCTAAACCCACTATGTATCGTGTAGTCAGTCAGAAAAGTCAAAAAATGTTTATGGAGGACATATTGGTGAAATATATAAGAAATATCCATGCATCTGTTCTTTACACCACTTTATGGGAAACCTGGAGCCAATCTTAGGACACATGGGGCAGGAGGCAGGGTACACACTGGGCAGGATGCCAGTCTATCGCAGGGCACGACCCACATACACTTGCACACCCATTCACATGCTACAGACAATTTAGAGATGCCAGGCAGCACATGATTTTGGACTGGAGGAGGAACCCAGAATACCAGGAGCAAACCCCTGGAAGTGGGAGGCAAACGTGCTAACCATCAAATATATATGTGTATAAATCTGTGTGTCGGTATAAGGGTATATCTGTCCATATAAATCTCAGAGATGGGAAGGGTTTCATGATATAAACATGCTTGTCATATAAAAAATTCCATATGTGCTACATTCACCTTATTTTAATACAATATAAATCTTCATTATGAGCACTTGTTAAAGTAATTAGCAAGTTGCATGAGATCGATATTAGGATACAAAACAATAATATAAATGTAGGCTTTATCTGATGCAATTATTAGATGGAATGGTGGCTGCAAGGAAAAGTGTCATGCTGAGGATGAACTAAAATGATAAGCTTTCTTTTTTATGCTTATTTTGGAACACTCAAAAGTAAGGTCCTTGTCTGAGCAAACATCGTGACTAACCGTGACAGTTCCAACAACATTTTTTATACCTATTCATCCGTCCATCAGTGTGTCTGACTGAGATCAACGTCATTATCACAACGTCTGAAGAATGTGTAGTTAAATGTTTCAACTGATTATATTATAAAATTTATCCGAACAGGGTCAAGGTTACAGCAAGGTTAAATGTCTAAAATACTTATTCTTATTGTACATTCTTATTAGACATTTGACCTTGCTGTAACCTTCACCCTGTTTGTCTGATATGCTTGGATATTAGAGTGCTCATTACCCAGAAACAGTGCTGTATTGATTCACTTATAGCAGCGCCATACATGCAATTATGCCACTGCAAAGTCTACACTCTTTAGAGAATGATGGATCTAGCTACAGTAATATCATCATGTCAGGGTCATGTAATTTATACACCTACAATGTGCACCTACACAATAAACGAATAATGTAAATAATAAAAGCTTTGCCCACTTAGTTAAATATCGTCTGAGAACCCAGTGTAAGCTCTGTAAGACTTCTGAATGTTCCTCATGCTTTTTGAATTATTACAGAATAATGCCTCTAAGCTGCTGCTGGCCATCATGGAGAGTTGCCATGATAGTGAGAATGCAGAGAAAATCCTGGACAAGATGAGACCTGATGAGCTGGTGAGTGAGTGAGGACAACAAAATTGGACCCAGGAGTCTAAATTGGGTTTGCTTTTTATTCTGTTGTATGTTCTGTAACAGTTGCATGTTATTGTCTCTTTGTTGCTCCAGTGACAAAGAGAAAAAAGATGATTGTGTGTGTGTGTGTGTGTGTGTGTGTGTGTGTGTGTGTGTGTGTGTGTGTGTGTGTGTGTGTCTAACAGGTGAGTGTAATTAAGGAGGCCTATCTGCAGGGAGTACAGAGTGAGGCAGCTGGGCATTTATCAGGAGATGTGATCAGTCCCAAAGACGTTGGCCACAACATCTACATCTTGGCCCATCAGGTGGGATTTTATTTTCAGTTAAGATATCGAAAGTATTTTAGTACCTGTGCTTCAATATTATACACCGGGGATCTGTACATTAGCTTTTTTTTCACTAGCATTCATAACAATAGATTATGAAAGATCATAGCTGTCAGCTTTTTCTAATTGTTGTTAATGAAGTAAGGAATACAGCATGATGACGCATTCTGTTATTAGGAAATAATAAAATGTGATTTATTCCTCAAACACAAGTTGCAGCTTCCCAATGATTATAATTTTCTATTTATTAGGAACAACCAATGCTACATTTGATCTGTTTACAGTTAACGTTGTGGAACATCCTTTTATCACTTTTGTTATAGCAGCTATACAGAGTGTTTCCTCACCGGTCTCTCTTTTTTTTCTCCTTTCGAAATAAATAGAACAAAAAATCACCGCTTTATATTCCCTTCGCTCTGAAGACTGTGTCAGAAACTTGACTGTTACAAACCACTGATGTTAGAGACTCCTTCCTAAAATGCTAAATATGTCTTCTTACAGAAAATATCCAACTTAATGTAGATACAGTTTTTAAATCTGTGGACTGTCTGTCATACAAGTTCCTGTGTAACGTTGATGCTGTAGGAGTAATAACATTAGATCCAGTGCATTTTTATTTAAACCTTGCAGCTCCTTTTGACCAGTAAGAATCGAGAATCCAATAGGGATGTGGTATAATGATATTTAACAATATCAGATCAAATCTACAAGCTACCAGTATGTATGGATGCCACGACCACCAGTAGAACTCCTTGCTCGTCTTACCTCATCTTCATGCACTCAAAAACCTGATCAGATGTAAGTTCGTCTGAAGTTAAACAAGTGTGAGATGGTGAGATTTTATTGTGTGACATCATTTTGAAGAGGAATCTTGTATTTGGGGAAAAAGTAGGTGACTTAATGTTAGATAAAATAATAATTTACCCTTATCGTACATGAGGGCACTTATACATGGCCATTTTAACTATGATTCAAGTAGGAATTTGACTATTTTTAAATCACTTACACTGTTACCTTCACAGTTACAAAGCGATTTTTTTGTTAAAAAAAAAAAAAAAAGAGTATTCATATACAGTTTATACATGTATAAACTGTTTATGCTGATCGTCTGGGTCATTTGCTGTCAGTTACAGTTCTCTTTTAATCTTTGTGCGACTATTGAGCTTGATGTCAGACAGACTGTCCCACCAACCGGCAGATTTCATAATCGCCCATTATTTCATCAACGGTTCTTTTCTTTTTTTTGTTTTCTCGCACGCACACACACACACACACACACACACACACACACACACACACACACACACACGCACAAATACACAAACACAAGAACAGAAATAAAAGCGAGTTTGAAGTTAAATTTATCCATCGTACACACACCACCTGCAGCCATGTTCTTTTTTGTCTTGCACAGCTCTCAGCTGGATTAGCCAATGCTTCTTTTTTTTTTCCCCCTTATTTTTGTAAGTTGTTTTTCATACGAACAAAACAAAACTCAGCCGCAGGGACCTGGGTGTCTTCAGTCAAACGCACACCCATAGAGAAACAGGAACAGACGGATCATACGAGATAAGGGGCATTTCTACCGAACCAAAAATATCATTGTGTTTCTTGTACAGAAGGGTATATAATGTCTTTAGGTAGTACTGTCTATAAAGTGTCAGACATGAACACCAGTCTTGTTTGTGAGCTCTGTTGTGAAAGTGATGGTGAAGATGTCCTTAGTCCTCTGCGGATGTCGAGAGATTTCATAATTACACCTTTCCAAACGCTCCCACTTTAATTTGAAGCATAATATGCACTCAAAATGTATAGAGCTGCTGAATATGTATATAAACTCTACTCTCTTTGTCTCAGTGTGATTATCTTGAGACGGGGATGCGTCGATGAATTGCTGAGTGCCAAGTAAAAGACGCATCTTGAATTCTCTATAGATATATAAGTAACAATAAGAGCCTGGTATATACTGGTTTTCTTTTTTTTTCGTTGTTTTCTTAAGGATTGAGTGTGTTGCTCAAGTGCAGGATGTTCTTTCTTGTTGTCATTGATCCGTTTCTGGTGTGTGCTTCTGCTCTTGTTAGAGATGATGAGTGCAGTGTCTTTGACTTTAGGCTGGTCATTAAGCTGTGTGGCTTCATCAGCTTTGTGCTGCTCTCACCCGCATTGCTGAGGATGCTCAGGCTTGTTTGTTTACTGCTGCTCCAATTTCCAAACCCTTGTATCTGTAGCGCTGCAGCTAAAGATTGGTTTGATAGATAATCTGCCACTTTAATGAATCAGATTTAAAACAAACATATATAAGTTTAATGTAGCTTTAATATGTTGAAGATCTTTCTTCATAAACCTTACTTTATAGAAGTTATTTTAGTTTTCTAGTTTTTCTTGTTACCTTTCATTCAGAGCTCACTTTGAAGTGTCTTCAGGGTTGGCACTGCTTTATTGCGCATTTTCTGTTAATCCAATAAACCTCATTACACTACTGAAATATTACTGTGTCCTTCAGTTATTTGATTTGATCAGCAATTTAATTTTGGTCTAACACCCAAATATTTATAAATGAAACTATTGGAAATTGTCAGGGGTTCCTAAACATTTGCATACGACTGTGTGTGTGTGTGTGTGTGTGTGTATATATATATATATATATATATATATATATATATATATATATATATATATATATATATATATATATATATATATATATATATATATATAAAACCCAACTGTATTGATAAATGGTGCTAATTTGCAGTTGGCTCGGCACCGAAAAGTGTTACAGCAGAGTCTAAAGCCGGGTCTGGATCCTGACGATGAGAGGGGAGAAAGGGAAGAAGCACTCCCATTCTATGCCAAGCACACAGCTCAGATCGAGGTACACGTAGATTCCTGAGACTTAATCCAAACAAAGCAAACCTTTACTGATTTCTCTCCCACCAGTTTAGTCATGTTTTATATTAAATTTGTATTAAATTCTGCTCTGAACTAAATACAGATGCTTTGAAATATGCTTCTCTGTTTTGCTCAAGATTGTTCGTCATGACCGCACTATGGAGCAGATTGTGTTCCCGGTCCAAAACATCTGTGAATACCTGACTGAGGAGTCCAAAGTGCGAGTGTTCACCACCACGGAGAGAGACGACCAGGGCAGCAAAGTCAACCACTTCTTCCAACAGTTTGAAGATCTGTACAACGAGATGCGGTGGCAGAAGAAAATGAGGAGTATGACAGCTTTATTTTCTAATTTAATTAAAATAACTATAACACGTTCCATTCTAACAGTGAGAATTAATTCTGTCCCATTGATTTTTATTTTTTTTTGTGTGTGTAGATTATGTCGTTCTCTTCTGGGTCTCGAAACACATCTCTCTTTGGGAAAGCATTTCCTTTAACCTGGCTGTGCTGGTCAACATTGCTGTAGCTCTGTTCTATCCATTTGGAGATGACGGAGATGAAGGTATCTGTCCCTTTAATCGTGTTATTAGTTTTAAAAGTATTTTAGATATACAAATTCATTCTAGAAACTTACAAATTAATTCTACCTTAAGCATTTCCTGAATTGGATTTATTAGCAATTCTCAATAAACAGTGTATTCATTTAAACAGCATATTTGTCCCTTTTTCAGTTCCAAAACTATTTGGGTTTTGTTTCTTGTAGGTGAACTTCCCCCTTTCCTGTCTGTCCTGCTCTGGGTCGCGGTAGCCATAAGCACATCTCTGCTCTTTATCCTGCCAAGACGAGGAGGCATACTGGCTTTCCTGATTACAGTCATCCTCCGCTCCATATATACTATAGGCTTAGGTCCCACGCTGCTGCTACTTGGAGCCACTAATGTAAGACTGGAAAGCATTCACACGGCAGCAAAGAGAACTTTCCAGATTCATTTCAGAATGAAATATGAAGCATTTTTAAACCTAACCTTTATTTGTCTTCAGCGTTTCGTGTTGAGACATTGCATGTCCTGATGCCTCTTAATGCATAGATTTCATACTGTTTATAGTTATATTTAATGTTGTGGAAGATCTGTGAAAGGAGTTCTATTATTTTTCATTTCTAGACAGAAAAATTTACATTGCAGACAATTAATACCTTCTGACCAATCAGAATCAATTCAATGATGTGGTGTAAAGGAGTAATTAATTACATGCTATAATTACTAATCCTGTTATTATAATAACTAATCCTGGCATTTGTTCATGAGACATCCTCTTATGTAATTCGCAGTGGTGGAGCTCACAATCACTATTATACAAGTAATTTCTTAGTCTAATTATTATCCTATTTGAGTGCTGAAAGTGTTGAAAAGTCAAATTTGAAAACTGGGGCTGAAGTAAGAGGGAGGCAGATTACACCATTTCTCGTACTAGCCTCAACTCGCTTATCTAGAGTTGTTAGGTTTGACACTTAGCTCAGTTTTCGTTAACAATATTAACTACACTCACTACACTAAATGAAAAGAGTGTCTGGACTAATTTTTGTTTGATAGCAACAAGAAACTCATGTGTGGGATCATGACACCGGGCCTTTTAAGTGAGTATTAAAAAAGTACAAGATGCAGGGAATTCTATAAAACTTCCTACTATTTGCTCATGGTCATTTATACACACTGTCTTTTGTGTAATAGTTCATTTGTTGAAACAAAAAAAAAAACTAAAGAGATACTGGTGACTATAAGCTGTTATGTTTGTAAATGTATGCCCACAGTCTAGAATAGAGGCTTTTAACCTCTATTAATCATCTGAAAGCAATCTGCCTTCTTTCCCTTCGAGCTTGACCCCATCTCGGACATTTAATGTATTTTTTCACTGGTCTTGACAATTGTCTGATGTTTTTTTCCAGCTGTTGAATAAGATTGTCTTTTTGGTGAGTTTCGTGGGCAACCAGGGTACGTTTACACGAGGTTACAAAGCAGTCATCATGGACGTCTTTTTCCTCCTGCATGTTTCCTATGTCATCGTGTGCATGCTTGGTCTGTTTGTCCACGAGTTCTTCTACAGCATACTGGTAAGCACTGAACATCATTCATATCTACGCTTATATATTTTTCCACTTTATGTCAGGAGGGTTAGTGAAGCTTATTTTAATAATCTAGCCAAAGGGGTTGCAAGCTAGTGACTTCTGTGCCTGTCCCAAGCCTGGATAAATAAAGGGGGTTGCATCAGGAAGGGCATCCGGCGTAAAACATGGCTAAACTAACCATGCGAGTTGTCAGTAAGAGGTGAAGAGGCAAGTACAGGTGGGTTGGAGTGGGTGGGAGAAAAGTGTCAGGAGTGTTGTGTAGCTGAAGAGTGTCAGCAGGAATCAAAGGATGGGTTAGAGACTGTAGCAGTGAGGAAAAGCCATGAGGCAGAGATGGTGGTAACAGAGATGAGGATGTTGAGATTCTCTTTAGGAGTGACTAGGATGGACAGGATTAGGAACGAGGAACACATCAGGTTGGCTGTTTTGGGGACAAGTTCAGAGAGGCTAGATTGAGATGGTTTGGACATGTACAGAGGAGGGAGATGGTTATATTGGTAGCAGGATGTTGGAGATGGCGTTGCCAGGTAAGAGGTCAAGGGGAAGGACAAATAGGAGATGTATGGATGGTACTAGCACAAGACTAGAGGATACCGAGGATAGAGCTACAGTAGGTGGAAAGAGATGATTCGCTGTGGTGCCCCCTAACGGGAAAAGCAGAAAGAAGAAGAAGTAGTAGTGAAGCTTATTTTAATCCATAAGTTTCTATTTAGAATTCCTCTTGAATAATATTCTATGTAATAATGTTCTAGCTGACACTTTGTATGTCGATGCGTATCTCTCACTTTCTCTCTAGTTGTTTGATCTGGTACGCAGAGAGGAGACGCTGTTGAACGTTATGAGGAGTGTGACAAAGAACGGTCGCTCCATCTTCCTCACTGCTGTGCTAGCCATCATCCTGGTTTACCTCTTCTCCATCGTGGGCTTCCTCTTCCTCAAAGATGACTTCCTGATGGAGGTAGACCGTCACCCTGCACTCGGTATGCACTAATTAAGCTAGGGGAAAAAAACAGGATTGGGGTGGGCTGTAATCAAATTAGATTGGTGTCATGCATCTAAATATGAAGTTGGTTATTTTCCCAGTTATTGAGTCTTTTTTTATTTTTTTTCAAATTATTTCACAACTATTATAATAATGAATTTATTAAAGAATCAGATTTCATACTTTGTATCTGTTTATAGTTTTTTTAATGTTTGATCTATGAAAGATGTTATACCAACATTTTTGAAGAGCTTCATATCTCCTCTCTTTAATAAAATGAAATTAAAATGAATTAGACAGAAAATTCATCTTATGTACAGAGACAACGTACTTACAACGTTAACTGTGACACTGGAGACTCCTTCCAATAAACGTTAAATATATATCTCCTTACAGTAAAGGCCACCATATCAGACTTTTTTTTTTTTAATTCATCAGCTTTTTTGCCATACAAGCTTTTGTTTCTATGGAAACAGTATCATAAAGTGTGTTACCTACCTAACTACCTACCAGGTAAGCAAATCCTGAACCAATCAGCATAAAGAATTCAACGGCTCTGTTATTATTTCCGTGCCATAGTTTATATTCTAATCGGGTTATTTCTTCATCAGAGATCTGCTTTGTGTAATTCACTCAGTAAGCGTTCTTCTTTTCTGTTGGTTTTAACGATTCACTGAAATTCTGTTTACTGAAGCAGCAGCAGAGGATGGCAGCATACATACAGGTGTGTTATTGTTCATGGCTGTGTTTGTGTTTGCTCTGGTAGCACGTGTGCACTTGTGTAACCCAGCCACGGCCACGCCGCCTTATGTAATCCGCTCATCTGTGTGCCGTGCAGCACGACTCTGCTACAAGGGACGGAGGAAATAAATAATCACACAGTGTGTACATGCAGGGTCATGTGTGAACATGAACATTGTCTTTCTGCTCAGCAGTCATGGCAGCATGGACACGAAACAAATTAACCTTTAAAACTCCATTTCTACACAATTTGTCTGTCTCCTTTTTCTCATCATCACAGTATTTCTGCACTGTGTAGCAGACTATCAGTTCGAAAACCACACACCTCAATAGGTATGTTTACATGCGCCACTTACTTCAGTCTGAATTAATTAAATCCGATCGCAGATTCTAAAATTACTGTTTATATCTACCCGGAACATTGCAAACTGATTCATTTGCGTCTCCATTACATATATTCTCTCTCCTCCAATGACCAGTTCTTTCCACCAGATGCCATGTTTAAGACGTAAAACCGAAGACATAAATCATATACACCACTGCACTGAGCATGTGCACAAGCAGTTTTTGAATCTTTGAGAAAACACTCAGATTTTCTTAGCAAATTTTCTCCTATTTACTGGATTATTTCAGATTTACACCACCCCTTTAAATCTGATCAAAATTTCAATCTGATCGATTAACATGAAGGTTCTTCAATCCCAGTGAGGCATCGGTCCTGTTTGCTTGCATGTAAACGGAGTGTTCACTTTATAATTCATCTTTTATATTTAACGTATTTACTTATTAGCGATCATTAAAAAAAATAGTGTCAGGTTCTTATCCTGATTACGTGAACTGTCCGGATTCGAAATATCCACTTAATATCTAAGACGTTAATAATATCTTTTAGGTAGTCAAGAAAGACAGAAATTTGGACTAGACCCTGAGTTTCTGATCATTTTTAACATGGTTTTAGTCTTAAAATAAGTGACGTGACATACGGCTAAGTACGGTGACCCATACTCAGAATTCGTTCTCTGCATTTGACCCATTCAAAGTGTGCAGTGGGCAGCCATTTATGCTGCGGTGCCCGGGGAGCAGTTGGGGGGTTCGGTGCCTTGCTCAAGGGCACCTCAGTCTTCAGTAAACTGTTGAAGAATTTCTCAGTATTTCTACTTTATACGCTAAAGTAAACCATTTTTTTGGGAATATTTCTTCTTTAATTGTTTCTGTCAAGAACAACTGACTACTTTTCTGCTCAGCGTTCTATTTTACAGATGGACACACAAACAAGCTCATTACTTCATTCAGTGTCATTCAGTCATACTTTCTGAGCTGAATTTTTTATCACAGTTGTTTTGCAGAAAGGTATTTGTATATTTAGTTATGTAACACTGGTGAAAGAACTTCTTGATACACCTGCACAAATGTGCTTATTTGAACAAAGGCAAAATTTCCCCATGTTGTCTGGGATGAGCTGGGGAAAGAAATACAATATGCCTTAGCGCTGCTGTTTCTAATTGCAATTTTAGATGCCTGGTGAGGAAGGAAATAAAAAAAAAAAGTCAAAAATAGGCTCCAGGTTTAAGGGTTTAAAATGACTGTATATAAATATGTAAAATGTGTACATACGGACAAAAGGGCTAAACTGGTAGCTCTGTTCTGGCGGAGCTTTTTGCTGCCATGATTTAGCTCCACTTGTCCTTGTAGAATAAAATATTATAGTCTTCAAATCGAGTTGAACTCTAACTCAAGCACTTGAACGATCAAAACAGTAATATAGGGAATATATTTTGTAAGAATGATGCTCATCCCTCTAGTGCAGATTCTGAGACGCGTAGAAGTTCTGGAGGCGTATTTTGGTTCAGCATCATATCAAAATACTTCCCTTAAACTTTTCACGGTATATTCTCAGTATTCTGACAATGATAGATGAATGGCACTGGAGTAAGTAACTGAAGAACATTTGTCCTTGTGGTTCTTGTGCAGCTAGGATCATTTTGGGCCATTTCACAGAGCCTAAGAGCTGTGCGGTGGACAGCTGTCCGGATCGAACCCTGAATTCGTATCATGGTAAGCTATAGTGATTGAACAAACAGCATCAACTCATAGATACGTTTCTATAGGTGTTTGCAGTTTGATTAAGTTTAATAGACATGTTTTTTCACTAGTTTCATTCAAAGTATTTGTGCAAAGCTACAGAGGTTTGGTAATGTAAAGAATAGAGTGGAGATCCTTGAAGCAGAGAAAGTGGTAGTGTAAATTAGTAGCGCTGTTAAGAGTCTCATTGCAGGGTCACTTGTGTCCAAAGAAAACATAACCAGGATATTAAAGAAACAATGTGCTTTCCCAAATAGTTTGCCAGCTGTAATATACAGTCAAATGAGTCCTAAGAGTTAAGTGTGATATTTATTTCTTGCAGGAGTTTCGGTGGTTGTTGGGATTTTTTTTTAAACGTTGTTTGTATTCTACTGTTTTCTAGACGAGCAGAATACCGAGGATGCTCCAGAGCGAGTGTGTGACACCCTGCTCATGTGTATCGTAACTGTACTGAACCACGGGCTGCGCAACGGAGGTGGAATAGCCGACATTCTCCGCAAGCCTTCAAAGGATGTGAGCATACTGTAATGTCTTAACACTAAACACTTGAACAAGTGCAAGTCCAGACTATATACTGCATAGATGTGCTTAAAAAAAATCCTATGTTAATAAAAGTATATGAAATTCCCATGTATTTGGTGGTGGGTGTTTGATTGGTGCAAATGAGGCACTGTTAGAATTTATTGTGGTATTTTCATAGAAACAACAGTTTGAATTGTGATGAGTTTCATGTGAAGGAAATATAAATAAGATGAGATGCGCTTTTCTGGCATTTTCATGCATATGATGCAAGGTCCCAAAACCCCACTACTGCGATTATTCTGCTTTTGTGAGCACAGTGCTCTATTAAACATAATTAAAACATCATATACGCTTATTATGTGAGAAATCATCACAACTATGAATGCTTCAATTTGGTACAACATGCGAACAAAGGCTTGTATAATGAGCTATTCTTTAAAGCTGCACTGCATATGGGCTTTTTAATGACTGTTATTGCAATTCTTCATTTATTATACTGCTTGTATTGTGATAGGACTCATTTTAACCCACCAAAGTTTGAAACCGATGCTGCAAATCGTTCAGTCTATATGAAGATTTTGATTATTGTTTCTTTATATCCATTATCCGTTCGAACACCGAATCGGATGATGTGCACAGTAAGTTGTCAGTTGGTAGCAGGACGCATGCTGTTTTTTTCTCTTTTTTTTTCTGCAGCTTATATACAGTTTTCTGCAGTTTGAGCTTTCAGAGAGAAGCAGGAAATGAATATTTAGTAATGATGAACATCTCCATCTGTATGTAGGCCTGCAGTTTAACCATGGAAGTCTGAGATCATGAATCATACCATGTGATGTCATTCTGTACAGGAACCCATGTTTGCTGCTCGCGTGGTGTACGACCTGCTGTTCTTTTTCATCGTCATCATCATTGTTCTGAACCTCATCTTCGGTGTGATCATTGACACGTTTGCTGACCTGAGGAGTGAGAAACAGCGCAAGGAGGAGATCCTGAAAACTACTTGTTTCATCTGTGGTAAGTTACTCTGAATATCTACAGATGTTGCATCAGGTTATGGGAAATCCTGTAGGTGAAATAGCGGATTAAATGTTACAAAAATTAAAGTCTTATTAAAGTTATACTCGTTATAATAGTCATATTGTTTCTGCAGGTCTGGAGAGAGACAAGTTTGATAACAAGACAGTGTCATTCGAGGAGCACATCAAGAACGAGCACAACATGTGGCACTACCTGTACTTCCTGGTTCTAGTGCAGGAGAAGGACCCCACTGAATACACTGGTCCTGAAAGCTACGTGGCTCAGATGATGAAGGTCAGTCTCTGTCCTGTTAACTGCATTTACACATGTTGACAACAGAGCGGTAGGCTATACGGGAAAACCTGTAGATACTTGAGATTACTGTGGATGAAACCATTTAGAATCAACAGAAATAGATTTTTTTATGTAAATCATACAGACACTCTTGCTGCGATCGCTTTGAACTAAAATCTGTTTATTTAGATATTTTGAATATTGAATATTGTGTAACACTGAGTGTAACATTTACACTGAAATTGTGTAATCCAGTGATTTAAGAACAGTTTTTTTTTTTGTTTTTTTTTTTTACATATGTCACGGCTTACCGTCATGCTAACACTTAAACGATCGCTCGTTTCATGAGGTATTTATTTTATATATTTATTTTAGCTGAATTTTTAAATCAATCTGGAGTTGACTTTTTTTTTTTAAGTTATTTTGCTTCCATTGCTTGAGGAATAAGAATGTTTTCCTTGCAAATCACTGCATTTGATTGAATTCTTATGTTTGCACAAAATTCACACTAATCACCAGACAAAAAAAAGAAGAAAAAAATCAGCCACTTTTTATATTAATGTTCGTCTACAGCTGCAGATGTCTCCGGGATGCAGTAAGCAAAGTTCCCTCTGTGCCATTTGTGTGTCATGTGTGTCTCCAGTGCCTTGTTTTGTGTGTGGTGTGTGTGGTGTGTGTGTGTGTACCTGTAGGCGTGCGTATGTTCTGTCACCGAGCGTGTTGGAAGTAGTGTAGTGATTAACTGCTCATTAACAAGACCGCTGATGTTATGTTAACGAGCAGAGGGGAGACGGAAGATTTGCTGAGTCTTGCTTGTTAGCACTTTTTGGCAAGCACATAAGAATATGTCGAGCTGGGTTATTTAAAAACTTTGATAGTAATTAGGAAAAATTAGTTCATTAAACTTAAAACTTACTTCATTATGTATCCTAATAAACATAGTGTATAGATTCAATATTTTAAATAAAAATAAAGCAGAAGATGGATGGATAGACAGATAAGGACCAGAATTATTGGCAAGCTTGGGGAAGCAGACTAAAAATGTGTCTGTGGTTAAAATAATTCACCTAAGTTTTAACTGAATCCTGTTTCCATTTCTATTCTACTTTTAGTGTGTGTTTAGGAGCTCTTAAACGATCAGCCGTGACTTCCTGTTTCAGTGTCGGTTGACATAGGGGCCAAATTCCCATAGTCATTCATCACCATGGGGAAGTTCAGAAACGAGACAACATTGTGGTGTTTATGTAAATGTGATAATGGATATTTTTGAAATAGCTACATGCTTGACAATGCATTTTGCCACCGCAGTGTGATTTGCAGAAGAAAGCATTTTCAGGTCACGCATCAGATGCCTCCTTAACGGAAAGGATTTTCTTTCATCTAACCACAAATGTAAGCTCTTGTAAGTTCACTGAAGCTCACTAGACACTTCTGGTTTTTGGTTAGACGAGACAAAACAAAAATAGAACTTTCTGGCATCAAACACACTAGAAGGATGTAGCATAAAAAGAAGGCTAGTGCTACAGAAAATAAACTAATCCATGCTGTTGTGTGTAGGTTGTGAGGTTGTAACTGTTTTTCTTCCAAACCTTGTTAGGACACATGGCATTGTCTCGGAACTACCAGGAGTTGTTAAATAAAAACCAGTGTGCTTTCACCAAGTGGATCTTGGTTAGACAGGACAGTGATCTGATGGGAGTGTGAATGAACGGACGGATGGACAGATGGATGGGTTGTTGGACAAATGGATGGCTGGCTGGATGGATAGTTGGATAAATCGATAAATGTGGATGGGTGGATGGTTAGATGGAAGGATGGATGGTTAGATGGAAGGATAAGGGTGTCAATGGAAGGATGGGTAGATGGATAAATTGATGGATAGTTCATGGGTAGTTGGGTAGGATGGGTGGATAGACATTTTTAGGATGGTTTTTGAAATCATTAAAATCAATTAAAGGTTAGATTTCTGTCATTATTTAATTATTATTATTATTATTATTATTATTATTATTATTATAAAGACGTATATAACCACAAAGATGTATTTTACATGTTATGCCTGGATTATTTGATTCTTGCAGACAGTTTCAAGGAACATCCATAGGATTTTTATATAGATATTATTGACCCCTGAAATGGGAACAGGGGGTTATTAAACGACAGCTAATTTACAAGTCTTAAACAGGATTGTGCATCATTGTGCTGTACAGTAACCTCTGTTTCACATCCATCTTTGTGACGTTTACACCGGCTTCCACTGCTCCATGCTGCTCACTTACACAAAGACCTTGTGTCACTTTTGTCCACTTAACTGCTTTTGTATAATTATCTCATTAGCTCCGCTAATTATTCCAGTGTAGACGAATTACAGCCTGTGTTCCCCTTTAATAGGCTCCTCTCTGGAGTAAGATCAGAGAAGGAAGAAGGTTGTTTTTTGTACTTAAAATGATTTGAAGAAATCTGCGCAGTCTGAGAAAACCAGTCTGATTGTCGCTCATGTCTGAATTCTATAAAACAGCCACAAATGCTGAAAAATCTGATTTGGACAAAATTGTGCTTTTCTGCAACATACTTTTAAAACATTTACTTCATGTCAACAAAAATATATTCCACCAAAATGATGTGGAAGTGTTTTCCTTTCTTTTATTGCCATTCTAACAGGCTGTCGTGTAAGAAGCCACTCAAAAGTAGTGACGTGACATACAGCTAAGTAATGTGACCCATACTCAGAATTCGTTCTCTGCATTTAACCCAGTGCACACACACAGCAGTGAACACACACACCGTGAACACACACCCGGAGCAGTGGGCAGCCATTTATGCTGTGGGGCCCGGGGAGCATTTGGGGGGTTCGGTGCCTTGTTCAAAGGCACCTCAGTCGTGGTATTGCCGGCCCGAGACTCGAACCCACAACCTTTGGGTTAGGAGTCAAACTCTCTAACCATTAGGCCACGTCTTCCCCGGCTGCTTACAGATGTCTATAACCATGTGATTTCCTCACGCTTTGAAGGTTGTGTGGTGATTTGCTGTGGCATCTATTTAGCCAAGAACATAAACAGACCCGATCCTTATCAATCCACTTTGTAATCATGCCCATGAAGCTCGTACGCTGTGATGTCATTATCAGAAAAGAGAAGACTGCTTACATACTCTTGTACTAACAATTAAATGAACTAATACAAAAATATGAAATTTACACCACAGAACAGTTTTCACCCAATTAATTTGTGATTGCGTTTGAGTATGTAAATATTTTTTAAGGATTTTGTGAGAAACCAGCCCTTTTTTCTAGGCTTTGGCAAGATCGCAGAACTGATGCATGCCTCTAATATATTATGTAAATGTAACAATTTCTAATAATCTATAAACGTTATATTAATAAGCGTGGAATCACTACCAGATGGGCAGGACTGCTGCCCGTCGACTGAATAAAACGTTTTATAAAGATACTTTTTTTTTTTTACATTTCTATTTCATTGATTACATATTAAATACAACGAATATCATTTGCTTTAAGGCAGCCAATGCGTTGGTGTGTTGGGAGCTGGAACCTTTTAGTGCAATGCAACATATTTTCCTTCAAGAAACCTGGAGATTTCAAACCTATATATAGACGAAAATGTCAAAATTTCAGTGTGAAGGGTTTTCCCAGGCGAACATGCGTCTAATAAAACTGTCAGACGCCATCTGTCCAGTGTAAGTTTACTGGACATCTAGCTTATATGAAGTTATTTTAAAACCCCTGGCTAATATTTTGTCAAGTTGAGCTACGGTTTCTGTGTTTTCTTTATCGTTTACCTTGTGTTCACTTATTCTTTGTGGTCTTTGCAATAGAGAAAAGTCTTTTATGATTTTCTGATGAAGATCAGTACAAAAAAAAACCATAAAGTAAAACAGATAGAGGATATAAGATGAGAGGAGTTGCAGCTTTGTATCTTTGTGTGTTGCAGTTGCAATTATGAAGACAGCAGGACTTTTGAACTTTGCTTGACTATACTGTGATGGCTTATTATGCATACACACACACACACACACACACACACACACACACACACACACACAAATGAGAAAGTGTAAGCAGGTACTGCAGCAGCCACAGCAGTGTTATGTAAGCCATCTCAAGTGGCCCACTAATAGCTCAGCCCTTCCTCACACGTGCTTTCCTCTACCCCCTCTACTTTCCACACACTCACACACACACTCTCTCTCTCTCTCTCTCTCTCTCTCTCTCTCTCTCTCTCTCTCTCTCACACACACACTCACACACACACACAAACACACACACACACACACACCCCTACCCCACCGCTCATTATCACACAGTGAGTCAGGCATCTCCTAGGCAACACCATCGTCATACACTGTTGGCGGCAACAGAAAGGGGGAGTGGGGGGAGAGGCCGGGCCTCTGGGCTCGTGATCACTGCACAGTGCAAAGGTCACTGATTCTCAGTTGAATAACATGCATGCTCACACAGTATGTCTTTACTCTTCTCTATCTATCTACAAAATCTGAGACCGTCAGAGGTCAGCGTGTGCGTGCGTGCGTGTGTGTGTGTGTTTGTGTGTGTGTGTTTGTGTGTGTGTGCTGCTGACTATTAGAGGGGATGCAGTGACTGATTCTGTTAATCAAACCGATTGTTGCAATCATGTTTCTATTTCCATGCCTGGTTTGATGTTGCTGCATTGTATTTATTTTCCTGTTGGAAAGCAGTGGCTTAATTATGATCAGAGGAGCAACAACATAACCCGGATACTGGTATCTGTCTGGGCAGCTGCATCTGCACCTCAACTTGGATAGATTTCAATAGGGGGATTCATATGACACTTTTCTGTGCTCATATTCTACCATATTGTAAGACAAGAAAATAAGTATTTTAGTTTTTTGTTGTTTAAGGAAAGTGGGAAGGGGTAACAATATTTTTCATCGAGACTCATCGGAATGGTGGATTTTAAGGTGACTGTGCAGTAATGTGGAGTAAATAAATTAAGTAAAGAAATAAATCATGACAGTTGTCTAATGTTCACATCGATGACATTTTTCACTGCGTGTGTGTGGGGGTGTTTTAATATCATTACCATTTCTAACGGTGAACTGATCAATTTGACATTTGCTTGTAGGTCTGTTTAATATTTTCTTTTCTTTTTTTTTTTCTATCTATCTTCATTTCACGTGCAGTTATGACTGGGTTTCACCCATTTTTCTTGACAGAACAGAAGAGTGCCCTGTGATTGTAATCGAGAGCATGTGAGATGGTGAAAAGAGTGTTAGGGATTCCAGGCAGTGTCAGTGCTCAAAATACTTGTGCAAATCATTCCAGATTCACATGTTGTTTGGTTCATTAGCTCTTTTATTAGGGAGAAAAAGGTAGACAGCTCTGTTTTAGGTGTTGAGTGCTAAGTCCAGCTATCGTTAACTATACATCAGTGTTAAATTTTGCTGCTAGTGTGAAAAATTGAATATAATATAATAAAGTCAGTATAATATAATTGTCAGTGGATATGGTGGCAGTGTAAAGAAGAATGAATTATGTTGAACAAGCCTATTTGCACCTGTGATACTTGCTCCTGTGTGTAAGTATTGTACCACAAATCTATGGGGCATTGTGTGGGGCAACGAGACCGTGCCCCACTTATGAGTCATAGCCCCTCCCACGACACAGGGTCATACACAGAGGGTGCAGCCGATAGAGGAAACAGATTTTTTTTTTTTATGTCTAGATAAAGTCTGTGCAATACTGTGCTCTTATGCAGGACCTCTGATGGAGACCGAGTCTCCAGACTCTTATTTTAAATAAGGCTGACACATTTTAAGGCAGAGAATTTGCCTGGCTCTGCTGGATTCCCTCTACAGGAGGCAGATTTCCTGCATGCAGTGTGAGACCTCATATGACTCACAACTTAACATGCGACGCTGTGACTTTCAGCAGCTCTGCAGAAGTAGCTGAAGGTGCTTTTACATTTTACATACAGTATGCTCGCAACCTTGGGGTAACCATGGACAATCAACTGTGCTAGCGTGACACGCTCATGTCGGTGCTTTCTCTACAACATTAGAAGGGTTCTGCAATTTTTGTACACACATGCTGCTCAGGTACTTGTACAGTCTCTTGTCATCTCGGGACGAATAAAGGTATATCTCATCTCAAGACTGGACTGCTGCAACTCACTGCTGGCAGGTCTACATTTGAACACAATTCATCCTCTGCAAATGATCCAAAATGCAGCTGCATGACTTGTTGTCAATCTGCCTAAATTCTCACATACCACCCCACTGCTGTGATCCCTCCACTGGCTTCCGGTAGCTGCACGCATCAGATTCAAAACACTGATGCTTTCCTACAAAGCCAAAAAATGGACCAGCTCCCTCTTCCCTCAAAGCCCTCATCACTCCTCACACTGCACCTCACAACCTTTAGAGTTAGCAGCACTGCTCGACTGGTCCCACCATCTCTCAGGGTAAGAGGTAGGTATACAGCGAGACTCTTCTCTGTTCTGGCACCAAGGTGGTGGAATGAACTTCCCCTAGGGGGTCGAACAGTTGAGACAAAAGACAGTTGAAGACCTACTTCTTCAGGAAATAAAAAAAATGAAGTGTTTTGGTCTCGTGGTATCTTAAGTCTTTTTTGTTTGTGTCCTGCATTGTCTTTGCTTTGCTTTTTTCTTGTTTGTTCATTTAGTTGTATGTGAAACCAAATTAAACCAACTAGCAAATAAATGAAAAGAAAATAATTGATTTCGAGGTCTGT
Organism: Tachysurus fulvidraco; assembly: GCF_022655615.1. Taxonomy (NCBI): domain Eukaryota; kingdom Metazoa; phylum Chordata; class Actinopteri; order Siluriformes; family Bagridae; genus Tachysurus; species Tachysurus fulvidraco. Next base: position 18,074,420 of record NC_062530.1, on the reverse strand, counting down.
GTTTTAAATGGTTCATTAATTGTAATAGACAACCAAAGTTATATTTATTATGTTGGCTTTATAGAAGCCAACATTCTGTTTTCCTATTTGAGCTTAGACAAAAATTTATAAAGAGTAACTCCTCCTAGGGCTTTCGAGCCACATGAACCAAATTCGGATATGTTGTAGACCCTGGTCTGAAGTTTGTTGCTATTAGTAGTTTTCTAAGCAACCCGAGTACTGGTACTTCTAGTACCGGGTCTCAAAGTGGCCTTTTTTCCCCATAGACTCCCATTATAAACTTTGGAGATTTATAACTCTGCAAGCTTTCGAACTGTCTACACCAAACTCGGCCAGCTCCTTTAGGGTGATACTCTGAACAAAGTTTTAAATTGGTGTACCAACTGGCCTTTCGGTTGAGCCGCAGCCCCGCCCCCAACTTTTTTTCAAAAAACTTTTTACAACATGGACATGTGACACATCAAAACACTCAGAACAATGATGAGTACTTCCTCACGTGTATTCTGGTCACGTCACATGAAAAAAATAATTAGCACAACATGGACATGTAACATCAAAACACTCAGCCCAATGATGTCACACTTGCTTCCAAAAGTAACAATGACCCTTATGTCCACTCGTCTCCAAAAAGCACCGGCCTTTGCGAATACTTGCATCGTCAATGCCAACATCAAAGTTGGTTGCTACAAATTTGCTTTACAAATCTAGTTTAAAATGTTTTAAAACCAGATATACTTGGACAGATACAATAAAAAATTCAGAAATAGGTTTATCATCAATCATAAGGCAAATATATTCTAGTGAACATGGTCATAAATAATAGGTTCACTTATAAACATATCAAGTTTTTGAATTCACATACCTTTTTTATTTATTTTTTATTTAAATTTTTTTTCTTCTTCTTTATTTTTAAATTATTGTAAATGAACCCAACAAATGGCTTTAACTGACTGTGTTTCTGGGGAAGTTCAGAAACAGAATAAGACTTCACCAACACTTCAAGAGCTTTAATTCTGTAGATCCGAAGCAGGTGTTGGGTGTGTAAAAAGGCAAACTGGTTAAGTTGGTACTTTTCGGGAAAACGAAGGAGGATTGTGGTGTTGGAATTCCACAAAATGGAATTTGAATTTATATTACAGCTTTACCCTGAATACATGTAACCAGTTAATTGAAATTTCTAACCATACCATTTGCTGTTAATTCGTTGTTCATTTGTTGTTCGTACTGACTTCATACGAGATGATACTCAGTTGTTCGTGGAGCTGTACTCAACACTGTACTGAAGAGGCTCATTCTTTCACTGTTTACCTTCCTTATCCCGGCCTCCCTCAAAACCCGGTGTGGCCAAGGGCTCAGTTCATTAAAGTCAGTGGTTACACTCAGTTTACAGTTTGTCACACTGCAGCTGCTGTCTGTCAAATAGACTTCAGTTCCCCATAATGCACTGAAATTAATTAATGTTTTAAATTCCATGTTTCTTATATTTAAAGGAAGTTGCTCAGGCAGTTGAAAGTGAAAAGTGTTTTATTTCTAATTTTTGCCATCCAACGCAGGCTGCTAGCCTTCTCCCTATTCCATGTAAAAATATTCAGCAAAGAAGGGAACACGTGTAACAAGTTAGTATTAAATCTTGATTTGCATATTACCATCTTTTACTGATTAAATATGAGCCAAAACATTATTTACCTTTCTTATTTTGCTAGGTTTTTTTTTTTATTTGTCTTACTTTTACTGGCAGGTTTCTTTATATTGTATTGTATTATTGTGTTTCTTTAATATTTTTTCCCTAAAATATATGAGTCACTGTAGATAGACGGACATATAGAGGAGAGTGGGAGGCTGTCGAATCAAAATATACAGTATTTTGTATAGATATGTATAGAATCTTCTTAAAACTTGTGCGTTTATAAGGAAATGCAATAGGGTAGGGCACCATTTAGTGTAACATCCTGTTTAACGAAAATGGCTTCCTTGGAGGCTCATTTCCATGTGTGCCAACAAATGCTTTGTTTAAAGACAAAGCCATGTACGTGAGTAAGTCTGTGCATGTGTGATTGATTGCTTGCATAAGAGTGAGAGACACTCTGTTCCCACTTCTGAGCGTGGCCGCATCCTGGAACTCGCAGCACCTTTGCATCCGCCTGGCTGTGAAAAGCACCTTACATAACTGTATTTGATGAGTGGCTGAGCCTCACTGTTACCTCCTCCTTATCTCTCATACTGCCGGCTCACACACACAGACACGTGCACAAACACAAGTAAGCATTTATTTTATTGACCGTAAGTCCATGTGCTATAATACAGAATTATCCAGTATGGCATGTGGAACATTTCGCATTAGTTTTATGGTCAAATGTTGGTGGTTAATTCGCTTCAACTCTAGTGTGCTGATGTTTGTGAATGTTACAGGATGCTTAACAGTGTCTGTGTCCTTTCAGATTAGCAGCAGTAAAATTCCCACCATTTTCTGGTTAATCTTTAACCCTGTGGTTGATACTGTTTTATATTCTCTCTCTCTCTCTCTCTCTCTCTCTCTCTCTCTCTCTCTCTCTCTCTCTCTCTCTCTCTCTCTCTCTCTCTCCCCCCTCTCTCTGACAGGAGAAGAACCTGGAGTGGTTCCCACGGATGCGGGCCATGTCTCTAGTGAGCAGTGAAGGAGAGAGTGAGCAGAATGAGATGCGCTTACTGCAGGAGAAGCTCGATACCACTGTCTCACTCGTAGCAGTGCTTTCTTCCCAGCTTGCAGAGCTCAAAGAGCAGGTAACACACTCTTTCCAAGTCCTAGGACACAACAAATGAGGACCACGTACAGTACAAGTCTTTGTTTTTTTTTTTCTCTCTGAAGGGTTGCACTCCAACATCACTACATGCATTTATGTTCTGTAAAAATATGGAACGATAATATAAGCAAAAATGTAGACGTCATCCACCACACCAGTAGTCTGTAATTCTATTAGCATTTTTCTTTATCCCAAGTCTCATGCTACTATACCAAATAGTATATGAAATAGCATGCTGTGTAGCAGTAGCTATAATGGGGTAGGCAGGATTTTGACAGTGCACTGCAGTTAGGCAGTTTTTTCACCCAGTCATGCTGAGAAAGGTCAGCTTGTGTTAGCACACTGCTAAAAGTGGAGAACAGTTCGCTTGGTGTGTTAATGCCTTTAAACATGCTTAAACACCCGTAGATCCAGAGGTCTGAGTTTTCCAGTGACTTCATCCAACTTGCCCTGGCAATGTTATACTATGCTAGTCTGAGCTCTTAGGCCGGGCAAGGCAGCATAGACTAGAAAGCAGTGTTACCAGCTTAGAGACTTTGGTTCCAGATTTGCTGACTGTTTAGACCTTCTAATGAAAAAAAAAACAAACAAAAAAAACAGCTTAGCGATAAATCTGGTGCCTTTTTTTTTTAACAGACGTTGGTGACTGTCTTGAACTCCATACAGTTCTCTTCAACCCTAACACTAACTAAAGCAGGTTTACTCAGCTCTCCATCACTGTGTAAAACATGACTGTGTTGTGCTTCTTACTAATCCCTGATCACCATTATTGATTTCTTTATATAAGAGAAAAGTAATTAAATGTTATTTTAAGTTCTTTAATTGTAATTACATTGTAAGTAAAAGCTTAATTCTTCATGCACCTTACTTTGTGATTTGTAGGTCACCGATCATGATGAATACATTTGTATTCGTAATAGCAGATGACATCATCTAGTGACTTCTAGCAACATTCTGAGCATGCTCTAGCTACTTTGCTCTGAAAAGAATCGAGAACACTGCTTGAATGCCTCATCTTTGCCAGTGTTTCCATGTCATTGGCTGAGAGTTCATTGCCACTCTATTCGCCATTTCTCACTGATGCTGTGATGGAGCTGGGATTTGAGGGAACCAGGGATTAAAATGCAGACCATTACATAATCAGGTGTAGGAGTTCAATAAAGCTGAGTTTAAAAATAACTATTATAGAGGGTCTAGCTGTGTCTTTGAGCACATAAAGTATTTTTCCCTTAAATCTAAATTTGAATCCTTCATCCTGAGATCACCACATGTTTGAATCCCAATGATGCTGCAACCATCTGCAGCCAGAAACTAATGAAAAGGGAGGGATGTCATCTCTCTCTCTCTCTCTCGTCCTCATTTGGGTGACACTAGTCAGTAAATCATTTAAATGTAAATAATGTCCATCATCCCTCGTTGGTAGTTTTTGTGTCATATGGAGAGTTAAGAGTGAGTGGGAATTAGCAGATCAGAGTTGGAGAGTGTATTGGAGGAAAATATAGAATCTAATGAGCTAATGATACACTAGAAATGTTTTAATTAATTGCAACGTTTTCCCCTTGGACCTCATGTTTAATTTAAAACACTCTGAATCTGCTCATACTTTTTTTAAAAAGAGGTCATAAAAATAATCATCATCTTTCCCAATCTAATCCTCAAAACTCTTTAAATATGACCCTTTCAGGTTCCAGTCTAGTACTGAAGCTTATGGGTGCTGGAAAGGTGTGGAAATGTTAAATGTGTACAGCGACTCCTGAACCTGCACTGGGATCCTGATTATGTAGATGCTTTGGGTGTTCTAGCTTTCCATAGCTGTGGTCCATCACCTGTCTGCCCTGATTTTTCACAAACAGCACTGGCTTTATTCACATGTCAGTCAGGATAGGGGTGGGGCTAGAACGTCAGAATAATATCACTAATCCTTGCTGGAATTATAGTAAGCACCGTATATTCACTTGATATTGTGTACCCCAGAGGTGCCTCTGATTCCTGGTGGTCATGTGCCAAGGCCTTTTGTAATTCCCCTAGTCACGCTAGATATTAAGTAACTTATTAAAGCGATTTCTCTCTTGGCATCAGGCCTAATTAAACGAACCCTCCTAACCTCTGTGCTCCAGTGCTGCTGAGTTACATGCATCAGCCAGGGCAGTGGCTTTGCTTAGCTGGGTGTAAACATTCACATTGTCATTTCAAACAAACCAAACCAAATACAAAACCTTCCTGAAGACACCGATCCATCACTGACTGTGAGAAAAAGCGCAGCGTAACCTTCATGTTTATAGTTTTTCTTGTGCTTGTGTGCTGTTTTTAAGCTCTGATTTGAAATTAGGTGCAAAAAAGAGTACCTTCTAATGCAATACTTACTGTATAATCACCATGTAACCATAGTTTAAAATGTATACACTCTCAAACCATGTGGCAGCAACGAAGATCATTAAATGTGAAGGTTAACAACTTAAATGTGACGGATTTTTTGCACAAAAAAAACTTAGAATGCATCAAAGCTTAGTAATGTTTGCACAGTAATGTTACTTATTCTGAAATAATCACTTAAATGTGTTCCAAATATTCACTGACTTTTATAGAAATTCGTGGTCCTGTATATTCTACATTTCTGTTGCAGTGTTGCACAGAGTTTACCTGTGAGGGTTGAGCAGATTGATGGATTTGCCTCTTTCTTTCTGTGTGTGTAGATGACTGAGCAGAGGAAAAACAAGCAGAGAATGGGCTTTCTGGGTCCAACACAAGCCAACCATCACGTTCCCTCTGCACACTGAGAACACGACTGACAAGACAAACGACTCCCATCCACTCATCACAGACTAGGTTTCTGTTCGGACCTTGAGCTTCCAGAGAAATGCCTGGGGACTGTCTCATTCAAACTTCTTAAACGGCAAATCAGTGGTGTTTCCCGAGTCTCCTGTCTAGGGCAGATCAGTAATGGAAATGCTGCCTGTGGACTTTTAACTATAAAGTATTACTCGTGTTTTAAATGTCTTTCCATTTTATTGGTCTCACTTTTGGCAGTAACTGGAGAGCAGAGTAAGTCAAGGTGAACTTCAGGATGTACCTCACTCACTGGGGTTACTGCTGCTTTGGAAGTGCCTTAGAGCTTTTATCACACAGAAGAACTGCTGACTAAAGTGTCCTTTTACCCTTTAGAAAATACAGAACTGGAAACAAAACATCTCATCTTCAAGTTAAAGTTGCCATCTGGTTTCATTAGGAGTAACATATTGAAAATTGGTGGTCATCTTGTTGTACATTTGTGTTCGTTTTTACTGAAAATGTGCAAAGTGCCTTAAAAGTAAATCACTGCACCAGGGGTACTGTTTTAAAATGTGTGTAATTAATGACTGGGTGAATGTATGTGTGAAAGTTTGGTACGGTCCACTGTTGGCAGACACGCTGAACAGATCCTGCTGTGTCAAATATTGACTTAAAGCATTCCCTGTTTTAACATTTGAATGTGCAGTCAACAAGACAGTTTAACTCTCTCTTAAGTCACTTTTTCATGTTGTTTTTGTGTGGAGATTTGTACAAGTGACTTATACGAGGATCGAAAGGATGTAATTGAGATGAAATGCCTTTTATTTACAAGAGATCAGAAATGATAGACTATTTTATGTGATTATAATACTGTAATAAATACATATATATATATATATTTGAGTGTGCAGGACTATCATTTAACTATTTTTGTTGGTGCAGTCTAATTTTGAACACACACACACACGCACACAGTAGTAAAGTCACCTAGAAAGTCCCCTGCACTTCACCATGTGGCATTTCCCCCCCTCTGAGTATTTATAGTCCAGAGTTCTGCCCATCTTGAAGCAGTGGTAAATAATTACCATCCATGAATATAGGACTGCAGTCAACCACTCTGTCTTTTAGGGTTATGAAATGGATCCCTGTGAACTTTCACAGTGTTTTCACTACCGTGTTACAAGGAGAATTCAGATAACTGGAATCAACTTTTTGGAGGCCCAAATAAGATTTAAAATAGTCCAGCTTTAATCACACCACTTTGGATAAATGTGTTCAAATCCCACGTCACTATGGCTTTAATATATGGTACGTGTTGTATGTGTGGGTAGAGGTCTGGCCCTATTCCAGAAATGGCAGATTGGTAGCCTACGTGAGAAACGGGGCTGCCAAATTTAGCCTCTGACTGAGCTAGTAGCACAAACAGCCATCAATAAGCAGGGGAAAGTTCTAGAAAGCGCTGTCTAGTAAGAAACAGCAGGACAAGCCAGTGCTCCTAAACCAAAAGGTAAAGTTAGGTTCAGTCAGATCATATTTTCTGCTATTTATCGGGTTGCTTGAAATATGTGCAGGTAAAATAAAAGTGGATGAAGTAAAAAATGACAAATGTAGCTTTGTTATGCTGTGCCATTTGCCAGGCATGGTTTGGCTCCACTGAATGGTTTGAGTAAAAATGATGTAAATCACCAAATCTCAACCACCACCTATGGGATATTTTGGACAGCGGTCTTGACCACCATAAGGGAAAATCTTATGTAAGAATTATGTTTCATCAAAGCTTTTTAGCTTTTTTTTTTTTTTTTTGTTAAGCAGGTCATTGTGGCCAACACATTGATTGGTAATAAACTTTATATAGAAATTTTTATTTATTTATTCATTTTTTTTTAAATGCAAAGTCTATATTGGACCAAGTGTTCCTATTATATGGAATACAAATAAACCCTAAAGTCTATGAAAAGCATCAGGACATTTTTATCAACTAGTTTTATGATTATTGAGTTGTAGATGTTTGATTCCCTGTCAGACAGATATATAAATAATCATTTCCAAACATGTAACTGTATTGTGTAAAATCTCACACATTCTAAGTCCTATAAATACACATTTTATACGCATAAATTGTCAAAAATGTTAAGAATCTTGTACTAGTGTTTATGTATCGTATACACTTGAATAGGTTATCTTTAAATAACAGATACATAAAGGCAAAGGCACTGAAAGTGATAACTTGATGTCTTGAGGAACTTTTGCACAGTGATATGTGCCAGACATTTCATAAAAACAAAAATACAACCATCATTCAAAACATTATGAAATGTGCCACAGTGATAAATAGACAATATAAACGGGGGTAATCTAAAATCTGCCTTCCTGCATGTGATAAGCGCATGTGACGTGAGGTGTCACACGAGACAGACATGCAGCAGTGAGGTAGTCACATGAGCAGTAGTGTAGGAACAACCCCGAGGCTCTCTTCCCTAAAAACATTGTAAGATTAAAAAAAAAGAAAAGAAAAAACGGACATGAGCCACTCCTTTTTTTTACCCTGCTTCTCAAAAGGATGGCCTGCTGAGTTTTCCATGCTGGAGAGCGCATTACAGCTTCATCAGCCGCTGTTTCATCTCACATTTAAACAGCTTTTGTTTTAATATTATAGCTGAGTGTGCACAATTTTCACAATATGTATTGGCTTTATGACTCTGATGCTGTACACTGAGTGCAATTGTGCTAATAAAGGGGACTATTATGCCTCAGTCATTATATTGCCTTGATATGTTGTTATACCTTAGGGCATAACTGAAACCTATACATATTGCCCTATTTTTGTCCTGTGAACATTCAGAGAAATAGAGATGGCTATTATTAAAGGATGATGAGTCACAGACATGAATTCGGAGCTTGTTTTTTTTTTTTTTTTATCTCAAGCATATAGCACACGCTCTAAATACTCCTCTTTCTACAAGTGTCAAACTTCAAAAATCATACACTGTCTGCAAAAAGACACTTTGGTACACACTCTGTTCAACTCCTGCACTAGTACAAATCATCAAATGCTCTTCAGATGTTTGTTACATGATAGATTGTTAAACCTGGTCAGTTCTGTATTTGTCATTTATGTAACAAGAACTTGGTGTAAAAGCAGTGATCAGACAATGACCTGTTGTGTGTCTGAGTACCCCCTCTGACCCCCCTTCTGACCCCATGTCTCTGCTGCTGACAGTAGTGCTGTTTATCCACTGTGTAAGCAAAGACTTTAGACCACAAGCCTGTCCGTTTACTGGACATGATTTACAACTGCCACTCTGTGTGCAGGACTATTTCTGTTAGTGATCTTATATTTATTAATGGCAATAAGCAAGTTTAAGCAATGACTGTAACTAAAGCAGATTAAAGACAGTTTGCTTTTGACTGTTAAACAATGAAAGAGATTAAATGTCATTTGTAAGCAAACCAAAATAATACAAAAAAAGTGTGCAGCTGTCAGTAAAACAATGTAATATTCATCTAAATGTGACATATAAAAAAGTATAAAGGGCGGCTCCCGGTTACAAAAAGCAAATAAAATCATATACACTGCAATATCGGGACATAGTCAACAAAGATACAGAATTGATATCGCAATATTAAAACATGTTGCTGTAAAACTCCATTAAAACCACAGTTAGATTTAAGATGGCATGATCTATGGATTAGTTTTGGATTAAGAAATGGAAAACTTCTTAAAAAAACACCTGACACACGTTAGTGTGATTCAAGTAACCATTTTAATTCAAGTGGCCCTTTTACTTAAGTTAATAAATAAATATTAACTATAACAATAGTGACTAGAACAAACTAAAATGGAGGACACCTTTCTGAGCACCACCACCTGATGGAACTTTTATCAATACTTTTTTGTTGAGAAGGTAACAATGGGGATTGTCATATAATTGCTACCTATTCAGGCCATCAGTCTGATATGCAAATCCTATGCAAACAGAGTGAATATGTAGCTCTCTCAGAATGACAGCTGTCCTGTTGGATCACACATACAGCCTGTTAGATAAGAATATCCTTCTTGGCATGGCAAGAGCAAGTATACATTTATATCAGTGGAAATGTCCAGACGCCATTACAGAAAAATACAGAAGCCCTAAAAAAGGACAGGAAACTGTAATTTGCAACCGCAGTACAGTATGCTACTGCCACGCCATGCAAAATATATCTTCATCTGTACCCACACCAAACAGACATGCTGTGGGAAATTCTGGACTTTCCCTCAACACACAAAACACTCAACTGAAGCACGTTTTGCTTCCAGAAGAACATTTTGTCCCTTCTCCCAGTGCCTTTGTCCCTTGCCGTACTCTTAAACCTTCTGCCATTGCTGAGTGGTGGGTGAACCCATCTGCAAGCCCACAAAGAACACTTGATAGCGGTGCTTCCACATGATGAAAGCTCCTAGCAAGCAGACGATAGCCTGAGCCAGATTCAACACCATCTGCAGCAGGTAGTACATCATGAGAGTGCTTGTGACGGCAGTGCAGTCTGTCACCTCGGCGTAGGTGAAGGTGCGTGCGATGGGGTCCTCTGGCTCCAGTGTGCAGATACAGTCTTGGTTTGTCTCCCTGCATATGAAGCCATTGGTCAAAGAGTAGTGGTGGCCTTGGAAGGCAATTACTATAATGGAGATGACTAGCCCCACTGAACACAGGATGAAGTACATAAGCTGAAATTACACAAAGAAGGACAAAAGAAAATTTGGTCAGGGATATCTCTTGACTTGATCATGGCATGAATTTTCTTGTACACTCTAAGGCCAAAAGTATTGCGAAGCCTGAATATGACCTCCATATATAAACCCTCTTCAAACATTTAATGCAAAGTTGGAGGAACAGAATTGTCTGGAATGTCTTATGCTGTATGCTGTAACATTAAGATTTGCCTTCACTGGAACTAGGACATCATTGTGCCTCAAAATTGATATAGACATGTTTTTTCTAGGATTTTTTAAAAGGACTTGGCTGCGTTGCACAAAGCCCTGACCTCATACCAACTGAACACCTTTGGGAGGAACTGAAACACCATCTTCAAACAATCCTACATGTCCCACATCAATGCTAAATCTGACTAATGCTCTTGTGGCCGAATGTACAATTCTCTACAATTCCCCAAAGCAACATATCAAAATCTAGAGGAAATCCTTTCCAGAGGAGTATAGGCTGTTATAGCAGCCAGAACAGGTTGTAATAGGGATGTTAAACCAGCACATATGTGTGTCATGGATGTACTTTTGGTCATATAATGTAGTAGTAAATAAGGTATAATAATGTATACCTAAAAATAAGGTATAATATATAAGAGGAACTCATCACAGCCTGATAACACGAAGGGCTTTTCCAACAGGTTTCAAAGCTAAAACTGGAAACGGACAACTCTATGACTTGTGAGAGATGTGAAACTATAAAATTATGTGTGTGCTGAACATACCACAGCCCTAGACAAAGTATGATCTCTACATGACCTTTGTCTGAACACCACTTACATTACGTACAAGTATATTTTCTATAGACAGACACGTGGTTAGGCATTGGCTTCATTATCTCCTGACTGTCAGTGCAAAGAGTGAAATGAAGAGCTCTAAACTCCAAAGTCTAATAGGTGCTAAAACCAACACATACAATACATGAAGAAAGTAAATATTACTTTAATATATTGTAATTATCAATACAACATAAATAACACAAGGAAATTAAACAGAATGTACATTCCTATCTGTGTTTGTTAAACTAAGCCCCATCTTTGATGAACTCTTGGTGTCTTCCCTGATTAATGCTGTGGAATTTATAAATTTGGTTCTATTTTTCTCATGATTATGTGATTATATGATGAAATATATATATGTGATTAAGAACAAGTTTATGTGCTTTTGGCCTTACATAATGTATACATGTTTGTTCTTTGTTACCTCATGATGTTTTGACTGGTTTTTGTTCCCTTGTGATGTTTTTGCCACTGCTCATGTTTTCTGTCTTTCCTCTTAATGCCTTGAGCATTATCTAAATGTTATTGAGTGCAGCCTAATTACATACACCTCAATATATAAAAGTCAACTTATTTCAGCTTATAATAATAATAATAATAATAATAATAATTTTATTATAATTATTGTTGTTGTCTTTATTATTATTATTATTATTATTATTATTATTATTTATAACAGATTTAATGGTGCTGTGTGGATTTGTTTTGACATGGTTTTCATGATGCTGTTGATATATTTAGTTTATTTTTAATAAGGTGTATATATACTGAGATCACATGGCACATCAACACAGAGTTCAATGCCATTAAATAAATTATGTACAATTAAGTTAGGGATTTTTACAGCAACTGGGTGAATATTTAGCAATTACACCTTGATGTTGTTTGTTTTTTTGGAAATTATTTGCCATACTATATTGCTACCCCAAAACCCCACCTCACCCCCTCCCCTTCCATACACATTTCAACATCAAAGGATTTCATGAGTAAATTCATGACATGACAATGCTCTCATTTCATTCCCAGGTTGTCACGCTACAAAATGTAGAAATGATGCCAAATGGTTATGCAAACAGAGAAATGACTAGACGTCTTGTTGAACTCATTTAGTTTTACAGCACCGAAATTACATTATTGTTTATTATCAGGTTCAGAGGAACTGCAATGACTTAACGTGAAAGACATTGATGTCTTTCAAATTGGCTAAATTTGAGCTTTAACTCTGGGTTAGCCATTACACTACTATCCCAGCGGTGCTGTAATTTAGCCCTGCACACATTTCGGGTGTCTACGGCCAATTATACAATCCTTAGCTAATGTGCAAATGGAATAGCTGAGGTGTTCATAATTATATTTTTTCCTCGTGTCCTTCTCTCTCTGTCTGTTTCTCATATTCACTCTCACCTTTATGATGAACTGTGTGTAGGTCCTCTCATCAGGCAGATAGGTGATGAAATAGAGCACAAAGCCCAGGACAGATACAATGCATAACTGCAACACAATGCACAGATCATTGGTTTAATAAACTTTCTTTCAACCACATGAATGTTGTCTTTCAGCTACTTTTATTTGCACCAATTAGCACAATTCTAAGATATTATTCTCCATGGAAAAAGCAAAACAAGCATGTGTGACTAACATCCAGAGGTGAAAAAATGTTGTCATTGTGTCCCAAGTTATAAACACATGCCAGCCTTCTTGATTGGACTAATCTTATTTGCCGCTCTATTCATTTCTGCCAAGCTTTCCATGATTGTTGTAATTAGCATTGTGCAACTCAGCACTCACTTGTCATCTGATAGTATAATCACTGATTTGCCAAATTGAATATATTTTCCTCTTTCTAAGATAACACACTCTTTCTCAGGGCTCCAGGAGTCTTGTGACCAACGTGTGGTATCCAATTTTATTGTTTTTCCCAGGTTCTTAAGCAGAGTAATCTTGATGACCTCAGTGTTTTTCTCTAGCAGCAGTGGTCTCGTGAGTGGTGAACCGGGAATACCCAGAGACACTCTGATGTATTGTGTGTGTGTGTGTGTGTGTGTGTGTGTGTGTGTGTGTGTGTGTGTGTGTGTGTGTGTGTGTGTGTGTGTGTGTGTGTGTGTGTGTGTGTGTGTGTGAAGCCTAGCATTCTAGCAATCTCACATGATAAGACAGTAAAAGTAGGACCGAGGCTGATGGATAACAGGAAAGAACTATAAAATGGATCTTTATTCAGACTCACAAAACCAATTAAAATGTCACAAAAAAGTGCCATGCAGTGCCTTGCCAGTAAGACAAAAAAAAAAACCTGAATGGTTATACAGAGAGTGCCCTCAGGAATTAGTATCACCCTTATGATATAAAAATTAATAATGAGCAAAAAGGTAGCAGCGGTTTCCAAAATTATTAGGACACTCACAATTAATCTACTGTGGCATCTTCCTACGAATTACAGCAAACAGAACCAAGTTTATCGGTTTAGACTCTTAAGTATTGAAGACTTCCTTCAATAGGATTCAAATCAGTGGGGTTCAAATTTGAAGACTATGCTGGTCACCGTGAAATGATGGCAAAACTGGATTTGTCATTCTTTAACCGTTTTGTTGTTTTGGAAGCATGTTTGGCTTTTCATCATGTTGAAAGCTCTGTGAACAAGTCTGAACCTCCAAGCAGAGGGAACAAGGTTTAAACCTGGAATATCTTGGTACATCACGGGGAACCTGAAGTACCAGCCACAAAAAAAGCCCCAAAGCATCTCACATCTATATTATAAAGCAAAGTATGAGGTGCATTCCCTTTCATGATGTCCCCTTTTGTCACCAAACACAGTACTGGTGTCTATGACTAAAATGTTTGATTCTAGTTTCATCTAACCAAAACACACCATGCCACTTGTTGTTCTACTTAAGCTTGGTGTTTAGAGGTACATTTAATAAGATGCTCTCAGAAAGAGCTTTTTTCTTTCAATGCTTCCAAATAGCTTGTTTTTGTGAAAGTGACATTTAACAGATAATTTTGACAATAACAACAATCAACTAAATGTAATCATTCTAAACACAAGTTTCCAGCTGTTTCGCACACGTGAAACCTCTTATTTTAGCCTTAAATGTGATTAATAGTATTTTAGTGGCTTATATATCGATTGTGTTTTTATACCCATTACCTGTTTGTGCAATACCTTTTGTTATTTTGTTTTGTTTTTTTATGTTTGCAATCTCAAATTTACACTTACAGGGAAACAGGAACTGGTTAAATGCAAAAAAAAAAAAAAAAAAGTTTTTGGGGACTGATAGTGAAAACAATTATGCAGGTATTTTTTTAGAATGACAATTCTTTGTTTAAAGTGTGTCATGCTCTTTATGTGGACACATATTGTGATATAAGATGACATTTTTACCTTTAAATATGATTAGATCTTATACTTGCTTCTCTATAAAGGCTAATTATTTGCACCACTTGCTACACTACATGGCACATTAAAACGTTTAATGTGCTTTGAAGTCTATTCACAGAAACTGCACAGAAAATGTAACCTGAGCTCTGGACCGGACCAGGATCATGGAGGCAGCAATGCTACTCACTATGCCACTGTGTACTGTTATCTTGATATTCTATTTAGTTTTCCTCAGCAACAGCAAATGTGGTTTAGTTATGTGGTTACACAATCAGAATAGATGGGGTTTCTGTACATTGATTGTCTATATTCCAGGATGAAATAAATTTCAAAATAGAAATTGGAGAATAACTTTTTCCAACATCAAGCCCTGAAAAACCAAAATATGGAACAACCAAAAAGAACACGATATCCCATAGCATATATTTTGGGCACAGACACTAGTTTGATGATATTTAACTAATTCTGCTGAAATATAAAGTACAAAAATGCTTAGACGTGTAATACATGCACACTGAGACAGATTAATGTAAAATGAGGCTCCAGTGCAGCAGCAGTAATGGCGGCGTGGCTACTGGCACAGTAAGGTGGAGTGTAATGCTGGCCTCATGCAGGGCCCTGACTGTGAGAAAGCATGCTGGGACCTGAGGAAGAGGATGGTTAGATGCTTACAATAATTCCAGCCCAATGTGGGGTCTCCCTGGCCAGCAGAGAGGGGCTGATGGTGGTCATGAGGAAGGCCACGACTGTGATGGCGATGCCCAGTAGCAGCTGCAGCAGGGCGATGAGCAGTGGGAAGCGGCAGCCGCAGCATGTGTGGCTTCCCTCGGCACCTGAGACTCTTCGACCTGGCTTGGCCTTATTCTGCCCTGCACCAGACCCCGCTGGGCTCTTCTCTGACCCCATGCTTCCTCCTGACTTCCTTCCTCAAGCACAGTGACTTACTCTTTCGGTTCTTTACCTCTTTCTTCCCTTTAACCGTTTTCCTTTTTTTGTCTCCTGTTTTTCTTCTTCTCTCCTATCCCTGACTGGCCCTCTGTACTGTTTACCACCCCCCTGCCCTGCCCTACTCCTCCCCTCCCTGCCTGGGGTTCCTCTCCGAGCCAACCCGCCCGGCTGCAGCTATTTGGAATCAAAGAGGGCTCTGAACTAATATGGAAAACATTTTGAACTGCCTGAGAGCCACATATAGAGCAGCAAGAAGTGGAGAACAGGAAAAGGAGGGAGCAGTGAGAGAAGACCGAAAGGGGGACTCCAACACACGACCACAATAACATCAGCAGCAAACAGAGCCGGGAAACAGGAGAAGGAGGAAGAGGTGCTGTGAGTTAATAATTAGCATTAACATCCCACATCACAGTCAAACGTGGGCGAATCTGGATTCCTGCCAAGTGTTCACAGTTCACAACACCCAAATTGTCACATGATACCAATAGAGAAGTAATGTGACCTACAGGCATGTGAGGGGGATACAAACAATTCTTTACAAAAGCTTCATGTTTGTGAGTTTGGTTTTAATATATTAGATATATGTAGTGTATATTCAGTGCGCCATGCTGTACATGATATAATATATATTAATGTTTTCATGAACATGCAGTACATGGAAAATATGTATATGTAATTTCTAATAACATGCATGTTATTTATTACACACATTTTTACATCAATTTGTATTTTGTTGACTTTTTTTTTTACTTTTTGTTGACTGTTATATTTAAAAATTATGTTTACTTGCCACATTTTAGGCACACACAAACCTTGTTGATTAACTTTATAGGAGTCCAGATATAGTCTTGGGATCACCTTTTTTATGATTTATTTTTTTAAAATGGCTGAAGATTTGATTGTTTTTATTGGTTCAATTTGCCAACAACACTTACTCAAACCTTCTTGTATTTTTAATGCTATAAACTTGTTTATGTTTATTCCTTATTGTACCAAAAGGGCAAGTTAACACAAGGAAGCTAATCACATCATTCTTTAATAAAATTATACTTCTATTTTGTAATATTTATTACATAAACAAAGGCATGTTCTGTTCTATTTGCAGAAATATCAAAGCCATATATATATATATATTCTTAGTTTATTCTTCTTTCATTGACATGTAGGTCTGTTTTACTTTTTTTCCCCTACATGTCCCACAATGCTTTCTGACTACCAGATCTAACAGATAAGGTTCCAAGACTTCATCATTCATGCTATTGCTTACATTAACTTGTCAATTCAGAGTCTCTGCTATAATTCAGCACTACTGTTAAATACATGCAAAGCATTCTGGGAATTTGAATGTTACGATTTTGCAGTTTTCTCTACTTACATATGCAGAATTATTATTTTTTGTTTATTTAATTTAATGTTATTCTTTTTAGAAGCTACCAGAGAAAAAAACAGAGAAAAGTGTTATCACTTTTGTTTGTGAAGAAATTTCCCCCTGTGATGTTAGCACAGCAAAAGACCATTAACTTCTCACAAGAATCATTCAAATCCTTCCGACTAATTGGCACCAAAATCAGTATAAACATCTTAAATATTTTCATGTAAACAACGTAATGGTTGTTTTTTTATCCTAATCACTATTGCAATACGGTAGAAAACCATGTCTTGTGTGTGTCTACAGGTTCACAAAGGGGCACGTGAGGGTGCACCTGAACGGAACAGCCCCTTAGTGTGAGTGCACTACAGGAGCCATAGCGCACGTGTTAAAGCACGCAGCACGAGTGCGCGCGCCTCACTGGTGTACACGATCGGATTTCTGATCGCAGGGTGTTCACTAGATCTAACGGTAGGTTTTTTCCCCTCCCATCGATCCCGAAATGTTCAAATTGGCTTTAGGACCATGTAAGTTTAGTGTTGTAGTTTAAACCCCTCCTTTATCTTTAGCTATCTATCTATTTATGAATAGCCATCACAGTGTCGTCATCTGTGTGTCAGACAGCTGTCTCTGATTGGTTGCACGGACTGTAGACGCTTTCTGCGGCGGCGCGGGGTCTCGAGAGGTCGCTAATTAGCGAGCAGACTTTTTCGAGCGGGTGCCGTTTACACGTGAGCTCGCAGCAGTTCCGGGCGGTGGCGCGCGCACGCTCTGGTTCCCGTGCATAGTGGCAGCTCGCGCTGAGCTCGGCGTCATTCTGAAGCGCTGTGCTACCGGACATAACGCACGGCTCTCTCTCTCTCTCTCTCTCTCTCTCTCTCTCTCTCTCTCTCTCTCTCTCTCTCTCTCTCTCTCTCTCTCACTCACTCTGTCTCTCTCTCTGCTCTCCTAGCACTTTCGGTCTGCTCGGAATAACACACGCACCTCTGCCAAAGAAGCGGATGAGAGAAGGTGAAAAGTTATGGATGAAAGAATATCCCGACTGCAGGACAGAGCGTTCCTCGATCACGCAGACTTCCTGGGGTAATGCTCTCTTTCATAAAAAACCTATTTATATATAAACTCAAAGCACCGTTTGCCAATTGCATGATATGATTTAAATGGATCTGCGTCCTAAGATCTGGGATTTTTACCTTTTTTTTTAAGGGTCGATTATTCGTCTCTTTATATGTGCAAGTCAAAAAGAGGCATGAAGCGAGAGGAAGGAAAGGTGAGTGTGGATCCGAGCCATTGTTCCCAGCCAGGTGACTGGAAATCATTTGTTCACCGTGTCACTTTTACTAAAATGTTTACCAAACCACGTTCACATTTGCACAACTTTCTGTTGTCTGATTGTGTTTTATTTAAAGCAGGACGCTTATAAGTTACCGCACAGACTGATAGAGAAGAAGCGGAGGGACCGGATTAATGAATGTATTGGACAATTAAAAGACTTATTACCAGAACACCTTAAATTAACGGTATAAAATCTACATCTTTTGAGTTTATTATATTGTTTGTTTGCGACATCGATGATAAAGTTTATGTCATGAAACGCGTATATTTGTAGACACTGGGTCACTTGGAGAAGGCGGTTGTGTTGGAGTTAACTCTGAAACACCTGAACGCTTTGACGGCTGTCACTGAGCAGCAGCACCAGAAGATCCTGGCACTGCAGAACGGTAAATCTCTCTCTTTCTCACACACACACACACACACACACACACACACACACACACACACACACACACACACACACACACACACACACACACACACAGTAACGTTTACGTGAGCGAACCTAACAGCATGTAAAGTGACTTTGTCTGGAACGTGTGTGCGCATGGGTATAAATCGATGTCCTTTGTGTCTTATCAGGAGACCGTACGCTGAAGTCCTCCATCCGCGCAGACCTGGACGCTTTCCACTCGGGATTTCAAGCATGCGCTAAAGAGGTGCTGAAGTACCTGAGCACCGTGGAGAAGTGGACCAGCTGTGAGCAGAGGTGCACGCAGCTCATCGAGCATTTGCACAAAGTTTTGGCGCGACTCGTGCAGCCGCAGTTAGGCGCACAGGAGAGAGACGGACAGACCAATTGCGTTCCCGTCATCCAGAGGACTCAGAATCCTGAGGCCAACGAGAACGACACGGACACCGACAGCGGATACGGTGGCGAGACCGACAAAAACGACGCTAGAGCCGAAAAAGCATGCGACACAGTCAGAGTCGGTGGAGTTAAAATAAAGCAAGAGTTCGGGGACGAGCGCGTCGCCAAAAAGCCCAAAATGAGCTGGAGTGAAAACAGCGGCGCAGGAAGCGCGGAGCAGCCAAACTTAGCGTTTATGAACTCACTGATGGGGATGGCTGGAATGGGGCAACAGACTCCGTTCTGCGTGCCGTTTTACTTCATAAACCCGTCGGCAGCTGGGTCCTACATGCCTATTTTCGATAAGAGCAGTCTGGAGAAGTTAGTATACCCAGCGCTTAGCGGGCCTTTCCCGTGGCTCTACCCCGGCATCACTGCGCACACATCAGCCGCCGCAGCTGCTGCTTTCCCCGGAGGCGCTCTCGAAAAAAGCCTGGGGTTCGGCGCAGCTTCACAAGAACAAGACTGCCCTTCTCCTCCTAACGAGGCACAACAATCCAACAGGGTAGCTGCGTCCTCCCTTACTGACGAGGAACAGAACTCAGACCACGATCTTATGGAGGACCAGACCCAGGAAACCAGCACTACAGGCTAAAAGCCTAAAGGGACACTTGACCTTTCGCGCGCTCTTGTTGGCTTGTGACATTGTGTGTTTATCTATTCCTTAATTTAATCATCATCGAGTACTCTGTGGCCTGTAGTGTTTCTATGGATTTACCGATAAAAGCAGTTATTTGTTATTCTTTATTTTGGAGCTGAAAGTGTGTGCAAAACAGGGTTTTGAGCAGGTCTTTGTGTAGGGACATTGCAACAGGGGACATTGGAACAAAACCTAGTGCCTTTTGCACTGAATGCTGACACTGGATTGGGAATGGACTCTGACTGACAACAGCATACAGTCTGTCTATTGGCTTTAGCAGATATCTGAAAATCGGTTAAATTGAGGATTTGTTTTTATTTGCTGAGGAAACGTAGTATATGTGCAATACTGTCGAATTGATCGCTGAATTATAACCTACTGCACCTCTTATTATTGATTTGGATTCATGCTGGCATCTTGGATGTATTGTATGACAGTGACCTCAAGCAAGCTGAAACGACTGATGCAGTACTTTTAGGAACAGCTTTATTTTTGGTGGATTTTAGCCTACAGGATTTACCACTGATAGTGAGATTCTTATTTCACGGTTTAATCTTCAGTGCTTGAAAGAGTTACTTAAATACCTCAAGATACTTTCGCATTGAGAGCCAGATTCATTCCTACAGATGCTCCTCTGGTAGGGGCAGTGCAGTGAACTGAATAATCTTTGTTAGGATGAAAGTAGTTTTCAATTGTAGTCAAGCAGAACTTGTGAGTAGCCTTGTAAGTCCTTTGACTTACTGTTCTAACAGTCCTATCTCTCTCTCACTTATAACTCATTTGAATTGAGTTTAAGTGATGTGTGAAATTACACTCTGGATATTTTGGCTTAGCATTGGCTTGTCAATATAAGCAATCTATAAAAGTATTTGTGATATTGCAACATTGTGACACCCTCTAAAATAATTTGACAGCTTCTATACAATTTTCTAGACAGTAAGGCTTATGGAATCACAGTTTCCACAGGGATTTTCTCATGAAAGTCCAATTTAGTCTAGCACATGAATCTGAAGTGGTCCATGTGGCCCCATTTAATAAAACATCTCAGTATATGGAGAGCTACTGTATAGGACATGCATCTCCAGATACGTTAGCACCTTGTGGATCTTTGATATTGAATGTAATCTGTTTTCTGTCGATATGAACGTTTGTAAATATTCTGATAAAAGTAGATCCACGAGGTAAAGTGCACTTGTTGATGCCTTCTTTGTTCCTCTAAAACTCTTCTCACACATTATTTATAATCCATTACCCTTTGTATTCTGCCTGTAATTTATATATACAGTATATATTTTCTTAAAGAAATCCTCATGATTAAAAGGCAAGTCTTGGATTAAATGTATAAATACTGAAATAAACTATAATAGCTTAAAGCTAAATAAATTTCAGTCGAATTCTTCTGACAGCTCTGCTATACAGTAAATGTTTTTGCAAGTTAATCTTGAAAAGCTTATATCAATTCACTAGTAGTCTCACTCACTGATTAGGGCAAAGAAATATTTTGCATACTGCTATTAATCCCAGTATTTTTTTTAGTAAAGATAGCTCCCAAAACAAGAATCACTGCATCGGTATAGATATTATTATTACAACCTAAGCTTTTGAATTACTACAATACTGTCTGTAATATATTTCAGAGCTGATTATTGACACAAGATCTAAAGTGATTGGGAATTTTGTAGAACATGTGTAATGTATGTGATCATTGCACATAACCATTCAAAGAACGCATAATAACTGCATTGGAGAAAAATAGGAAAAAATGAGGGCTTTTATTACATGGACTGATCAATATTAGATTGACTGCAACCAATACCTTTCCAGTGGGTGTGAGCATATGTGTATTTAAGCAAAATTTTGCATAAAAAACATTTTATAGGCCCCTTATAGCCTCTTTGATTCAACTGTCTTTTTGCCTATGTAGTGGCATGTGTATGTAAATAGTTTGTGAATACGCAAAAATGTCCAATGTTTATGTTGTAGAAGAAATCTTTGGATTTTATAAAGAATAAACCTAAGCAAATGTTGCACATTTCGCTAACGCTTTACACTACTGCTGTTATAAACTATTGCTCACAGTTGTCAAATAAATATAAGCTCAAAGACTAACAAGTGCCCTTTTTCTTAATGGATTATTTCTATACACCCACTGACGCTGTCTCATTTGATCACTTTTACTACACATTGTACTGCATTATCCTTTAAGCTGGGGTAAGTTTCATCATTCCCTAACACGTAAACACCTGATCCAACTTGTGAAGGCCATGACCATCAGCTGATGAGCTGATTCATATGTGTTAGCCATAGGGACAACAAAAACTGGAGAATGTTATCTAACATTTCTTATGTGATTATTACAAGACAAATATGAGATCATTCTATTTTTAGATGCTTCTAATAATTGTTCCAGATAATTTTGAAACAGAACCTGAATATGTCAGGCATTTTTTGTCAATAAGACAAAATAAGAATAAGTATTTAAAAGAATAAGTATTTGTTAATAAGAAAAAAATAGATAAATTTGTCTATATTCAGTATATTTTTCACTTACTAAAGGTGTATGTAAGAGTTGATGGCTCCATAACAAACACAGACCTTCAGTGACAGTTGCATAATGAAGGTGCAGAGACTTCTGAAATGTTAGGGCTTGATTATTTGATTCAAAACTTTGTAATAGATTTATCCTAATCTGGATTGTGGTGAATCTGGAGCCTACTCCAGGAAGCAGTTATAAAGCAGTTGCAGAAGATGAATGAACGAATGAATAAACATTGAAATAATGACAACAGTCATGACTCATTTTCGCTGTTAATACAAGCCTGCACATTTTATACTAAATATTTATTGGGGTTAACTTTAATGGTAACTTGATGTCTATTTCTGAACAAATCAGGTGACTTGAAAGTCATTGGACTGGAATGTACAGTAAACCAGGGCTTAGGTCCAATCATGTGACATGAGATGGAAAAAGAATTGCTCACTTTTCACTCCAGGGCAAAACAACACCCAGATTTTAAGGTGATTTTTAGTGCACCTTACAGCTACCTTGGGAAAAATGTTTACATGCTGTAACAAAAGTCCGTACAAGTTGATCACACTGGCCAAAAATATTAGTGTACACATGAAGCCCTTATTTCTCTGAAAGGAAACTTCCTAAATTATGACCCTATCAAGAAATTACTGTATCGATAATCTATAAATGGTAGAAACAGCCTTTGTTATTTTAATCTGATTTTCCAGATCAGTTATAACACACTAGAAAAATCCAGTGTAAATCCTCTTACAGATACAGAAATACTATAAATACCTACTGTACAAAACACCTATTTTGTTCTCTGTTATTCTAACCCCGCTTGGCAGTTTGAGGGTGTATGGGGTGTGATGAATTATGGCCTTTTATTCCCATTCACTTGTCACTGTGGACCACAGGCCTGTCTCAGTACAACCTCCAAAGTAGCAAAAACATTGGATGGCAGTTCATTTTTGTTGTTCTCTAAAACTATTTGCGGCGCTTCCCATATGAATCAGGGGTCACAGCTTCAGGGTTGATGTGGATCTAAAAGTCCTCCTCATCAGTGATGCACGGTGCAGTCAGTCTCTCACTTCCAGACATATTAGAGCTTGAATAGGTGATAATGTAAAAAGCTAATCATGGCAACACAGACATTCAGTTTTGCCTGGTGTCAGAGGGACTTTTCTCACCCCGATAATGGTTCTTATCCATTTTTAGGTGTATAATTAATTTATTAACATATAATTTCACATAATTTATTAATTTATAAAAAGATGCAGTTTGTCATGTTACAGAGAAGTCCTGAACACTATCCACGTCTAGAAATGTAAAATGACTGTACATTAAGCTTAGACACTAGAAATTCATTTTAAAATAAACATGTCTGTATTAAATACATCCAAATACCAACATTTATGCATTTTTATTTATAAATGTTTTTTGAAAATAAAGAAATTAAAAATTTATATTTCTGACATACAGGTCCCCATGCATGTTGTTGCTATAGAAATTATAATGCATTAGAATTAACACATTTATATAAATCTTGAGCCCGGAGCTACTGCCAGGGTTGCTGTTATAGAAAATTAATGAACACCCATGTGACCAATTAGATTTGGGAATTTTACAGCCCTGTGGTGTAATAAAAAAAATACCTCAACAACATCGCACTCATTATTCAGTAGTAAATATAAACTGTAAAACTTGAAATCCAGAAGAAACCAGTACGAAAAAATATGGTATGGTATGAGACCATAATTTATGGATGACTATAAATCAGTCCTTGAGGTAGGGATGAGCAAATAACTTTATTCATGGGCCATTTCCAGTGCTGTTTAAAGGAAGAGCTGTGTAGTTTTGTAGCTGTAACAGATTTTGCTACCTTTAACAAAGTAAAAGTAAAGGCATCAGGTATTGTGTTTACTTAACTGGTAGCACTTAGAGGCTTGGAGTCTTGTTTATTACACAGAAGAGTATTATTGTATATGTTTATTATTGTAAGGAATACAATATAATGGGCTGTGATGTAATTGGAAAATAATTAATGAGGATAAACTGCAATGTTGGTTGTTTTCCAGTAACAAGGGTTTTATTCCTTACAGAATTTTGCCAAAAAAATATTAATTAAACAATGCAGCTTTTTTTGTTAATAAAAAAATGCATAAAGTCTGTAAAAGTTTGTATGAACAGTACAGCTTTAACTATGATTCATAGAAAGTGTTGATACTGAAGGCTACAAAGAATGTTAATAAATGACTAGAAAAGGTAATGTGCACCTTAATGTGCATTAATATAAACCTACAATTTGCCGTGTAGCATAACACAAGTAAAAATAGTTAAGTAACTACTGTCAGGAGCATTTTGATATAGAAAATTAATCACCATTCACATTTTGTTTGTCAGTGTGATCTGGTGCATGTTTTTTATTTTTTAATAAGGAAAGTGTTGTAGTGTTACCCCTTTTACAGGTTACACTACAACATGAACCTTAGTTTCTAATAAGTCAAAAGAATTTAAAAGATAATCAATAATCAAAAAATTTTTTTACTGACTGAGAACAAAATCTAAAGTCGCATATGAGGCAAAATGAGGAGTCCACTTCCACTTTATTACCTAGAGCACAATCCCACCTAGTGGTTACACTGCAGTAGTACATCAGATTACATCATGGATAAAACCGTGCCAGAGAGGCAGTTGTTGTTTGGCAGTTTATTAAACTCTATTCGCACTTTTCCTGAAAACTCTTGACCTTGGAATAAACACTAATCGTCGAATTTATTAGAAACACCTGTAAACTTGCAGTTATCTAATCAGCCAAGCATGTTGCAGGCACAGAGCTTCAGTTAATGTTCACATTAAAACATTAGAATGAACAAAAGTAGTGATGCCTTATAGCTCTTTATAACTATGGTGTGCAGAAAAGCATCTCACCAGGCACAAAACACTAAATACCAAGGTTCCAACTCCTGTCAGCCAAGAACAAGAATCACTTCATTCAAAGCAGAAAATTAAATAGACCATTTTTAGTGATTGTTTTCTTGGCTTTAGGTTATATTTTATATGAATATAAATTATGATCACAGGTTCTAAAATAATGCATAGCATGTAAACACTGGAATGTATTTACAGTCAGGTCCAAATATTTGGATACTGACAAAATTGTTAGACAAAATCAGCTGTCTAATACAATGCATTTAAGAGTTTTGACTTTCAGCTTTAATTTGAGGGGATTTACATAAATATCAGATGAATGGCATTGCAGCAATTTTTAATTTGTGGTCCAAAAGCAATTGAATAATTGGCTGCTCAGCTGTTTCATTGCCAGTGAGTGTTATACCCTGATCATTTTACTAAGGAGTAATCAGATATAACAGCTACTGATGATATCAGGTAGCATGTACATTTGAAATCTGTTGCTGATAACACTCAATATGAAGTCCAAAGGGTTTCCAGTGTCAGTGAAGCAAGGAATCATTACTTAACATTTGGCGAGGCCAAATCAACTATTTGGTACATACTTAAAAAGAAATTGAAAGGCCCAATCCATTCTTTCCCTCCATATGAAGATTTTTAGGTAATATATCCTCAGTTCGAACAATACTTCAAGATTGAGGTTAAATGTTTGTAGGATTGTAGGAAATTAGAAGTCAAGCTATGGTAGTACTTTAGTGGAAACATTTATGTATGTTAGTGGAAACATTTATGTTCATCTCAGAAAATCACTCAAATATTTTTGTCCTCTATTCCTTTATCCATGCCCTGTCTAATAATTTACACCATGCTGGATTTATCTATTTATTTATTTATTTATTTTTTTGCTAATTTGCATAATGTTTGCAAAATGTACTTTTACACACTACAAGATGATATAATAGTATTTCTGGCCCATCTTCACAAACGTCTGTGTCATACTACTCCTTGTGTGTACCTCAATAATGATTAAAACATTTGTAAACAATACAGCTGATACACATTAATCCATACTGATGAGGCAGAGCCTAATTTACTCAAATAGCTGTAACTCATAAGTTTGGGGTGAGATTGTTTATCCAAAGAGGATGGAGCTAAGGTCAGATAACTGATTTTTGGAACCGTAAATCCAATCAAACCAAAATTGGGTATCTATGCTAATCTGTAGATGGATTTTTTTATGGCGATTACTTAAAAAAAAACATGGCTGCCATCAGCCAGTCAGCCTTAAGTGGGAATTTTCATGTTTGTGCACACAAAAATCTGCATATATATTTGAAAAAGTAAAGTTTATAGTGAATATGTTTAGATTGATTTTATTTAATCCGATAACTGTTTCTCGGGTACTGTATTTCGTAACCGTCTGATCGAGCTTAAATTCGGTATGGTGCATCCATCTGTAACCTCCCCTGGTGGTCCAGGGCAGGATCCTGCATTTACATTGCCATGTCCTGGGGTAGATTCCTAGGGAGTAAATCAACCTAGCCACTGAAGGATCAACTCTCAGTGCCTGTCTGAAGCCTGGATAAAATAGGAAGGTTGTGTCAGAAAGAGCATCAAAACCTGTGCCAAATAAAACATGCAGATCAGATGATGTGCTGTAGTGACCCCGAGCAGCCCCAACAACATCTGTCTGCAAATATGTAAGTGGACTTATGATTAAAAGTAAAAAACAAAAATATGGCTGTTGTCAATTAGTTTTCAGCAGGTGTTTAACATGGCTAGCATTGAACTCCACAAACTTGATTTTTTCATCCGTGATCTCTATTGTTATATATTATGTTATATATATATATATATATATATATATATATATATATATATATATATATATATATATATATATATATATATATAATTTTAGAATAGAGAACAAGTAATTAATAATAATCCAAAACATAATCCAAAAAGTCCTGTTTTTTCATGAACAACCTGTTTGTAATCCCCTACACTGAAAATCACATTTTTTTGTTTGTCTACTCTTTGAATACTTGAGTTAACAAATGTCACCAAGTCAGCATTTTATTTTGGTTTTGTATTCCTTCACTAGTTGGATGTCAAAGAAGGGGAAGGTGTGAATTTGTGTGTGTGAGAGAGAGCAACCACCCTGTCCAATGTCTCCATGATGATAAGAATAGTAGCCATGTTGTTAGTTCTATCTTTCTCTCACGCTCACTCTCTTTCTCTCTCTATCTGTGTGTCTCTCTCTCTCTCTCTGTCTCTCTCACTCTCTCTCTGTTAGTTGGGGTTAAGTGTACATAGTATAAATTAGTTGCATTTAATAATGGCAACAAAATCCTGATCCTGTGTGTGGTCAATATGCTTATGATAAAACATTGAAAAAGACTGCGTGCTACAGCATAACAAAGTCCCCAGCTAACCTGAGCACCATAAGGAACCATAAAGAACCTACACCTTTATTGTGCAACACTCGCCCTGGTCGCGTGCTTGCGGTCACGTGACCGTGTCGTCACTGGAGTCAAGTGACCGAAGCCGTTGGTCTTTAAAGCAGCTTGTTGCAGGGAATTTATACACTAGAACTGTGTTCTTTGTGTGTGTAGATCTTTACTAGCTAACAAAAATGAAGCTCGGCTTTCTGCTGCTCCTGGCTCTTGTTACATGGACAACCGACGCGGTTATTAGGTGAGATTGGTGTTTTTATTCGGCGGCGGATGATGATGATTATGATGATGTTGTTGTTGTGTATAAAAGAGCCACAGTTAGCTTGTTAGCTCGTTAGCTAAAGAGACCCAGGATATGAACCCTGTGTTTATTTGGACTGAGAGCCGCTGTTCTTAGTAACATAAGCTACAGATTATTTCCCTGATATTTGACTCTTTAATTTATCTGAGCTGAATTTCCGTCTTTATGTTGACGTGTGACTCAGCAAAACTCTGTACTAGATTTAGATAACAAGGTCGAATTAGAGTTAGTATTAACTCGATTCCTTGTGTCAACACATTTAGCCAATAAACCTGATTCTGATTTTGTAGCACGAACCTGCATATGAAATAAAACGTACATTTGTCAGTCATTTTAAAAGACTAACGTTCTTTATTTTACTTGTATTAGCTTCGTATAGTTTATTTAACGTTCGACAAACGGCAGAAATTCACACCTTCAAATGTGTTTGTAGCGGAACATAGTCTGACCACAGAAGCACACACACAGTGAGACACAGTGTGAGAGTGACACACACACACACACACACACACGCACGCACACAGTGTGAGAGTGAGACAGACACACACAGTGTGAGTGAGACTGACACACACACACACACAGATACGCACACGGTGTGAGAGTGAGACACACACAGTGTGAGTGAGACTGACACACACACACACACACACACACACACACACACACACACACACACACACACACAGATACGCACACAGTGTGAGAGTGAGACACACACAGTGTGAGTGAGACTGACACACACACACGCACACACACACACACACACACACACACAGATACGCACACAGTGTGAGAGTGAGACACACACAGTGTGAGTGAGACTGACACACACACACACACACACACACACACACACACACACACACACACACACAGTGAGACACACACACCTTGTGTGAGAGATGCACAGACACAGTGTGAGAGAGTGAGACCCACACACAGTGAGAGAGACAGAAAGACAGAGACAGCTTACTGTAAAGTTTATAGTGTTAATTCCATGAATGACTGGATGTCATTTTTATGAGTTTTACAAGTTGCCTTTTATCTTTTATTTTGTTACAAATAAATAGCTAATCCTGCCTTGTGTAAAGCCTTTGCTTTTGAGGCTCATGAGATTTGGGAAATGTTTTTGTTTAATGCAGGGATTTCAGGCAAGAGCTCAAACTGTGCCAGATCTAGATAATTCAGTTATAAGAGACATATTTACTGTCAGCATTATGGAACTGATGTTGTTTTTCCACTTTTGCCATGAGTTTGTTGTGTGTATGGTGTGTGAGTGCTAAATATTTAACCTTTTGTATAATCTGTTACAGGATTCCCCTAACGAAGTTTCGTTCCTTAAGGCGCTCAATGTCCGATTCAGGTCGAGCTGTGGAGGAACTCTTGGCCAGCTCAAAGCAAACAAAATACAACCTGGGCTTCCCATTAAAATCTGGACCAACCCCGGAATCTCTAAAGAATTACCTAGATGTAAGTGTTTACTCTTTAAAACAAACAGTGTTAACTGATCAACACTAACCTGTAGTACTGTACCTTTTGTCCAGGTTTATTAATCTTCTTGACTGTTTAAGTGGGAGGTCCTCTTTATCGTTTTCTGAAGCGCTATCGTTTGGTCTGATGGATTATAGCACATTGAAAAGCTGCAAGAATAATCTGCAAAATAGGACCAATGTTTAATTTATAATTGCACTATTTGTACAATGGCACTGCTACTATTTGGGCTTGGAAATGATGTTGCAATGAATGTTGTGTGTGTACGGCAGAGGAAGTTGTTTCTTTGCTGCATTCTGCAAAGCCTGCAGGAAGGAAGTCATTCAGAAGTTAAACGTTTCACTTCAGAAAATTAGATTTTGTGAATAGGCATGCTAAAGAATTAGCTTTTTATGACTGACTTCTGCAAGCATGATCTTGAATTTTGTTCTGTCATGGTTTTTGAAAGTATTTGATTGTTCGTTTGCTTCTCATGAGATTGTTAGTCATGCTCTCAACAAAAGGAGAACTACCCCAATCTGCTTTGGCAAGCACCTTGGGGTTTTTTCCCCCCCCATGCTGGCAGTTTCAGGCAAACGTTTTTGATGTGGTAAAATTCACTACATTTATACTGACCAGTCAAGCAAAATCTGAGCTTTTGTGTGCTTTTGTTTCCCTTTCCAAGGCCCAATACTATGGTGAGATAGGTCTTGGCACTCCAATCCAGACCTTCACTGTGGTGTTTGACACCGGATCCTCCAACTTGTGGGTTCCTTCTGTCCACTGCTCCCTTACAGACATTGCATGCCGTAAGTCAATACTTGGACACTGCATAAAATAGTGTTATTTGTAGTGTTGGTAAATTATTTATGCTGTTGTTGAATGCATGATGTTGGTCACTGGCCAGTTTGGTGCAAGTTGTGTTTCTGATCTTCCAGTGCTTCATCACAAGTATAATGGGGCCAAATCCAGCACGTATGTTCAGAACGGCACTGCTTTTGCAATCCAGTATGGCTCTGGGAGTCTCTCTGGCTACCTCAGCCAGGATATCTGCACAGTAAGTTTTGTTGTCTGTCTATCAAAATTATTAGTGAAATTACACTGTAGGATAAGGTAAATCTTGGTTTTTAGGTGCAAATATACTTCAAAATACATGCTTGCAGCTGCTACACAAGCAGCATTGTTTTTATAGACAGGCTTCAGTATGTATGTATGTTTGTACGCAAGCATCTGCTAGATTTGTATGCCAGAATAGACAGAATCCAGTCCATCTGGTTTCTAAATTGTGCCGAAAGGTCTCATGATTTCATGCACAGCATTGCTAAACACACTGAAAAGCTCTGTTTAAAACTTTCTGCACTGGGTGTTCTGTCACTATAACAAATTCCTCACATGTGTAAACATGCCTGGCAATAAAGCTCTTTCTGATTCTGATCATCATGATCATGAAATATTTACTAGACAATTCAGTAGAGTAGACTAGACAGAACATGTATGTAGGTTTGTACCTCACAGATGTATCTGAGGTACAGAAGAGAAGTTCGGAGGACATGCACAAGGCACTAATAAAAACACAGGAAATGCATGAAGTTGTGTATATGTTCACATAATTATCTCTTACAAATCAGCCTCTGGGTGGCTGTGTTGTAATGCTGATGTTGGGGGAAAAATCTTCTTGCAGATTGGAGACATTGCTGTACAGAAGCAGATATTTGGCGAGGCCATCAAGCAGCCAGGAATTGCCTTCATCGCTGCAAAGTTTGATGGTATCCTGGGTATGGCATACCCTCGCATTTCTGTAGATGGGGTTCCTCCAGTCTTTGACATGATGATGAGCCAGAAGAAAGTGGAGAAGAATGTCTTCTCTTTCTATTTAAACAGGTTTGCAATGTATTTGTCAGAAACCATGTACATATGATGGTTGATAATTAAGTAAACATGTGACTGAAAGGCTTGACTGAAAAGTGAAGTCAGCAGTGTTGTATATTTGAATCTGCTGAATAAAGAGTGTAGGTTTTTGGTTCAGTGATGGTGTGTCAAATTTAAAAAAGTTTTAGCTACGGTTATCTGATTTAGCAAACAATGATCACATGGCTCTGGTGTATCGTGCTTCTTTTCCCATTGGGCTGACTAGACAGGAGTTAATCATACTGATGAAGTTTCTTTAAGATTGTAAATCTTGTGTACATTTTTTTTTGTACCTTTTTGATATTTAAGTGAGCATGTTGATTAAGTATTGGTTTGTTTGTATGATTCATTGGTAGGAACCCAGATACTCAACCTGGTGGTGAACTCTTGTTGGGAGGCACAGACCCAAAGTACTACACTGGAGATTTTCACTATGTAAACATCTCCCGACAGGCTTACTGGCAGATTCACATGGATGGGTGAGTGCTTTGTCATACTAACTGCAATGTCATGTTTCTGTCTTCCTTTTTTTAAGAGAAAGTGTGTGCAGACCTCGAGTCAGAAACTGTCACATGGTCTAAAAAAATCTACTGGTTTCTCAATACTTTCATTATCTCATGATTGCTGCGGAAGTTTTTTCCCCTATGACTGAATTATTATTATTATATAAATTATAATACTGTATGTACTCATTTATTCACTATTTTTGATCTTTTGGGTACAGTGTGTTTGGAACAAGTTTAGTTTTTACCCTTTCATAAATTGAAGTGAGAAGTTAGCTGGTCTAACAAGTGTGCTGCTTTCTTTTTTTTTTTTTTTTTTTTAATTATTTTAATTTGTTTCTCCCTTTCCTTCTGCCACCAGCATGACCATTGGCAGTCAGCTGAACCTTTGTAAGGGAGGCTGCGAGGCCATTGTGGACACTGGCACGTCTCTGATCACTGGACCTGCAGCTGAGGTCAAGGCTCTCCAGAAGGCCATTGGAGCGATTCCTCTGATCCAAGGAGAGGTATAAACTCCTTAAATGTTTATACAAGACTTGTACTAATGATTTATGTAGACTTGTTTGTGTAAATTGAATTTTAGGTATCCAAGGTTAAACTCTTGTTTATAACAATTCCCTTTTTTTTGGGGTTTTTGTTTCTTGATAGTACATGGTTGACTGCAAGAAGGTGCCTTCCCTTCCTACTATTTCCTTCAATTTGGGCGGACAGACCTACACACTGACTGGAGAACAGTACATTCTTAAGGTCAGTCACATGAGAAAACGGTTTGTTATAAAACCCACTTCTGTGCTCCATTTTAAATGAAAACACAAGTGTGTAGAAAGGTGGTTCTTAAAAAGCTTTTTTTTTCCCTTTCATTTTTTGCTCGAACCACATTTCCTAAATCAAGCAACATACTATCACCACTAGACCGTGGTGTGACTGATTTTCCTCTTGGTTAATTAACTTTTCGTGTTTGTGTGTGAATAGGAGAGCCAGGCTGGTAGAGAAATCTGTTTGAGTGGATTCATGGCTCTGGATATCCCTCCTCCTGCTGGGCCACTCTGGATCCTGGGTGATGTGTTCATCGGACAGTACTACACCCTGTTTGATCGTGAGGAAAACCGAGTGGGCTTTGCAAAGGCCATTTAGGCCCATCAAACTGTATTTAGTCTTTTTGAACAAAGGGTAGGAAAGGAGTCAGAATGGGTGCAAGAAAAACTCAATACTCTCTACTAGAATCATATCAGCTGCTATTATAATATCTGCTTATCAATCTGATCGTATTGTGCTTGCACTGACCTCCTTTAGCTCCCCAGTAGTCCGTTAAATGAGCTTGAAGTTTATAAATCAGGGAAAGAGCACAATGTACTACACATGCTAGCAAAGTAATGACATCTATGGTTTCGGTTTTAATGGATTTTAACAGGGTTTTATGTATTTTAATTTAGTTTTTGTGGGGTTTTTTTTTAGACTTTATTGAAAATACCTGAGTAAATTTGGATCTTTTTTTTTTAAAAATTTAAATAAATAAATACATCAAGTTGTATTTAGATGCTTTTTTTATGTGGTTTTGGGAATGTGCTTTGCATTTGTCTGCTGTGATTGAAAAATTGTAACCAAGATCTTACATAATTACACTGGCTATTATAATTTATACCTTCTCCCAAGTTAACGTGTTGGTCAAACAATAAAATATGTGGACTGAACAAAAAAAACTTGCTTGGCTGTGTTGTTTTTTTTTTTTTTTTTTTTGTTATTTTTAATTGTAATACTGGGGGGACAAAGTGAAAGCATTTTCAAGGAAAATTATTTACATAAACTGCCAAACAGCCATAGAGAGACATTACATAAACAGAAAACAAGATAGCATTTAGGGATATTTTTTTGTTGTTGTTGTTGTTTTTTTTACCAAAAGCATGTTTTGATATTCAAACTATCCTCAGATAAATATAATATATATTTACAGAATACCTTAAAATTTACAACAGCTGCAATGTATAAACAAATTATTAGGCACACATTATTTGAACAATCGTTTTACGTCATTCGTATGGTGCACGTCATAATTGTACCTAATAAATGTAATATTGCATGTTATTTCACATTTGATGCTTACAGTACATTCTAAAAGCTTTCAAAGCTGCTAAGCTGTTTCTAATCGTGTTCATGATCAGTAACTGTCTTTACTCCATACATGATCAGTATTTACAGAATTAAATCCAGAGGTTAAACATCTCCTGTGACCTGAGAGGAAACAGGGAAAGAAAGGGTGTGCACAAGACCTGGGCAATGTGTAGGGCTACAGGTGTTTCTACAGTAGCTATAGATGAAATGCTGTTTTTCATGACAACATAATGAGTGGTAGGGGTAGAGGAGTTGAATTGAAGGGTGAGTGTAAAGATCTGTGCGTTAATACAGGTGAGATGGAATGTTAATTTAGATCACAGATACTGTGGAATGGCAAATGAACTGATTTACGTTCACATGTAAGCCCTGAACTTGAGCTCTGAGAGAAGAAACGTGATTTGCCTTCATAAGTCTGACTCTGGCATATCTGGCATGTCAGCCATGAGATACCCGATGCTGAAATGGCCGTTTGAGGCAGAATCTGCCTGAGTCGTGGAGCTGCTCTGTTTACGGTTCATACTGTTAGGTGGCATGGGAGAAGGAGCGTCACTTGGTGTCTTTCCCTGGAGAAGACTGGTGTCATCTCCCTCCTCTTGCCTTGTTCTGTGAACACTTTCTTTAATGATCCGGCCCTTCTTGTAGGAGATAGAGGACAAGCCACTGGTCTGCTCGTCAATACAGTTGAAATACCGCAACACAAACACCACAGGGACAGGCAAAATTGCAGCGATCACTAGTGAGATACAGACTGCCAGGCCCCACGGAGGATAACCGAGTGATCTTTCCTGAGCCTGAAAGACAAACAGATAATGATATGACTCAAAAAACAAAAGCTTCAATCCTGATTTTAATTATGGATCATCCATTCAGCAAACCCCAGACCAATCCTCAAGCCCTACAAATACATAAAGGACCAACCAGCTCCTGGTTCCAGGCACTGTAGCTGGGAGGATTCCTGCCAAGCTGGTAAGCGCTAACAGACAGCAAGGTTAGCAGCAGCAGAGGAGTAACATACTTCCACATGTAGTAGTAATAACGGAAAGGAGTAAAACCCAGCATGTCCTTTAGATCCTTGAAAAACCTAGAGGAAAATGGGCAGATCTGGTCAGCTAAAGGCTGGGTTAGAGCAAGTGCAAATAATGTAGTTGCTTGTATATTACATTTTACATCTGCATCTTACAACACGTTTTGACACAACCCTTGTTCCAGACTTTTGTAATAGGATGTTACAAATAATGGTAGAACCGTTTCCTCGATTGTGTTTGTTTCACTTTGACTGGTCATCATTAACTGTTGACAACTGTGATGTTTTTCTCTGCATAGCACCCTATGGACATTCTGCATTAACCAACAGTTAACCTACACCTTTGAGCAA
This sequence comes from Tachysurus fulvidraco, assembly GCF_022655615.1. Taxonomy (NCBI): domain Eukaryota; kingdom Metazoa; phylum Chordata; class Actinopteri; order Siluriformes; family Bagridae; genus Tachysurus; species Tachysurus fulvidraco. Next base: position 18,039,277 of record NC_062530.1, on the reverse strand, counting down.
AACACAGAAAAACACCTTCCTTGCAAGTGACATACTTGTCAGTGCCATAGACCCAGGCTACAGCCACGTTTTCCAGAACGACTACGATGAGGAGAGGCAGCGTAGCAGAGTAGTCATCAAACATGGATACAAAGTAGTTGCCTGATCGCTGGACAAATATTAGACCAATACTGAATGCCAGCAAACAGCAGCCGACTGTAAGAAGGCCAGAGGAAGAGCATGTGAATGACGGTGTTCACTACACCATAAAACGTGTACAAGCATGTGTGTGAAGTCTGAGCTTGACTCTAACCTGTCAGGTATTCCTTGCGCACTTTAAAAGTATCCACAAGGGGTGTGATGATGCCCTCGATTGTGCCAAACATACTGCCCAGCCCCAGGTTCACCAACATGAGGAAGAACATGACTGACCAGAAAGGAGAGGCAGGGAAGTGGGTCATGGCCTCAGTGAAGGCGATGAAAGCGAGTCCTGTGCCCTGCACTGCCTGAGAAACAGAGAAAGAGAAGCAGCATATTTACTAACCATTTGCTTTATAGCATTTTTCAGTATGTATGGAAAAGCCTGTAAAGAATATACAGAATGATTCTCAAAATAAATCTGCTGTGGTGTATAAAGAGTATGAATTTAAGACAATCACATTCATCATGCTGAACTCATTATTACATTAATATCATTTAGTATCACTGTTGTCTCACAAGTAAATGAAAATTACAAGTGATGCAATAAGCTACAGTTCTCTGTGATGAACTTCAGAATAGATTAAAGTTTTTAGCAAAATATCATGAGCAACAACTGGATGCATTCGTTTCAATGATCTTTGTGCTGTATCATTTCCTGGTATACTAAGGCCTTCTTTAAAAACATTTTTAAGAGCTATCTAAAAATATAGATAATAAAATACATATGAAAAGTTTAGGAAAACATTTCTAAAATGTTGGAATGCATTTATGTAAAAATACCCTATGTATAGAGGGTTTGGGGACATGCTGTACAACTACAACAGAAGACCAAACTGTGTTGCTGTCTGGAATAAAGGTCAAATCATGTGAGTAGTTTTGTCTTTGTGTGTCAGCAGGAAATTAAAGCATCACCCTAGCAGACACCAACCACACACCACTGGTTCAGCCATGTGAGAGAGCCATTTTAAAATATCTTTGTCTGTCCACATTAATGCTGATGCAAGTCCTGTGCAGCAACTTGATTGGACCTTTTGTCAAGCACTTTATAGTCCTCATAATTCACCAATTCACCCACCATCACTCAGTCACCGTCACCCACCAATTCACTCACTCACCGTCACTCTCACTGTCTCACACACCATCACTATTTTGATGTGTTGGATGCTGCTGCTGGGAAAAAGTCTAGACTGTTTTGTTCCCAATGTGTTTGCCTGACAGACAGAAAACCTGAACACATACAGTAGTTCCTCTGCCACCTAGTGGTGAATAAATACATTGATACAGCAGATGAAAGCTGACCAGAAGGATGAACATTCTATTCCCTCCACAGCTCCAGACTCTCTGACAGCTTTTACTTTGTTGTTATTTTATTATTATTATTTTTTTAGTCATTTCGACTTGTTGATAGTTTGAGGAATTACTTCTAAGTTAAATCGGCTTGAATATAGTCAAATTTGTCTCGTCAATTTTTGAGTTCATAAAATTGAATTCTAAAATTTTCTGCCAATAGGATTATGCTATTTGTCATTTGTAAATAATATCTAGGTTTAATAGGTTTAATAATCTTATATTGGGTATATGAATGAAATATTAAGAGACATAAAGAAATAAAGATTAAATGTTTGATTATTGGTGCTGTTCTGGTGTTATACATGGCACTGGAGCTTAAATCCTGTTTCAGTTTCTTGTCATTCTATCTATACGATACAACTGATACAACTAATGCGATTGCAGGCTTGGGTGAATTTGCAGCTTTCATATGAATCAGTTGGTTTGGGTGAGTATATCAAAATAATAAACTATCACAGCAAAATCATGCACTTGTATGGGGCAGTTTTAGAGGCATGATTAATTATTTCCATAATTAATTTATTCATTCATTCATAAAAATGTTAACCATGATAGAAAGGATACCGGATGATAAAATCTGTTATATTTACTATATTTACTGGATGGTCCAGTAAATGATTTACAGCATGTTCTGTGTAGGCATCCTGAGCTACTGAAGTCCTACCTTGTTAAGCTCCTCGTTGATATCACAGCTCTCCAGTCCCAGGCGAGGATAATCATTTTCCATGACGTCACGGATGATGCTGGTCATAAGATGATAGTCTTCTGTGCTCACACGGCTTAAGTTGACGTGATGAGGAATGAGGTTAGCGTTTACCTCGTTGCCGAGGTATCCAACAATCTTTTTTGTGTTTCTGCAATTAAACATAACACAAAAAAAGTTTGTGAGGCTTTCCAGGTCATCTCATTACCACCACTGCAGAGAATATTAAACACTGTTTAGATGAAGAACATCGTTTAAAGGAGCAGATCACATAGTATTGCATTAGATGTTGCTTGTAAAGCATCTGTCCTGTTTGCCGTTTTCCTTTTTTAAAAATAAATAGTGCAGTAAAATTCTGCAGGATTGTGAAATCGTTCAGACGTACACATCACCTGCGACCATTTTATTATGTACGAATGATTGTGAACTCACAATTCGACACACTTGGCGTTCATGATGTTGGCTTTAAAGCCGAGCACGGCGAACACCACGAGCGTGGCCAGCACAGACGTGAAGAAGTTGATGAAGGAGACGAGAACGGCGTCAAAGTGGCAGTTGTTGTTGCGCTTGTTGTAACTGGAGAAGGCAATGACACCACCGAAGCCCAAGCCTAGAGCGAAGAACACCTGTGTAGCAGCTTCACGCCACACTTTGGTCTCCAGCATGATCTCCAACTGATGCAGAACCCAAACAAAAACACACTTATTACAGTCTCATCTGCACTATTACCACAAACAATACTTTTGACTTCCATAAAGTTGAATAAATCTCTCCTACAAAACGTTAATCTTATATTTAAAAATAAAATAATTCTTATTTTTATTTACTCCTCTTTTTTTTAAGAGAGATTCTTATTTAATTATTTTGGAAGGAGTTCCCAGAGTCGATAGCAGAGGTGAAGTTTTTACCAGGTTTTCAGACAGCAAAATGTTTTACTTTTTTTTGATCATCTTAACCTTTGTCTTATTACATTTAAGAGTAAGAGGAATGTGTCCTTTGTTTAATATCTAAAAAAAAAGTGGCTTAAAAAGAATAAAATACTTTAGGATGATTGCACTAACCTGTAATTTATTGGCAACAGTATGGCCAAGTGTTTTATTTCTTACATAAAAACTACTTTGACACATTTCTAATGTTTTTCTGGACATCCTTAGACCTTTATTATTAAGAGTGTAAGGACTGTAGTCTGAAATTTGCATTACATTATCATAGACATTATGTAGAGTTATGAGTAAACATGTCTGCGGTAATCATACGCTATAGTAGATGGGGTGCACATCAAACACTTGCGCATTTCTATAATATGACAATAATCTAACCGTGTCATGTTGCACCAGTGAATGATGATGGACCGGGCAGGACTTTGCCGTTTCCATAGCTACTGTCACTGTTTTCTGGCTATTCTGTTAGGCCATGCAGCGGAGCACATGGAGGAATTGATGATGAACAATTTGTCTATGATTGTCCTAAATCAGTGATGTTGTTGCATTAGAGCTTCAGCTTGGTAAATTAATTCCACTTAATCGCGGTTTGTGGTTTAGTGATTCTGCATAAGGTTTACAAATTGTGTGCATACTAAAATACATACACGGCCAGCGGGGGGCTTGTGTCTCTCACCTTGGGGGTAAACATGTGGATGATGCCGTCAACAGAACCTTTCAGTAGCAGAGCCCTAACCAGGAAACAGATTAGCACGACATATGGGAAGAGGGAGCTGAAGTACATCACCTGCAACCAATCAGAACACAGCATTTCATTTCTCACCATTAAGCTTTCACAAAAATAAAGCAAGATGTAATAGCCTATTAAACAGAACATTGTATGCACAGGGGAACAATGATTAAGCACCAGAGCTGCATTTATGTATACTTAATGTAAATTTGCCCGTCCCTGAAACAGCCTGATTTTGCACAGTGAATATTACATATATTGCACAACCACAATGCACACGTCTGCAATTTATTCCAAGACAGTCACGCTATCATTCTGCTGCTGAACTTTTATATTAGATTTTTTCCCTTACCTATTTGGATATAATCCTATTTTATGTAACTTCTATTAGCATTTTCATGTGACGAAGATTCTCGGTCATCCAGGTGCAGTTATCTGGAAGCTGAGTCTCATCAGCTGGACCACTTTCTTGTTAGATGGAAATGTTAAACTTATATGAGCAGCTTCCCCTCCCTGGTCTCCTCATGTCACCAATAAAATTTTATTTGAATTTGAACTTGAACAGTATGTATGTATTGCCAAAAATGCCCTGTAGAGGGCAGACCATCCAATTTTTCCTTCTCCTAATCCATCCATCTGTTTTCTGCACTGCTAATCCTACACAGGATTCTGGTGAATTGGAGTATATTCCCAGGGGATTTGGGGCACAGGGTGGGGGATATCCTGGCTGGGGTGCCAAACCATTGCAGGAAATGATCACACACTTGATTTAGAGATGCCAACAACCATCGTACATTGAGTGAGCTCCAAAAGTCTGAGCCCAACCAGGAATATTGAACTTTTCTATTTCTAGGCTTCTATTTAATTGTAAGCAAATTTGTGATATTGGCTTTGTACTGTTAACTGCTTTGTACAAATGGTCCGATTTTCCTCAGGATTCATTTCTTCTATCGAAGCATGTGTTCAGATGACACATTGAACTCGATCGAAAATGCATCATATGATTTTACACAAACTTGTGAAGTCCATGCCAGCTCGAGTGTATGCTGTCAATAAAACTAAAAAGGGGAAAGCGCAGATATTCATACTTCCAAAATTCATGTCATGATTTCAGAAAGTCTGCTTTTTACTCAATAGGAATGAAAATTGTTGTATTAAACTAGAAAAAATGTAACAGATATATTTTACACACATGCTTAGAATTTTGGTCCCAACTATTTACATAGCTTAAATAGTGTAAAAGATAGAACCATTAAAAAAATAAAATAATAATAATAATAATAAAGTAATGCTACATTTTAATATTCTTTTGTACTTAGGGTAATCGGATTGTGCTGCAAAGTATGGACATAGCTAGTCATACGTGTATATCAGACCCATACTGAGCTACACTTTATGAAGTACTGTACTACTGGCCAAACCAAAGAATTCTGGGCCCCTTAAAGTCCCTTTAAAAACACCCCCTCCATCACCCAACCCCCCGAAGGCCCTCCCAAGCCCTCTTAGTCATACAGTGTGATTGAGTACACACCAGTAATCTCTCATTATCCTTAATCATTCACTACAATATTATTCATTAAAACAAAGAAAATTCTTTACTTTTTCAGTAATGATGTAAAAGTGAAGCACCTGCTACAAACACAAGTTAACAAAGCCGGCAAATCCTTCAGCACTGGAAGCCTGTACAATAAACCTGTTTCTAGTTCTTTCAGTTAAAACATTTCCCCCCCTCATTCTGATAGTTGATGTGAATATGTACATGTAATTTTATGTGTATAGCACTTTTTCCAATAGACATCGTGTCAAAGATATGCTACAGAACATGTTTACATTTACAGCATTTGGCAGACGCCCTTTTATCCAGAGCAACTTACAGTACATTATCTCATTTTTATACAACTTAGCAATTGGGTTTTAGGGGCCTTGCTTAGGGGCCCAGTGGTGGCAGCTTGGTGGACCTGGGATTGAACTCACAACCTTCTGATTGGTAGCCCAACATGCCCACATGTTACCAATACCTTAAACACTAGGCTACCACATGCCCACATGTTTATGTACATTTATTCGAATTTATCCCTAATGATCAAGCCTGAGATGACTCTGGCAAAGCAAAAGTCCCTTAGATGGTATGAGGAAGAACACTTACGTGGAACCAAACTCAAAAGGGAACCTCATCCTCGTCTGGGTGACACCAGAGAGTGTGAATATAAATTATTATAAACACTGGACAATGTGACAGAGCAGGATTACAAATAAAAATAAAATATTTATATTAATATAAAATATCCTTTTTACAGTCATATAGTTAGCTGGAGTTGTGAGCAACTCATAAAAATCATCATTTGTGTAAGTCCCTGAGTGTAAGTCAGGGAAAAGATTCATTAAAAAAGACTATATTTTTTCTGTGTAAAAGCAAAACAAGGACTCTGAGGGGAAAAGGGGAAAAAATGGAAACTCATAACTGATTACATGATGAGATTTACATGAATTTAACAAGATTTCACGGTTCGCCGGAGTTCACTCATATACTTCTGGGAGAAATTTTCAAAGCAATCTGCCAAATGATCTACTGCTTCCTAAGCCCCAAGTTTCCCTCTAACAACATACTGTACATGGAAAGCGGCAATGCATTGTTCACTTTGCTAGTGAGAACAAGGCGCGAAAAACCATGGCAACTGGCAAGGTTTTTTTTTTTTTGGTTCTCTTTTTAGCACATGCCCTTCACACTTGTACAGAATGTCAGGAGAAAAGCACCTCCATGTTGTTTTTTTTTTTCTTAAAATACGCTTTAGTGGAAACTCTGAATGGAACATTAATATTCTTTTGTTGTTAATCTTCAAAGACCTTGCTGAGTCCATTCAGTTTCCAGCAGAGTCCAGGCACAGAGTTTCTCTGCCATGCTGTCAGATTGAGGCCCACACTGAGGTGCCGAGGCCACAGTCACACTGCAACAAGCGGCCTAGGAGGACGTGAATAAACAGCGCTTGTTTTTTGATGATTCAGCTGTTGTTTTTTTTTGTTTGTTTTTTATAAACATTGCTCTTTAAAACAAACAAACAAAAAACTGCAGACTTTAAAAAAATGTGACCGGGCACTAGACAAAATATAATAGTGATGAACTGAAATTCAGAACACAAAGGACCAGTAATTAAATAGTCTGATACTGAAAATCTATAATTGTTTTTTTTTTTTTCATTTTACAATGTCATATAAAATACACCATTAAGTATACAAACATATTACACAAAGAAAAAAATTTAATTCTTACAATATAATAATAAAAAGATTATTCAACAAATATAAATCTTGGCAGGCATCAGACTTATGCTAGGAACTTGCTGCTGTTAAATTTGACCATTCATTCATTAAATTCATCAGATTACTGATCCGTATGCTGCACTATAAACAGGCCAGGATTTCATTCTGTAGTGTAGTATAATAAGAAAGAGTTATAAGAAAGTATAACTTGTGTTAAAACTGATTATCAGCTCATCGTACCTACTAGAATGAACGTGGTGAATTTTGTGGTGATTAATTATAGACAGCATGCAGTGAAAGAAAACCTCCTGCATTGTCTGGTCTTAAAGACAAAGCCAGACTAGGACAGGATGCCATATCTCCACCGCACAGTGAGCTACACCGAACAAACCCCGAAACACTGCCTATGATGAATTCTAATTGGTCTGCCTGCTTTGGTTTGCTTGATGATGAGCAGAACAAGGACTGGAAATCGTGGCATTACATTTCAGTGACCATCACCTGCTATTTGATGCTACATGACGTTTGGTTATTAAATGGGATTCCTTTCATTTAGATAAATCCTGCTGTGTCAAGTGTTTAAGTGCCACTTACAAATGGGAAAGACGAGAAATTAGGAGAGAACTGATGTCAAACAGCCCAGATATAAGACACCACACGCTCACGTGGATCATATGAAGGACTGAAGGCTTCAGGCATGACTGAAGTGAGCTGCTAAAAGCGAAATAAAAGGTCACAATTCCCTGATTGCATGTTTCATCACAGTACTGCCACTGCCTTATTAATGCTTTTACAATCATGGCTGTTTTCTAAGAACAGACACTCTGCACTTTGGGCTCTTTTCATATTCATTACTTTCTTTTAAGTTTTAAAAATATTGAGAAAAATATTTTATTCTAGTCTTTTTTCCTTTCTTACTTCCTGTGCTTCCTTCACCTTACAGTTGTAGCTCAAACAGTTAAGGCTCTGGGTTGTGGATCAGAAGGTCAGGGTTCAAGCACCAGCACTGCCAGGCTGCCAATGAAGGCCCCTTGAGCAAGTCCCTTAACACTCTCTGCTTGAAGGGCATTGTATCAAGTGACAATATAAAAGCTTCTTCTAATAAAGTATATTAAACTACAATCATCATTTGCTGAGTTAAACTTTATTTTGCACTGTGTGAATGTGCAATGTAAACCACCTTGACCCTGCCCAGAATAAAATATAGTTCCTGATGGCAAATGGACAAAAGAAAAGTGCTAAAGGTACTATACATTTCTATGCAACATTCTCAGTTCAACAAATGTGGCCTTTCCTTGCTTTTCTGACCACGACTACCTCTTATAAGAAAGAAAGCACGGTCCGGAAAGAACCGGTTCGGTGCAGGGTTTCATTATAGCCAGGCAGAAGCCACACTCGAGTCTACTGCAAGATCAACTGATTAAACAGGCGGAATCAGGTGTGGCTCCTGCTTGATTGTTATGTAAACCTATAAGCACTACTGACATTTCCGTTTATGAGCACTGTTCTTTATGTCTTACCTTCCCTGAGGACTGAATGCCTTTGATCATGGCCAGACACACCATAGACCACGCAGCCAGCAGGCACAAAGTCATCCTCCAGTTGAGTCCTCCACCCTCTGAGATGGAGTCGGATATGTCCAGAGCCTGACGGTACCAGTAGTAGGTAGTGGCTGAGCTCTTCTCGCACTCGGGCACCACATCTAAACAAAATGTGTGAGCAAGATGGAGGTTGATTAGAACTTGGTGTCCTATTTGACATTTTTTTTTACATTATTGCTGGATATAATATTTACTCTATATTAATGTGTGTATTGGTTTTATAAGAATGGAAACATTAAAGTGCGATCTCACATGTGGTGGTCTTGTTTTTGACCAGAGGACACTCATGCCAGGGCAGAGGCTGCTGGAAGGACTGTGAGAAGTAAAACAGGCTCCAGCCGATGATGACATTGTAATAAAGAGCTACAAAGAAGCACACCTGCGAGGGCAGAGGACACATGAAACTCACAAGATGCAGTCACCAAATGCCTCATTAGCCCTCCATGATAATTAGATTAATTAGCACACTGTCTCTCAGGCAATGGCTTTGTCTACCTTTTTTTGCCAATTTTTTATCATAGACCAGACAAAAAGAAGAATGCATACAGGCTTCCAGACGGAACCTCTATGCTAAACTAACCACACAGCTGGCAAAGCCGATGCCACCCAGTCGAGGGCTGATGTAGTTCCAGACACCGATGCTGCCACGGCGAATACGTTGGCCCACGGCCAGCTCCAGGAAGAACAGCGGGATCCCAATCAACACCAGCAGGATGAGGTAGGGTACCAGGTAGGCTCCTGTAAAACACATAGGGAAACAGGAAAACTTTTATAAATCTAATAGAAAATAAGTAACAAAGTGCATTTTGGTGCAGTTCAATATTATAACAAGGTGATGGCACATTACTTAAGTAATTGAAATAATTAATAATGTTTTTCACTTAAATTCTAGTAGCTATAAACTGTCTTGAGGTTATAATTACAGAAAAAATGGTTGGAAAACTTGAACAGCTTTACCTCTAACTGTAAAAAACTTCTATCACTAGAGACTCCTTGAAAATCTTAAAAATGTGGATTGCAATAAAATTTAAAGTCCACTCAAGCTGATAATGTAGAATACAAATGTATTAGGATAACCCTGTTAATAGAAAACTGGGTGTTTATAGACAGGTCCAGTGCCAGAGACATACTAGAATACTAAATCAACACCTTCTGACCGATCAGAATACAGTATTAACCAATGTTGTGCTAATAACCACTGAGAATTAAGAGATGCCTATCAGTGTACAACACATTTGGAGGGAACCAGAGTGCCCAGAGTGAACCCCTGAAGCATGGAGAGAACATGCAATCTCCATGAACACAGGACAGAGGCGGGAATCGACCTCCCAAATCCTAGAAGTGTGAGGCAAACATGCTAACCAATAAGCCACCATGCCCTCCTGTACTATACATATTTACCAGACAATTCAGCAGATACTTTACTATACATGCAAAATCCAGCGTTTGGCCACAGAATTAGAGCTAAATTAATCCCTGAGGACAGAAACAGTTCCAGAAACTAAATCTAATCCAATTTCAATATCAATGTTAAGAACACTGAGAATTCTGTTGCCGTAATTAAACAATGAGTTTTTTTCCAGCTTGTTTAAAAGAAGTTCCATAATTGACAGAGGAAAGAACATTCCTTTTCTGATACCCCTCAGCAAGAGACAGTATTCGAGTACAAATAAAACAAATAAAGAGGCTTAGCTGTTTTACTGTCTCTGAGAATTACAGTATTTGCTCGGTTTGGAAAAGGAAAGGCGTGCTGTTTCTCTTCCTCTTTCAGCAAGTGAAAGCTCGTTACGGCATCCACACGCCTCTCTTACCATCGTCTCATTCAGAAGGTTACCTCTATTTGCATCAGGGACGGCACGCTCGGTTTCCGTTTCAGTCTAGTGCTCATCCGTTCCACTGGGTTTCTGTTGTAGTGTCATATTTTTAACATTTAGTTTATAAATCAAGCCAGTTCAGGTGAAGTGGATATGGACATCTGAAATGTGATAGGCTTTGGTAAATAAGCCAATGATTAAGAACGTTTAAAATATAAGAGGCCTAAGAAAAGAGCATCATTTCTGTTATTAATACTGGATCTAATATTCATTAAAAAAAGGCAGTATAGAAGTTCCCATTAGGGAAGATCTACTTTAGATTACTGAAGTCTAAATATTCATGTAGAGCTTGAGAGCTTTCATGTAGCAGGTGACATCACATGCCTGACCAGGTTAAGAACCATGGTGCTAAACACAGTAATACAGCAATATACATAGATCTGCGTAATTGGCCAATACAACAGACTTTAGATTTATACAGTGCACAGCTAAACTGAAACTGTTGAGAAATTAAATGAACACTGTATTACTCAGCAATGTACATCATAAAATTCTAATGAGTACTTCTCATTCCTATTACGCATACATCATGGTTTCAGTAACAATGACCCATGGAGCTATGTGACACCCTTTTAATCATGCCAAGCAATTACTCAAACAAATTTCTAAAAATTATTTTTAAATATTATATTTACATATTTTTCTTATCATTACTATTCAAAAGGTGATCGAGGTGCTGCCTGGTGTGATGGTGAGCAGCCAGTGTTTAGGGAAAAGACAGCAAGTACACAGAGAGACAGATATTGCCACACACACTGCTTGGCCTCTTTAATCTAATTACAGACCAGCGCAGCAGGGCAGCCGCACTCGCTTATAACGACCTGGAAAACATGACATGGACCTTACTCTGATTGCCTTTGTGCTGCTTCATACACCAAAAAATGTCTTTTTGGCTGACTACACATGCATAGCCAGACGAAATGCATGTGCCGTCATTAAAAATACTGCAAGCAGGCATTGTAAGCAAGACAGAATGGTCTTTAAATCAAGCCAAAGTAAACAGAATTAGACATGAGTAAGCATGCTGTAACTGCTGTACATCACTGTCAGAGATGTACGTAAGCAGCGACACACCTTGCTTTGTAGACACGGCACATGACGTGACAGTTTCTCAAAGTTGCATATTAAAAAGACTGATTTAATGCTTTCAAGACAATTTAATGCTTTCAGGACACAGTGAAGCTACACACTGGTTCGTGACAGTGCAGTCCCCTTGACCAAACAGTGAAGTATCTTACAAGTAAGAACTTTCTATAAACACCAGGGATGTCCAGTTTTGTTCAGAAGAGGCCTGACCCGGGTGCAGGTTTTAATTCCAACCAGGACGCCACACGTGATATTGTACTGAAAGCCCGGTTCAACTGAATAAACAGATGGAATCTGGTGTGGATCATGCTTGATTGTAATAAAAACCTGCATTTGCACTAGCCCTTTTGCAGAGAAGATCTGACACCCTGAGTGATTTGACACTCACCTGTCACTTTAATAGGAACACCTGTATGTTTTACTGTAGCAGGGGGGTGAAGAGCATCTGTTACATGATCATATGAAATATCAGAAGGGAAAAAAATGGGATCTCTTGAGGATCTTTGGCCATAGCATGGTTGTTGATACCAGACAAGCTGGTCTGAGCAACAATCTATAGTTTACACAGATGGTGTGAAAAAATAATCACCCAGTGAGTGGCTTCTGCAAAAGAATGGCCACACTGCTTTAAGAGCAAATCAAATAACCTCTCTTTACAACCATAATGAGCTGAAAAGCATCTCAGGATGATCACATTGAATCAGATGGGCTACAACAGCATTAGACCACACTGAGTTCCATTCCTGTCAGCAAAGAACAGGAATCAGATGCTACAGAGAGCAAAGGTCTTACCCAAAACTGGACTGCTGAAGAATTAAAAAACATTAAAATAAAAATTTATTCATAAAAATTTTTTCCCCCACTTCGTTTGACCTTCAACTGAAATGGAACCCAACATGGTCATCTGCTGTGGTCACTGCATGTGCAATTGTTTTGTGCAGCTGAGGATAATTTATTGCAGTACCATGTGTTGTAAAGTGTGGCATGTTTAGTTACTCTATGGCCCTGTTCACACTGCAGGTAAAAGTGGCCCAAATCCGATTTTTTTGCGGCCAAGTGACCAGATCAGACTTTTTCAGGAGTAGTGTGAACACTCAAATCACTTCCATATGTGGTCCTAAATCAGACCCAAATCTGATTTTTTCCAATGTGGCCGCAGTGTGAACAGCCAAGGTGCAATTGATGCGACTTTTACGTCAATCTACATGGACATTCGTCACAATTATGCGCCGGGCGTAGACTTTTTTTGCTTAACACACACGTTACCAGTCACGTTTGTGTCACGTTTTCGCCGGCGCAAAAAAAAAAGTTTTGTTTTTTTTTGCCGGCGAAAACGTGACACAAACGTGACTGGTAACGCGTGTGTGTTAAGAGTGTTATATAAAGTGGTTACGTGAACCAGCTCATAATGTTTGCATTGAATACATCACATTACTTCCTCCATAACCTCGCCAAAATTTTAGCGCATCGGCGTGCTGCGTGTGACGTCATTGTTATTGTTTGTTTGCGCATGTCAGTTCGAGGCCGCAAACAGTTCACACTGGTATCTGATATAGGTCACATTTTAAATGGTAATTTGAACAGCCAAAAAAAAAAAAAAAATCAGATCTGAGCAAAATATCCGAATTGAGCATTAAGACTCAGTGTGAACGTGGCCTATGTTTCAGTGCAATCTTCAGTGATGCGGCTAAATAGTTCCTAGGTTCTCTTTAGGTTTGATATGATCAGCACTAGTATTGGCAGATTTCCATTCATAAATCAACAGCTGACACTTACAGCTACTATGCCATGGTGCAAAAAGACTTCATTGATGCATCAACACGGACATTACATTTTTATTATAAATGTTAAGGTGTGACATTGAGAGTGTGAGTGATTTATTTCTTAAATTATTAATTGATTCATTCATTCATCCATCCATCTTCAGTAGATGATTTCCCTGGTCAGGGTTGAACAGGTGTTTATTCAATACTTATTAGTAATTTCAACTCTGTAAGAGTTAAAATACAACCCTGCAGATTTTTTGGTCAACTTACCACCCCCATTTTTCTGGCACAGGTATGGGAACCTCCAGACGTTGCCGAGGCCCACTGAAAAGCCCACTTGCGCGAGGATGTACTGGAGTTTGCTGCTCCATGCAGGGCGTTCCTCACCTTCATCTTCCTCTTCTGGATCATCAGAGCCGTCCTCCACTTGTCGCTCCTCACAGCTGGCTGCGTTTCGCAGGCTTACTGTGCTCTTCTGAAACGGCTCATCACATGCATCCTCGTTGGAAAGCAGATCTTTGGCAGACTCAGTGACATCATCGTCAAGCTCTCTCTTGACGGATCTGCTGTTTTTGGGCATTTGATAAATCACTCGTTCCTAAGGGGTGAAAAGTTTTTGGTTTGGGTTGAAGGGCAGGAAGCGTGCCTGAACAATCTTAAATCTCTTCTTCAAAATCACGTGCTTCGAATGGAATATTAACGCGATGTCATGGAGAGAAGTGATACTTATGTCCTCATTGTTACATGACAGGCTGTTGGGATAAAGAATAAAGAACAATGAACTCCTTCTAGACCATGGTACACACCACCTAATTTACATACTCATCTCACAGAGACGAACGCTAGAACAATGTGATTAAACTCTACATTTCCTTGTTGCTTAGGTGTTACAATTAAGGATGCATCTTTTGCATACATCTAGTAAGTATCTTCTAACAGCAAATAAATATAGTGTACTTTAAATATATATTTTATAGGAAGGAAATATATGGCTCCACATCAGGTTGCATTATTACCAGCCCAGAACAGAAATATGACACTACAAAGAGCACAGACTCACCAAAACCAGACAGGTGAAGACTGGAAAACGTCCAAAATGAACTGAAGCTCTTGACCTGCATAAGTATCATATTACACATAGATCCCTGGCCACGTGATTGGCTGATTGGATAATTGCATGAATGGGAACAGGAACGATTGTTATTAAAACAACCCCAAACTGTTTTTTTTTTCATCCTCTAAACATTTGTAGTTTGCAATTTTTTTTAATTATAATTTGGTCCAATAACCAAGACCAGCCCTTTCCCACCATCTCAGGTAATAGATAGCTTGATGATTAATACTTTTTTCTTTTTTTTAATGAATCTGGAGAACATACTGCGATGCACTGTTTTGTGATCTTTGTCTTCTACTGTAACTGGTGTGTATTAGACATTCAGACTCACAGTATTAGTTTTGTTCGGAAAATCTGCGTGTTCACGCGCGCTTTAATAATTGAGCTTCCCCGGTCAAACACGAGCTCATTTGCATAAGACCCCAAACACGGCCAGCGATTGGTTAATTCTCTCACGGCGGCGACATAAAGGGAATAATGATCTTAGGAAAATGATGATGATGATGATGATTATTATTCCAAATTGTATATCAGTTCAGAAACATCATGCAATTTTACAAGTTGAAGGTTCCAAAACAATCCAGTGGTACGATGAACCTTCTTCTGGTCTCCATCTCTGCTTAAAATGCGAATAATAAAGCTTTATTTCATCTATATTAACCTCCATTAAATACACACTCACTAGATTTAATCACAGTATTTTTTTAACCAAACCTATGTGCAATTCCAATATAGAGAATAACCTAGCATTTTAATGCCAGTGCCCAGACATGTGGTATTTCATCATACACTGCACCCACTCTACACGCGCATCCATTCCTATCTGGTCGAAATGAGAAATCTAATACAATAACAACAATAATAAGGAAAACAATATAAATGGTTACCTTTCCCGGATAAAGAAATGTCCAAGGCTATTCGCGTTGTCCTGTATATTTAGTAAATGATGCTTTCTGATGGCTCACATGCGCCTCGCGCTGCTCTCCTCTCATTTAGATGCTTCACTGCTGCTGCCGGTGTTGCTGCTTCGACTTGACTCTCGTGCTTCTCCTTGACTGACAAAGCACATCCTTAAAGGGGTGTCATGACGATTAAATACACACATCGAAAAAAAACTAGGCGTTATTTTCAGCATGGGTAAATAAGTCAAAGATCTGCTTGGCTGGGTGTATTTAATCAAACCATTTCTAGCGTGTCTTTACGAATGATTTGCTTTGACAAACGATATTTGTAAATGTAACCCCCCCATTTACCAAAAATGGTTCCGGTCACTACAGAGGGCCGTGTGCAGGACACAGCTAGGGATGTTGAGATGGAATTATTACTATGGAGAGGAGTTTATTTATTTCTGTCATTATTGAAACGATGCATGATGTAAGATTAAGGTTTTTTTGTTGTTGTTGTTTTTTTCATGCTACTAAATTATTAAACCAATTCCCCCCCCCCCCCTAGGGGTTTTAGATGACAAAAGAAGGCGCGCGCATGAACCAAATGATCCAAATGGCGCGTGCATGATGTCTTTTTATAGCTTATCAACAATAATCTTGAACAAATGTGTTGATTTTTTTATGTGAGTTTTGAATAAATAAACATTATACACTGTATTTCAGAAAGAACAAACATTTCTTTCTTGTCACTTGTGGTTTCATGTCATTGGAAGCAATATTTATATATATATATATATATATATATATATATATATATATATATATATATATATATATATATATATATATATATATATAGTGATGCTTTTAATTCATTATAGGCTTTTAATTCATTATATCTTCAGTACCAAAATTATACCAGAAAGGCTGGGTACGCGGTAAGAGAATAGACCCAAAGAACTCATTCAATCACTTTTTGTCTTATTTATCATCATTAAGAGTCATTTAATATGATGAAATAAAATCATATAGGATGATATTAGGTTGTTGCTAACTAAATATCAGGTCAGTTATACATCATGTATTTTTTTTTTTTAATTGATTGTACACTGTATGGCCAAAGGGTTGATGACTCCTGATAATCATACTCATATGTGCTTGCTGAACATCCCATTCCAGATTTATTCCCCCTTTAAGAGCCTCCACTCTTCTGGGACTCTTCTCTACTCTTTCAATTAGATTTTGAATTGTGACTGGGGTATTAATGTTCATTCAGCCACAATAGCATTAGTTAAGTCGTTCGAGGAGGCCTGGGGTGCAGTTGACAACACGGTCCATCCCCAAGGTGTACAGTGGGGTTTCTGCATGTTAAAAATCAGATGTCGAATCTTACTCTTTGTATCATCTTACCTGCTGATGAACATTGTATTATGGCACTAGAATACTGGATACTTATTATAACTTTAGAAGCAGGCCGTTGTTAGGAGTGTTTTAAAGCATTTCATGATGACAAACACTTGGTCACAGATGGCAGGTTGCTTTGCTCACCTGTTGAATAGTTAATGCCCTTTCCTGACCCTGATTCTAGTAATCTGATGCCCTGTTGCTGTCCCAAGTTTTACTCTCACCAACTTTTTTCCAAGAAGGTTAGTCTTAGTTCGTAAAAAGCAAATTTGTATATTTAGGAAAGTTCAGCCAGGTCCTTATCACTATGAACACAATTTTTTTTGTGCAGGATTTGTACAGTATCTATCCATTAATATACAGACCTACTTAAATGCTGTTCATTTGTGTTTGTGTTCCTATTCAGTAATCTTGTGTTTATGTTCAGTAATCAGTAATCTTACTATTATCCTACAAATGCAGCCCACTAGAGCTGTAAGCATGCTTTGTAGGATTTGTCAGTTAAGGCAAGCATGCAAACCAGTCCTTTTTCTAGGAAAATTCGTCCAACCCAGTGCGAGCCAACATACAAAGTGGAAGCAGGATAAACCAGACACTTAAGACCAAACAACACCCATCCATAAACTAGAGATTATTTTTATTTATAGAAATGCATATAAAAAAACTGCACATTCTTTAGCCACATATGTTTTATATATTTATTACTTATTAATGCTCTATAAAATACATTGTAAATGCCAAGTAAAGTATAACAGAATCTTTAATAATGTAACAACCTTTCTTAATAGAATTGCTCTAAATTCAAAGCTATGCAGAAAGTTAAGGCGAGAAATCTCTCAAATTCCACGTTTACAGTACATTAAATCTGGACATTTTAACCCTCACACACTCTGCCTAAATCTTTATTCTAAACGCTTAATCACACAACAGGCCTTGCTGTCTCACTTTATTAATCATTCCCTTTACTCTTTTAGTGATTCCCATCAAGTTCTTGCTGAAAATCCATGATAAAGAGACTATAATGCAGATGTCAAGGTCTTACGTATATATTAACAAATTGGTCTTGTGTTACAAGATTTAACTTAGTCAGGGGATCTGAACAATACATAAGGGTGGCAGTCCTGAAGGGATTCACAGACATGTAACTGTAAACCTAAGAAAAACATGGAAAGTGTTATACCACAATACCACAAACATGGAGTGATGCCAGTACAAAGATTATTGGGAAAGTCAGGTAAAGTTACAGAGTGGATGGAATACTGTAGATTTACAGTCATTCAGATAACATAAAAGTGAAATTTGTATTGTTGGGGATAAGCACTGTGTACAATAAGACAAAAATATTTACATAATTGGAACTACAAGAAAAACAAAACGTTCTTCACACTAAAATGTTTGCTTAAAACAGTGAATTAATGCACAATTGATTTTTTTAGAAAAGTTGCCTAAAATTTGAATGCAAATAAAACAGCAACTGGATTATGTAAGAAAAATAAAAGCTGACAGTACAAATTCAGGTTTGTAGTCAAGCCTCATTTGACTGTTCTAATCTGCAGTCTGCATTGTAACCTGTAGCCTTGTCTTGCACAATATTCTCTGAACAACTTGCCCACTTCAAGCAATTGAACTTTCTTCTCAGGAACATTAAAAAGCTGTAAGTGTACACACTTACAACATAGAAGATGGCTGTGAGAAAAGAGGTGTTCCTCTTTTTTTAGAACCCCATATTATGCGATCTTACCAAGATGTTACATCATAAAAACTTGACTTCTTTGTCAGGTTTATAGACAGTGAGCAAAAATGAAAATGAAATGAACTAAAATAGCAGTTTCACTACCTATCGTGTACTAGGTCACTATACGTCTTATGACCTTTATACTGCAATCAAAATTGACAGTCTGTACTGCCTCTGCCTCTGTTGTTAGTCATACTGAAAATATACCTAGAATGTGAATACATGGCAGCTTATTTTCACAATATTAGCTAGTATAACTCCTTATTACCACTTATTCAGAGCTACTATGGACATTGCAGAATCAAAATTTCCAAAAAGTAATGCTATAGAAAAGCTTAGACTGGGGTAAAATGTTGATTAAGGCAAAAAGAATGTACTAAAGAGAATGGTGGTGAAGTTTAGGAGAGACATCACCTATAAGGAATGGTCTATGATAAGACAAATGAATGGAGTTGGACAGCATTGTGAATAATAATAATAATAATAATAATAATAATAATAATAATAATAATAATAATAATAACAATCAGTATTTTTTATTATTATTATTATTATTATTATTATTATTATTATAGTAACAACAACAACAACAATAATAATAATTATAATAATAATAATAATAAACGTGTGTGACTTCTGTCTCACACCACATTATATATCTAAAACATTGCTTATCCATATACTTATGGATATACAACTTATATAATTGTGGAGGGTGCTAGCAGGAGTATCCTAAGGAAATGCACATTACTCTCTGTGTTTTGTGTTTAGCCCCGAAATATTACAGAACATTCCGAAAACTCTTTAAACGCGTCTTTTGTCCCTCACACCGCCCTGTACATTTGGTTTCTATAGCAACCGCAACTCTTCAGCGCCACGAACATTCGTAGCGTACTGGCTCGAGCTTCACTTTAAGGCATTTAGCCTTATATAAAGGTGAAACATCTGGATTTCAAGTTACATCATATCAGTAACCAAGGTTTTAAGACGAAAGGTATTTAAAATTTTTTGCTCCTGTGTAACGCAATGAATCTTAAAGAGCTGTAGTGCTCCATGTAGCTCAATAGCAAATGGGTCCTGATTGGTCACTTAGTGCACTACATGTAGTTTAAAAGCCTTTATGAGATGAACTATGAAGTGCACTAATGTAGGGGGGACGAGTTTATTTGGAATTCAGCCTTAACTCATGTCCTCTGAGAAGGTTTTTTTTTTTTTTTTTTTTTACCAGTTAATCCTTTCCTATTACTCCACCTTTCTTCTGACAAGTCAATTATGGCATCTCTTCTAATCAGGTTTTATATTAAAATAATAATAATTAGAGAGACAGAGACATTTATTAGAGCTTTCAGAATGCCAGTGAGTCAGAAGTGTACAGTACATACACCAAGTCCCTGTCTCTCCAAACAATGTGCAAAATACCAGAAATTGGTATTGTCTATTTTAGTAAATTCTAATTTTTTTTAACTAGGAGTTAACTGCTAGTGAGGGATCAGGATGTTGTTGTGGTAGCTTAGTGGTTAAGATGCTGGACCACCAATTGTAAGGTTGTGAGTTTGATTCGCAGCTCCACCAGGCAGCCGCTGTTGGGCCCCTGAGCAAGGCCCTTAACCCTTAATTGCCCAGTTGTATAAAATGTAAGTTGCTCTGTGTAAGGGTGTCTGCTACATGCTGTAAATGTAAACTGCCAGTCTGCATTTGTCTGTATCTTAAGAGTCATTGTCTATAAAATTGTGGATCTTAACAAGTTGAGTTCCTCCTTAGGAAGCTGTGAAGCGTGGGGGTGGCAGCATCTTTAGGGCTTTTTTCTGCTAGAAAAAGAACTAGTGCACTTCAGAAAATATGTGTCAGGAGGATCCTCTATTAGTGTTAGTGCAACTGAAAAAAAAAATCATTCAGAAAGTTATTCACATCTGAGTAATGTACCAAAATGGCTTAAAAAAAAAATGTAAATGTTGGAGTGGGCATCACAAAACCCTGACCTAAATCTCATTGTAACTTTTGACCCACTGAAAATCTGATATAGAAAATTAAAACTGAAATAAATCTCTTTTATTCTCTTTGTAGTTATAATTTTGAAAAGATAAAGTAGTTCTACAATAATTGACACAGGATACGGTTGGTAACATGAAATATGTTCTGACAAACTTAACTGTACCCAAGTTCAACACTGATGTCTAGCGGCTTATCGGCTTAAATCGATTAGTTAGTAAGCTTTATTTAACGAGGATAAAAGCTCATTGATATTAAATCTCTTTTACAAGTGACCTGGCACAACATCAAAAAGAAAAACCTAAGAAGGGAAAAAAAATAAATAAATTGAAAATAAAAATACTTAGTAATATGCAATTTAATACCCACAGAAACAACTTCCAACATGTCTATACTAAAATTTGGGGGAAGTCGTGTCCTAATGGTTAGAGAGTCTGACTCGTAACCCTAAGGTTGTGTGTTCGAGTCTCGGGTCGGCCACGATCGAGGTGCCTTTGAGCATGGGTCACCATACTTAGTTGTATGTCACGCCACTCACTTTATTTACAAGTGCCATAAATTCAAAGATAAGAATAAATTCCAAGCTTGGACCTAACACTGACAAGAAGGTCAGTAATGCTTTTTTACAGAAATAGTGGATGACAAATAAATAGGTAACAAGCCACATATGGATTTATAAATGAAACAGTAATAGCTTGAGCATCGTCACAAGTCCAGAGGTGGCAGTTCAGCCATAGCATAGAGAGAGCAGTGATGAGTTTGATAATCACATCCAGTAGCAAAATGTAAACCCACACCAATTAAAGCCCAATTATTTTGTGACAAGATGTCAAGATGATGCTAAAGAATAAAATGGTGCAATTCTTTATAGTATTTTATAGAATGATTGTTTGAATGAAGAGAGCTTTGAGATTTGTAAAGAGTATTTAGAAAGATTTACACACCACGTTTTTAATGCTGCTACAAATCTGTCTTATGATTACAACCAAAATATCCACACCTGCACTCTACAGAACCGTATACTGGTCGGTGCTGATCGCTGTACACTACTGTACTGTAGTGTGGTATATTGTAGTGTATTATACTGTTGTTTTGTATTCTCAGACTGTTTGGACATGCTGAACTGTGATTATACTTTGTACTTTGTTCTTTGTTATTTTATGTAGCTCAGGGTTTGGTACTACCATGGTCCCGGAGGTTGTTTCTTTCCACTGCACCAGCTATATATTATTGAAAGGACAAGAAATGCTTCTTGACTTGATTTGACATGCAACAAAATAATAGAAAAAGATAAATGATAGAAAAGTACAATTACTCGTGTTCTCCATGCCTAGTGCTAGTAATCCAAGGTAAGACTCAATGGTGTTAAATACATAAACAGACTTGAATTAATGCTACTCTGTTTAGGATGGATGCACACGATATTGAAAATGTTATAG
The DNA here is from genome assembly GCF_022655615.1 of Tachysurus fulvidraco. NCBI lineage: Eukaryota > Metazoa > Chordata > Actinopteri > Siluriformes > Bagridae > Tachysurus > Tachysurus fulvidraco. The sequence continues at coordinate 18,017,220 of NC_062530.1, read as the reverse complement.
AAGAAGAGCTGGAGAAGATGAGTGTGAATTTCTCTGATGTGCGCTCCGACAGTGACACTGACATTGAGGATGATTTCACTGCATCTACTGAAAAGGTTTGTTTGTGTGTGTTTACCTGGAGTGTAATGTGTAATTGCATTGGGTTAAAAAGTTAGAACGTTCATTTGTATAGCTCACATGCTAGCTTTTAGTGATGTTTATCTGGTTGTCTCATTCCTCACTTTGTCTCATTCCTCACTTTGTCTCATTCCTCACATTTCTATCTGTTTTTCTCCTTTCTTTGTTCTTTTCAAACTACAGTTAACAAATGATCTTCCTGACTCAGTGCTCGTTTACTTTAAAGCTGTGAGAAACAGAGTGAAGACTTTTGAGCAACTCATTCTTGAAGATAATAATGATCTTGGTGAGATCTGATTTTATCATGAAACAAATCAATTTTTAGCTGTTGTCACAGTTTAATTTAAATATCTATTTCTGTGTAGAGATCGTGTGCAACGAGATGTTCAGCCCAAGTCAGCATGCTGAACTTTTGAATGAACTAGACTCTAATTCTGATGAGGATCCATTAAAGCTGAAGGAAAGAGTAAGTCATGGTTTATTGTCTTGCTGTGTCTTAGTGGTCTTAGGAGTGTGTGATGTGACTGTAACAACCTCTGACTCATTTGTAAGGAAGGGAAGGGTTGAATTAAAGGTGTTAAAAACCTGGATGTATTTCCTTGATGTGATTTCAAACAAAATAAATTTTATAGATATATGTATGTATATGTTTGTGTTTTTTTTTTACAGATAATGTCTGAGACTGAAGAGGACCTAGGCCCACTGTGTGAAACTCACAACCTGAATGGAGATTATGGTTGGTTTGTCTGATGGGAGGGAGGGAGGGAGGGAGGGAGAGAGAGAGAGAGAGAGAGAGAGAGAGATTGTATACAGTAGATATGCCTGTGGTGTAGCAGATTATAGAAGATTTCCTTTCATATATAGAACTAAGTTTCCTAAACCTGTTCCGGCATGACAGTGCCCCTGTGCACAAAGCAAGGACCATGAAGACATGGTTTGCCAAAGTTGGACCGCAAAAAAATCAAGTGGCCTGCACCTCAACCCAACTGAACGCCAACTAACCGTGCCCCAGGCCTTATCCTCTGACATCAGTGCCTGACCACACTAATGCTTCTGTGGCTGAATGACCACATCATCTACATTCCAAAATCTAGTGGAAAGTCTTCTCAGAAGATTAGATGTAATAACGACAACAAAAGGGAACCAACATTGGTACAAAATGTTCAAAAAGCACACAAGGGCAAACGGACATATTCTTAACAAAATAAGATTATTTATTGAAAATGCGCAGACAGAAAAATGTTGATTAGTAGCAGCTGATCTAGCCAACACACAGTTACAACATAATTTAACATACGAGTAATTAGGTGGGTGAGGTGTGAATGTGAGGTATATGAATGTCATATATATTATACTGTGAGGCTGAGGTGTGTAAGGTAGTTGGTTTAGGAGGTATTCACTAGCTGAGGCAATTAAAAATGCATTAAACAAGCTTCAAAATGAAATCTTCAAAAATAGGTTACTGAAATATATCAGCTGTTATTTCTACCGGTATCTTTTAGGAATTTAGGCTTTTGGTCGATATTTTCTTTTTGATGAACTTGTATTTTTTAGCACATGAATGTATTTGTTGTTTACAGAAACTGAATATGACACACACAAGGATACTGAAAGACAGCTCAGGTTTGAATGGAGAAGGCTGGAGGAGCGACTGAGGCAGGAGGAAGAGCAGAGGCTGGCCGAGCTCGAGGCTGAGAGGGAGCAGCGTCTGAAATCTGAAAGAGAAGAGAAAGAGAAGATGAGGCGCAGAAGTGAGCACTTTAATGAGGAACTACGGAGGACCAGGGCTGCAAATCAGGTACTTTTTTCTGAAAAGGATCTGCAAGACATCCCTAAATACTTTTGGTGTAAGAATTAAAGCTCTGTTTAAAATAGCGTTTTGTTCTTTATTTCCAGTTTAAATATTTAGAGCCTGTTGAAGGAGATAATGAAATAACCCAAAGTCTTCCACTTGAAATGGCCAACCAGCAGGTGAGTTTTACCCTGTAGAAACACCTGCCCCTTAATCCACAGCTACCTATTAACAGAAAAAAGTTTATTTGTGTATCTGAATGTGGTACCTTAGTGGTCAAAGCATTAGGTTACTGATTGGAAGGTTTCAAGTTCAAATCTCAGGTCCACATCCCTGCCCCTTCTGGGTCCCAGAGCAAGGCCATTAACCCCCAAATGCTCAGTTTGTGAAATGAGATCTAAGTGCATAAATCTGGCGCTCTAAAAAAAAGTGTCTGTCAAATGGAAATGGTGATGTACAGAGTTGTGACCTTACATTTACATACACCTGTCAAAATTTGCAAATTGTTTCCAAATAATTAAAAAAAGAGGGATAACAACATAGTTTTTTAATACTGATCTGAATAAGCTATTCCACATAACAGATGTTAGCATATAGTCCACAAGACGTAATAATGAATACAGTTAATTCTGCCTGTTGTTTCCTAGATGAACAGTGACTGCTTTTATGTTTTGTATTCATTCATGAGCCTCTTTTGTTTTCCTGAGCAGTTTAACTGCCTGCTTCTCTTCAGAAAAATCCATGTTCTGCACATATCTGCTTTTACAGTATCCACTCATATTTGGCTATATTATATATATTATATGTGTATATACACGGCTATAGTTCTCTCCTTCCTAAGATTCCTGAATGAAAACTGCCATATCTTTTCAACACACTGTTATATTAAATGTATACACAAACTACTTTAATAGTTTGTCACAATATTATTTTGTATGTATCTGTGTCAGGAGGTGATCAAGAGATTAGAAGAACAGATAGCAGAGGAGAGGCGAGTTTTTGAGGAAATACAGAAGGAGGAGAGGAGGATATCAGAGGCACGGTGTACTGCAGCAGCCACAAAGTTACAGGCAGCTTTCAGAGGGACGCTGGTGCGTCGCTGGAGCAAAGTAGAGCTGAATAAGAAGAGAGACGAGGAGAGGAGGAGACTAGAGGAGAGGATAGAAAGGGAAAAGAGGAGAGAAAGGGAGGAAAGGATGAAGATGGAGTGGGAGAAAGAGAGAAGGCGGGTGGAGGAGGAGGAACAGCGTCACCGAGATGAGGCAGAGAGGAGAAGAGCCGAGTACGAGAGAGCCAAGCAACAGGAGCACCATCGTCTGGAGAGAGAGTGTATGCTGGAGGAGCAGAAAAGGAGAAGAAAAGAAAAGGAGGAAGCAAAGAACATAGAGGATGAAAGGAAAATAAAGAAGGAGGAGAAGCAGAAAAGGATAGAACAGATGATAGTAGAAGATGAAATGAGAAAAGTACAGGAGAACAAGGGGAAGAAAATTAAAGAAGATGAAAAAGCAAAAGTGATTCACAATAAAATAAAAAGAAAAGAGGATGTGGAATCACCAGAAGAGACAGAAAAGAGGAGAGTGGAGGACAAAAGGGAAAAAGTACAGGAGGACGAGGTAAAGAAAAGTAAAGAAAGGGAAAAATCACAAAGAACTGTGGATGAACTAAAAAGAACAAATGATGAATTGACTGTAATGATAGAAGACAGGAGAGCGGAGGAGGTAAGGAGAAAAGTACAGGAGGATGAGGAGAAGACAAGAAAAGAAGAAGAAAAAGAAGCTGAAAGGAAAAGTATGGAAACTAAAACACAGAAAATGATGGAAGAGAGGAGCATGGAGGAGGAGAGGAAAAGAAAAGAAGTAGAAGAAGCAAAGAGGGTTGAGGATGAAAGGGAAAGAAAAGAAGAGGAAAAGCAGAAAAGTATGGCAATCAGGATTGAGGAAAAGAGGAAAGTACAGATGGAGGAGGAGAAGGAAAGAAAAGCTGTGGTAGAAGCAAGAAGAAAAGAAGATGGAAGAAAAAAAAATTATGAAGAGAAACAGAAAAATATGGATAGGAGGAGGATAGAGGAGGAAAAGAAAAGAAAAGAAGAGGAAGAAGAAAAGGTAACTGAGGCCAGAATAAAAAGAAAAGAGGAGGAGGAAAAGCCGAAAAGGCTGAAAGAAATAAGACTGGTAGAAAAGATTCGATCAAAGCAAAAAGTGCAAGATAAAGAGAATGAACATGAGCAAATACAGAAAGGACAGAGAAAGAAACTAAAGCAGAAGGAGATAAAAGGAGAGGAAAGATTATTGAAAACAAATGAAGATGGAGAGAATATGGAGGAAAGAAATAGAAATGTGATTAAGGACAATGTAAATAGACTTGAGACTGAGAGAGAAAATCGAGAGACTGACGAGGAGAGCGAGAAAACTACAAAATGTGGAAAAGATGAGACATGTGTTGATAATGAATCCCAGCTCTGTGTTTCTCAGTCAGTCAGTGTGTCCAAAAGTGTCTTGGCCAGGACTCTGTCCTCTAGATCTGGGCAAGACGAGCAGCACAGCTTTTTTCCAGAATCAATCCTGCACACTGGTAACGGCAACATAACAGTGAATCCATCTGAGGGGAAGAATGTCACAGACACCAGAGAGCCACAGTGTGTTCTGGATGACTTAAGCTCTGCATGTCTGTCTGACAGCACTGAGCAGAAGAGATTAGCCTGGATGATGAACTGCACTCCCTGGTCCAAGCTCTCCATGCAGAACAAGAGAAAGGGGCTCGGTGCTCCACCTAGGAGGATGGGGCACAGGAGAGCTCCAGGACAAAGTCTGCTACCTTTACCTGTTGACACTGTACTCAAGTCTGGACCCTGGAGCTCTCTTAATCAGGTAGCTTCAGAAACTTAATCAACACCTTCTGACCAATCAGAATTGAGCATGAAACATCACTGTGGTGGAAATGAGTTCATTTTGTTCATTTTTATTTATCTCCCTTATGTAAAATATTTACTAATGACACAACTATATTGTAATACTGTAATTAAATTCTGAACAACGGTATAAATGAAATCTTATCTCAACACCACACCAGGTGACTTCAGTAACTCTGGAAGATTTATCCGGCTGCAGTCTGTCCACACTTTCTGAGTGTACTAGACTACAGAGTCTGACGCTCAGGCGATGCAGACTTCAGGCCCTGGATGGACTTAATCAGTGTACTGCACTTCAGCATATTGACTTACAGGTATGCACCAGGGCTATCGAATGCCTATTGTGGTTGTACAAGCACTTTTTTTTATTAAATCCTCCTTTTCTTCATAAAGGAAAACAATATCACATATGTTGACTGTGGGGGTCTCGCCAGACTTGAGGTCCTGCTGTTGGGAAGGAATCAGCTTACGAGCATCCATGGTCTGGATGATGCTGTGAACCTGTCTGTGCTTCAGCTTTCCCACAACATCATCTCCCGCATCAGTAAGTGATGCTACGTACAGTAACTAAAGCTACGTTCACACGTACAGCGGTTTTATGACTAGTCGCCGTACTATGAAGTTCCTACTATTCAATTCAATTCAGTTCAAGTTTATTTGTATACTGTAGCGCTTTTTACAATTGACATTGTCTCAAAGCAGCTTTACAGAACATAAACATAGAACAAAAGGTTATTATAAAGAATAATATAAAGATTAATAGAATACAAAATTCAAGATTAATATTAGATAGATTTAGTTCACAATGTGTATGTATTTATCCCCAATGAGCAAGTCTGAGATGACTGGCAGCAGTGGCAAGGAAAAACTCCCTTAGATGATGAAGGAAGAAACCTTGAGAGGAACTAGACTCAAAGGGGAACCTCGTCCTCATATGGGTGACACTGGTGTCTGACACTGCTGTATAGATGCAAAAGATCACATAGAGTTCACATAAAGTCTAAGTGTAGCTGGTAGATCTCTAGATGCCTCAGGATTCGCTGGGTCGGCCTGGTCTCAGTGGTCCAAAATCTTCATCACACGGATGACAGTCGGAGTTGGTACAATTTCTGGATGCCTCGGGATGCGTAGAAAGAGAGAAGCAGTGGAGAGGGATTAACATATCTGCTGTTCATAATATTTGCAAGTCTGATATAATAGTGCACAATATTATGAGATGTATTATGTGTACGCCTGACTAAAGAGATGAGTTTTTAATCTACATGTAAACTGGGAAAGTGTGTTTGAGCCCCGAACACTATCAGGAAGACAATTACAAAGTTTGGGAGCTAAATATGAATACGCACTACCGCCTTTAGTAGACTTAGATATTCTGGGAAATACCAGAAGTCTCTGAGTACCATAGTAACGTATAGAAGTGGGTGGTGCAGCTAACATTACAGATCAGTTTTATTGCATGTCAAATAAGATTAAACATATCTGAAATAATTGCCAAATATTCAGATTACATGTGCACCAGAAAAACCTCACCTAATCTAGCCTTACCTTACTCACATGGCCTACTGGGTTTCAGTCTATATTATACTATATTATATTATACATCTTTTTCACTACTTAACAATAGATGTCCCACTGAACCAGCCCATTTTTTTATCTTAAAGATATACATTTCAATTTTTGAGCATTAACTGTGTTACCCATATGAATTGATGTTTATGTGCAAATACGATGGAAGTAATATGATAGGAGTTTTGTTTCAGCTTGTCATTTGTTTTATTTTAATTTCACCTCGCTACTTCCGAATCCAAATAGAAACAATATTAAATAAAGTATGATATTATTTTAATGTATATAGTAGTATTTTGTTGGAAAAAATATATATTTAGAAAATTTTCTATTTACCATTTTTTTTTAAAACTAAACAAAACACAATGGATTCAAGTCTTCTGAAAGACAAACTGAACGAGATGTTTGGCTACTTTTAACATCTGTAATGCTCATATTTAAACACTATATCCTGATTCAAGGTTGCTGCTGAATAAATGTCATTTCTGGTTGTTTTGTTTTTCTTTTTGTGAACAACTAGATGGCAGCATTGTTCTATTATTGTACTCTGTCTTTGCTCCAGCTGAGCATTCAAACTGGATCCATATGTGTTTCTGTATTCAGTAGCTATGAATATCCAATACGCAAAAGGTTAAATGCTCTTAAATCATATTTACTTTCACTTCTCAAGGTCTGAAATCAGATTCTGTTAAGATTTCTTCTTGTTCTCTCCTATATGAGTGGTGTGTTTTTTTCTGTCAGGTGGTCTGGGATCTCTGAAAAACCTTCACCGCCTCACAGTCGATCATAACCAGTTGATCAGCACGAGAGGACTCGGTGAAGCTTTCATGCTTTTGCATCTGGATTGTTCGTATAACCATCTCAGCCATGTGGAAGGCCTGGAGAACTGTGCACTGCTCAACACACTGGACCTGAGGGGAAACAGCCTGACAGAGGTTCACAGCCATTAACAAACTAATCACTTTGAGCACATCAGACAACAAACAAACAAAACTGATTGTACTAAACAATATTGATAGAATAATCTATTTTAAAATGATACTGGTGCAAACATTTCACCATATGAACACAAGCAGAGCATCTGATAAGATGTGATAGTTAGAGTATTCACCAGAAAAGCTCCTTACAGTTCTTTCTCTTGTTTTAGAGTTTGCATCTGGAGGAATTCTGACCAGTCCTGCTAACACTGGCACTACTTTATAATAAACTTCTTAGTTAGTAAACTAGTCATTTTTGTTAGTAATTAGTAATTTAGTAATTTATTTTTAAGTTAGTAGTTTCAACCACAGATCAGAATAAAAGTGCTGGGAAACACTGATCAGAAGGTTGTGAGTTCAAATCCCAAAGCTGAAATAGTTGAGCAAAACTCTTAACCCTCAGCTGCTCATTTGCATCCCTTCTCAGTTGTAAGTGGCTTTGGATAAAGGCTTCAGCAAATATATTCTAAATGTGAACTATTTACTGAAGTCGAATTTATAAACACATTCAGTGGTGTCTAGTATAAGCTATGCCACATGAGCTTCATATGTGATCACCTGAAATTAAAATCTGCCTGCTCTTAGCGACTGATTTGTTTGGTCCCAAAAGATCTCAGCTGTAATGAAAAATAGTTCACACAAAATAGTTTACACTGCTAATGAAATACGCCAACGAAAGACAATGGGAAATAATGTGTGATTCAATACTGTATCCCTCTTTTTTATTACTGTACTTGATTTAACACTATTATTGTCATACTGCTGTCTGTAATGCATTTTAAATCAATGCTCTGCTATATTCTGATCTTAATGCCTTATTCTGATCTCTCACAATATGCCTCAGGATGGATGTTTGGCTCTGTTCACCATGGGTCTTTAAAAACAAAGCAACCTATGAGAGATTAAACCCTTTACAGACCGAAGTTTAAAACTACAGATTGTATTCCTTAAATAATAATGACATGTAATCGGATAGGGATATACTGTAAATCTCACAATAAAGAGGAAAAATCAGGAACTTGATCTCACAAGCAAGTTCAATACAACCAGTAATATTTAGTGACATCTCATTATTCTGAATGGCCTTTTAACTGATGTAAATCTTGTTTCACTGTGCTTTTTTGTGTCTCGCTTCATTAAAATGAGGCGAACAACCACATGAAGGAGCTCTGTGTAGAGTTTTCCAGAATTAAATAGACGTACATATATATGTGATGTCCTTTTAATCACCAGAGTAGGATCTGTGGAAAGACAGAGCCCTACTGATGGCAACTATTGTTTACATCATCCGCACATTAAAAACGGCTCATCCATTCACCTCTTATTAACGTCTACAGTCACTTTAACTCGATTTCCACTGTCTGGCTCAGTGATCAGAAATGTGGTATTGTGGTTTCATATTTAGGGTGAAGCTTGTGTTCCTCAGCTCATGGGACATTTAATGCCTGACATGGTGAGGATGGTATTTTGGCAGTTTTTTATTTATTTTTTAAATTTTTCTTTCTCTGGCATAGATGCCCGTGCTTAAGAACCATGTCCTGTTGAGGGAGCTGTATCTGGATGATAACAGCATCTGCTCTCTGCATGGCCTGGATAGCTGCTGGCTGCCTCTGCTGCGCTGTCTGTCTGTGCCTCAGAACAGGTGGGTTGATGTAGAATCAATGCTGTCTACCTTATGTGATTCATTTCTGCATAGTTTATTTTCAATTTCATCACTGACTATATTGGTTGTTTTCCTTAGTATCACCCAGCTACCACTGCTAGTGGACTTGCATTCGCTGAAGACACTTAATGTCAGTCACAACTGTCTTTCAGGTAGGAAAACAACTATACAAATTATTTTCTTTCTTTATAATACAGTGCTGCTGTAAGAGAACAACTCTAGCACCATGAAAAGAACTGGATTATATTAATGATCATGTTTTAATATGCTGCCATTTCAAATCATCGTGGATTTGTGTAAGCCCAATAACAACTAACTAAGTAACTCAATTATTGAGATAATAAATCAATAAATCAACAAATAATTAAATATACATATTGGTGTTTAACAAATAAACTGTAAAATTCATGGGTGAAATAAAAGATTTTCATTTCATTTCGAACCATTTTCTGTTGTGAGAAACTCATTCTTATTATTTATTTGTTTGTTTGTTTGTTTTTTGTTTGTTTGTTTATTTATTTTTTCTTACCTCAAAGAAAAATCAAAAGAGAGCCTGCTGAGAGAATGAATGTTTATAGCTGCTATATAATAAGTTAAAAACATGTTTAGTAGATATTCCATATGACTGAGTGTAGCTATAAAGGGACAAAAATTATGACATTATTTACTAAATAAATTTTTTTTATTCTTGGCAAATTATTGTGACACAAGAGGTATAATACACTTTGGGACATATTGCTATTGGAATATAATTTTAAAAAATGAGTCTTTTCCTACAAGAGTACACTCATTCCTTCCATATTTACTTTTATTTTAAAAGACATTTAAATGCAGCTTTTATATGTCTAGCTCTAGCTGCTGGTGTAAACTTGTTTACAGTTTTTATTTTTATTTATATTGTCTCAGCAAGCATTTTATGATACTTTTGTCGGGAAAATGTATCATAACATGTCCTCATTCACCTTACATTTGATTTATTTCCTCCAAATTAACACTAATCACACAATTTTTATATCTTATCTTGGTTTGGTGTAAGCAACTGATTCATTAAATCCTACAATCTGAGAGTAGCTCAGTTTGATTTCTAAATAAACAGAGAATATTTGCAAAGCATGGCTACAGATTAGATTTGTATCTATGATAAGATTAGGTGTCATTATATCTGCTGTGAGGGAGAAATACAAACATCTTTACCTCTCTTCTAGAGCTGAGGAACATTTGTATGAGTCTTCAGGGATGCACTCATCTTCAGGAGCTTAGCATAACTGACAATCCTGTACAGCAGGAGAATAACTGGAGGTAAGAAACATACTGTGCGTTATTGACTAAACAAATAGATACACCTCATGTTAGCAACTTCCTACACACCTCCAACATGACATTATGGAGGTAAAGATGAGACCAGTCAGATAAATTTTTTAATAAATGAGAAGGGAAACACCACCTCCTGACGCAGTGAAAAGTTTGTCTTGGACTGGCAGACACAGCTATGTGTACATTCCAGGGAAAGATACTAACATTTTAAGCATGTCCCAGAGCGAGAGTGTAATGTGCATACAGACACACTGCTCGAGATGGATCATGCAAGGCGAGGAGAATAAACATTCCACTTTAACACAGAGTTTCCGGGCTGGATCACTGGGATAGCTAGTGTATCAGTGGGGCAGTTATTGGATTACCCAGTGACATCTATCTGCACGTGGACTTAAGTGCTTGTAATTCTTAAAATATTTACTCAGCAGAAGAATATTTGTGAAGCAAATGCCTTTCAGCTCTATGCTGACAGTTATGTTTTGCATGAACATAAACAGAACAGTGTGAATTAAAATAATAATAAAATAATAATATTATAATATTATATAATATTAAAAAAATAATAAAAAGTTCCATAATAAAATCCTTGTTGTGTGATAAAAAATGTAACGCATTCAAATGTGTAGATTTTAGTGTAGAATGATGCCATGTTAGTGTTAAGTAGGTCAAATGTTGTCTCTCTTAGTTTTACAGTTTTTCTTAGTTTTTAGTATTGTAATTTGTGCTTTATCTTAATTTATAATATATAATTTGTATATAGCATTTTGTATTGAATTTCTATCCAGTTGCATGAACAACAGATAAAAATGAGATATATGCAACTAACATATGCTGTACTTGTAATCACTTTTTTACTGTTACGTCTTCATTTTGGACATCAATAATAGAACAAAGATTAGGATGTTGATCAAATCCTGTCTACGTGTCTGTTGTATGTGGTGGGTATGTGGTGCATAGCTGGGGAACTCACTCAAGTCATGCTCAGTATTAGGATGAACTTTGTCTAACCCTCAGTGCCAACAATGGTATTACACTCTGTGTTTTCTCTGCTGTCTTTGGGTTTTTTAATCCCCAGCCAATGATAACAGCAGCAAAATTAAAGCACCAAAGGATATCACAAGCAGGAGCAAAGAGAGAGAGAGAGAGAGAGAGAGAGAGAGAGAGAGAGAGAGAGAGAGAGAGAGAGAGAGAGAGATTTCACCTCCATAAATCTCACTGCTGCATGAGCCTGTGTTTGCAGGGAAGTTTTCACTAAGTGATATATGGATGGAGCTGTGAGCTTAAGCACACTGTTATACTGAGTGAATTCTGCTGAATCCATCTCTTAAACTCTACTGACATCCATATGAGCTACACATTGTGCCTTACTTTGTTTCAGATTCCTTTACAGGGTATATAATGAACTGTACTCTAATGCTTCTAAGGGTATTCCAGCCTGTGGTATTAATAATTCACCTACTTTACAAAGCATACTGAAACCACATCTTACAAAGTTGCTGTTAAATAACTTTATAGTGAACATGATATAAATAACATGTTGTTGCAATTTTTTTAAAGTGTATATATAAATGTCTCTTTTTTATACACACACATAGATGTGTATATACACAAGCACATCCACACACACGTCTGGAATCTGATGTTGTACGATTTTGAGAAGGGAAGGAAAATCAACTCACCGTGATTGACAGCCTCGTCAGTGGACTGAAGCCAACATAGCCCTTTTCACTTCTAATTCAAAAGTGTCATCACCGTTTCTCTCCATGAGAAGCCGACTTTAACTAAAGCTTTTTGCTCTGCATGCAGACGGCCTGCGGACTCTCCTGGGTCTGAAATGTCAAACTCATCAAACATTTCATCTCCATTTCCTAACTGATTTCATGTGCTCAATGTAAATATTCTTCAGTGGAGTAGAAAGAGAGAGAGAGAGAGAGAGAATATTCTACCCTGATATAGTTGTATTAATCCTCTGGATGTTAATTGTACTTTATTTTCATATTTGGAAAATAATAACCTCCTAATGTAAATTGTTAAATCATTAAATTAATTCTGTACATCCTGATTGGGTAATTTTCAAAATTTCACTTTGATCCTATTTGTGTTTGCAGTGACAAAATTCAGTGATGCGTAAATCATTTCTCACTTTCCCAATGTCATTGGTCTGATCTTTTTTATGCAGGTCTTCTGTTCTGGCAGTAAATCCAAGTTTGATAAAGCTGAACGGAGAGCAAACCGGCGCCTCAGGAAAACTCTCTGTAGACTCAACACAGCTGTGGAGCTTTCAGGCCCTCTGCCAGGCACACCAACATCAGATTGACTCAGTACTACAGAGACACTGCATGGAGATCAGGTACAGTAGGAGACTAGCACTAGCATTTGCAGTAAGAAAGTTTATGAGATTATTTGATGTGTTTTAGGTTAAAAATTGTAGTCATTTCTTGTTGATGACAATTAACGCTAACTAATAGCTGACTGTGAAAAGTTCTCGCTGTTCCTGGAGATTGCATGCCCAAGTTTCTTCTAAAGTGACACACCCAATTCAATAAATTGGTTCATTATTAAGCCCCTACTGATCAGGGCCAAGTATGTTGCAGCCAGGGAAAATGTCACACTGTTGAGGAAAGAATTCCCAGGACTAGATTTAGAAAATTCTATTTTCAAGAACATTTAATTGAAATTTATACCTCATGTGGTTTTCTGTTCAGCAATGTCAAAAATTGCCTATTTTACACAATCTTTTAAATCACATTTACTTCAAGGGAGAGATTTATTTGAATAGCTTATTGTGATTGTCCCAGATTGGCCAATTAGCATACAGAATGACTGCTAATCAACCTGCAGTGTAAATCAAAGGCAACTTCATTATCAACCTAACACCTGGTGGCTGGTTGGACTGGGGGAGGAAACAGGAGTGCCCAAAGAAAACCCCTGAAGCACAGGGAAAACATGCAAATCATATTTACACAGGGCAGAGTTGGGCTCTGAACTTACAAACTTGCATCAAGGAACTTTAAAAAATTAATCAGTGCATTTTTTATTAGCATGCACATGAATATTAAAATTTATTAAGAGTCTGGTAGCATGTCCTCCTTGAACATGGTGTTTGCATGTTCCTCCTGTGCGTCAGGGGTCTGCTCTGGGTACAGTACTCAAGTTTCCTTTGCCAGTCCAGCATTGTAGGCTGATTGGAGTCCACAGGAATCTTTTTTAAATAATTGACTAGTGTGTGGTGTCTATTTTTGAGTCAGAGAAGCAGAGAAAGTCACTTTACTACGAATTATTAAAACATAAGAGCATGATTGTCAGAATAAAAAAGCCCTTGTTTTATAGACACTCTGGTAAATTGACTGGAAATGGTCAGTTAAATGAATTATAAATAAATCTGAATTATAACTGAATCTACACATCATAGCATTGCAAGGTAGTAAGTATTGTCCGGAGGTTTTGCAGTAGTAAGTTTTGGTCATTAGAGTAGAACTAAAGATGTGTGCTCATCATTGTGAATGCAGCACACATAGAGAAAGATAAGTGCAGTTTATTATTTAGACGCAAAATGTTGTTAAGAAATTTATTAGACCCAGAGGGTTTGTGTTTGTGCCAAAGCTAATGAAGCATGCTTATAATGCAGTGTACACTCACATCTCACTGGCACAATGCACACTTTTCACTTTTAGACAAAAAACCCTTCAAGGCTGGCTGCTAAGGCCAACTACAGACAGAGAAGTGTTCACTGGTCAGACACCTCTGACTAGTCCTCTGACTGTGTGATAATGAGATTCTTTGTCTTTTCTTATTTTATTACAAAAGTGACTGTTTCTGGATTAAAAATTTGCCTCTAAATAGCTGTGAAGACTTTTGATAGCTACCCAAATCCTTTCGCCTTGTGTTTGACATATTGCACAAAGCCTCTTTTTGGCCCCTACATGGACCACCAGAGCTAATTAACATCTGACCTGACCTGGTGTCAATCCCCAGCTCACCCCAGGGAAGGTGAAGAGTCCACCGTCTGGTGAAGTTGTAGCACTGGGTTTCTAAGCGGGCACGTAGTGACCAGAAGAGTTGCGCATGAAACACTGGCTCACCATTGTGTCCTTTGTACCTTTGATTAGCATCCAGATATCTAAAATTCTCTAGCAGTAACCTCACGAATGGTGCGTTCTTCCTCATTTGTGCCTTCAGGTGTCAGTATGTAGATTGTCTCTATAAAAAGTTTGAATATTTATTTGCCTTGGAATATTTTCTAATTCATGCAGCAAGTTAAATCCAGATGTCAAATTGAACTGACATTAACATGTTTAATGATTGAATAAAATGTGTCACTTTGTTATTTATTTAATGAAGAGCTGACTATGTTTCTAACATCACTTATGTTTCTGTTAATTGTATTATTATGAGATTTTTACCACAATAGGATGAATGTGAAGTCATATGTGTGTGTGTGTGTGTGTTCAGATGCCCCTGTGCCCTGTGTAAGGATTGACATAGCAGGGGTTCTGTATGGCCTGAGAGGATACAGAGAGCTCAGAAGGCAGGATTAGAAGCGGGAGAAGCAGCCGTTGCTAATAGAATAATTAGCGTGAGATTGAGATGCCTTTGTACACATTTAATCCACATCATGAAAAGTCTCATTCTATGACAGTGAGACTTTCAGCAACAGCTGTCTAAAAGTATGCAGTCAGATAGAATGCTGTGCATTTTTATAAACATGAAATTAAAACACTTCTAAAGCCAGAGCTTTATCCATTAATAGTCTCAAAGAATTACAATGGTTCAAAGGTGTGTGTAAAACAGGATATATTACTGTATACAGCATTGTAAAACTGAAAGATTCTTCAGAAGATTCTTGTTTTCCACACCAGTTATGGTTATAAATAAATTAACCACAACAACAACAACAATAACAACAACAACAACAACAAAAACTGATGTAAATTTGGGAGTTTTAACTCTTTGAACTTCAGCATAGAAATGCTAAAAAAAAACAATTTAATTATAATTATTTTTAAACAATTTTATAACAATTTATTTATTTGTTTGTTTGTTTATTTATTTATTTATTTATTTGGCAATTATATAGATTTAATTTAAGGTGGGCGTGGCTTAAAAAGTTTTTTATTTAATATTTAAATAAGAATTGCATACACAGGTACAAAAAAAGGGACTTTTTGTTGCATTCATGCCACACATCTCGATACAGTGATAAACACCTGTAAACTCAACCAGATTCCCTCTGAACGTTTCACAAAAAAATGAACAAGAGTCCACCTGCTATTTATATACTGTATGTATTTGCATCTGTTCAGAACACATTCTTTGGTCGTTCTAAATCATTTAATCATTTTCCTTTTATGACTCACTTAGTTGCTCACTCGATTAGCTTTTCTGGTTATTTTTGTCCGGTGATGCAGTTTTTTTATTGCTGATCTTTGTCTTTTCTTTATGGCAGAAGATTTAACTCATACAATGTTGTGTGTTTATGTTTTGTACAGCTCAGCTCCATCTGCGCTACATGCTCAGCTCCTGGTTGGTAACCACACTGCTGAGCTGTTTCAGTTGGCAGAAGAACAACGCTACGCTCATGAGTGTGGGGACAGTGGTGTATGTAAGACAGCCGTGAAAGAACCTGTGGCCTCCAGCAATCGACAGGAATTATCTGACTGGAAATTATCACAGGAGAAAAGTGGTCAGGAGAGAACTCCAAATCCAGCAGAGCACAAGACTCTGAGCTGGCAAGCACCACATCTGCCCAATTTTACCCACCATTTCCAGCCCACATCTGATGACCATAAACTTGGTTGTGCAGATATCTGCATAAGTCCTACTCAGAAATTCAGGGAGACACTAGCAAGTGAGGAAGGATACAACAAACATGGTGTCCAGACATCCAGGATGGATCTCAAAACGTACGAGTGATAAGAATTTTCTCAGGATTCTTGTTTTCTATCCACGCATTTATATAAAGTCATCTGCATCCTTCGCTATATTTTTTTAATAGATATGTTTGGTTTAGATGCAAAGGAACACTCCATTTATTTCTCAGTTCACCAAATCTATAGCCTATTAGCATTTACCACAGAAAAGTATTTCCCATTACTGAAAAAAAGGGCAGATGATGAAATCTACCAATAAACATTTATATAAAACATATATCTAAGTATTTCTGAATACAGTATTTGTAAATAAGATTTTAAGTCTTTATCATTTAACTTTTCATCTTTTCAAAAAAATTGAGCTACATTGTCAGAGAGTAGGATTGGCTTTTATTTTTTCTTTATTTCTTTCTTTATTTACTTTATGTTCCATTGTCAAATGTGTCTCATTCTAAGGTATTTATTGTTAGTGTGTTAGAATTGTAGTCTAAAAATTCAAAATTCAAATTTAATAGACTTCTTTTAAAAGTCTGTTTTGAGTAATCACTTTTTTATTATTTTCTCAGTACGGGTAACTGTGTTAAAAGTATTTACGTTTGTAATCACATGCTCACTTCAAATATAGTGTAGTTTATTCTTTTAGCAAAAATATTCCATCATCCATCAATCATCTCTAAATCACTCTCACATTACCTACAATCTTCATCCTGTCCTTACCTCTCATGACTTGATATAATTCGTGACTTACTGTAAGAGATATACATTTAGTCACCCATAATCTATCAGCTTTATATAATCTGTAATGACTTTCTTTGCTATTATTCAGAGTGGCAGTTATGGTGATTCAGCGCCGTTGGCGTGAACACAGACAGAAGAAACAAACGAGCCATTTAGGGCCACCTGCAAAAGCTCCTGCAAGATTAAGTCGTCAAAGAGAAGTGAAATCCTGCACAACCAAGCCTGAGTGTCTTAATAAAGACTACGCTGCCACCGTTGTTCAGGTACAGCTAACTTAGTGAGAAGTAAAGTTACAGTGGTTCTCAAGTGTTTCTGATCAAGCAGACTTTGCACAGTGATTCGCTTCTTGAAAGAGTGTTTTCAATTCCTCATTTTATGAATGTAATAAAGGAAGCTGGAATAAAATTAAATCATCTTCATTACACTATTACTGCCA